>NC_143564.1:15505000-16130000 GCF_054136105.1 Typopeltis vanoorti
CTGCAGATGGAGATCTTAAAGCAGCAGCAGGCAGAACTTGATGGTGTTATGTCTGACATTACACAGGATTGGAGGTGAACACCACTTGATCTTAAATGTGGTGTCACCCAGAGCCTCCGTTTCGAGATGAAAAAAACCTCCTTAAGGAACCGTAGAACTTGTAAAGGACGATTCTAGAGAGATACAACAGATTCGGAGGATTAGTCGGATTAGAAAATTTCTTTCTTTCCTTCCAGATGTGGTATTTGAGCTCATTAATTATAAATACCACTAACTTCTGCTTGTTGTTGGCTGGGGGAGCGAACTGCAGGAAGATGACTTGCTCCTGCAGTAGGAGGGGGATGCGGAGCTCGCATCCCCCTCCTACTGCAGGAGGGGGATGGAAATAGGACACTTCTACTGGTGTCCTATTTCCATCTACCTCCTCCAGATGTAGATGGAAATAGGACACCAGTAGAAGGCGTGCTCCACGGTGTCCAGACCCCCGCAGAAGTCACAAAAGGGGTTCCGGGTGTTGTTGAACCGCCAGATGTTGATGTTGACTGGAAGGTGTCTGTATGCAATCCTCCATTGCCAGGTCCTTTCTCGACGGGTAGCCTCGATGTTTGGAGAGGTGGCCGAAGAGGATCTCGTTGCTATTGATCCCCAGATCCGGAACATCAGTACGAAGGATATTAAAGAAGTGTTCGTATCATGTGTAACTGTTCCGGATCCCGGCGATGTTCACACCCAACGAGCGGAGTTGTTGTATAAGCTGGCACAGTCTGTTGTAGTCTTCTGAAACAATGTCCGCCTTGGGACCCTGGTGGACTGGGATCCCAAAAAGGGGAAGCTTGTGACCTAAGAAATACCGCACAGGATAGCTGCAGGGATGTGTAGTCTGCAGTACCCTGTTTAGATGGAACGTGGTATTACTTACACCTGATATTAAAGGAGGGGAGGCCGAATCCCCCCGCTTCTCCGGAAGTTGAAGGATGTTGAGACCAACTTCCTGGAGTAGATTTCCCCAGAAGAACTTCTGGGGCTTCCTGTAGAGCCGGATTTCCTGATCCTCGCTTATGTTGGTGATGTTCAGGACGTGCTGAAGCGCAGGGCATACGATGGTTTTGATGACAGTGGCCCTGGAGGAGAGTGACAGCTGTCCATTTTTCCAATCCTTGAGTTTCTCGACGGTGTTGTTGTCGAGATGTTCGATGTTGAGCATGGGCTGTTCTTCAAGCGGGACCCCCAGGATTGTGAGGGGGTCGGCAGTAGGTACGAGGCCTGCAGGGATGTTGTGCAGGTCCCAGACCCCGTACAACTTGATCTTGGTTTTGTTGGGGTTGGCCGTTAGCCCCGACACTTTAAACTTCTTGAGGATGTTAAAGAAGTTAAGCACGAAGTCGTTGTCCCTAAGAGTGTCCACCACGTCATCCGCGTAGGCGATTACCTTGGAATTATCCGTGGTGAGAGGAAGTGGAATTCCTCTAACTGCATGAGAGTTGTTCACAGCTTGCAGGAACGGTTCAAGGGCTAGAGCAAAGAGCAGAGGACTGAGAGGACACCCTTGTTTGACCCCTTTCTGGATGGTAATGGGGTCAGATAGGTGTCCGTTGATGAGGAGGCGAGTAGAGCTGTTGTTGTAGCCTCCTCTGATGATGTTGAGGAGTCCACTGCTGACCCCGACTTTCTCCAGGATGTTAAAGAGAAAGGAATGCCGGACGCTGTCGAACGCTCGGTTGAGATCAATTGTCAACAATGCCATAGAGTACTTCTTGATGTTAACCAGACATAACACTTCTCTGATGAGGATGAGATTGATCTCCATCGATCGACGAGGAACACCATACACTTGTGTGCTTTCGATGATATATCTCATCCCGATCTTCAGTCTGTTGTTGAGAACACGGGCAAGGATCTTGTAATTCGTGTTCGATAGACTGATGGGACGCCAGTTTTGGATGATGGAAGGGTCCCTGTTGGTCTTCGGGATGAAGACGGTATGGCATTCCAGAAATTCCCGTGGCATGTTTCCGATGGTAAGGAAAGTGTTGAAGATTGCCACGAGAATGGGGAGGATGTGGTCCCAGACCTCTCGGTAGAGTTCCGTGCTTAAGCCGTCTGGCCCAGGCGCTTTCTTTGTACGGCACTGTTTGAAGGCCGATGTTATTTCGGCCGCTGTAAATGGTGCATCCAACCCCGCTTGGATGTGCGCAGGGAAGGAGTCAATGTTCCAACAGGAGTAATCCTGGGGGGCACTGTTGTCTTGATAGAGTTGACTGTAGTACCCCCAGAAGGCGTTCATGATGTTAGGTGTGGTGGTGTGTTAACACCCGCCTTCTTTGATGGTAGTAATGGTTCGCTCCTGCCGGAAGTTGACGTAACGCCTGTTGTAAAAAGCGGCCGATTGCCTGTCTTCCGAGTGGAGGTGGAGACGGATCTTAATATTCTTTTCTTCCACCTGCTTCTGTCTCTCCGATTCAATGTCGAGATTAATGTCACGGATGGCGTTGTGACATGGAAAGCCTTGGCGTTGGCTGGCCACGAACCAGCTCCTCTCCTTGTAAAGGTTACGGAGCCGAGCTCTTCTAAGGAAGGCACGTTCCTGGCCCCCATTTTATCATGTTGTCTTTGATGTTAAGTTTTAGTCGTGCCCAGGCGTCCCAGTCCCAGCCAGCGGTGCACCAGGTGGAGCACAGTTGGTTAAGCTTGGCTGAGAACAGGGACGGGAAGTCTGGTGGTAACTTCCAGGGGCCCGGACCAACATCTACTGCTTCTAATGGATGGTAACTGAGCACGACTAATTTGTGGTCCGAGATGGTAGAATTAAGTGGAATGCGCATTATAAATCTTCGGCTCTGGAGACAAGGGATGGTGACGAGTAGAAGCGATCGATCCGTGTGCCGATGCCTTGGCCTGTCCAAGTATAATCCCGACAGTAGGGGTTGTGAGCCCTCCAGATGTCCGACAACTGGAGATTCCTAATGTGGGTTTCCAGATGTCTGTAGCCAGCAGTACCTGTATTCGGATTTCCCCCTACTTTATCGTAGGCCGGGTTCGCCACACAGTTAAAGTCCCCCATCAAGATGACGTGATGGGCGCCGTACAAGTATGTATGGAGCGACTGGAAGAATGCAGGTCTTAATGTTGCATTTGCCGGGGCGTAGATGTTAATGTATCTAGTGATACAGCCCCGGTACTTCCAGTCGACGGCAAGGACTCTCCCTTCTGTATCCCTCTGGATGTTATGGAAGGCTCCGAGGAGGGGGGGCTAGCATAAGTATCCCGACTCCGGCGCTGTTACGTGTGCCGAAGCTCCAAAAAGACGTGACGGGGTACTTATGGCTCAATTCCTGCATATCTTTGTAATGAAATATATGTGTTTCTTGCAGGAACAAGAGTCGGATGTTAAAGGCTAGCATAAGCTTCCACACCTCCTCTTGTTTTGATGGTGAACGGAGCCCTCGAATGTTGAGAGAGGCAACACAAAAGGGAATGGGTGGCGGCATTCTGATGTTTTTATGTCCGGCCTAGATCTTTAATACGTAGCTGTCTTACATATTGGATTAAGCTGTCGATCTGTAGGGGGGAGGTAGAATATCCTGCTTCCTGCAGACCGGCTTTCAGTTTATCGGACAAGCTCGAGAGAACCTCGAACTCGTGGTGAATGTTCTTGATTTTGAAGCTGACGATCTTGTTTCGGTCTGTCTCGTAGTTATATAGGTTGAACTGGGAGCCGGTTAGTTTCTTTATTTTCTGGTTTATATTAGAACGGTAAGAGGAGGTTTCCACCTCCATTTCGGACTCCGATGTTGTAGAGTCCGTACTCCTCTTGGAGCGGCTTCGATGTTTTTTTTCAAGTTTAGGGGAAGCCGCTTCCTTCTTTTTCTTAGGGGGTTCTTTCGGAGGTGGAAGGTCTTGTGCCCCTTCTTTCACTGCAGGGAGAGGGATGCTAGCTACTGCATTGGAGGTCTCTGAAGCGTCGACGGACGAAGCTTCCTCTGGTGTTGTTGAGGGGATAGCTGGTATAGTGCTATCCATAACTTCGTCCGTATTACCCTCGGATGGATATTGTTCTTCCGGTGTACGTTGTAAAGTGGTGGAAGTGGCCGAGGGGGGCGACTGCTTCCTCGGCGGATGTTGTTGCTGGGGAGGAAAAAATTTTTTCTGCTGGTGTTGCTGCAGATTGACGCTTCGGTATTTTACCCAAGATGGTCTGGGTAAACTTCTTCTCCCCACTGTTGGTAGGAAGATCTGGAAATGCAGCGTCTCGGGCAGGCTGCGAAGAAAGTGCCTCAATGGGCGCCCCTGCCCGCTCTGCAAATGTTCATAGAGGACAAGATGTTACTCTATGTTCCTTGCTAGAGCATTTACGGCAGGGGTCTGGGCACTGGTTAGAGATGTTCCCGACGCCGACACAGTTAAAGCACTTGGCTCGGGGGAAATCACTCCCCAGATGTTCTATGGAGCCACATCGCAAACACTGCCTCTGTACCCCGGGATAATTTACCATCACGCACGACGTGCCGATGTTAACTAAATTTGGGACGGGCTGCCGCATGTCCATCCTGAAGGTAACTTCTCCCGAGTACCAAGCGGGGTCTTCCTTGGAGACACTCTTCTTGATGTTGCTCACTTTCCCCCACTTGCTGAATGTCTGGGTGAGCACGTCGTCTCCGGAGAGTCCGGAGACGACGGTGAGCACGGACATCTCCGGAAGTATTCCACAGGGAAGCGGTCGATTCTGAGTTATCGAACCTGCGATCCCACCATGGTTGGGATCACCTGCTTCCCTTGGACGGGGAAACCCTCTAAAAGTTTGTCTCTCGTGGTCGCATTTTATACGACGATCAAGAATCCTCCTCCTCCATAGGTGGTGAAGGAGAAGATGTTATTGACGCCTACAAGCTCCTTAAGTACAGTTGTGAGTATTCTGGGATCCTCCAAACCTGGAATCTCCACTCCTAATGTCCGAGTCCTGGGGGGGGGGGGAAGACAGGGATAACTCTGCTCATGATCTCTGCGTCTAGAATAAAAAAGAAAAAAATTAAGAGTCTTGCGACTCTGAATAATTCCGTAATGCGTTAAACGCACTACCAGCAAGTTAATACAGTTAGTATGAAAATGCAAAATGTTAGTAAAACAATATTAATGCAAAACAATAACAACAAAAAAAACTATCAGAACAATCCAAGGATATGATGCTTTCGATCTCAGGAAAAAAAAAAACAGCTTGTGTTTGAGTACCATTTTCTGTTCTAACTGTTGTTAGACGTCCTCCATGCCCAGGGCAAATCTTCACCAAGGAACATGGAAGACATACTCATTTATAAAGTACAGTTATCGAAGCTTCAGCCTCCGCTTCCACTTCTTTAACCGTACCCTATTACCCTTTGTGAATTACCATTTTGGATCTATTAAATTCCCATTTGCCTGTTTCGTCCTTGCCCTCTCTGGCCACTGTTTGAGTCAAGTGGGTCTATAGACTTTGCAGGCTTGGGAATCCTGTTGAAACTTATGGTCTGAAGAGAAAAGACTGATAGGACAGTTGAAAAACTAAAAACAACTGGGCTTGAAGTGGGTGGGCTGGGTGGGTTTCTGGTCTATACTATTTTAGTATACTTTGGTTGGGGTTCTTCCCAGCGAAGGTGCCAGTCCCTTCCCTGAGTTCTGTTCACCCCGTCGTCCCAAGTGAGGCTTAGGGTTAGTTTTGGGATGGCTTGGTGAGAAAGGAGGTTAGTATCTGAGAAAGACTTAATTTTTTAACTTAATGTTTAACCTCCGAGTTCTGGTTGGCAGTTACTTCTGCGTAAGGTTAGTGGAAAGGAAATATTATATATACAAAGTTGGGTTAGATTAAATTTAATGAATTTTATATATATATATATATATATATATATATATATATATATATAAAGAGATAGTGAAAGATTTGGCAGCATTATTAACATATTTAGAGAAGGTATTTTAGAGCACTTGGCAACTTTTCGCAGTTCTTGCATCACAGAGACCACTTTTGGTGGCCACTTGAAGTTGGTCTTTCCTGCTGTGATGTAGGGTCCTGTTCTAAGTTTTCCATACTCTAACTTGCTTGAAAATAAAATTAACCTATATAACCTATATTTGATTAGTTGAGACTCCACCGTTCCACAGAAGGGACTCCACCATTCAATCCGTTGAGATTTGTTTAATGGTGTCGTCACTTATAAAATTGTAGATGGCATCAAATATTGCTATTGTTTCTGATGGAAACAGATTCATGAAGTCATCAAAATCGCTTGGTACGATCTTGGTGACATCACGGATGATAGTTCCTCCCCAAGATAGTCCTACCGTGGTACTGTGGATGTGCTTTTCATTATAGAAAACGAATGGTTCGTCAGGAGTTCCGAAAGTTTTCTTGATTTTTTGGGCCGTTTTCCGTTTCCCATTGAATCTTCTCAGAATTTCATCTCCTATCTCAACTCTGGTGGTATTCTCATCGTCGCAAATCTGCTTCAGTTCCAGGCTTGTTAATGTATTTTTCCTTGTCTTTGGATTGGAGGGATTCTCCTTTTTCTTGTCTTCATTTATATTGTTGGTTGGTTCATTACTGACTAGGTTTTTTACTGTTCTTATTTCTGGGGGTTTTTCCATATCCCCCTCCTCTTCTGGTTCTTCTTCTCCTTTTTCTGTATCGAGGGTTTCTACAAGAGGTGTAGTGTTCCTTGATTCCTCCCTCTCTCCTGTAGTTTCTGTTTTGTTTTCTTTTTTCCTTTTTGGGCAGTCCACACTAAGGTGTTCAGTAGAGTTGCACCTTGTGCACTGTAGGACAACCCCTGCATAATTCATGAGGAGCTTCCAGCCTGCTACCACCATGATGTTTGGTACTGTTTTCTCCATTAGCATGGAGATGGTCATGTCTCCAGTCATTATGGAAGGGAAATGTTCGTGACTTTTCCGTCTGATTGAAATTTCCCGACCATATAAGCTTTCCTTTATCCAGGATTCCTCTAGTTCAATCGGAACCCTCTGTAAACGAATAATTTTTCGAGGGATTCCGACTGTATCTGGTATGATTATTTGCTCTTTATAGGGAAATCCTTCCAATAACTTATCCCTGGCCTTTTGGCTAATTGTAAGCTGGAACCTGTTACCCAGAAAGTGGGTAATCCAGGTGATATCTTTTTCATTTCCCGAAAAGGCGATGATTTCTTTTAGGAGATCTCTCTCATTGACTTCATCATCTCCTGGCACCTGAAGTTACAGGGTATTCGGCCGGCTAAAAGTAGGAGGAGCCATCCGGGGGGACCGAAAAACCTGATCCGGGTACTGGGGGAAAAACGCGTAGTGTTGGGAGGGGGGAGTGCAGTGTCCTCACTCGGCCTCAGCCTTAGGTTTAGAGCTGGGATGGAGCCGGTGCAATGTGATTCCAGCATGCACCTCTGAAAAAAACAGTGTTTGTTTTTGCCCCAGTCTGGAGTTTCTCGGTCCTGTAGGACTTAAGTAGTACCTTTTTGAAAAAACGAGTACTGCTCTGTATCTTATCGTATTAGTTTAAATATCCAGTGCCTCGTTGAGACTCATTTAGATATCAATCCAATACGAACAGATACTACAAACTGGTTTAGCCAGGTGGCCGAAGTTCGATCTATTCCAAAAAGAACAGATACTACGTTTTGCCTGTAGTCAGGAGCTCTCTATTAGGTCTTAGCCAAAAGGCAGAGAAGCGATAGGAAAAAACAGCTGCTGGATTTGACAGTAGTTGGAGCTAGGCTAGAAATATCAAGATTGAACTTTGAACTTTGAACTTAATTGGTTGATGGACTGAGTCCTTGACTCTTTATCCCTTCATCTGGATTTTTGATTGTGGGTGATGAGATTATTGTGGGCAATTTACCCGCTCATTGTGAGCATTGAGCTGTATCAGCTTTCTCTTGCAATGGAGGATTTCGGTTTTTTATGTTTGAAACGATCTGAGGGCTTGTAGTCTGCTGCCTGTCGAACTAGCTGATTTGGGTGATTATCCGTGATTGTGAAGAATTTCTCTGCAATGCTTGTCATGTAGGTCTTAATATCTGGAAGATTGGCTTCTTGATGTAACTGGATGTTTCTGATGAACTATGGGGCATTAAATGTCATTCTTAGGCATTTATTCTGTATTATCTGAAGTCTGTTGATGTTGCTTTTAGTCGTGTGACCCCAGGTTGGAGAGGCATAAGTTAGTTGCGGTCTGATTACCGATTTGAAAAGGAGGATTTTGTTGCTTATGCTTAGGAAGCTGTTCCTGTTCAAAAGTGGATATAGCTGTGCTATAGTCTGACTTGCCTTAGTGGCAACACTATCCATATGTGACTTGAAGTTTAGACGTCTATCAAGATGAATTCCCAGATATTTGGTAGAATTGCGCCAAGGGATGATTTTACCAAACATTTGTATGCTTGTATTCGGTTCTGCTTTACGTCTGGTTAAAAGTACTGCAGAGCTTTTGTTTGGATTAATTGCGATACGCCACTTGGTGTACCAATCCTCCAATTCATTGACTGCTCTCTGCAGCTCGATTGTGGCCAGGTGTGGACGGAGGGATCTGGCTATAATGATTGTATCGTCGGCATATAGAGCGGTGATAGCTGGAGACAGTTTGGGGAGATCTGCCATGTATATGGAGAAGAGTAGGGGAGATAGTAGAGAGGCTTGAGGTACTCCGGCCGTGATTCTCCTCTCTGTGGATCTGATACCGTTGAGTTTTATTTTAAATTTTCTGTTGTGTAGATATGATTTGAAAAGTAGCACTAGTGGTAATGGAATACCAACTTCGTGTAGTTTAAAAATTAGTCCATGATGCCATACTCTATCAAATGCCTGAGTGATGTCTAGAAAAACTGCGCCAGTGTGTTGGTGCCATTCATACCTTTGGGTTATATGTTCGATAACTCAGTAAATTTGTAGCGTTGTGGAGTGATATTTCCTAAAGCCGAATTGTTCATCTTGAATTATATGGTTGATATCTATTGCCTCTTGAACCCGTGTGAGAATAGCACGTTCGGCTATCTTACCTATGCATGAAAGAAGGCTGATTGGTCTGTAATTTTCAGGAAACTGTGTATTTTTTCCAGGTTTGGGAATTATGAAAACGTCGGCAATTTTCCATCGTTGTGGGAAATAATTTAGCCGGAGGATGGCATTAATGATGGCTACTAGATGCATAACCCCTTTGCGAGGAAGTAACTTGAGTACCTTGTTTGTTATTCCATCTGGACCCGGAGCCTTTTTGTTATTTAGTTTTCTTAAAATCTCATATACTTCTGTTGGTGACACGGATTTGTTATTGGATTGGAATGAGGCATTTTGAGTTATTTTACGCACTTGGGTGTGAATTTTACTTATGAAATTTATATCTGTATTGATATAATAGGGGCTGCATTGTTTTTCTAAACTGTCAGAAAATGCTTCAGCTTTTTCCTCTTTTCTTCAGCAAGACCAAGGCAACTCGTGGTAAAGGTGGCATAAGCTCTCATCACTAATCTCAATATTTACCCTTAATGCCAAAACACATCTCCAAGAAGGGGATGCATGATGTTTTGTATTAAAGGCAAGGGGCCACTACCCAGACCGTCGACCTTTATTGAGGTCTCGTCAGTGGGAGCTAGGCTAGAAATATCAAGATTTAGTAATACAGAGCTTACAAGTATTTTACCAGAACAAGTTGCCATAAGGTGTTTTAACCTTATTAAATAAAGGTCTCTGGAGGAGATATAAATGTAGAAGGTATTTTACCTTGGGTATTATATATTGGCATAAATATTATGCCTCCTGTACCACGAGTTGCCTTGGTCTTGCACTACCTGTAGGATCAGCTAGACTTGCATCACTTGCAGGCTCAAACTTGACTTGTTTGTCTGTTTGCTTACTTGGGAAATGGAGTAAAACCAGGTTTAAAATTGCTTGGTATTTTTAACATTTATTATACCCAAGGTAAAATACCTTCTACATTTATATCCCCTCCAGAGATCTTTATTTAATAAGGTTAAAACACCTTATGGCAACTTGTTCTGGTAAAATGCTTATAAGCTCTGTATTACTAAATCTTGATATGGGAGATGTGTTTTGTGTCGTGTATTATTGATGATGGAATTAAGAGTCAGATGAGTCATTGTGTTGTTAATTAGTGGCGATAGTTTTGAATGATAAATGATATATACAGAGGTAAGTGTTCTTCATTTTCTGAGGTTTTTTAAGGTGAAATATTTGCTACCGATGCTGGTAGATCGATTTGATCTACGGGATATATATATATAGAGTAACATTTTATTGCTGGTAGACACCTAAGAGTCTACGGGATCTGCTAGTGGACCCTCAAAAGTCCACAGGATTGTCTTTGCCTGCTCGGGGCACCTGAGGGATCTCTACTCTTTCTCCATCTGTGTCTCAACAAATTTTAAATGGCAAAACTTCTAAATGAGACCAAATTCGAAGAAGTTTACAGGGAATTCCTCAGACTGGGAAAGCTACTGAGTGATAATTGGCCGGGAAAAGTTAAACTGTATGACACGTTTCCCCCCGAATGTGTCTCAGACGCTGTCGCTGAAGATCATTTAGAGTCGATGCCTTCTACTCCTTCAGACTTTGTAGAAGTGCGTGCTCGCAAAGTTGTCGCTGAAGATCATTTAGAGTCGATGCCTTCTACTCCTTCAGACTTTGTAGAAGTGCGTGCTCACAAAAAGCGAAGAACAACAGAAGAACCGCACAATGACAATACTGTAATGGAACAGGATTCTCAGTGTTCGGACGCTGCTACTTCTCCCAAAGAAAAGGTGCCTCCGGTCATCCTTAGAGAAAAACAAAAGTGGGCAGCTTTACGATCCACAATGTCCAATCTGCATATTGGCTTCATTAAGACCAAAAACATGGATGAAGGCATAAATATTTAGCCAGCAACTGTGACAGACTATAGAAGGTTGACCAAGGAACTGGACGACAGAGGCATCCAGTATCATACCTTTGCGCTCAGTTCCGAAAAAAATTTAAAAGTAGTCCTTCGTGGTGTCTGTGAAGACATTGACACAGCAGAAATCGCTGCTGACCTAAATTCTCAGGATCTGCCACCTGTCAAGGTCAGCAGAATGTACAAAACAGACAAAACTCCCATGCCATTAGTCCTTGTTGAGATTCACAAAATATATAAGGATATCTACAACTTAAAAACAGTCTGTGGTCTCATCGTCACACCGGAACCACTCCGTAAAAGATCATCTTCTGGGCAGTGCCACAGGTGCCAAAAGTTTGGCCATGCCCAGAATCTATGCAGAGCAGAATATAGATGTTTTAAATGTCGGACAGCCACCCAACCAATACCTGCACTAAGCCAAGGACCACCTCGGCCAAATGTGCCAACTGCAGTGGCCCTCATCCGGCGAACTACAAAGGATGTACTCAACACCCAAAGAACAGACGGATGGAGGCAATCAGTCAGCCCTCCTCCTACAGTACAAGAACACCAGCGGCCCAGACATCAAAACCGGAGACTCTGTGGCCACAGTCGGAGACCTCCAACCAAAAGCAAACAAGAAGTTATGCCGGTGTGACCCGTACAATTAGGCCAATTCCAGAACAAATTCAACCAAGAGCACCTAAAAACCTAACAGCTATTATCACGGCCTCACTAGCAAACATGCTACAAAATTTTAGCTTATCAAACCCTACTGAAACCTCCACTAAAAGATTTCTTCGTGAAACACAGGTCATCCTCACAGCTCTCATAAATGAATAGAAACAAACTCATTCCAGCATCTCTTCAAATAGTTGCTTGGAATGCAAATGGCCCCAAAAACAAAATCCTGGAACTCCGTGCCTTCACATCTAGGTATCAGCCAGATGTTATTCTAATTAGCGAAACTCATCTAAGACCCTCCGACATTCCTACAATAAGGGGCTATCGCCTATACAGAAATGACAGACTACTCTACAGAGGCGGTGGCACTGCCATCTTCATTAAAAACTACATTAAGCACCACTCTGTGAGCATTCCTTCAATCACTAACCTTGAGATCACAGGAGTGGAAGTAGTCACCAGCTCCACTGGCAAACTGAAAATCTACTCAGCTTACAACCCTCCCCAAAAATCTCTACTTCACTCTGATCTAAATGCCATCTTAGGCATCAGAGGCCCACCATTATTGCCGGGGATCTGAATTCCAAGCATCCTGCGTGGAATTGTTCAACCACAAACAAGAATGGTTGCATCCTTTTCAATTACTTAGGATCAAGCAACGCTGTTGTGGCAGGCCCCACCGAACCAACTCATCTCAGTACGTTCGGTACTGCTGACATCCTGGATATAGCTATCCTGCAGGATATTAAACTTCAGTACAGTATCATATCTATGGATGAACTATCATCCGATCACAATCCAATTCTACTACAGCTGGAAAATCATGAATTCCTGTGTCCTCCTTCTCACTCCTACATTGTATGGGAAAGGCTGTCAGCCGCACTCAAGGATTATATTGGACCTGTTCCTCACATACGCACAAAAGAAGAAGTAGAAACTGCAGTTACAAATCTCACACAACAAATAAATTCTGCTATAAAGGTAGCTTCCTCCTACAAATCTGCCCGCAAGCCAGATCGTTTGCCTGAAGACATCATGAACTTAATTAGAGATAAAAACAGAGCTCGAAAAAGATTCCATAACACGTGTGCACCAACAGACAAAACAAATCTAAACAGACTAAATGGGGCAGTAAGAGATGCACTGAAAGCTCATAGAGACTATGTATGGGATGAAAAGCTATCCTCCATTTCACCTAGTGATCACTCCATCTGGGGACTACTGAAAAATACCAAAAACAAAGGCAGATCCCTTCCCCCAATATTAACTGATCAGGGCCTTGCTCACACAGATGTGGACAAAGCAGAGGTTATAGCGCACAGCTTGGAAGAGCAATGCAGGCCTTCGTATAGAAACCTTGACTTTGACCACATACATAAGATTCACAGCAAGGTCAGACACTCACTCAAACTTCCTATCACCAGCACTGACCATATTGCATCAACATCACCTGCTGAGATATATGACATTATTAAAAATTTAATGAACAAAAAAGCTCCTGGACCAGACGGCATTACTAATCGTGTGATTAAACTTCTGCCCCGGAGGGCAGTAGTGTACCTGACCAGTATAATAAATGCAATTTTAAGATTTCACTATTTTCCTTCCACCTGGAAACTGGCTGACGTAATTCCCATACATAAGTCAGGCGAAGACTCACACCTACCCAAAAATTATCGTCCAATCAGTCTCATCTCAAATCTGGGTAAGGTTGCAGAGAAGGTCATCCTCTCACGACTTCAGACCTCAATAAATGACCTAAACATCCTTCCAAAAGAACAGTTTGGTTTTAGGCAACACCATAGTACTACCCAGCAAATCCACAGAATTGTTGAATACATCACAACCAGCTACAACTGGCGCCAGTGCACAGGCGCTGTTTTCCTAGACTTATCCAAAGCATTTGACAAAATCTTGCATTTTGGACTCCTGCACAAGCTTATCTCAGCCGGCATCTCACCTGAAATGGTTCATTTAATCCACTCATATCTTCAAAATAGATCAATGCAAGTAAAAATCAACGGTTCTACATCCTCCCAGCGCCACATCTTTGCTGGAGTGCCGCAGGGATCTCTACTGGCTCCATTACTGTTCTCTATATACATGTCAGACATCCCGCACAATCCGGTGACTTCCATTTTGGTCCTATATGCGGACGATACGGCAATACTAACCAGATCTCTCAGACGCCTTTTCATTACCAGAAAGCTTCAAGAAAACATTCTAAAGATGGAGGGTTGGTTCTCTAAGTGGAGATTGGAAGTCAACCCCCAGTAAAGCTCAGCCGTTCTGTTCTCAAAAAGGCCAATGTCTCCTGTAGGAGATTTGTTACTATTCAATACTAAAATTCCCTGGCAGTCAGAAACAAATTACCTGGGTCTAATTCTCGACAAAAAGATATCTTTCAATCAGCACACCAAGTCTGCATGCACAAAGGCATCTAAAGCCATAGCACAGATCTATCCGCTAATTAATAGAAATAGCAAGCTCAGCAACAGAATCAAATTACAACTATACCAGATGACAATTCGTCCTATAATCACCTATGCCTCTCCGGCCTGGAGCCACACCTCTAATGCTAACATCATCAAAATACAGCGAGTGCAGAACAAGTGCCTGAGAATGATTTTCATACCCGTGGTATGTTAGAAACATTCAACTCCACAGAGACATAAATATTCCCTATATTTTCTCTTTTCTACGATCCTTAGCCACCAAGTTTTTCCTAAAGACGTCCACACATCCCAACGATTTGGTTCAACAAGCTACAGCATACGATCCAACGGACATATTCAAATATAGAAGACCAAAAGCTATATTGGCCTCCTTTAGTGATGCATAATCTCCATGCCCATCCAGGGCGAGCAATCTGCTCATAAATTTTACCTTCACTGCAACCACAACAGATAGCGGGGAATATGAAAAGCATCTTGCTTCACCCCTAAAGACATAAATGTCAATTGTCAATTGTCAATCTTGATATGGGTTACGGAAGAGGTCCACCAAGATGGCGGCTCGCGTGTTAGTGTTTCGTGTCGTGTATTTTTGATGGTGAATTGCAAATTTGACTGATAAGTTTTTAGAGATTTATGCTTATTCTTTAGTAATATCAGTTATTTGCTGCTTCCATAAACAGGCATTTTATTTTCCTTACTGGTTTATCCAGGTAAGTCAACTAACTTCACAAAGGCGATACGCTAGGCCTACTACCATTAGTATCGCCATTGTTGTTGTACTTTAACATCTTATTGTTGGTTGACACGCCTATGCTTGATATTGCAGGCAGTCCTTTGCGGCTGCAGGATATTTTACAAAAATTTCTGCTGGCAGGTCTTCAGATCTGCGGGATATTTTATTAACGCACATACGCAGTTAAATCGATATTAGCGTACCTGACCTAGACGTATTCACTGATTTGCTCGATAAAGAGCCAGCTCTTGAACTCATTGATAAACTCCAAAAGAAGTTCAAGCTGACATGGCCTACTAGTATGATTGACCCCGACACTATTATCGAGTCACTCGATAAAAAGCTAGCACTCAGTTTTATTAAAAAGCTCCTCAAAAAGTTTGAACGTGACTGGCCCGGCTATTTGAATTTGTATTCCTCACCTGAAGTCGATGCTGAGGAAAATGAAGACTCCCCTCAAATGGAAGAAAAACTCAATCTAGTTGTCTCTACCTCTAATCCTTCTGATCAAGAAGAAACCCACGCACGTAAGAAGAGAAAAATTCTTGCTGCTGAGTCAACAAATGTTGTTGGTATGGACGAGGATGTTCCCATTTCAGATCCCTCTGTTTCCCCCAATGAAAAGGTGCCACCGATTATCCTAAGGGAAAAGCAGAGATGGTCATCACTCAGAACCATGATGGCTAATTCACAGATTCGTTACACGTCTGCTAAAAATTCATACGAGGGAATACGTATCCAGCCCACCACGGTGGCTGACTATAGAAATCTTACAAAGGAACTGGACACTAGAGGAACCCAATATCACACATTTTCACTTGCCTCCGAAAAAAAATCTGAAAGTAGTCTTACGTGGAGTCTCCGAGGATATTGACACAGATGAAATAGTTACTGACCTTAACCTACAGGAACTACCCCCCATAAAGGTTACTAGAATGTTTAGATCAAATAAGACACCTATGCCTTTAGTTTTAGTAGAAATTCATAACATTTACAAAGACATTTATAATTTAAAATCATTCTGTGGACTCAAAATCACCCCAGAACCATTGAGAAAGAAATCATCTTCTGGGCAGTGCCACCGATGCCAAAAATTTGGCCATGCCCAGAAGCTATGCAAAGCCCAGTTCAAATGCCTAAAATGTGGCGAGAATCACCCCACAAACATCTGCGCCAAGCCAAAATCCACCCCGGCTAAGTGCGCTAATTGTGGGGGTCCTCACCCTGCTAATTATAGAGGGTGTACACATCACCCCAAAAACAGATGGAATGATCCAAGTCATCAATCTACCTCGTCATCTAGTGCAAGAGTTCCTGAAGCTCAGGCTACTCAGTTCTCCAAGAGGGAAAACATGACAACAGGTGCTTACCCATCATTAACTGAGCCCCTTAAGAAAACGAATCTTCAACATCAAGTAAGAACATATGCTGATGTGGCCCGCTCCAAACAGATAGTACAAACCCAGAACCGGAATAATCCACACTCAAATCTATCAGCTGTTATCACCTCTTCTCTTGCAAACATGCTGCAGGATTTCAGCAACTCAAATCCATCCTTAAGTGTCACAAAAAGATTCCTACAGCAAACCCAATCCATATTATCTGCACTCTCTGATGCATAGAAAAAAAATCGTCCCAAACTCTCTTAGGATTATCGGTTGGAATGCCAACGGTATAAAAAACAAACTGTTAGAAATCCAGGAATTTAATAATAGATACAACCCAGATATACTGCTAATTAATGAAACTCACCTGAGGCCTGCTGACACCCTGAAAATCAGAGGGTATCAGATTTACAGAAACGACAGGCTTGGGTATAGAGGTGGAGGTACAGCCACCCTTATCAAAAACTATATCAATCATCAATCAATAACCAACCCTACTACCACCAACCTCGAAATCACATTAATCAATGTTCTCACAAACTCAATTGGAAACCTCAAAATTTTTTCTGCATACAACCCTCCATTAAAGACATTATTGACCTCAGATCTGGATGCCATCCTTGGAGTAAAAGGACCGGTCATCATTGCTGGAGACCTCAATGCAAAGCATCCTGCTTGGAACAGTAAATCTAACAACAAAAATGGTCGCATCCTTTCTAGCTACACAGGATTAAATCACGCTGTTGTGGCTGGACCTACCGAACCAACTCATCTCAGTACATCTCGTACTGCTGATATTCTGGATATAGCCATCCTGCAAGACATTAAACTACAGTACAGCCTTACATCACTAAACGAGCTGTCGTCGGATCACAACCCAATTCTACTGCAATTGGGAGAACAAGAATGCCTGCCTCCTCCTTCTCATTCAGGCATATCGTGGGAGAGATTGTCTAAAGCACTTCGGGATCAAATTGGACCCATCCCTCACAAATGCACACCAGAAGATGTGGAATCTGCAGTGGCTAACCTCACCCAACAGATTAAGTCCGCTATAATGGTTGCATCCTACCAGAAACCTGTTCCCAAGCCTGGTCGTTTGCCTGAGGACATTATGGACCTGATCAGAGAGAAGAGCAGAGCTAGGAAGAGATTTCATAACACTCGCGCACCTCAGGATAAGACAGTGCTTAACAGATTGAATGGAGCAGTAAGAGATGCACTTAAAACACACAGAAACGAAGTTTGGGATAAAAAGTTAGCCTCTATCTCACCTATTGATCACTCTATCTGGGGCCTACTGAGAAACATCAAAAATAAAACCAGATCCCTCCCCCCTATAATCTCAAACCAGGGCCTAGTCCACACGGATGCAGATAAGGCAGAAGCCATACTTAAAAATCTTGAGGATCAGTGCAAACCTTCTTATAACAACATTGATTTCAATCATCTGTACAAAATCCACAGACAGGTTAGGCATGCACTAAACCTCCCGGATACCAGTGCTGATCATATTGCACCCGCATCACCTGTTGAATTATATGATATTATTAAAAAACTTAAGAACAATAAAGCTCCTGGACCAGACAGCATCTCAAACAGAGTGATCAAGCTGCTGCCTCGAAAAGCTATAGTGCATCTGACCAGTATAATAAATGCAATCTTAAGACTTCACTATTTTCCTTCCACCTAGAAAATGGCTGATGTGATTCCTATACATAAGCCAGGAAAAGACACACACTTACCGCAGAATTATCGTCCAATCAGTCTCATCTCCAATCTGGGTAAGGTTGCAGAGAAGGTCATCCTCTCACTACTCCAAACCTCAGTAAATGACCTAAACATCCTCCCTAAAGAACAGTTTGGATTTCGACAACACCATAGTACTACCCAGCAAATCCACAGAATTGTGGAATATATCACCACCAGCTACAACTGGCGCCAGTGCACAGGAGCGGTATTCTTAGACCTATCTAAAGCATTTGACAAAATCTGGCATTTTGGACTCCTGCACAAACTTATCTCAGCCGGTATCTCACTAAAAATGGTTCATCTAATCCGTTCATATCTTCAGAATAGATCAATCCAAGTTAAAATTAACGGTTCTACATCGTCCCAGCGCCATATCTTTGCTGGAGTACCGCAGGGATCTCTACTGGCTCCATTACTGTTCTCTATATACATGTCAGACATCCCACACAATCCGATGACTTCCATTTTAGCAGTGTATGCGGACGATACGGCAATACTAACCAGATCTCTCAGACCCCACTTCGTTACCAGAAAGCTTCAAGAAAATCTTCTAAAGCTGGAGGGTTGGTTCTCCAAGTGGAGATTGGAAGTCAACCCCCTGAAAAGCTCAGCAGTTCTCTTCTCAAAACGGCCAATGTCTCCTGCAGGAGATGTGTTACTATTCAATACTAAAATTCCCTGGCAGAAAGAAACAAATTACCTGGGTGTGATTCTCGACAAAAACTATCTTTCAACCAACATATCAAGTCTGCATGTGCTAAAGCATCTAAAGTCATAGCTCAGATCTTCCCGCTAATTAATAGAAATAGCAAACTCAGCAACAGAATCAAATTGCAGCTATACCAGATGACGATTCGTCCTATAATCACCTATGCCTCTCCAGCCTGGAGCCACACCTCTAATACTAACATTATTAAGATACAGCGAGTGCAGAACAAGTGCTTGAGAATGATTTTGAACGCCCAGTGGTATGTTAGAAATAGCCAACTCCACAGAGACACAAATAATCCCTATATTCTCTCTTATCTACAATCCTTAGCTTCCAAATTTTTTCTAAAGACGTCCACACATCCCAACGATTTGGTTCAACAAGCTGCAGCATACGAGCCAACGGACATATTTAAATATAGAAGACCAAAAACTATGTTAGCCTCCTATAGCGATACATAATCTCCATGCCCATTCAGGGTGAGCAAACTGCTCGTAAATTTTACCCTCACTGTAACCACGACAGATAGCGGGGAATATGAAAAGCATTTTGCTTCACCCTTAAAGAATAAATATCAATTGTCAATTGTCAATCTTGATATTTCTGGCATAATGGCGGTTGCCAAGTGTTTATATATGTGATCAGTGATTTAAATAGTTGTTATGAATAATTCGGAGTGTTGATTCAGATTTTTGATATAAGCGGAAAGCGAAGGTAATCAAGTAGCTGATGATTGTGTTGTTAATTAGTGATTGCGGTCTCGTGATAGTCCTTTAGTGTGTTATATTTTGTGTTTATACGCTATACGGAAATCCTTGAGATCCAGCTCAGGTAAGCATATAAGCATATATTTGAATATATCAAACATGACCAGTTTAAGTCCCGATAACTTTATCCAATCGTTGGATAAGAAGCTAGCGCTCGACCTCCTCAAAAAACTGTGGAAGAAATTTGAGGTAGAGTGGCCAGGGTTTCTAAACCTATACTCAGCGACAGACGACTCCACAGAAGGGGACAACTCAACATCAGGGGAAGAAGGGAAGATGAACCTGATAATCTCTGCTCCCACTCCAAAACATGATACAGAAACCCATGCACGGAAAAAACGTAAAACAGCAGAGACTCAGATAAACGAGGGGATGGAAGAAGATGCCCCCAACACTGACCTCCCCACGCCCAACAACGAAAAAGTTCCCCAATTGTTCTACGGGAAAAAGAACGTTGGACGGCCCTTAGGCCTATTATGCAAAACCACCAAATTGCCTATCCTTGGGCAAAAAACGTAGACGACGGAGTTAAAATCCAGCCTACCACAGTAAACGACTACAGACTCCTCACAAAAACCATGGACGAGTCACATATTAAATATCATACTTACTCACTGAAGTCGGAGAAAAACCTAAACGTTGTACTCAGGGGAGTAACAGAAAACATCTGCACAGATGAAATTACTGAAGACCTCTGCCTCCACGATCTCCCACCTGTCAAAGTTAGCAGAATGCTACGGGCTGACAAGAGTCCAATGCCCCTAGTACTTGTTGAGATACCTAACACACACAAGAATATATACAACTTAACAACGATCTGTGGCCTGAAAATCACAACAGAACCACTAAGAAAAAGAGCCTCGTCAGGCCAGTGCTATAGATGTCAGAAGTACGGACACGCACAGAAACTTTGCAGAGCAGACTACAAATGCCTCAAATGTGGGAAAAACCACCCCACAGCAACCTGCTCAAAACCCAGGACCTCACCAGCCAAATGCGCGAACTGCGGGGGCCCCCACCCGGCAAACTACAGAGGCTGCAGTCGCTACCCTAAGAATAAAACAGACAACAAAAGGAAACAGATCTCTGAACCCTGCCCACAGGCACCTGAGTTGACTGCTCCCCAGTTGCCTGACACGCAACAAAAGACAACAAAATACCAGCTCTCACAAGTGGGAAATACCAACAGTCTGGAAAGCCACCGTCGAAGCAGGACATATGCCGAAGTTTCCCGCTCATCCAAATATATCCAGCAGGACCAAATTCTTCCAAACATGACAACAGTCATCACAGCCTCATTGGCAAACATGCTTCAAGACTTCAGTAAGTCAAACCCTTCACCAAACTCCACAAAAAGATTTCTAAAAGAAACCCAAACCATATTATCAATGCTTGTTAATGAATAAAACTAGATCAATGCCAGACTCACTACAGATCGCCGCTTGGAACGCCAATGGCCTAAAAAACAAGACTCTGGAACTTCAAGAATTCTCTCACAGATACAACCCCGACGTCATCCTAATTAATGAAACTCATCTAAGACCTACAGACAATCCAAAACTGAGAGGCTACACACTATACAGAAACGACCGACTGCACTACAGATGTGGTGGTACAGCCATATTTATCAGGAACTGCATCAGGCACAATGGAATACTCACCCCCCCCAACCTCCAACCTAGAACTCACCGGTGTCGAAGTCCACACAAATTCAACTGGAAGACTTAAAATCTACGCCGCCTACAACTCCCCTGCATAAGACCCTGCTATTTTCTGGCTTGGATGCTGTACTAGGCACAAATGAATCCATCATTGTCGCTGGGGACTTAAACTCCAAACATCCCTCCTGGAACAGCAGAACCACAAATAAAAATGGCCGTATCCTCTTCAGCTACACAGGATTAAACAACGCTGTCGTAACAGGACCCAGTGAACCAATCCACCACAGCCCAACTGGCACAGCTGACATCCTAGACATCGCCATTCTACACAACATCAAATACCAGTACAACATTCAAGCACTGAACGAATTATCATCAGACCACAACCCAATTCTACTTCACTTAGGGAACAAAGATCAGTCACCTCCCACCCAAACCTCCATCATCCGGGAAAAACTCAAGAAAGTGCTACCAGAACACATTGGTCCGGTTCCCCATATAAAAGCCAAGGAAGAAATAGACACCTCACCAATCAAATCAATAAAGCCATAACAGCAGCCACAGTATCCACGATTACCCACAAACAAAATCGTCTCCCGGAAGAAATCATGGATTTAATAAGGGAAAAAAACAGACAAAGAAAAAGATATCACAACACTCGTGCTCCCCAGGACAAAACAGTCCTCAACAGATTAAACAAATCTGTCCGAGAAGCTCTTCAGAACCACTGGAACCAACAATGGGACAACAAGCTCACCTCCATCTCCACAGCAGATCATTCTATATGGAAATTCCTAAACAACCTCAGGATCAAGCGCAAATCCCTCCCCCCTCTGCAAGCAGAACAGCACCTTGCATACACAGATGCTGACAAAGCCGAAGCCATAGCAAGAAACCTAGAGAAAAAATGCAGTCCTGCATATGATAACCTAAACATCAGCCACGTATACAAGATCCATCGTAAAGTCAGGTTCACAGCAAATCGTCCCGATGTCAATCCAAGTACTATAATGCCTACCTCACCTACCGAAATAATCGGCATCATCAACCATCTCAAGATCAAAAAAGCCCCAGGCCCGGATGGCATCACTAACCAAGTCATCAAGGCACTACCATGCAAAGCCATAGCACATCTTGCAAACATCATAAACTCTATCCTCAAATGGCAGCACTTCCCCCAGTCATGAAAAATAGCTGACATCATCCCAATTCACAAACCAGGCAAAGACCCACACCTACCTGAAAATTACCGTCCCATCAGCCTGCTATCCAATTTATGGAAAATAGCTGAGAAAATCATCCTCATCAGACTCCAAGATCATGTTAACCAATTAAATATCATTCCAGAAGAACAATTCGGCTTCTGTCAAAATCACAGCACCACCCATCAAATCCATAGACTGGTAGAATACATCACCGCAGGATTCAATTGGAATCAACACACTGGAGCTGTCTTCCTAGACATCTCAAAGTCCTTTGATAAGATCTGGCACCAAGGCCTCCTCTACAAACTTATCATCGCTAACCTTCCACTAAACATGATACACCTGATCAAATCATACCTCTCCAACAGGAGGATGCAAGTCAAAATCAATGAAACAGTCTCAACCCAACGGAAAATCTTCGCTGGAGTTCCTCAAGGATCACTGCTATCCCCGATCCTGTTCAACATCTATATGCAGACATCCCTCAAAATCCTCTCACATCCACCATCGCCCTTTATGCTGATGACACGGCTATTCTAGCCAGATCTCGTCAACCACTTCTCGTCACCAAAAAAACTACAAGACACCATCCTGAATCTAGAAAAATGGTTTAAAGACTGCCGAATACAATTAAACCCCCAGAAAAGTACAACGATACTCTTCACAAGAAGATGAGCATCCCCCAATGGAGACATCACCCTGTTCAACTCTAAAATTCCCTAGAAAACTGAAGCAAAATACCTAGGAATACTTCTCGATAAGCGATTATGCTTCAACAGCCACATCAAGAACATACGCACCAAAGCTTCAAAAGTTATCGCCCAGCTATACCCCTTGATCAACAGCCACAGAAAACTAAGCTCAACAAATAAAATACTACTGTACAAGACAGTGATCCGTCCCACAGTCATATACGCCTCCCCAGCCTGGAGCCATACCTCCAAGACAAACATCCTCAAGCTACAAAAACTACAGAACAAATGCCTGCGAATAATTCTGGATGCCCCGTGGTTCATCAGGAACGCCCAGATCCACCGGGACATAAATATCCCCTATATCTCTCCACTACTACGCTCCCTAGCAGAAAAATTCTTTATGAAGACATCTATCTATCCAAACCAACTGATCCAACAAGCCGGAAACTATGACGGTAATTACTACTGGAAACATAAAAGAGCGAAAGCCATCCTAACACCCAACGACGAATAACTACTTCTGCCCACTCAGGGCGAGCTAAAATAGCTCACAAATCTCTCCCATCACTGCTCCCGAAACAGACAACAGGGAATATGAAAAGCGTCAAGCTTCACCCTCTGCGCCATATATGTCCTGCGTCCAATCTTGATATTTCTAGCCTAGCTCCCACTGACGAGATCTCAATAAAGGTCGAAACCGGTCTGGGTAGTGGCCCCTTGCCTTTAATACAAAACAACATGCATCCCCTTCTTGGAGGTGTGTTTTGTTTCTTCATTGCTCCAATCTTTTAATTTGCTAATGTCTCTTATAACTTAAGTCCTCGCTATATTGTATTAAGAGTATGAATCTTTCCATGATTGAAATTACTGTCGTGTCTAAAATCTGGAGAAAAAAATTGATTTTAAAATTTTGTTTAGGATCATGCGTTGTTTCATCTGATGCTTCGTAACCAAAAATTTTTGTTTTTATTCTTTTGCGAATGTCTGGAAAAATAGGATCAATATTAACATCGTTTGCTACTTCTTTTGCAATTCTAATAATATTTTCAAAATATTGGTCTGTTCGGCGAGTATTTAATTCTTGTATAACATAATCAATATTTTCTGTAATTTTTCCTTTATCAAATGTCGGATTCTGCATTATTTGGCTTGCACCATTTACGAGACTTTCAAAGATTTCATACCAAACTTGAACTGAGCAAATAAATTTAAACGAATAAATCTTTGAAATTAAGTTGTCTGCCTGAACCCTAGAATGGATATCTTTAGTTTCATCTTCCGTAATATCAAAAAGAGCCTGGTAAATTTCTTTGATATTATTTATAAGTGGCTTTATTGCTTTATTTTTTTATTTATATAATTTTCGCTGAGTCTAGGCTTACTCTTTGAAATAAAATCTACGGTAATATGGATAACGTTTCACTTCAAACAAATTATAAAACAACTGGTGATGTATTAAGTTAAAAATATTGCTAGATTATTAAGAATTCATCATTTAAAATTTGACTGATTTTAAATTAATTATATTTCACTAACTATAATTTGTAATCGTGTAATTCATATAGTACGATATAATTCAAGAATAAGAAAATTTATATACTGTACATATTTTTTATTATTTCCTGTGGTGAAATGGCGCCCCTCATCTTCAAGCGCCCTTGTACTGCGCACAATTTGCACAACCGCACCGCACAGTCCTATGCGTGTGTGTCTGATGGGAGACACCAGCGACAGTTTGTAATTAATTATTCAAAAAAGGTCTAAATGCTGCCGCCATCTCGACTCAAAACTAAGAATTCCCGTAGTTTTTAATTGGAAAGAAATACCCCAAACCTATATTGGAAAATTCGTAATGCCAACTATAGACAACCAAACACAAAACGTTACGTCAATGAACGATGTGTATCACCCTGGGAAATTCCAATATATCTTATCTCTAACCATCACCCACAACATCTCACGCGAACAAAAACACACTAGTGATGTCACTGAGACAAATGTTCCCCAGAAAATTCCAAACTCATAATGTCATGATTCCTCATCTAAACATCACCCACAAGGCCATACGTGAGCCCAACACACAACAGGATGTCACTGACAGATGGGGGACCCCCCAGTGAAATTCGAAATATTCCATACTCTATGTTATCTCTACCACTACCCACAATTCCATACACAAACCATACACTTACAATATCTACATATCATAACAACACAAATCCATGACACTGACTTCACTTCCCCCATTTACCCTACCCCTGTTTGGTTAATAGCGTCCCACCAATCACGGCAGGAATCTTTATCCACTAATATATCTTCCTTTTCCATTCAAAACAATAACGTAACTTATTTATAACTAAAAATTACATCACCTATCTACATATGAGAACAACACAAATCCAGGACAGGACGCAGGATGCAGGACATATATGGTGCAGAGGGTGAAGCTTGACGCTTTTCATATTCCCTGTTGTCTGTTTCGGGAGCAGTGATGGGAGAGATTTGTGAGCTATTTTAGCTCGCCCTGAGTGGGCAGAAGTGGTTATTCGTCGTTGGGTGTTAGAATGGCTTTCGGTCTTTTATGTTTCCAGTAGTCATTACCGTCATAGTTTCCGGCTTGTTGGATCAGTTGGTTTGGATGGATAGATGTCTTCATAAAGAATTTTTCTGCTAGGGAGCGTAGTAGTGGAGAGATATAGGGGATATTTATGTCCCGGTGGATCTGGGCGTTCCTGACGACCCACGGGGCATCCAGAATCATTCGCAGGCATTTGTTCTGTAGTCTTTGCAGCTTGAGGATGTTTGTCTTGGAGGTATGGCTCCAGGCTGGGGAGGCGTATATGACTGTGGGACGGATCACTGTCTTGTACAGTAGTATTTTATTTGTTGAGCTTAGTTTGCTGTGTCTGTTGATCAAGGGTATAGCTGCGCGATAACTTTTGAAGCTTTGGTGCATATGTTCTTGATGTGGCTGTTGAAGCATAATCGCTTATCGAGAAGTATTCCTAGGTATTTTGCTTCAGTTTTCCAGGGTATTTTAGAGTTGAACAGGGTGATGGCTCCTTTGGGGGATGCTCGTCTTCTTGTGAAGAGTATCGTTGTACTTTTCTGGGAGTTTAATTGTAGTCGGCAGTCTTTAAACCATTTTTCTAGATTCAGGATGGTGTCTTGTAGTTTTTTGGTGACGAGAAGTGGTTGACGAGATCTGGCTAGAATAGCCGTGTCATCAGCATAAAGGGCGATGGTGGATGTGAGAGGATTTTGAGGGATGTCTCCCATATAGATGTTGAACAGGATCGGGGATAGCAGTGATCCTTGAGGAACTCCAGCGAGGATTTTCCATTGGGTTGAGACTGTTTAATTGATTTTTACTTGCATCCTCCTGTTGGAGAGGTATGATTTGATCAGGTGTATCATGTTTAGTGGAAGGTTAGTGATGATAAGTTTGTAGAGGAGGCCTTGGTGCCAGATCTTATCGAAGGACTTTGAGATGTCTAGGAAGACAGCTCCAGTGTGTTGATTCCAATTGAATCCTGTGGTGATGTATTCTACCAGTCTATGGATTTGATGGGTGGTGCTGTGATTTTGACAGAAGCCGAATTGTTCTTCTGGAATGATACTTAATTGGTTGACATGATCTTGGAGTCTGATGAGGATGATTTTCTCAGCTATTTTCCCTAAATTGGATAGCATGCTGATGGGACGGTAACTTTCAGGTAGGTGTGGGTCTTTGCCTGGTTGGTGAATTGGGATGATGTCAGCTATTTTCCATGACTGGGGGAAGTGCTGCCATTTGAGGATGGAGTTTATGGTGTTTGCCAGATGTGCTATGGCTTTGCGTGGTAGTGCCTTGATGACTTGGTTAGTGATACTGACGTTGCTTCTTCATTCACCCTACCCTTATTTGGTTCATAGTATCGTGCCGTAATTGGTCGGATATTCACGTACGGAATTGTGGATGATCTCTAAAGATCACCCACAATTCTATACGTGAATAAAACACACGACCTGCTGTCACTGACACATGTGTCCCCAGAGAAATTTCAAACTCGTGACGTCACTTATCTTTTCAGCCAATCACGCCACGATTCCTTATCTTATCTTGATCTTGATATGGTTATTATTGCCCACCATTCTACTTAGCTATAGTAAAAACCAGTTATTTTTATCACATTTAATTGTAAGCATGTCGAAACCATTCACTGAAGGGGAATTTATTCGCGAATGTATTATTAAAACAGTTGAAATGTTGTTTCCTGATCAGTTAAAAATATATAACCTTATCTCAAGATATCATTGCTGGCAGAATTGATGATTTAGCTGGTAATTTAAGGAATCAACTAAAATCAATAATTCCAACATTTCAGACCTATTGCCTTGCAATTGACGAAAGTACAGATGTATGGGATATCGCTCAGCTGGCTGTTTTTATTCATGGATGTGATATGAACTTATAAGTAAGTGAAGCACTTCGAAAAATTATTGCTAAGCATGATACAACCACTGGAGTTGATATTTTTGACGCCCTTATGGAAGTTTTGAATGGATACAATTTACCATTAAAAAGCTAGTTTGTCTTGCAACTGATAGTGCTCCTGCCATGACTGCTGTTGTTAAAGGAGTTGTTACAAATTTAAAAGAAAAATGCAAAGAACAAGGTAATAATAATGTTCAGCATTTTCATTGCAATATTCATCAGCAAACACTATGCTCCAAAGTTTTAAATATTGGACATGTCCTAAAAAATGTCAGTAAAATTGTAAATTATATTCGTGCACATGGGCTTCATCATCGCCAATTTAGTAACTTTCTAGAAGATACAGTAAGTGAATATAGCCTGTACCTTATTATATAGAAAGTAGATGGTTTTAAAGCGATTCTTCGAATTGCTGGACGAAATGACCATTTTTTTAGAATCGAAAAATTATGAATGTGAAATATTAAAAAATGATCAATGGATAAAGGACCTGGCTTTTTCAGTTGACATTACAAGTCAACTTAATCTTAAGCTACAAGGCAAACATCAAGTAGTTACCATGTTATTTGACAATATTAATATTTTCGAACAAAAATTATTCCTTCGGCAAAAACAAATTCAAAAAGAAAATTCGTCCCATTTTGAATGTTGTCAATGATTATTAAAAAAATCACCGAAATTGAAATTTTCAGAATATACCAATCAAATTAAGTTATTAGAAAATAAATTTGAAAGAAGATTTTTAGATTTTAAGAAATATGAAAATCAGTTTCACCTATTTACTTCTCCTCTATCGATTGATGTTGAAACTGTTGATGACAATTTACAGTTGGAATTAATCGAAATTCAGTGTGATTCTGTATTGAAACAAAAATATATGTATGTTGGAATTCAAAAGTTCTATAATTATTTATCAGTCGATCGATACCCCAATTGTTATGTGCAAATAGGCGTACTTTATCTATGTTCGGTAGCACATATTTATGCGAACAACTATTTTGAACTTTAAAGAATAATAAAACTGCAAAAATATCAAGATTAACAGACCAGCATGGGCAAGCAATATTGAAAATAACTACAGCTCTACAAATTCAACGAAAGTTTGAAGATTTCCTTAATGAAAAACGATGTCAAGTTGCTTCAAAAAAATGATATGTATAATTTTATTTAAATATGTAAACTTTATATTTTCTATATATTTTTGTAACATGGTTGTATTTTGTACTTATATGCTCTAATGTTAATATTAAAAAATTTATTCCCTCTTTATTTCGAGTTTTTATCTGTTGCAGCCCGCGGCTTGGTGTTTAATTCTTAATTTGGCTGTTTAATTCTTAATTTGGCCCTTGGGGTAAACGAGTTTGACATGCCTGCTCGAGAGGGACGAAATACAGTACCCTGGTTGAAGGTGCATACTGGAGTAGCAGGAAACTAGAAAAAGTGGATCAGTTGCCTAAAGAAGTGGCTGTAAACAAACCGCTAGAAACACGTTACCAAAAGGACTCGAAATTAGCCACACAACACAAAAGAAATAAACCTAAACTTATGGGGAAAATAATTGAAAACAACTAAAAATTGATCAACAAAAAATTAATTTTTACCTGGAATTTCTGGAATCGTTATGTGAACATGTTGTCTACATGTTCCATGGGGTTTTGATCACCTACACCAGGGCTGTCCCAAACAAGGCCCGCGGTGCGATTTTCTGCGGCCCGCCTGTGGGTTTTGATTTTCACAATCGAAAAAATAAAATAATTTGAATCCAATGCGTATTAGATATCTTAATTTTTAATTTTATTTGGTGTTTTAATATCACTATACACCCATGTGTTATTTTCAATTATAGCTGCAACAGTGAAATATTACATATTTAATCCCTCATTAGCAGGGCTCAACCAGTCCTGAGGGGCGGTCGAGGATTGGAGAACTCGCACACGAATAAAAAAAAATTTCTCGAAACGCATTGGATGCGCCCCTCCGGTAAATCTTTTTCTTTTAATGCAGCCCTTGGATTACCTAAGGTTGGACAGCGCTGTTCCAACTCCTTCTTCTAGCAATTCCACCAGAAGACAATTCCACTGCTTGTGAGCATCATATTCCTCCAATTTATGCAGGCTACCAAACACATGACTCGTTACGTGGCATGATGCACCTTGCCCATGGCGAAATCATTGACTTAATTCCAAGCTGGATCTTTATTAAAGTTCAGTTCGAGTATATCGATTTCATCTTCGAAACATTTTTTTCTTTTTGACAATTTATTTGAACCTTACTGAATACCATACGATGGTCACTTTGATGGTAGTAGTTTACGGTAGTGATTATAGAACAGTCCTGAAAGATATTTTTCTTGTTGGTAAGAATAAAGTGAATTTCGCTAAATTTTTTTATTTAATTATTTTTATGACCAGTTCCTAAGCTTTTTTTTTTCATTCAAGGAAAATTCAGGATGCACAGGTTTTATTTTTCTGAAAATTTTATTAACTTTAATTCGTATCACTTCTACCAATCCAAAATCCTCCATTGAGCTTTCATCTGATCGTTGTTATCGATTCTGGCATTAAATAAAGTCTCCAATTACAATTTTGAAATGATATTTTCCTTCATTCTAAGATTGGATAACATCATAGAATTCGTGAATTTCTTTATCAGTGTGATTTATTGATGGTGCATAGACGTGGATAACTATGAAAGCGTTTCTTTTGAGATCTGGACGACAATCCCCTGTACTCGACCTCCCGAAGACAGACTTCGCCGATTAAACGAATTTTTTAAGCCTTTCTTTGACTGATTCCGAGTTTGTCGATCATGAGCAGAGTCTTGAGATTACGGGACGAAAAACCCGAGTTTCCGGGAGAAAAAAATCCCGCTAGCCCGTGCCAGAGATCGACTAACTCTGGAACCGGTCGAGAAAAGGCTTAGAAAAAGGTCATCTAGTTGGCAACTAAATTCAAATGCCGTTCTTCGTGGGGACAAGTGCTGTAGAGTGCAAACGCCACTTCTACTGAGATACCTAGGCTCTTTAGAAGGGTATAACTATATATAGGGTATAAAAGGCATTAATAGATTTTTACACAGCAATTAATATGTATGTATGCACAGTATATGTATTAAAAATAAATAATATATACATATATTAAAAATAATAAACTAAATCTGCTAACGCCGTTGTTTCTCTTATAGGGATTAGGTGAGGCTGTATTATCCCAGTTTAACTTTTGGAGACTGAGGGGGAGCTCATTCGGCGCAATAGCCAATCAGAGGTAGCTGGCCTCGGACTAACACTAATTAGATACCGCATCATCCAATGGAGAGGGGCGGATGACAAATGTCCCCATCTTGGGATCCCTTATCCAAACTCTATGTTTACTCTCTGAAATAGTGTTGGTTCCAGGGTGGATTTTCTTGAGTTTATGGGATGAAAACCCGAGATTCCAGGAGAAAAAATCTTGTTGCCCATACCAGAAATCGACTAACTCGGAACCAGTTGAAAAATAGCCTTAGAAAAAGAAATTCTAGTCGCCGATTCAAGTCGGCGACTAGAATCGAATCTACGTCGCTCCTTCTTGAGGTTATCTAGCGCTATAGATACACAGCCATTTCCACTGAACTATATATTATACACATATGCTTATTTATATATACTTCTTTCTCATTCAGCAGATTACAGGTTGAGTCCCCCTATGTGTAAATCTTTGCCATCTGGTTCTATCACTTGCCATTTCTCTCATCTCTCTGAAGTTCAATAACTGTGTCCTTTCCTTGAGAGACTGTAGCCAAGTATTCTATTTTGGTCAGTCTCTTGATCGCCTTCCTCCAAAGATGCAATTTTAATATATAATAAATAATATATATATATATATATATACATCGTTTCTATAAAACTTTAGTAGTTAATCCTGTAAAATCAAGCAAATTAAATTTAGAAACTCACAAGTTATTTTTAGAGGAGTAATTCCGATGCATCATTTAGAGAAGGAATGTGCTCTGACCACTCCCGTTAATATAACATTAACACTATTGACTTAAAAGGAAGGTTTTGCATTGTTACGGCTTCAGCCGACTTTAAGTTACCAAAATTTGAACATCAGCTTGTGTGAAAGAGTTAACAACTCACAAATGACACAACAGTAGACAAGGTGTCAGGGCATTATCATAATCATTTGTATTTAGAGGCAGATACAACCCATGGACATCTAAGTATTTTAAGTTTTCATAACTTTGATTTGTGAAAATTAATAAGGCAGTTATGTGAATATTGATTATATGTTATTATGTTATTAATTGCATATTCTCATGATCTGTTGCCTATTTCTGAATATCTCTTTCTGTTTGTTGAATGAAAAGCGAGCGTCTTCTGGAGGCCTCAGATTCTATTGAAAAGTCATTATAGCCTTGTGACGAGAAAAACATTCGCTCGAGGTCTTTTGACTAGACGGCGTAGTTATTAGCGAAAGATACAAGTCCGAAAACTCATTTCGGACTTGTATCTTGACATGCGTTGATGACAGAGTCGTAGAGATTGTAAACACCTACATCCATGGCAAAAGTGATATTACCCATATAAAAGTTTCAAAATAAGCCCATCTTTATATTTGGCAGTACATGAATGTCCGCGCGGATAGTCTAGTGTTAGCCTAGGACACTCCTTCCGCAGGTATATGGTTGCGAAGCAACCAGTACCTACGGAAGGAGTGTCCTAGGTTCGATTCCCGTCGACGACGCGAGGAGCTTAAGGATCTTTCTCAGCCATATCCAAGTTATCCGGTCATGTGTGTGGACAACAGAGTTTTACCTCAGTTTATATGAGGATTTTCACCCCGCAAGAAGACAAACCAGCCCCATGAACACGCACTTCTTCAGTCAAAAATACATACTTAATCCCTCATTAGAAGGGCTAAATGATTCTAAAGGGAGATCGAGGAACGCGGAGAACCCCACGAATAAATAAAATACATGAATAAATATACACTAGTTAATAATACAATAACTGGTCAGTTACTGACTTAACAACTATGTATATACACCATCTCTCAATAATTATCTGGACACTTTAGCAATTTAGAATTGATACCATCTGACAAATCTTAATATCGGGTATGTCCATTTTTGGCTTTGATCTTTTCCTGCACCATCTGAGAGAGGCATTCCACTAATGTGCAACAGACATCCGGTGGAATTTATCTCTATTGCTCCATCAAAGCAGTGCTAAGTTCAGCAATAGATCAAGGACATGATGCTCTAGACACAATCGCCACTCCAATTCATCCCACAGGTATTCGATGGAGTTGAGGTCAGAACCCTATGCAGGCCATAACAGTCGTTTAACATGCATTTCTGCATACCATTCCATAACAGCTGTAGCTTTGTGGCATGGGACATTGCAGTCTTGATAGTAACATGGGTCCATTCCATGAAAACTCCACAGTGTAGTCAGCACCTGATTATCCAGAATATCAAGGGTACTGAGCTGCCGTAATGGAACCATGGATAATGGCAGATGGTCCCACTCCAACCCAGCTGAATAAACCCCTCATCATTACTCCTCCACCACCAAACTTTATTGTAGGTACAGCACTGGTTTTATATATATATATATATATATATATATATACACACACACACATACATACATACACATATCCGAGAGGCATAGAATTAATGTTGTGCAGTTTGGGGTATCACAACAATTTGTTTTTGTATGCAAGTAACTTAGTTTTAAAGATACATCACGTGTGCTAATTTTTTTAACTCTCACTGGAATGAAGAATGAATACAAGAATAAAATTTTTCAAGTAGAATACACTTTCTAACCAAATAAAAAAAACTTCCTAATATTTAGTATTTGATGGTTCGAGTTTTTGGCATTTCAAAATATATATATTAAAAATACTTGACTATAAAGCTGAGTGTGAGAAGGGAAAGAGAGAGAGAGAGAGAGAGAAACGATCGATGTAACCAATGAAAATAATTTTTATGCATACCTCCGGTCTTCCCTATCAAAGACGTTCTAAGGCCAATTGCGATTACCAATTTGGAGAATTTTTTAACGTTTTTTTTTTTTACATCAGTTCCAGAGTTAGTTGATCTCTGGGGTAAGAAGTTTTTCTTTCCCTAAACTTGACAGTAGAATTCACACTATTTCAAGCAATAATATATTTGCCTTAGGGATCATGAGATGTCGAGACTAGTTTACTTCTCTTCACTGAATGTCGTTTATTACTGACATCTTTGATAATGCTATCTCTGATTGACCAAAAGAAGTAAAAGTCACGGCCACCATATATTCTATTAAGATAAAACGGCCTCGTCTGCTCCCTATGAGAAATAAAAGGTGTTAACATGGAGATATATATATATACACACACACACACACACACACACAAAAGGTCGTCTTAAAGTTCTGCACTTCTTTTCAAATTTTAGGAAGCTTCAAAACGTGAAATCACCTGATGCCCTTTTATTCTCGCATAGGTGTGGGCGAGGCCGTTTTTAACCCTAACTAACTTTTGGAGACCGAGAAAGTAGTCAATACCAACAGGTAGCCAAACAGAGATAGCTGGCCTATATGGCATCCTCCAGTGAAGAGAGGCAGCTGAGCGGTGCCGCCATATCCTGGTCCCAAACGCTAACATTACTTTTACTGTCTGAAAACAGTGTTGGTTCTATGGTCGATTTTCGTGAGTCTACGAAACGAAAAACCCGAGTCACCCGGAAGAAAAAAAAATCCGCTTGACTGTGCCAGAGATCGACTAACTCGAAAAATAATGAGACATAAAAATAACTGAACCATCAGGTGAAGCCTTTGTAACTGAGTGGAAGTGACGTTTTTACTCTACACTGCTTGGCTCCATAGCATGACCTAGGTGTTCGATTCTATTTGCCAACTAGAGGAACTTTTTCTAAGCCTTTCTTCGACCGGTTTTCGAGTTAGTCAATGCCTTGCACGTGCAGGCGGTTTCTTCTCCTGGTAACTCGGGTTTTTCATTCCATCATCACAGGAAAATGACAGTAGAACCCCGACTTTCAAATAATAAATACAGCTAATTCTCTTTTTACACGATTTCGAAATAACACGGTTTAGAAAACAAAAGCAATTTATTTTTACACTGTATATTTTGATTTAACACGGTTCAAATGGCGCTTATTTTTTAAATTTATGCTTGAATTCAGTTCTGTTAAAAAGGGTATTTCCATTATATTATCATTTCCTAGTACAGTACATATGTATATGTACTTAAACTTGAATTCTGGGGAACTCTCTCTATGTTTTAAATCTCAGGAATTACTCTATGCCAAGTAGAATTTATATAGGGAAATCACAAAAAAATGTTGGTGGCCTTAAAGCAGCTAAGGATCGTGTGACTACTATTTTGGATTTCATCAAACAAATACGTAAGTTGGCATTATTAGAATTGAAACCATCAACTTAAAATGCATGCTGGAAAGCTACTTGGCCAGAATGTATGAAAAAGAAAAACCTTGTAATTTTGCATACAACGGAATATCCCAGTATCATCAGATTAGCACATGCAGTTGGCAGAGAAGGATTTGATGATTTTTTGTCTGCAGATATCGAAGAATTGATGGTTGACAAGGCTGTTAGTGATGACGAAATAATAAAAGCTGTCCTTGAGAATCTCGATGAAAAAGAAAAAATGATAATGATGAAAGGATTCTATTCACTACAAGATTAATTAAAGAAGGGCTTCAAATAGCTAGTAAAATTGAAGTCATTTTCTTACATATATAATCCAAATACTGAACGAGCTGAACAGTTTAAAACGTGAACTGAAGTCATGTATGATGTGATATGAAGAATTATACAAAGATCTTGTCAAAACAGGATTTCAACGATTAATTACAGAGTTCATGGTTTAAAAAAAAATAACCATATGCGCGGGTGTATTTGGACCTTTTTCGAATTTCTGTTTTCTTAGTGACACACTATTTTCTTTAAGAGATGCATATACACACACACATATATATATATAATGTTTTGTTTGAAAATAACTTATCGTTCGTGTCGGGCGCTATGATTAGGGACCACGAGATGATGGCACTTGCCAGCCATCTCTTAACTGAATACCGTATATAACTGGTGATATTCGTGGGCCAGATATCTCTGATTGGGTACTGTTGAAGATTATATTGCCCACTCAGTCTCCCCAAGTTAGATAGGCCTTACCTATTCCCTATTAAATATTATAAATACAGATTTATATTTATTATCTATGGAAATATTCAGGAAAAATTAAATGAAGGTTGATGGTGCCACACAAAAAATTCTAATGGGATCAGATCAGGCTAATATGGGGGTTTAGTTATTGACTCCAGTGGTCAATTTCATGCATGTTGATTGAAGTATTTAATTTCTGCATTTTGGTTTTATTCCTTTCAAAGCACCTGCGATTTCAGCGTGTCTCCTCACTGAATCGGGGTTTCCAAATCGTGATTTGTCATTAATGGAAGCAGTTTCTTTAATTTTTTTTTTTTATTTAAATTAAAATTAATTTAATTTATATATATATATATATATAAATCAATTGACACTACTTCAGACAATAATATATCCTAGTATTCGGGAGAAATAATGCCACTTGTCTGTGTGTAAATTGATTAACCCGGTCATCCCTCTCGAAGAAAGGATTAGAAATAATTCTTGTCAATGACTAGAATTGAATGTAGGTTTTTCTTCTGCCAGCCTATGTTGTGGTTGCAAATGTCCTTCGAGTCATTGCATTATTTAATACATCATGTTGAAAAAAGTATTTGGAAACCTTATGGGACATACAAATTTCGGATCCTACCATGATGTAGCCAAGGAGTATTTGTGTGTCTGAAATTCTATTTGTAAGATCGTAGCGTTAATAAACAAAACTTCTACATGCTTTGCTGTCTGGAAAGAGCTTCATCAAGATTTATGTACTACAGTATGTGCAAAAAATCTAAACACTTAGGGATGGGCATAGGCACTGCAGCACCATCAATTTTTCTTGATATATATATTTATTAATTTATTTATATTTGCTTGTAATATTTAATTTTTATCAACAATCGTATACAATTCTCTTATTTTATATAAAAAATAATAAAACTCCATCTTGTAGCACTCAGGAGGGCGATGGACGCTAGCAGCATCGTATTTACCAGTCTAGTGAAATACGAGCTATTAGCGTAATGCGACACTGTCAGTCGCGCAGTTCCACTATTGTTTATATGCAGTTTGCACCAGTAGTAGTGTTCGTAGTGCTTATCGTGTTTATCTTTAAATATTTGGACATTACAATTAAAGACATAACATTTGTTATATTTTAGAACATTACTGAGGCTATTGGCAATTAGCTCAGCATTTTTAAGTAATTTTGAATTATACTAAACTGTATAATTTTATCGATAATAAACAATATTTTTTCATGAAATAAAACATTTTATTTTTAAGTAATTTTGAATTATACCAAACTATAATTTTATCGATAATAAACGATATTTTTTCATGTTTAATTTTTTTTTTTTCAATTTTTACTGTAATTTTGATATTTTATCAAAACCCGTATACACTGTACTTACAGTGTGTATGTATATTTCGAAAGTTGCAGCACCCCCACAATTTCAAGCCACGAGTCGTCACTGTAAATACTTCTAACAGCAATCGTTTTGAAACATATAGCATTAATAATGACAAATTTATCACGCACCTCATTTGACAGCATGATACGTTCCTTGTGTGTTAGGTCTTGAGATACACCTAGGTATTGCCATAATGGATATCTGAATTGGTTGGACAAATATACAAAATTTCCAAATCTCAAGAAGAATTAAGCCTGGGTCCTGAAATGTGTTGATTTCCTCAACAATCGTCATACTAAAACTAACTCTGGATGATGTTCTGAACAAAAAACACACAGTAGCATGAATATCGTAAGAATTCAATAAGCAGCAGCAAAAAATGTTTTCCTGCTCGCTGTCTTTATCATTCTCAACTAAAATGAGAAATTATCACAGCCTTAAAGAACAATGCTACAAGAATAATTAAAGGTGAAACAAACTGGTTGAACTTCATCGTTTCCACTAATTCTTTCAACATAGCTATTTAAAAGGGTTACTAAATACTGTTCTTTAACCCATTCGATTGCAGAAACATTATTTCAAAACCCTGCATGGGTAAAATTTTAAGATATATATATAGAACATCAAAAACAAGTCAAAGTTAGAACTGCTTTTTAAACTTGCGCACATCCGACAGAATTTTCTACGTTTGCTAAAAGATAGCATTCAATTTGAAAAACATCCTAGAGTATATATATAAACATTAAATGTATTTGTGAAGACTTACACCAGCCAGACTGGAAAAAGTTTTGAAATAGGAGAAAAAGAAAACCAGTTAACACCGAATGAAGGAAAGAATTCTATTCCATATCACGAAACGATTAATACTTAGTCTCATTACTGGAATACAATTTTTTCAAGGAAATTTAATGTATTGTCAGTGACGATTTTCTGACCTTAAACACTGGGACCATTCTTCGTGAGTTTGGGAAGTCTTTCATATGATTTTTACCAATAACCATCTGTAAACGTTAAGCAGTAATAAACGTTTCAATATTTATGTCAAAAAACGTGCGTGACCAATCTGTATGTTATTAGTTATACGTTTCAAAACAACTGCTATAAGCGGTTAAAGATACCAAGCAATTTTATAAGCTGAGTTTTTTTTAAATCTTTTTTTCCAAGTAAGTAAACAGACAAATAAGTCAAGTTTGCAGCTGCACGTAGTGCAACACTAGGCAACTCGTAGTAAAAGTGGAGCAAACTCTGATCATTTTCCCCTAATGTAAAGCACATTTCCTTGCGGAAATGTATAATGCTATGCATTAAGATAATGGTCACTACCCATACTGGTTTTGACCTTTATTGAGGTCTCGTCAGTGGGAACTAGACCTAATAAATGCCAAGGGTAAAGTAATACAGTGCTTATATTTTACCAAAACAAGTTGCCATAAGGTGCTTTGACCTCATCAAATAAAAATCTCAGGATGAGAGTAATACGTAGAAAGTCTCCCCCCCCCCCCCCCCGCAAACTTGACTTATTTGTCTGTTTGCTTACTTGGGAAAAGGGATTAAAAAAAAACCTAGCTTATAAAATTGCTCTTGGTATCTTTAACATAATATATACCCAAGGTAAAAAACTTTCTACATATTACTCTCATCCCGAGATTTTTATTTAATGAGATCAAAGCACCTTATGGCAAATTGTTTTGGTAAAATATTGATAAGCTCTGTATTACTTCTCCCTTGGCATTTTTTAAGTCTAGCTCCCACTGACGAGACCTCAATAAAGGTCGAAACCGGTATGGGTAGTGACCATTACCTTAATGCATAGCATCATACATTTCCACAAGGAAATGTGCTTTGCATTAGGGGAAAATTCTAAGGAAAGTGATCAGAACTTGCTCCACCTTTACGAGTTGCACTACGTGCAGCCACAAACTTGACTTGTCTGTTTGCTTACTTGGGAAAAAGGATTAAAAAAACCTAGCTTATAAAATTGCTTGGTATCTTTAACATAATATCTACCCAAGGTAAAAACTTTCATCTGCTATAAGCATTCATATTTTCTTCTCTAATACGTTTAATTTCCTAAAGCTGTGAGTAAAACAATGAAACATGTAGACTTGAGTAAATCTCATAAATATAATTTTGTTCACTATTGTCCTCATAGATTGGTTTCAAAAATGTTTCATGGTTCATTAAAACAAGTGATTTTGAAGCAAAGAGCTTTGGAAAGTGATTAATCATATTCAGTATATTTTACTCTCTCTCCAAATGACTGAGCCAATCCTTTCCTATATGTATATATATATATTATACGTACATAAATCGTGCAAATAAATCCTGCACTCCTCCCCTTATATTTTCCCAAAGAATGAAGCAGAACGATCTTAGCTGTCAAAATCAGTAGGCATCACTGCAAATCATTTCTACTGCATACTACATGAAGTCCATCCTAACCCTACATAGTTTATTTTTTCTCATCTGGTCAACTTCAGTGAGGGATAAGGTTAACCATTTTCTACTGGAACTACTTACAAGCAACAAAAAATTGACTGAATCTGGAAGGGAATGAAAAAGACCAGAAAGGATTAAATTTATCACTTTACAAACTAGGAATAAGCTACCTCCACCCTTAATCACAGGCAGCTGTCCTAAGACTATGAATGATTTTCACTTGTGCCTGGGGAAGAGAATAAAGCTAAAACTAGTGCCATCTTTTGGCCCCTAACCCTGAATTCTATGGTCTATTTTTCCTAAGTTGCAGGATGAACAACTCAAGCTTCCAGGAGAAATATTTATACACATCGATAGGCTTATGTGTTCGTCAGACGTATTTTCTTATCCATCTGTGTTCATATCATACCGTGAAATCTATTACACTTCTAGGAGAAAGAAAAAAAAAACTTGCTCATGTCAGAGATCAATAACTTAGACACAGCATCAAAGGCTTAGAAAGGATTCTAATTTGCAACTAGAAATGAACTTAGAATTTTCTTTATCAGGCAACTTAGTGATATGGATGCAAATGCCATTTCTGCAGGTATATACCAGCTCATATCATCAATGTATCATAAAGTGAACTATCACTGCTACCTTCTTGAAATCCCAGTATTTTAATCTAACTTTGACATTTAAAACAAATGGTGTGTGTATATATATTCATCTTCTCTATTATATATATTAATATATATATATATATATATATATATATATATATTCACCTCACCTTCTCGTGGTGCACCCTGTTGGGTATCTACTTTGATACTGAACGAACGAGGATGGGCTGGCAATTTGGGATTTAGCCGACCAAATTGTATTCTTATTGGTTAAACCAAAATAAAAAAAATGATGGTACAACATGACAAAATTTCATGCCGGCTGGGGAGTCGCCCGGTTAAACAAGGCCCCCGTTGTTTTCGCCAGGGAACCAGGACGAACAGCGAAAAGTCAGCTACTGGAACAAATCTAAAAACAAACCCCAACTCAACATCACCAGAGTTAAAGATCGGTACTATCAACGTAAGAAGCCTGAATGGCAAAGAAATGGAGCTAGCTGAGGAATTAGATAAGTACCAGATCGACATAACAGGGGTAACTGAAACAAAAAAGACCAAAACTGGTGAGATCTTTCTGAGCAATAAATACAAAATGTTATATTCAGGCAATGACAATCAAGGAAAAGAAGGAGTAGCCATAGTATTCAACACAAAATACGAGGCTAATCTTCTTGAATGGCAGTCAGTCTCAAGTAGAGTAATGTGGGCAAATATGAGAATGGGGAACTGGACAATGAGACTTATTTGTGCCTATGGTCCCACAGAAGGTTCTACTAAGGTAGAAGTGGAGGAATTTTTTGAGGCTTTAGAAAAAGCAACTGACACAATGAAAAAGGAAAAGTTGGTCCTTGTTGGGGATCTAAATAGTAGAGTAGGAAATGATTGTGAGACATACAAAAATATTTTGGGAAAATTTGGAGAAAAGAGCAAAGCTAATAATAATGGCAAATATCTGTTGGATTTCTGCTCAGGACATGGACTGGTTATTACTAACACCATGTTCCAACATAAAAATGTGCACAAATTCACATGGAGAGAAGATGCTAGGAATAAGAAAAGTCTCATTGACTATGTTATTGTTGATAGTGATGTTTTCTCCCTGGTGCAGGACACCAGTGTACAGAGGATTTGAAATTGGAAGTGATCACTATTTAGTCTTGAGCAGGATAAAATTGAATTTCATATTGAAAAGAATAAAATGTAAGAAAGTTTTAAAGCGAATAAAAGTTGAGCAGCTCGCAGATGTGAACTGTAGACTAAAATACAGAAATATTATTGAAAAGAAAATGAAAGAGTTTGAGAACAGGAATCAAACCTTGGAGATTCAGTGGCAAACTCTGAAGGAAACGTTGATTGATTCTGCCAGAGAGGCATGTGGTGAGGTTGTGTGCAAGGATAAAAAAATCAGAACTCCCTGGTGGACACAGGAAGTTAAAGAGGCAGTGAAGGAAAAGAAGAAATCATATCAAAAGTTCCTGGCAAATAAGTCAGCTTTTACTCTTACAGAATACAGAGACAAATGTAAGAAAGCTAAACAGTGTGTAAAACTAGCTAAACAAAAGTCATGGGAGGACTTTGGCAAGAATATAGAAAATAAATATCAAGAAGGTGGCAAAATATTCTGGAGGTTGTTGAAGAAGCTTAGGAATGGAGGAAAGAGTGCTGTAAAAGGAATTAGAGATGATAAAGGTGAAATGAAAACAGGAGAAAAAGATATCCTTGAAGTATGGAGTAATTACTTTGAAAAACTGCTAAATGAAACAAGCAGTGATGACAGCACAGTGATAATAAACACTGACCAGGCATGCACTCAGGAATACATATCCATACTTGAAGTAGAAAAAGCCATCAAAGGCTTGAAATGTGGAAAGGCAGCAGGAGTAGATGATATTCGACCAGAAATGCTGAAGTATGGTGGTATAAAAGTCTTACAGTGGCTGCACTGCATAGTTCAGAAAGCCTGGACAGAGGGACGAATTCCTGATGATTGGAGTAGAGCTCTCATAGTACCCATATATAAAAAGGGAAATAAAACTGAATGTGAGAATTACAGAGGTATTTCCCTACTGAGTGTTCCTGGCAAGATCTATGCAAGTATACTTGAGAAACGGTTGAGAAGAATTGTGGAAGAAAAGCTTGGTAAAGAACAAGCTGGATTCAGGCCAAATAGAGGCTGTCAGGATCAGATCTTCACTTTACGACAAATAGTCGAGAAAGCATGGGAATATAACAAAGATCTGTATTTAAGTTTTGTCGATTTGGAAAAGGCATATGACAAGGTGCCAAGAGAGAAGCTATTCAATACGCTGCAGTTATATGGTGTCAATGGGGCATTATATCAAGCAATACTTAGTCTTTATTTGAGTTGTGAGTCAGCAGTTAGAATTGAAGTACAGGGAGATGGTTTCATGTTAAATCTGGGGTGAGACAAGGATGTACATTATCCCCTCTGTTATTCATTATCTATATGGATCACATTATGAAGGAATGTGGTATTAAACCTGATATCGAAATTGGAGATGTTAATGTCAGCTCTTTGCTTTATGCGGATGATGTTATACTTCTAAATAAATCCGCTACAAGTCTGCAAGATTCTCTGACTAAATTGAATAGCTGTTGTAATAGATATGGTATGAAGGTCAGCAATAAAAGACAAAGACAATGAAAATAGGCAGAATCATTGAAAATGTCAACTGTGTTGTGAATGGAGAACCTGTGGAACAAGTAAAACATTTCAGCTACTTAGGCACAATTTTTACTGAAGATGGTAAACTAAATATAGAAATAGGCAACAGAATCAACAAAGGTGGTATGGTGGGAAGTCAACTGAATAAATTCATATGGAATAAGAGAGAAATTAGTCGGAACACTAAATTAGCTGTATACAAGACTGTGTTCAAACCAATTTTAACTTATGGATCTGAGAGCTGGGTCAGAAGTAAAACACTTGACCAAAGACTAGAGACTGCAGATATGAGAGTCCTGAGAAAGATTAGAGGCGTGAACAGATGGCATCAATGGCAATATCATATTAAAAATGAGGATATTAGGAAAGAACTTGACATTGTCAGCATCCAGGAATGCATTAGCAGAGCTAATCTCAGATGGTATGGTCACTTAAATAGAATGGGAGAGGAAAGATTAGCAAAACAAGTGTTCTCTGCCAGGTTGGCAGGAAAACGACCCAGAGGAAGACCAAGATATAGGTGGATTGATACGGTACAAAGTGCCTTAGACGATAGAAATATAAGATCTGATAATGTTGGAGTCTTGACAAGTAACAGACTGATTTGGAGGAAAATTGTAGATAGAAAGTTAGTAATGATGTAATTTTTTCATGTAGTACTGTCATATCCTGTACACCCCTTGAGGGTACATGGCAGGAATTTGATGATGATGATGATGATGATGATATATATTCACAGAAAGTGTAGAAACTCAATGAAATCAATTTTCACTCCACAAGACCTTAATATTAACAGTAGTTACATTGCAGATGCTATGTGGAACTGCAATAATGCTTCTTCATTAGAGCCAATGACACCAGACCAGAATAAAGATTAAAACTCTATTCTAATCTCTGTTTAGAAAAATTTTTAGAAAAAACAAGTACTTTTGTTTTTTCCTTATCTACCAAAGATGATAAAAATCATACACTAAGTGTACAATATGAACCAGTAATCAGTCTCTTTAGTTATGGGAAATGATTTGTTTGACTAGCCCATATTTTTCCAATGAGTATGATTGGATGCTTTGGCCTATAGCTCTGCAATGCTATATGTACAATTATCAATTGCTATATCATGCATAGCACCCTTAATTAAATGCAAGCATCCATTTTCCATGCTACTTTAGTTTGCCAGCATGTGGCACATTCTGTGTACTCCAGTGACCAACAAACCATTTAATGTCAGACATAAGTACTGATTCTCAAGTCTTAATGATCATGCTCTCAATATCATTTTCCACCTTTTTCCATGACTGCACCTTTTACCAGGGATTTTTACACACACACATATATATATACCTGAATAAATAATGTTAATATGTAGCACTACATGCATTTTCTTATGATGCTGGTCATTTTGATGTTATCACTTTTTGATGTTTTTTTTTTTTACAAACTTTTTTTTATACCACCCACAAAAGGTTATATGCAAGCGTATAATATATTTTTATGGTTGGGTAGGCTAAGGATTTCTTTTCTACTTATTTGTATTTATTTCTGACAGAGTCCAGAAATTCTGCTCTAAAGATCAAACATTCAACTTTTTCAAGCACTTCAGGCCTCATTATAGTCTCATGCTAGCCAATGGAAATCTCTCATCTAATGACAATCATCTCATATCCACAGTGAGATTTAAATCTGCAGCCTTTTGGTTGTATAGCCAGTATGCTAGCCTCTTAGTCAACCAGATTGGCTAGATTCCCACATGTCAATGAAATATTGCTGTTTAGTGGACCTCAAAATGTACTAATAAAGATAAAGAGCTTCTGAAAAGTTTGTGAATATATACAAGCTTTTCAGAAGTCCTCAGTATTAATCATCTACTGAGGAAGAAAAATTTTCTATCTTTTTACTTACCTGTTTCCAAAAGTTCAACCTACTGCATCAAATAAGTTTTAAGTTGTTAGGATTATCACCTGTACCCATATACTTACATGTGATAATCTAACTAGCAGTACTGTGAAAAAAAAAAAGCTTTGCTTTTAAGTTTAATAAAAGAATTGGATAGGTCTAGGATATTTTATTTTAAATAAGGATGAATGTATTAACTCACAGGTATTTAACTAAATCTGTTGATTTTGTTTGTAATCGTAGACATGCAAAATATTTCTTTAAAATGAAATTTTAAAGAAATATTTTGCATGTGAAAAGCCTGAGGAGTCCTTTTTAAATGTTTTGTTAATTTTATTCCTGCAAGTTGAACCTATTCAATCAGAAATTTAACATAAATTTTACAATAATTAAATATGCCAAGGGTGGCAAACATCTTAATTTATTCACAGTATCCAATAGTCAGTTTTATTGCGACAAAGATTCTGCACTATCTGTTAACTGATTTCTCAGTTATTTAGAGAAGGCTGAAAACGATTTATTACATGAAATATATCAGTTTCTTATTTCATGAAAGGCAGTTGAGATTCTTTAGTAAGTGAAAGATCATTACTACTAGCATCATAAAAGTGACAGAAGATTTCAGATTAGCTCACAATACATTAGAAGAACAGAAGGATAGAACAAAGACATTTTGTTGCTTTGCTGGTGATTTGTGTGATTATCAATGCAGATGCCTGAGGAGAAATGATCCCAGAAATAAATACATTGATGATTCCCAGGACCTCAAGGTGGGAATGTTCAAGTCTGGATATCATTTTATACATGATAAAAATCATACACCTCATGACTCAAAAGGAATTAATATTTGGATGATCTTATTATGGTAGTTATGAGTGAAAAAAAAACAAAGGGAGAAGTCTATTAATTATAATTAACTAGTTTGAAAAGAAGTTTGGAAGAAATTATGGTAAAAGATGCTATATTTTACCACTTAGATAGGAAGAAAGCCATTGCATCCATCCATCTTTTCCCCATTCATGTTCAACAGCCTGGCCAAGTAAGCTGGTCTCTTAGAAACCTGACATTGTTTATGATAAGTGTTTAATCTACACTGTCTGCTATGCCTGTAAATTGCATATGCTGTTCTGGTTGATTTGCCTATTTTGCAGGAGAAAAAACGTTCCACTTCCATATGAGACCAGCTAACTCACCTTCAGCTGTAAAGCTTTCAAAAAGGTTTTAGGCACCCTAGATAGAATTTGAATCCAGGTCTTCCCAATAAAAGGGCTTCAACTACACCAAATGAGCTGAGAAGGTTCAAAATCACATCCATTTGAGGAAAATACAATCACTACTGAAGAAAGAAAATCTGTGGAAAAACATGGTCAGTTTTCAGTTAAATAAAATATGCATTATATCTCTGTCTATATAAACTTTTTTTTTTCTGGTTACAGTATTTACTTTATTGCCAACCTGATTGGCCGTACAGATAGCATATCCACTCTCCAACAGGCTGTGCATTGAAATCCCACTGTGGCATGGATATTTGCAAATCTTTAGTGGTAGATACTTTTCATTAGATGGCAAGAGTAAACCACTTAGTTTGTGAAAAGCCTGAGGAGTCCTGACAAAATTCATAACATATTTTATTTTAGTTTTTGACTAGAAGAACTTTTTCTAAGTCTTATTTCTCAAATTAGTCAATTTTTAGTGTAGGCAAGTTAGTTTTTCCTATTTGGAATTTGAGTTTTAATCCTCCAATTTTTAGGATGAAATGCAGTAGTTGTGGTCATCTGCTGTACTCTCACTCCTGCTATGCATAATTCTTCAAAAGCATTGGTAACCATGTACAAAACTATCAGTGACAACTAAGAATGAATATTGGTTGCCTACTGATTTCCAAAATTATGGGGAATAAGTCATAAGAAAAATACCATATTTTTAAATGAAAACACATTAAAATTTTGAATAGTTGCTATTCTAAAAATAGTCCAGATTTTCACTGAACTACGTACCATATTCATATTACAGATAGTTTCTGATATCTAATATATGAATTCTATTCAGGGTACTCATGTATGGTTATTCTTTTTTGTTATCTTTTTTTCGGGGGGGGGGGGGGGGAATAACTATATGTGAGTACTGTGAAGAGAATTTACATAATTGCTTTTCAAGAGAATTTTTCATATAGAAATTGCTTATAAAGCTATAAATGTGTTTGAAGAGGAATCGTAATGTTAGATAGGGATTTTCTTCATAACATCTAATTACAGGCCATAGAGTTCTTGTGTATACACAATAGAATCATGTAGCATTTGCTATGGTACATATATACTAGCATTTGATTTCTATGGGGAAAATCCTGGTTTTATTATAGTTAATAAGTTTTGCATAGTTCGATAAAAGATTTAATTTTGCTAATTAAAAAATGTAAACATACTTCTCTTCCACCCGGATTTAAAAAAAAAAAAAAAAAAAAAACGGATAAGTTGGTGAAACGCATTCACCAGCACTGTTCATATTAACAAACATTTCCTTGTCAAGCATTCATACAAGCAACATATCACTTCAGAAAAACCAAACTTGCTTCAAAATAGTTATTTCTTTCTCTGTGATGTTTTAGTGTTCACTGCCAATTTCATAAGCTATCTGAACAATAAGCATGCTATTAATAATAATCAGATGTGCTTAGTTTAACTGTGTGTGTGTGTGTGCTAATCAAGTAACTGCAAACTTTCTTAGCCATATAATGGAAGTTACTTGGCTTTTAGCCTTCTTTGCTTACTAAAATGTTTTGGTAAAATTTGTGTAATATCACATATCAGAAACTGAGCATTATAGTACAAACATTTTTACATCTAGGCTAGGATATATATGATATGCACTTCTTTTCTAAAATATCTTAATTAGTATAAGTACAGCCAACCAGCTTGGTTGGTTGTTGGCTGAGTGGTTAGCCTATCTGCTCTCCAGCCAAGAGGCTGCAGGTTTGAATCCTGCCAGGGGGATGCTTGTGATTGTTCTAACTCTTTGTGGAAAGCGCATCTATGACCTTACCACTTCAAGCAAAAGGCCTCACTTCCAACATCCAATGAAGTATGGAAGTGATCATATGGCATCAAATGTGAACAACTAACTGTATAAGCACACCAAAATCATCTCTTTAAACATTGCACTTGGATGCAAAAAAATGACAAATGTCAAAAATTGCTGATTTTATGATTAGCTTAGTCATACTGCATAAAAGCATGCCTTATGGAACAGCAATACTTAAATGAGTCCATATGTTATAGCATACAAAATGCCAAAAGATGCATTTAGAGATGTGACACATTTTAAAAGACTAATACCAGTCAGTTATAAGGTCCTTTCATGAAATTGAAGGCCTTTATGTAAAATAATGACACAAGTTAAAAACATCATGCTTCTCTCAAAAAGTTATGCACCTCAGGCAAACTACTACTACTACTGATGTTTCTGTATACTGTATAGACAACTCACAAAATCTGTTACATGTTTCTAAAATGACTGAATTTCATATTTAAATTGAGCACTAATAATGTAAATTACATTTCCTTAAAGTAGCTAATTCTAACTTGCCATTTATATTCCCCCTGCTCCCACAAATGAATGTGATATGTAGGCTAAGCAGAAATTCATGGCTCGTTCTTCTTCCACTTAACTTTCCATTTGTTTTTTGTCTTTGGCTAATATCCACCATCTCATGTCGAATATTTGTAGATCATCCCACCATTTCTTTGGCAACCTTTCCTTCTCTTGGCATCCACTCTGTTTAATTATGTCCATCTTTCATATGTTAATGTACATATATGACAAGCCTATCTTTCTCTCTATTCACATGGTTTACAATACTTCACAATATCATCTAATTCAGTCATTCTATTCTAATTGTATCCTATTTTATTATGTGGAGCATTCTCCTCTCCAAGATACCTTGGGCCACACATACCGTCTTCCTGTTTTTTAGTTGTGGCCCCATCTTACTTCCATAGGCAAACACTGGAATAATGCACATATCAAATACCTTTCTTTTTAAACATATAAATCACCTAACAGATAAGCTTTATGCAGCTAAAATGTCTGTTTCCTAGTGTGATTCTTCTATTTCTTTATCTTATTTCTCCTTAAATTAACTGTCTAAGTAAATACACTCATCGACAATTTCAGCTTCAATTTGATCCAAGTTTATCAATTTTGTTTTAGTTATGCTCATTTTTAAACCATTTTTTCTGCTTTCTCCATCAAAGTCATTCAGCACTTCCTGAGCTGCTACTTATTTATTTATTTTTTTTTTTCTGTCATAAAGAGAATAATGTCATCTGCAAAACAAATGATTTACATTTTTTCTATTGATGTTAATTCCATAGTTTTCCATAGTTAGAAACTGGTGAGATCTTTCTGAGCAATGAATACAAAATGTTATATTCAGGCAATGACAATGAAGAAAAAGAAGGAGTACCCATAGTATTTAACACTAAATATGAGGCTAATCTTCTTAAATGGTAGACAGTCTCAAGTAGAGTGATGTGGGCAAATACGAGAATGGGTGAACTGGACAATGAGACTAATTTGTGCCTATGATCCCACAGAAGTGTTCTACTAAGGCAGAAGTGGAGGAATTTTTTGAGGCTTTAGAGAAAGCAACTGACACAATGAAAAAGGAAAAGTTGGTCTTTGTTGGGGATCTAAACAGCAGAGTAGAAAATAATTGTCAGACATACAAAAAAATTTTGGGAAAATTTGGAGAAAAGAGCACAGCTAATAATAATGGCAAATACTTGTTGGATTTCTGCTCAGGAAATGGACTGGTTATTACTAAACATCATGTTCCAACATAAAAATGTGCACAAATTCACATGGAGAGAAGAGGCAAAGAATAAAAAAAGTCTCATTGACTATGTTATTGTTGATAGTGACGTTTTCTCCGTGGTGCAAGGACACCAGAGTGTACACAGGATTTGAAATTGGAAGCGATCACTATTTAGTCTTGAGCAGGATAAAAGTGAATTTTATATTGAAAAGAATGACATGTAAGAAAGTTTTAAAGCTATTAAAAGTTGAGCAGCTCTCAGATGTGAACTGTACACTTAAAATACACAAAGATCATTGAAGAAAAAATAAAAGAGTTTGAGAACAGGAACCAAAATTTGGAGATTCAGTGGCAAGGCCTGAAGAAAACTATGATTGATTCAGCCAGAGAGATATGTGGTGAGGTTGTCTGCAAGGATAGAAAAATCAGAACTCCATGGTGGTAGTTAAAGAGGCAGTGAAGGAAAAGAAGAAAGCATATCAAAAGTACCTGGCAAATAAGTCAGCTTGTGCTCTTAGAGAATACAGAAACAAATGTAAGAAAGCTTACATTTGTTTCTGTGTAAAACTAGCTAAACAAAAGTCATTTGAGGACTTTGACAAGAACATAGAAAATAAATATCAAGAAAATGGCAAAATATTCTGGTGGTTGTTGAAGAAGTTTAAAAATGGAGGAAAGAGTGCTGTAAAATGAGTTAGAGATGAAAAGGTGACATGAAAATGGGAGAAAAAGATATTCTTGAAGTATGGAGTAATTACTTTGAAAAATTGCTAAATGAAACAAGCAGTGATAGCACAGCAGTAAAAAACACTCAAAAAACATACAGTCAGGAATATATATCCATACATTAAGTAGAAAAGCCATCAAAGCCTTAAAATGTGGAAAGGCAGCAAGAGTAGATGATATTCTACCAGAAATGCTGAAGTATGGTGGTATAAAAGTCTTACAGTGGCTGCACTGCATAGTTCAGAAGGCCTGGACAGAGGGATGAATTCCAGATGATTGGAGTAGAGCTCTCATAGCACCCATATATAAAAAGGGAAATAAAACTGAATGTGAGAATTACAGAGGTATTTCCCTACTGAGTGTCCCTCGTAAGACTTATGCAAGTATACTTGAGAAACGGTTGAGAAGAATTGTGAAAGAAAAGCTCGGTGAAGTACAAGCTGGATTCAGGCCAAATAGAGGCTGTCAGGATCAGTCTTCACTTTACAAATAGTTGAGAAATCATGGAAATATAACAAAGATCTGTATTCAAGTTTTGTCGATCTGGAAAAGGCATATGACAAGGTGTCGAGAGAGAAGCTATTCAATACGCTACAGTTATATGGTATCAATGGGGCACTATATCAAGCAATACTTAGTCTTTATTTGAGTCAGCAGTTAGAATTGAAGGAAGTACAGGAAGATGGTTTAATGTTAAATCTGGTGTCAGACAAGGATGTACATATCCTTCTGTTATTATCTATATGAATCACATTATGAAGGAAAGTGGTATTAAACATGATATCAAAACTGGATATTAATGTCAGCTCTTTGCTTTATGCAGACAATGTTATACTTCTAAATAAATCCACTACAAGTCTGCAAGATTTCCTGACTAAATTGAATAACTGTTGTAATAATATGGTATGAAGGTCAGCAATAAAATGACAAAGACAATGAAAATAGGCAGAATCGTTGAAAATGTCAACTGTGTTGTGAACAGAGAACCCGTGGAACAAGTAATACATTTCAGCTACTTAGGCACGATTTTTAGTGAAAATGGTAAATTAAATATCGAAATAGACAAAAGAATCAACAAAGCTAGTATGGTAGGAAGTCAAATGAATAAATTCATATGGAATAAGAGAGAAATTAGTCGGAACACTAAATTAGCTGTATACAAGGCAGTGTTCAAACCAGTTTTAACTTATGGATCTGAGAGCTGGGTCAGAAGTAAAACACTTGGCCAAAGACTAGAGACAGCAGATATGAGAATCCTGAGAAAGATTAGAGGTGTGAACAGATGGCATCAATGGCAATATCATATTAAAAATAAAGATATTAGTGAAGAACTTGACATTTCCAGCATTCAGGAATGCGTTAGCACAGCTTATTTCAGGTGGTATGGTCACATAAACAGAATGGGCGAGGTAAGATTAGCAAAACAAGTGTTCTCTGCCAGGGTGGCAGGAAAACGACACCGAGAGGAAGACCAAGATATAGGGGATTGATACGGTACAAAGTGCCTTAGATGATAGAAACATAAGATCTCATAATGTTGGAGTCTTGACAAGTAACAGACTGATTTGGAGGAAAATTGTAGATAGGAAGTTAGTAATGATGTAAATTTTTCATGTAGTGCTATCATATCCTATACATCCCTTGAGGGTACATGGCAGAAATTTGATGATGATGAAGATAATCCTTAATTTATGCCATTACTGTGGATTCCACTCACTCACTCACACACACACACACACACACACACACACACACACACACACACACACACAGTAGTGTACCTCAAATGCTGTAATTAGTAGTTTTGTTTCTCTAAAACTAAGTACAGGGGATCCTCGAGTTACGTTGGAGATCTGTTCCTAAGGACCGACGTAAGGCGATTTTCGATGCAAGTCGGAATTACCATAGCGTAAGTTACTTACCTAACATAAAACACCCTAAAGTCATATGTTCATATCAAGAAACAGAACTTGGCCATAGGAAAATAAAAGGGAGAACATAATTACTGTATAGTACAGAAAAATGACAAAAATGAAACAAAAATAATGTCTAATTTCACTTCTAATGTGATGGCTTTTCTTCGAGCCACCACCATCGGAAGAGTCTGCCTTACGTATGGGAGCCATATTGAAGAGTAAAAGGTCACAAAAAAAAAAAAAAAAAAAAAAAAATACAAACACAAAAGTGAGAGAGCAGATGTAAACAAAGCATGTGGTACTCAAAGAGTGTATGCTGGAACCCAAGCGATGCCACCTCTCCCAAGCATACGCAGTGTAATGGCATATTCTTCTGCAGCGCTCGCAAACAAGTTTGCCTGCAATGTTTGAATTTTACATTGCGCTGCTTCAAGTCAAAATTTATTTTATAAAATTATTTATGGGATTACTGCCGTAAAGTCGAAATGACGTAGGTCGAGGACCCCCCTGTACTAATTTCTGTAGTAGAGATGCAAAATTATACATTCAAAATCTGCAACGAGTAAAATGCTTTCAGATTATAACATTTATAAACACAAATGATTACACACAATAAATACACACTACAATGTATAGTGTGTATTTATTGTTTATTCAAGTAAAATGCACCCTGCTTTACTTACTCATAAAATCTAATTTCCATTATTTAGTTTTCAAGAAAAGTTATATATTTTGTTAAATGATCACCCAACTGAGAATTCTAGTAAACAATATTAAGTGGAATAATTTTAATGCAAAAAGGTTTATAAAATTTTATTATTAATCATTGATAATATAAAAATGACAGGAACTAAATTTAATTATTTACAGCATATGCTGATGTTATTGCTTAATCTTTACTGCTTAGGTTCCAAAACTGAAATCTTATTCCTTTTCAAATATGTATTTACTTTTGTCACATTGAATGATAAGTGTTGTCTCCAAGTTTACTAGTACTGCAGATTATAGGAGAGACTTGACAAGTGGTTGGATTTCACCCGCACCCCACTTTTTGCAATTATAAGAGGTTTGCATTTTTGAGAGGAAGAGGTACTGACAAGACAGTAATCCATATCTGATGAATAGTAATGTGTTCAACTGATTATAACTTGCTATCTAGAATAAGATTTTGAAAGATTCTACGAAGACTTCTAAAGCTTTAGAATTAAAGTTTCCTTGCTAGTCATAACTAACTGATGGTTGCATTTTTTGTAAGATGTACACAGAATGCAGGAAAATGTTCTTATTTTGGGAAGGGGAGGAGTATTGCAAGATGAAAATGCATACTACCTGAATCAAAAGAAAAAAAAAACAGCAAATACATATGAGTGCTGTATATGTATATATAAGCATATACAATACACTTAAAAAAAATGAAATGTTCAAGAAGAAAAAAATGCTTAACTTTTGTTTAGAAAGTGAAATTCCAGACATGGATGTGATATTGAGAAAATGTTACAAAAAACATGTACAGCTAGGAAAGAAATTAAAGTGAAAAAAAAACATTCAGAGAAACTATGACTTAGTTAACAATAAATAATGTTTATTATTTAATAAATATTCCTCAAACTGGAACAAATCTGAAAGCACACAAAAACTCAACATCACCAGAGTTAAAGATCAGTACTATCAACATAAGAAGCCTGAATGGCAAAGAAATGGAGCTAGCTGAGGAATTAGATAAGTACCAGATTGACATAATAGGGGTGACTGAAACAAAAAAACAAAAACCGGTGAGATCTTTCTGAACAATAAATACAAAATGTTATATTCAGGAAATGACAATCAAGGAAAAGAAGGAGTAGACATAGTATTCAACACAAAGTACGAGGCTAATCTTCTTGAATGGCAGGCAGTCTCAAGTAGAGTGATGTGGACAAATATCAGAATGGGGAATAGGACAATGAGACTTATTTGTGCCTATGGTCCCACAGAAGGTTCTACTAATCTAAAGCATCAAAAAATTTCTCCATTAAGGTAGACGTGGAGGAATTTTTTGATGCTTTAGAAAAAGCTACTGACAATTAAAAAGAAAAAGTTGGTCTTTGTTGGGGATCTAAATAGCAAAGGAAATGATTGTCAGACATACAAAAATATTTTGGGAAAATTTGGAGAAAAGAGCAAAGCCAATAATAATGGCAATTGCCTGTTGGATTTCTGCTCAGGTCATGGACTGGTTATTACTAACACCATGTTCCAACATAAAAATGTGCACAAATTAACATGGAGGAGGCAAGGCATAAGAAAAGTCTCATTGACTATGTTATTGTTGATAGTGATGTTTTCTCCCTGGTGCAGGACACCAGAGTGTACACAGGATTTGATATTAAAAGCGATCACTATTTAGTCTTGAGCAGGATAAAATTGAATTTCATATTGAAAAGAATAACATGCAAGAAAGTTTTAAAGCGAATAAAAGTTGAGCAGCTCTCAGATGTAAACTGTAGACCAAAATACACAAACATTATTCAAGAAAAAATGAAAGAGTTTGAGAACAGGAACCAAATCTTGGAGATTCAGTGGCAAGCATTGAAGAAAACCCTGATTGATTCAGCCAGAGAGGCATGTGGTAAGGTTTGTCTGCAAGGATAGAAAAATCAGAACTCTATGGTGGACACAGGAAGTTAAAGAGGCAGTGAAGGAAAAGAGGAAAGCATATCAAAGGTTCCTGGCAAATAAGTCAGCTTGTGCTCTTAGAGAATACAGAGACAAATGTAAGAAAGCTAAACAAACACTGTGTAAAACTAGCTAAACAAAAGTCATGGGAGGACTTTGGCAAGAACATAGAAAATAAATATCAAGAAGGTGGTAAGATATTCTGGAGGTTGTTAAAGCAGCTTAGAAATGGAGGAAAGAGTGCTGTAAAAGGAATTAGAGATGATAAAGGTGAAATGAAAACAGGAGAAAAAGATATCCTTGAAGTATGGAGTAATTACTTCGAATAATTGCTAAATGAAACAAGCAGTGATAGCACAGGGTAAAAAACACACAACAGGCTTGTAGTCAGGAATACATATCCATACTTGAAGTAGAAAAAGCCATCAAAGGCTTGAAATGTGGAACGGCAGCAGGAGTAGATGATATTCGACCAGAAATGCTGAAATACGGTGGTATAAAAGTCTTACACTGGCATAGTTCAGAAAGCCTGGACAGAGGGACGAATTCCAGATGATTGGAGTAGAGTTCTAATATTACCCATATATAAAAAAGGAAATAAAACTGAATGTGAGAATTACAGAGGTATTTCCCTACTGAGTGTTCCTGGCAAGATCTATGCAAGCATACTTGAGAAACGGTTGAGAAGAATTGTGGAAGAATAGCTTGGTGAAGAACAAACTGGATTCAGGCCAAATAGAGGCTGTCAGGATCAGATCCTCACTTTATGACAAATAGTTGAGAAAACATGGGAATATAACAAAGATCTCTATTTAAGTTTTGTCGATCTGAAAAAGGCATATGACAAGGTGCCAAGAGAGAAGCTATTCAATACGCTACAGTTATATGGTGTCAATGGGACATTATATCAAGCAATACTTAGTCTATATTTTAGTTGTAAATCGGCAGTTAGAATTGAAGGAGGTACAGGAAGATGGTTTAATGTTAAATCTGGTGTGAGACAAGGATATACTTTATCCTCTCTGTTATTCATTATCTATATGGATCACATTATGAAGTGGTATTAAACATGATATCGGAATAATTGCAGATGTTAATGTCAGCTGTTTGCTTTATGCGGATGATGTTATACTTCTAAATAAATCCGCTACAAGTTTGCAAGAGTCCCTGACTAAATTGAATAACTGTTGTAATAGATATAGTATGAAGGTGAGCATTAAAAAAACAAAGACAATGAAAATAGGTAGAATTGTTGAAAATGTCAACTGTGTCGTGAACGGGGGACCTATGGAACAAGTAAAACATTTCGGCTACTTAGGCAAGATTTTTAGTGAAGATAGTAAATTAAATATGGAAACAGACAACAGAATCAACAAAGGTGGTATGGTAGGAAGTCAGTTGAATAAATTCATATGGAATAAGAAAGAAATTAGTCGGAACACTAAATTAGCTATATTTTAGCTATATGTTCAAAAGACAGTGTTCAAACCAGTTTTAACTTATGTTTAAGACAGTGTTCAAGACAGTTTTAACTAATGGATCTGAGAGCTGGGTCAGAAGTAAAACACTTGACCAAATACTAGAGACCACAGATATGAGAGTCCGGAGAAAGATTAGAGGTGTGAACAGATGGCATCAATGGAAATATCATATTAAAAACGAGGATATCAGGAAAGAACTCGACATTGTCTTCATCCAGGAATGCAATAGCAGAGCTAATCTCAGGTGGTATGGTCACTTAAATAGAATGGGAGAAAAAAGATTAGCAAAACAAGTGTTCTCTGCCAGGTTGGCAGGAAAACGACCCAGAGGAAGACCAAGATATAGGTGGATTGATATGGTACAATGTGCCTTAGACGATAGAAATATAAGATCTGATAATGATAATATTGGATTCTTGACAAGTGACAGACTGATTTGGAGGAAAATTATAGATAGGAAGTTGGTAATGATGTAAAATTTTCATGTAGTATTATCATATCCTGTACACCCCTTGAGGGTACATGTCAGGAATTTGATGATGATGATAAATATTCCTCATAGAGTGGTATGTGATTGGCATGGACTGCCTCTGGAGATAGTGTGAATGAATTCAAGAAGCATGACAGCTGATGTTGGTTGTTGGCCTCCCTTAACAAGTCATTGACTTTCTCTTAATAATAATAAATAATGATAGTACTTGGTTAGATCTGAAATGGGCAACCTTACTTACAATGAGGTCACCCATCCAGAATCTAACAGAATATATCCCACTAAAAGATCATACTTGTCTTTTCAGCAATTAAGTTCATGTCATAGAAGCATTAATATCATAATCAATAAGATGAAAGAAATATTTAGTATAAGTTTTGATAGATCCAAATTAGAATTTTAATGTAAAATAATCAAAGAATATGTGTAAAGATAATTACTAGTGATTTATAATTACACATGTAAGAATGTCAGCACACTGCCTAAGAAAGGGCAAAGGTCGCTCAAATGCCACCATAGTATTGTAAGCCCCCGTGGGTGCTAGTTCGTGGAAAATATCTAGAGGCAAGTGTTCCCGAAAATGGAAAGCCCCCGTATGATGGTGCGATGAGGTCACCCAGTCGGGGAAGAATCAAAAAGCCGAATATGCAAAATCTAACTCGAAAAGAGGATGCTGGAAAGGGAGAATATATGCAACAACACAGGTCTAGAATGCCCCCATTTTATTTGTTCTGGTTTTCTCTCCACGTGCTCCTCAGTGGTCAACAATGTCCAACTCCTATGTTCCCAGAGTTGACTACCGTAAGTCCCGGCAGATAAACTTGTGGGCCATCGGCAAAGAAAGTGCACTGATGTAATTCTTGAAGAAGCGAGCGCCAGACTCTAAGAGTACACGTGACTCCCACGTGGCAGCAGATCTTGAACAACAAAGTTTCCCACTATAAGGAAGGACAGAAGGAACCCCGAAGACCTGTGCAGTATAGGTAAGTACTTTACATATTCTTTGTCCCTGAACGGAAGAAAATTTGTGTTTCAGAATAAAAATTTGAACCTTGAAGATTATGGAGATTATAGAACATTTTAAACCTCATTAGACTGACTGTCCGAGAATCGTGAATTTGTTAAGAACCAAGGTTCAACCCATACGAAAAGGAAACAAGATGTGTTTTGTGCCTAACGAGCACCTAATCAAGTGTACACAGTAATTTAACTATTCGAAGGAAACATTCTATGTAATGAGAAATTGTATATTTAAGGAACGAGAGAGTGAGTGAAACTTTAGATATTAACTTAGTATTGCTTACATATTGTTTATGACTTGTATTACTTATGAGTTCATTAAAAATTGTTTTATAGTTTAATATGTGTGTGATCTGACCATGTAGACTGACTCTTACCACTCATAAAATTTACGAACCTGTTTATCTGTATATGCACGCAGGGATACCCAAAGTAAGTTAAGAAGGGCTAACACTGTAAGATTAGAACACCTACTGCCTCTGATTCAATTGTAACCACATTGGTGGCATCTAATTTCTGTGGCCCTCTCTAGGTTAAGACAAACTCTGTACCTAAGCTCAGGCTGGCGCAGTATATAAATTTGTCTGAGAGAAAAGGGGATGCCTCACACAAATTAGAGAGTAGGTAGTCTAATGGCCATTAACAAACAGGACATGTAGTGTAAGAGAAGATAAAAAAGGATAATAAATAAAACAAAAAGAACAAAAGAAATAACACACAACAACTTGAACATAATTTAAAAAAATATGGAGACTAAATGAATTAATGGTAAATGTGAATTTGCACAACTTTAAGCCTAACAGAAAATGAAAGTTTATATTGAGAAACAGGATTGTTTTTGTTCTGCAGAACACAAATAGCAGTAATCATCAGCAATTATTGAGACACCACAATGTATTATGCATTACCAAAATTAATGAAATCTTTCAAAAAAAAAAGAAAAAAAAAGCGAGATTTCTAGCACATGGAAAGCAAAATTTGCATCGTAATATTTCTTTACATAACATAACGGGACAGAAGTATGTAAAAATCTTTGTAATTGTTGCTTTTAGATAGAGAGAACAAACACTGATATTTCATGGCAAGCTAACATCAAATGCAAGTCTACACTATAAAATGGTAAATTAATGAAAGGAATAATAAAGTATCCATGTCGCATAGCTAAGTAGCTGCAAACACAAGATACAGCATGAGTGATGCACTAATTTGTGAACTTAAAAAAATTAATTGGATATTGACTGCCATACTTTCATTCATCTTGTTCACATCCATTAGAATTAAATTTTAATGGATGTAAACTGAAATTAGTAATATAATGGGGAGAAAAAAGGAAAAATGGAAATTTTTTCCATTATTTTCCACTAATTTAATGTTATACTGTAATTTAGCATAATTTCTACATATATATATATATATATATAGAGCAACGGTCAGTGTTAAGGGGGGGAAAATGTAATAATGTTCACTCCGACTGAACAGAAGCACTCATATAACAGGAAAGTGCAATATCAGGGGATGACTTAAAGTTTTAAACTTTAACAACTGAGCACTTGGGGAGTCAGATTACTGCATCTCTAAATGATCCTTCTTTCCATGTGCAGCAATGAAAAGCAACAAAAAAATAAAGTAATATAGGATATCATATACAGATGAAGAGAATTACATAGTGTTCCAAATATTAAATTTTACACCAGAGAAAAGCAAGCCGGAGCTTCTCTTTCTTTCTTACTCTCTCTATTAAGCTATAAATTTACCTTTCCTTTCTACAACTGTACAATAATTTTCTTTCATGCTTACATGGTAATCAGAATACATCATGAAAATTATAGAAACTACTGAGAGTAAAACTTTAGTTTAATATAAATCAAACCAAAATAAGCTCTCCAGCTTAATTTAATTTTGTAACCTAACAGATAATAATAGCAGGACTCTAGCTTTGATGTAATAAGGGTTCCCCCCCCCCCAACACACACACCAGAGGTCACGCCAATAGTTTTAACAGTTGATCAGTAACGTTAGCATACCATGCAGATTGCAATGCAGCTTATTTACTATTATTACGGGCAACTCCAGGGGTCATTAGACTCATCGAGGGAGGCCCCAAATCATATTCATCACAACTATTCGACATTCATACAGTATCTATCATAACTCGCCTTAAACTCATTCACTGTCACAGCATCCACCACAGACTCAGGGAGCGCATTCCACTCATTCACTACTCTAAAAGTAAAGAACCCAGCTCTAACACCTTTACTAACCACACTTTTGCCCAGTTTCCATGGATGTCCCCTATTCCTCCCACAACCAGCCCTGTTCTCAAAAATATCTTCTGAATTAATTTTATAGAAACCCTTCAGTAATTTGAATATCTCAATCATATCTCCCCTCCTCTGCCTATCAACCAATTTTTGCAATCCACAAATCCTCAACCTGTTCTCATAAGGTTCATTCCACAGACCTGCTATCATCTTGGTCACTTGCCTCTGGATCCTCTCCACCTCCTCCCCATCAAGAAGAAACCTAGGTGACCAAATCTGGGCACAGTAGTCGAGATGGGGTCTTATCAAGGCTCGATACAGAGGAACAATAACCTGCTTGTCAACATATTCTTCAGCAACCAAGTGATTTGATGAGCTGATTTGGCCACTTTTGCAATGTGTCCCCTAAATTTCAATTCCTTATCCACCAACACTCCTAAATCTCGTGCCTCATCAATTTCCTGGAGCACAGTTCCATCAATGCAGTAAACTGCCGCCAATCTTTTCACCCAAAAATGCATAACCTTACATTTTGCCACATTAAATTGACATCCATTCTCCTTAGTCCAGACCTCCAATCTATCCAAATCATCCTGCAAAATTTTGACGTCATCTGCATTCACTATTGTCCTACCCAACTTCGCATCATCCGCAAACAAATGAAACTGTTCCTCTCAGATCCTTTCCTATATCATTAATGAACAAATTAAACAGCAGTGGTCCAAGAACAGATCCTTGTGGCACACCACTAGTCACAGGCCGTCTTGTGGACTCTACTCCTGAGTAAACCATTCTCTGATATCTCTCCATCAACCACCCTCCTATCCATCTCACCAACCCTATGTCCATCCCCATATGCTGCAATTTACTGATTAGAATTCCATGTGATATCCTATCAAAGGCCTTAGCAAGGTCCAGTAGAATCACTGTAAACCCATTACCCTTATCCAGTTCAGAGCCGTCACTGTGTTATAATACGTGAGCAAGTTACTGAGGCATGACCTACCCTTCACAAAACCATGCTGTCCCCGATACAGTATCCCATTTTCTTCTATCCAATCTTGTATTTTCGTCTTGACTATTTTCTCTAAGACCTTGATAATGATTCCTGTTATGCTGATTGGCTGGTAATTTTGGTAATTTTCAACAGCAGCCTTGGAACCACCTTTGTGCAGCAGAACTATTTCCCCCTCTTTCCACCCCCTTGGGACTGACCCAGACCCGAGGCTCAAATTAAACAAAATGGTCCAGGGCACTGACAATTCTTTAGCCGCTTCACGTACGACACGAGCTGGTATACCATCCAATCCCACAGATGTATTGACGAGGTTCTGTAATAGACTAGTTACCTCTACTTCATTCATCACAATTCCAGTATAAGCTGTTGGTTATACTCCAGATGATGACCCTAATGTGAAGATCAAAACGTTGAATGTTTATTTTCATTTATATTAAACTAAAGTTTTACTATAACACAGTAGTTGTTTCCATAATTTTCATGATGTAACTGTACAATCAATTTCTTATGTTAACTTTGTAATAAATTTTCATGCATTTTCCCCATTACAAATTATATTTTCCAGGTAACTGTGTGTGTGTGTATACAGATTCTAAGTAATAATGATTAAGATAAACTAATAGTTTGTCATCTATCACTTATGCCAGGTTCCATGTTTTTAATATGAAGATAATGTGAGACTTTGAAAATTTTAAAAATCCCTAGTTTAATTCAGCACCATAAAATAACTGCATTCATTTCTATCACAGAAAGTTTAAAATGAGCAGTCATTTGAATTTTGCTGGGAGAGCAAACATAAAATTGAAAAAACCATTATGGACAAGCCATTTGATAAATTCAAAATCTCTGCTTTCTTTACAATACAGCATTAAATCAATTAAGTAGTGAATATGTTTGTGCATTATTATTATTATTATTATTATATGGGTCAACTTAAACTGGATAACTTGTAATATAGTATACTTATATTTATTACATAACAGGATATTTGTACATTAAAACTAATAGTTTATAACAGAGCCTGAATTGTTGGTTTATGAAATGATTTAATCTTAAAAAGTGTCAGATGTCTAAGAAGACTGCAGAAGTCATTCCATTGAATATCAAAACTGTAGCGTTACTAGATATCTGGTAAAGGATACAATTACATTTCACCAGGTGCTGAAAATCTGCTGTAAACAGTTCAGTGCAGAATACTTGCTCTACACAGCACAACTAATAGTTAAAATGCTACAATCAATGCTCCAAAACTGTTGGCTTGCGGTTTGATCAGTGTCGTGGCACTGGTAATTACAGAATCATTATTATACAAAAATTTAATATTTCCTGATTTTAAAATTAATTCAATTAATATAACACTTAAAAATATCACAGAAACCAACTCATCCCCCACAACACCCAGTTTTTTGCTGCTGTGGCTCATCATCAACAATAACTACATTTCTTGTATGGTTTCCTGCACGACGAAGTGTAGTGGCATTATGTTCATCATTATTTTCTGCAACTTCTATCATACCTAAGAAAAGATATGCCTTAATTCCTAATTCAATGTTATATTTAGTTAAATTTCATTAAAAGTACAATACAGTAGTAATTGCAATAAAACTTAACATTTATAAAAATATATCCCAAGTATTTAACTAAAAGTTAAGCACTCTGTGATACTTGTAGTACAACTCAATAAAAGAACCATATGAACTGAAATATAATTTTATAATATAATAAGTATGGACCACTGACAGTTAACCAATAAAACAAATGAGTAAAATGAGATTTTCAAATTTCATTCACAAAAGATTTTAACAAGTGCAAAGATACCACATTCTACTTGAGATGTTTACTGACAGAAAATCCCAGTTTTTCTCATGGTCAAAATATTCAAAACAGTATCAGAAAATGAGAGCTTATAAAGATAAAGATGACAGCAAGAATGTACATGAAGAGGGACTCATTCATGTAGATATTTAGGACATATTTGGAAAAGATCACTATTTATCAAAAAAGTGAGGTAGTGAATCAAGAAAAAGAGGAAGAAATGATGAGTTAATTAAAAATTTGCAGTAGAGGAATGGATAGCTTAAGTGCAGGACTAATGTGATGACCTGGAAATGTGCTAGTAAAGAAACCATGCACATTAATACCAAAGCATGCTAGAAGATTAATGGGCAAGCACAAAGACAAGTAATGATATTTTGAATTAATCAGTGAAGTAATGTTTCAAGTTGATACAAAATGGTTGCAATCCCATACACGAAATGCTTCAGAATGAAATGTATAACACATTGATGCTGTGTATAAGGAAAGGTTCAAAAAGAGGTACTTTATATATACGAAGGTAACTTTCCAATAGACGGCGACGCAATTTGATCATTCATACCAGTGTCAGCACGTATCATCTTTTTCATGACCTCTGGCAAAATTTTAGCCATATGCAACAGGTAGTTCTTTCTCATTTGGCAAACATTTAAAATGACTGTGTTCATATTTTTCATAAAAATGGAGAAAAACGAGTTTCGCGCAGTGATAAAACACTTTTATTTGGACAGTTGCGCAGATCAAAGCCGGGTTACATGCAGTTCATGGGGGACTCTGCACAAGCATTAAAGATTATTTATCTTTGGATAAATGAGTTTAAATGTGTTTGTAAGTCCATCGAAGAGGAAGCATGCTCTGGGCACCCGACTAAGGTCACTACGAAGGAAATGATTGACAATATCCATGGTATCATTATGGAAGACCACCGAATAAAAGTGTACGAGATTGTAGGCATCTCAACTGAACGGGTGTATAATATCCTGCATGAAAAATTGCAGATGAAAAAGACGGATGCGCGATTGTTGACTGCCAATTAAAAATGCATGCGAAAAGACATTTCAACGCAGTGTTTAGCAATGTTTAATCACAATTTGCAGGATTTTCTACATCGATTCGTGACTCTAGATGAGACTTGGATCCACCACTACATGCCTGAGTCCAAGCAGCAGTCAAAACAGTAGACAATGCTAGGTGAAAGAGCACCGAAAAAAGCGAAGACTATTTTGTCAGCTGGGATGATGGCCATTGTTTTTTGGGATTCCCAAGAAATTATCATGGCATAGACTATTTGGAAAAGGGTAAGATAATAACAGTAGTCCATCATGTGCCATTGTTGGACCGTTTAAAAGAAAAACTGAAGAAAGAACGGTCAAAATTGGCACACAAAAAAGTGTGCCAATTTTTAATGCAAAAGATTTCATCAAGACAATGCACCGTCCTGCACACTGGCCGTCGCAATGTCAAAATTGCATGAATTAAGGTTCAAATTGGTTCCACATCCACTGTATTCACCGGACCTGTTCCCAAACTTAAATATTTGGCATGGTGGGAAATAATTTTCTTCAAACAAGGATGTTGTAAAAAAAATCATAATTTAAAATTCTGAATATTTTTACGTATTGTTTATATTAGTATGTTTATTAGTTTTGTTTTCATAACACGCATTGTCGGCACTTGCAATGTGCCAGTTATGGAAATTGTTTTGTTAAAAGTGATATGTAAAGCAGTTTAAAAATTGATGTACTTACCATATTTGATATTTGTATTACTTAAAATAATTTTATTGTAATTTAAAATTATCAAAGATTGTGTTTTATGAAGACATTCTCTTGTCGCTAACGGAGACAACGTGTCAGCCATTATACAGTACTTAGTTTCTCGCTTGCCACGGAGTGCGCATGCTTGCCGAGAAGTTTGATGAGTGATTGACAGCTGACAAGAAAACGTTCGGTATCTGAGTAACGGCTGTAAACAAGAGAGCGTTCGGAAGGAATTTAGAACACAGGCCGGCAGATATTTAGGTTCAGAGGAACTTAAGTTTTTTTATGTGACAGTCGGAGAAAAATTAATAGTATATTCCGAAAAAGGAATCGTGGAACTATTAAGTTTTATTGTGGATAAAAGAAAATATTGCTATATGCGTTTTAAACGGAATATTGGAGGAAACACTAATTGAAAGATTAATAGTAGATTCCGAAAAGGGAATCTTAGAACTGTGTTTTTTAAAGTGGAAGAGTTAAGACTGTCAATAAGCATTAGTGAATAAAAGAAGAAATTGCTATCTACATTCTAAAGGAATGTTCAAGAAAACTCTGATTAGGAAGATTAAGGACGCCGGATCTAACTATTATTTCTACTAAAAAGAGACAGAATTGAGTTAGGAAGAATTCTTATGTGCTACATAAGTGATAAGAAAGGATTATGTAAAAATGAAGAATAGAGTCATATATCTATTGAAAAGGGCCTTGACAGAGAAAGAAACTGGCTATGAACATTTTGTGATTGTGCAAACAAAGTGTTTAGTCTAGTCTTAAGTGTAAGTTTATTTTTAAAAGGCCTTGGATCCAATTAATTTGTAGTTAGTTATGTAAAGTTGTTTGAAGTGTATATATATTGTTTTTGTTTTATTAAATGTGTTTATTTTGTATTTTGGTCATGAGTCAGTGATTATTTGGATTCTGAAAGAAAGAGTTAAGATCATTGCACCAATTGGAGTGAACCCTTGTGCACAAATAACATATAGGTACACTCGGAATAAAAAAAATAATTGTTAGAAACAGAGATCATTCTCTATGGTAGGATTAAATATTAAGATAAATATGAATATCCTCAATATAAAAATCCACCAATTATTAACAATGTCACCAAGGCTGTCACAATGACTATTTTGCACAATGTGACAAATCCTACTTTTCAGATGGGATGAAAAAAATCGGAAACTTGCTGGACCAAATGTGTAGACCTCGATGGAGAGTATGTTGAGAAATAAAGGCGATTTTTCCAAAAAAATATGTTTAACTTATTTTTTTACCAAACTTTTCAAATGACCCTCGTGTGTATGTGTATATATATATATATATATATATAAATTAAAGTTTATAAGGCAGAACACCAAGCAGAATAAGTTGATAGCATTTATATACTTAGTAGCACGACGTTTTATCCCAATTGCACAGGATTTCTTCAGGTGTAAATAAACTAGTGAACAAAACAGTAAGAACTAACACAGGTGACATAGCATTAATGCATAGCATTATACATATCCACAAGGAGATGTGCTTTGCATTATGGGAGATACTAAGGCAAGTGATGAGAACTTTATACCACTTTTACCACGAGAAGTACCTGAAAGTACTTCAGGCACAAACTTTGTTTGCTAACACTTGGATAAACGATAAAACCCAATATATAATTAGTAGCATAGCCAAGTGAAAAAACTTCCATAATATGACTTCTCCATTACTTCCACCTTAGTATCACACCACCTCTGGGTCTGGCTCCCACTGATGAGACCTCAATAAAGCTCAAAACCATCTGGATAGTGGCTCATCCCTTAATGCATAGCATTATACATGTCCACAAAGAAATGTGCTTTGCATTACGGGAGATACTAAGGCATACTTATACCACCTTTACCAAGAGTTGCACCAGTCCTGAAAGTACTTCAGGTGCAAACTTAGCTTGCTAACACCTGGATAAAGGATAAAACCCAATATATAATTAGCAGCATAGCCAAGTGAAAAAACTTCCGTAAACAGGTGAGAACTGTTATGCAGTTATACAAAAGAAAATGATGTTATTTTTTAAAAATTATTTCTAATCTTTCTGAATGATCTGCATGTTTATGCATTCACGTGAACATTCTTGACTAATGTACGGGAGATACTAAGGCATACTTATACCAACCAAGAGTACTCAGAGTAGTCAACTATGGTCGCATTCGGGGGTTGAGTTCGAGGTTATATCGTAGTGTGTAGTGTTCGTGCAAGCTCCTGATAAGATAAGTATTATTTTCAGTTATCGTTGATAAAATTACTTAATATTGCGTAGTTTTGTTTGCCTTGCGTATTTTAGTGCGTCTGTTTATGTGTTTTTGGTGTGTATAACTTATTATTTGATAAAACACGTTGCAATAATTATGGCACCTGTACGAAGGAAAATGGCGGCCAGTAATGATGGTACACCATCGTTATCAAAGAACAGTAATATAAAAGAAATGAGTCAGTGTACTAGCTGTGAAATGTATGCTTTGCGGAGTGTGGGTAGATGACAATAAAGGATTGAATGTGTGTAGAAAATGTAGGGAGAATGAGGAATTGAAGTGTATTTCGGATTGTGAGTGTGATATTTTTGTCAAACTTCAGAATGAAGAAAATAGCGATAAGACAAGAAACGGCAAGGTTGTACATGAGAATTATGAGAGTGTGAATGTAGAAAGTGTGAATGATAGTATTAATGGTTTCGCAGAGAATAAAAAAGATGAGATAGATGCAATGAGTGAGATCGTGTTGTTGAATGGTGAGATAGAAAGGGCAAAACAGCAGCTAGAGTGCATGAACAAAAGTCGACTGAATGAACCAACCAATAATAAAAGGTATGACAGGAAAAATAGGCATATGAATGTGAACATGAACAAAATGAAGGATAGAGTGCTGTATGGAGACTCGTTAGTACGAAGTGTGTTAGTAGAGCATTTGACAAAATCGTACCAACCTGGTGCGACCATAAAGGATGTAACTGAGTCTATTAGAGAGCAAAAAGAAAGGGTGAAAGAAATGATTGTTGTGGCTTGTACGAATGATTTGAAAGGAGATAAAATGGAAATGATAGAAGACCTGAATGAATTGTTTGAGGTAGCAAAAGAAAAGAGTGAGAGAGTTAGAATGATTAGTCTTTTGCCACGGTATGACAGTGAAATGTTTAAAAGGAGGGCCAAAATTGCGAATGACTTTATGCGTGGGTTATGTATGACGAGTGGTGTGGAATTTGTGGACGTGTGGAGCGAGTTTGATGGGCGAAAGGATCTATATAAGATGTATGGCTTGCATTTGAATGGTTATGGTGTAAGAAGACTTGAGAAAGTGTTGCTGAATGTAGTGGATGTACAAATTCAGATAAACTAGATTTGTGAAGGGGTGGGGAGTAGATATACAGTCCTTAGGGAGGAAGTTGAATGTAAGAATGAATATAATATGCCGGAGCAAATAAGGACAACAAACAGAATGGGATAGTTAATATAAGGCATCAAGGTAGGGTTGGGGCTAATGGGGGTCTTAAATTCATGTACACTAATACTAGGAGTATTAGGAACAAGAAGGAAGAGATTTTGGCCATGGTTGGCACTTAAAGACCACAGGTTATTGGTATTAGTGAAACATGGCTGACTGTAGATGATATAGCCAGTGGGATTGAATGTGATGGGTATAGTGTGTTCAGGAATGACATAGAGAATAAAATGGGAGAGGAGTATTGTTGATGATAGCTGATGAGCTACAGCCCAGTAGAATAGAAGTTGAATTGCAGGATAGAGAAAAGAGCACATTTGAGGCCATTTGGTGCGAGATTGTGGCTAGCAGAACTAAATATACAATTCGGTGCTGCTATAGACCAGGTGATGGAAAAGATGGTGGTGACAGTATGCACAAGCAAATAGAAGAAATGAGTGGAAGGAGGGTGATTATTATGGGAGATTTCAACTATGGTCGCATTGATTGGAGTGAGGAGAGGACACACGGGAGGAAGGAATTGGATTTTATGCGGTTATTAAGGGATAACTATCTGCGACAGCATGTAATGGAAAATACTAGGGGTCAGAGAGTGCTTGACCTAGTAATTACATCTGAGGATTTGGCTGTAACAAATATGACCACATTGCCACCAATCGGTGAGAGTGATCATAGGGTCTTGACTTGGGAGGTGGCTAAAGGTGTAGAATGTTCAATTAAGACAGGGTACATGTGGAATTATCGGGCTGGAAAGTATGACAAGCTTAGGAGTTTGATTGGATCAGTGCCATGGCATGTACAACCGCAAGGACTAGAAGTTGATAGTGCATGCGAGGTAGTTAAGAAGTGCTTGCATGAAGCAATGGCTGACTGTATACCTAGAGCCCGAATAATAAATCAAGTAGGGGTTATATGGATGAATAACACCATTAAGCTTGAGCTGCAAAAAAAGAAACAACTATGGAGGGAATTTAAGGAAAAAGGTGACCGGCAGCATATGAACGGTATAAAGCGCAGGCCAGAAGGGTGACGAGTGGGGTAAGAAAAGCAAAAAAGGATTACGAAAGAACATTGGCCATGCAGGCTAAAGAGAATCCTAAACAGTTTTTTAGATATGTAGCAAGTAAAAGGAAAAATGTACATGGCAGAATGATTTTAAAGAGTGCCGATGGTAGGGAGGTAACTGAATCAGTTGAGATAGCTGAGTTACTGAGTGAGCACTTTGCAAGAATATATCATCCAGGTGGTGATATTGCAGAAACGAATAAACCAGTAGATTATACGGGAATTGTGGTGAATGAAGTGGAGGTGAGTAGTCTATTGCATAACCTCAATGTCAATACATCTGTGGGATTGGATGGTATACCAGCTCGTGTAGTACGAGAAGCAGCTAAAGAAATGTCAGTACCCTTGACCATTTTGTTTAATTTGAGTCTCGGGTCTGGGTTAGTCCCGAGGGGGTGGAAGGAGGGGAAAATAGTTCCACTGCATAAAGGTGGTTCCAAGACTGCTGTTGTAAATTACATACCGATTAGCATATCAGGAATCATTGTCAAGGTCTTAGAGAAATTAGTCAAGAAAAGAATACAGGATTGGATAGATGAAAATGGGATATTGTATGGGGGATAACATGGTTTTGTGAAGGGTAGATCATGCCTCAGTAACTTGCTCACGTTTTATAACACTGCTGAACTGGATAGGGGCAATGGGTTTACAGTGATACTATTGGACCTTGCCAAGGCCTTTGACAGGATACCACATGGAACCGTAATCAGTAAACTGGAGCAGATGGGGATAGATATAGGGTTGGTAAGATGGATAGGAGGGTGGTTGAAGGAGAGATACCAGAGAGTGGTTTATTCAGGAGTGGAGTCAAAAAGACGTCTTGTGACTAGTGGAGTGCCGCAGGGCTCTGTTCTTGGACCACTGCTTTTCAGTTTGTTCATCAATGATATTGGAAAGGATTTGAGAGGAAGTGTTCACTTTTTTCCTGATGATGCAAAGTTGGGTAGAGCAATTGTGAGTGCACAGGATGTCAAAATTTTACAGGATGATTTGGATAGTTTGGAGGACTGGGCTAGGAAAAATGGATGTCAGTTTAATGTGGCAAAGTGTAAGGTTATGCACTTTGGGGTGAAAAGAATAGCAGCAGTATATCGCATTGGTGGAACCGTACTCCAGGAGATTGATGGGGCCAGGGATTTGGGAGTGCTGGTGGATAGGGAGTTGAAGTTTAGGGGGCACATTGCAAAAGTAACTAAAACAGCTCACCAAATCACTTGGCTTATGAAAAATACTTTAACATGCAGAGACATACAAGTTGTTGTTCCTCTGTATCAAGCCTTGATAAGTCCCCATCTGGACTTCTGTGCCCAGTTATGGGCACCAGGGTTTCTTTGTGAGGGGAGGAAGTGGAGAGAGTCCAGAGACGAGTGACCAAGATGATAGCAGGTCTGTGGAATGAACCTTATGAGAATAGGTTGAGGATTTGTGGGTTGCAGAAATTGGACGATAGGCGAAGGAGGGGTGTATGATTGAGACAATCAAATTACTGAAGGGTTTTTATAAGATTGATCCAGAAGATATTTTTGAAAATATGACTGGTAGTGGGAGGACTAGGGGCCATGCATGGAAGCTGGGCAAGAGTGTGGTTGACAAGAGTGTTAGAGCTAGGTTTTTTACTTGGAGAGTGGTGAATGAGTGAAATAAGCTTCCAGAGTCTGTTGTGGGTGCTACGACCGTGAATGAGTTCAAGGCAAGATATGATAGATACTGTGTGAAGTAGAATAGTTGTTCCAGACATGATGTTAGGGCTTCCCTCGATGAGTCTGTCGACTCCTTGGAAAACTTAATAAGGAGCAATAATAATAATAATAACAATAATAATGTAGGCTTGGGTGTATTCAGACAAGTTAATACTTTGGTTGATATATAAATGTTTAGGATCTATTGCTATTTTCAAAGATTCTCATATTTTTCTTCCTGTTATATCATAGCAATAGTGTAATATATATACACACACATCTACCAATAATTATCTGGACACACCTGTTTGTTAATAACATAAAAACCAGTGTACAGATAGTATAAAGCAGTATTTCATCATAGCTGTTGAAAAATGTGATATCGCAACACGACGTAAACTTAGTGACTTCGAGAGAGGTGTCATCATGGGCTCACATGGGTGGTATGTCCATATGTGCCACTGCTGCTCAACTGGAGCATCCAAAATCAATGATTGGTGATGTGATCAACAAATGGAGACATTCTGGCATCACTAGTGCAGGAAAACACCTAGGGTGGCTGCCAAAAACGACTGACAGGGAGGGGAGGGTGTTAAAAGGGTGGTGTGAAAAAGCCAGCTGCAATTGATATAGCCCATTCATGAGGAGTTCCAGAAACACCATGGTGAGTACTAATACTGTACGAAAAGAACTCCATTAACTGGGTTTCTATGAAAAGCAGCATCACATAAGCCAAACATCACAGCTTGTCTGGCGTGGTACAAAGAGTGTGTGTGTGTGAACCGAACAATTGACCAGTGGAAAACTGTACTCTGGAGCGATGAATCAAGATTAACCTGTTTCCAGTCTGATCAGGGTGGATGTGGAGGCAGCCTGGTGGTGAACACTTGTTACCACAGTGTGTTGTACCCGCAGTAAAGTTTGGTGGTGGAGGAGTAGTGAACCACAGACAGCAACACTGGTTGCAGTCTGTGGTTCACTGAAGGCAGCTCAGTACCTTGATATTCTGGATAATCAGGTGCAACCTACACTGTGAAGTTTTTATGGAATGGATCCATGTTACTATCAAGACAACAATGCTCCCATGCCACAAAAGCTGCAGCTGTGACAGAATGGTATGAAGAGATGGGTATTAAATGACCTGCACAGATTCCTGACCTCAACCCCATCAAACACCTGTGGGATGAACTGGAGACAATTGAGGTCAGAGCAGTACGTCCTCAATATGTTGCTGAACTCTGTGCTGCTTTGATGGAGGAATGGAGACAAATTCCACCTAATGTCTGCAGCACATTGGTAGAAAGCCTCCCTCAAAGGTGCAGGAGGTGATCAAAGCCAAAAGTGGACTTTATCTTATTAGGGTTCACCTGCTGATATCAATTGTAAATTGCTAAAGTGTCTGGACAATTACTGGTAGGTAGGTGTGTGTGTGTGTGTTGGTTTATTTTTCAATAACTGAAAAGCTGGATGTTGAATGCTCTTCCAGAGAACAGATGAAAGAAGAGAAGTAGATGCAGTGACTGGGAGTAGTATAAGGATGTACTGAGCAACTGCTACTTGTGATGGTAGAAAAAGGAAGAAGAAAAACTGAATGCCAGTTCAGTGCAGCAGCAGCACCTATGAAAGTATCTTTGAAGAGATATAAGCATGAAACATCATTTCTGAAACAGCAGTTGGAGTCAATGACTGAAGAACAATTATCAGCTAAAAAACTGTCCTCTTGACAGCATCAGGAATTTTAAGGAAGTCCTTGGTACACTGTCCAAAGAGAACAGTATTCTAAAATTGAGCAGATATATTTGTACAGAGTTAGTACTCATATAGGTCAAATACTGAAGACTTCATTTGCAAAAAAAAATCCATGACTTAGGAAAAAAGAGAAAAAAGAAACACTTATCTTACAAGTAGTCTGAGTTAAGGGTTAGTTTAAGGAATAAGTTTCCCTCATTTATAATAGGAGGGCAAAAGGTAAATGTCAGTCTAAGAAGAGAGAGATTACATTATCTAGTGAATTATGTATTATCAAGATATGAAAGGATAAAATGAGTCCATTCCCCTCCAAGAAAAAAAGGCAACAACTGCATTTTGCTAGTAGTGAAGGTGACTAGATCATCCTTACCTCACTGAAGCATAAAGAACTGTTTAAGTCATTATCTTGAAACATCCACATAATTTTTTATACTGACACAGATTACTTAACACATCATCATCAAATACCTGATATGTACCCTCAAGGGGTGTACAGGATATGATAGTACATGAAAAATTTACATCATTACTAACTTCCTATCTACAATTTTCCTCCAAATCAGTCTATTACTTGTCAAGACTCCAATATTATCATTATCAGATCTTATATTTCTATCGCCTAAGGCACATTGTACCATATCAATCCACCTATATCTTGATCTTCCTCTGGGTCGTTTTCCTGCCAAAGAACACTTGTTTTGCTAATCTTTCCTCGCCCATTCTGTTTAAGTGACCATACCATCCGAGATTAGCTCTGCTAATGCATTCCTGGATGCTGACAATGTCAAGTTCTTTCCTAATATCCTCGTTTGCCATTGATGCCATCTTTTCACGCCTATAATCTTTCTCAGGACTCTCATATCTGCGGTCTCTAGTCTTTAGTCAAGAGTTTTACTTCTGACCCAACTCTCAGATCCATAAGTTAAAACTGGTTTGAACACTGTTTTGTATACAGCTAATTTATTTAGTGTTCCGACTAATTTCTCTCTAATTCCATATGAATTTATTCAATTGACTTCCTACCATACCAGCTTTGTTGATTCTGTTGTCTATTTCCATATTTAATTCACCATCTTCATTAAAAATCGTGCCTTAAGTAGCTGAAATGTTTTACTTGTTCCACAGGTTCCCTGTTCACAACACAGTTAACATTTTCAACAATTCTACCTATTTTCATTATCTTTGTAATGCTGACCTTCATACCATATCCATTACAACAGTTATTCAATTTAGTCAGGGAATCTTGCAAACTTGTAGCGGATTTATTTAGAAGTATAACATCGTCCGCATAAAGCAAAGAGCTGACATTAACATCTGCAATTCTGATATCAGGTTTAATACCACTTTCCTTCATAATGTGATCCATATAGATAATGAATAACAAAGGGGATAATGTACATCCTTGTCTCACACCAGATTTAACGTTAAACCATCTTCCTGTACCTCCTTCAATTCTAACTGCTGATTTACAACTAAAATACAGACTAAGTATTGCTTGATATAATGTCCCATTGACACCATATAACTGTAACGTATTGAATAGTTTCTCTCTTGGCATCTTGTCATTTGCCTTTTCCAGATCAACAAAACTTAAATACAGATCTTTGGTATATTCCCATGCATTCTTGACTATTTGTCGTAAAGCGAAGATCTGATCCTGACAGCCTTTATTTGGCCTGAATCCAGCTAGTTCATCACCAAGCTTTTCTTCCACAATTCTTCTCAACTGTTTCTCAAGTAATCTTGCATAGATCTTGCCAGGAACACTCATTAGGGAAATACTTCTGTAATTCTCACATTCAGTTTTATTTCCCTTTTTATATATGGGCACTATTAGAGCTCTACTCCAATCATCGGGAATTCGTCCCTCTGTCCAGGCTTTCTGAACTATGCAGTACAGCCACTGTAAGACTTTTATACCACCATACTTCAGCATTTCTGGTCGAATATCATCTACTCCTGCTGCCTTTCCACATTTCAAGCCTTTGATGGCCTTTTCTACTTCTAGTATGGACATGGATTCTTGACTGTATGTTTCATTTGGCGTAATTACATTTTTCAAAGTAATTACGACATACTTCAAGGATATCTTTTTCTCCTGTTTTCGTGTAACCTTTATCATCTCTAACTCCTTTTATAGCACTCTTTCCTCCATTTCTAAGCTTCTTCAACAACCTCCAGAATATCTTACCACCTTCTTGTTATTTATTTTCTATGTTCTTGCCAAAGTCCTCCCATGGCTTTTGTTTAGCTAGTTTTACACAGTGTTTCGCTTTCTTACATTTGTCTCTGTATTCTCTAAGAGTAAAAGCTGACTTTTGCCAGGAACTTTTGATATGATTTCTTCTTTTCCTTCACTGCCTCTTTAACTTCCTGTGTCCACCATGGAGTCCTGATTTTTCTATCCTTGCAGACAACCTCACCACATGCCTCTCTGACTGAATCAATCAGGGTTTTCTTCAAGGCTTGCCACTGAATCTCCAAGGTTTGGTTCCTGTTCTCAAACTCTTTAATTTTTTCTTCAATAATCTTTGTGTATGTTAGTCTACAACTTTATTTATTCATGTTTAAGCTAGAGATAACTATATAAAGCAAATCAAAAATTAAATCTTTGATTTTGCTTTATAAATCAGATTTTTTTTTTATGTTCCTCTCCCCATGAAAGGTTATTTGCAAACTGTAGTACATTATGTACCAAGGGTGGATTTATTTATTTTTTTTTGTATTTTTTAATTTATATTTACATAGCCTGGAAGCCCTACTCTAGAGACCAAACATGGAACTTTTTCAAGACATTTCAGGCTTCCAATAAGCAGAGTGGTGGTCTCACTGGTTAATGAAATTTATCTTCCACCCAAAAACAATCACAAACATCCAATGCTCATGGCAGACTGCTATCCAGCCTGTTGGCTGGAGAGCAGTTACACTCACTTGGCTAACCAGGCCAGCTGAAATGAAAGATGAAAATAGTGTAAACATTTTATGCAGTACTATCATAGTATTGCATAAAATTATGATGTAAAAATAATCATAATTTAAAATTCTGAATATTTTTACGTATTGTTTATGTTAGTATGTTTATTAGTTTTAGTTTCATAACACGCATTGTCGGCACTTGCGATGTGCCCGTTATTGAAATTGTTTTGTCAAAACAAATTGTAGAGAAGTTAAAACTGGATTTGATTAGCTGTGTTACTTTAAAGGAATTTTATTGTAGTTTAGAATTATTAAGTGTTTGTGTTTTTGAAGACATTCTCTTGTCGCTAACGGAAACAGCATGTCAGCCATTATACCTAACTTCTTGCTTGCCAGTTTCATGGAGCTCGCATGCTTGCTGAGAAGTTTGATGTGTGATTGACAGCTGACAAGTTCGGTATCAAAGCAATGGGAGAGAAAACAAGACAGCATTCGGGAGGAAATTAGAACACAAGCCAGCAGATATTTAGATTCAGAGGAAATTGAGTTTTTTTATGTGACAGTCGGAAGAAAATTAATAGCATATTCCGAAAAAGGAATCGTGGAACTATGAAGTTTCAAAGTGGAATAAGTATTGATAAATAAAAGAAAATATTGCTATAGACGTTTTAAAAGGAACATTCGAGGAAACGCTAATCGGAAGATTAATAGTAGATTCCAAAAAGGGAATCATAGAACTGCGAATTTTTTAAAGTGGAAGAGTTAAAACTGTTAATAAGCATTAGTGAATAAAAGAACAAATTGCTATTTACATTCTAAAGGAATGTTTCAGAAAACTCTGATTAGGAAGTTTCATCTGTATTAAGGACGCCGAATCTAACTATCATTTCTACTGAAAAGAAGACAGAATTGAGTTGGGAAAAATTAATGTGTGCTACATGAGTGATGAGAAAAGATCCTATGAAAATGAAGAATAAAGTCATATATCTTCGGAAAAGGGCCTTGACAGAGAAACTGGCTATGAACATTTTGTCATTGTGAAAACCAAGTGTTTAGTCTAGTCTTAAGTGTAAGTTTATTTTAAAAGACCTTGGATCCAATTAAATTTGTAGTTAGTTAAGTAATATTGTTTGAAGTGTATATATATTAAGTGTTTGTGTTTTATTAAAGGTGTTTATTTTGTATTTGGTCTTGAGTCAGTGATTTATTCGAATTCTGAAAGAAATAGCAAAAAATAAGGTCTTGCGCCAATCAGAGTGAACCCTTGTGCAATAAATAAATAAATATAATAAAATCACTCGGAAAATAAAAATAATTGTTATAGAGAAATCTCATAAAACAGGATTAATATTAAAAAATTAATAAAAAATCTCAACTTTTACAATGATGATAATCAGATAAATAGAACTCTGTTTTAGTACAAAATTGATCTGCAAAGTATTTTGACAGCCAATCTGGCTATTGAATGAACAGCATTTGCAGTTTATAACCTGCAAATATTCTGAGGAAGGCAGCGTTTTAATCCCACAGGGCATGAATGTGTGGAAAAAATTCAGGTTATAAATAATATTCAATGCCATGTGAAAATCACTGTCCTGCTTATTGGAGGCCAAGCAGGACATAACCATCAACACCTAAGCTTATCTGTTAGATTGAGAATGAACTAACTTAGGAGTTGGGGGGTGTGTATCCTGCCCCTGTGGTGCTAGTCATCACTTGATAGCAGATGTTTCATCATCCATTATTAATATTACCTGTTTGCTTACTGGAGGCTTGAAGTGATTTAAAAAGAAAAGAAAAACAAAAACACGTATCGAGACTCCAGAATCAGAGCCCACTAATCACACTTGGTGATAGCAAGATTACTGAAAATTTACAGACAAGCTGGAAAATGATGCATTATCATTAGATTTGGTGCAGTATACTATCTAATTGTCATTATGCTGAAGACCTGTTTAAAAGCCTGCACCCTAGACAAAAATGTCTGTTTCTTCATTATGCTCGGCTTAACTGAAAACAATATGTATTTGCCTGTTGGAGGAAATGGGGAGAAAAGTAAACCAGGTAGTGGTGTTCATTGACAACAAGAGCCATCAGTCACTTTAAGCCTTGTTGGCATCCAATTAGAAAAAGTATATTTTTGTGGCAACATTCATCTGATTTAACAATTTTGTGGAAGCAGACAATGCCATGGGAAAATGAGCTGGGAAAAGCTATACTTTGTACATCACCACTTCATTAGTAGATGAGTGGAATACTACAGACTGAGACAAGTGATCTCCCCCCCCCCCTTCCCCCATAAGTCATTGGCCTCTTATGTGGACTAAAATATCAATATCTCAAAATGAAGTTAGGCCACTTAGTTGCTGATCACTTGTGGACATCTTGGTACAGATTATATGAGCATTAGAAAACTTTGTCAGTTGCCTGCTGAAAACATGCAGATATATACAGTATGTATTGTCAGAAAGTTTTGTTGTTAAGTATTTTATTCCTATAACGGCAACTGATTTTTGAGATTAAATTGAGGGAAACTGTTTACAAATGCAATGATTGAAAAAAGTGTTGAATGTATAAACCTGTCTTCAAATAGAGAAACAAAAATGAAAACATCTTTGATGAGCGGCCATTTTTACATACAACCAGAATTAATATTTGATGTACTAATATATTTTTATAGTAATATCATCCACAAATGAATGGAAAAAAACATTTAGCACTGTGACCATTGGCAGACTAATGATTAGATAATTCAGCACTACACCAATCAAAGTTAAAAGTTGCACATTTCATTTCACTTAGCCTCCAATAATTTTATTATGGCATTTTAAGAACACTTACACACAGAGCCAGAGTCACTTGTTCTAACAATACAGCTCTGACCACAAAACTCCAATATCTACGCCATACGTTCTTAGCCAACGGCTACAATCCCTACAAAATAGATAAAATACTACATAGGCCCATTACTCTGCCCTCCCCTAATAAAAAGAATACAACATGACCATTTCTATTCCCTATATCAGCGGTACATCGGAAAAGATAGCCAAAGTATTGTTGAAACATGGCCTTCGCACCACTTTCAAACCTCATGTCAAGCTGGCAACTCTGACCTGCTCGCCTAAGGATAAACTTCACCCTTTAGCACACCCAGGAGTGTATGAAATTCCTTGCGACTGTGATTTGGCCTATTATGGGCAAACAGGAAGATCAGTTAACATCCACCTGGAAGAACACGAAAGATACATTCGCTGCTATTACTATGGCAAGTCGGGACTGGCAGACCATGCTTTGTACACTCCTTCATACAGGATTAGATGGAGAAAAACGAATGCACTATTTAGGAGTCGTTATAAATCTGAAAGATTAATTTTTGAGTCAGCAATGGCTTTGAAGAATTCTCCAAACCTTAACAAATATGGTTGCATTAATTTTCCAAAAACTTGGGAGACTTATCCTAAGAAAAACTCCTGCATAGATGTTCCCCCCCCCCCATTAGAAGGCGCCAAAAATAGGACTTTAGATCTTTTTTGCAATTATATTGTTTCACTCACTCACTGTTGCGTGTACAAGTGTGTTGTGCTCTGATGATACTGAGTTAAAAATCAGCGAAATATAAGCACTAATAAAACATATCTTTGATAACATTGCATGTTGTTGTTAATACTGTGAAAAATAAGTCATGAATAGTTCACTCTCAGATAGTTTCTTCCAGTCTGATAGGTAATTCCTGTGGGCAGAGAAAACATCCATGGCTACTAACAGACCCATCAATATAAAGATCTGCCACTGATTGAACTTCCAAGTTCAGAATACATTCATTTTGTGGTTGCCTGAACATCAGTTGCATCATTTTGCCTATCAGCAGAATAACAACTACAGTCTCCCTTTTAGGTTCCCATCGAAAATGACATACAGCAGTCTGTCCAAAAGCCTTCTCAAGTCCAAGTCTTTCCTATCCAATGCACTCATTACTCTATCCCGAAATGCACGTACTAACTAATTATGTTAGATATATCTCCAAGTATATACCTAATACAGTACCTGTCCCTACTTTTTTTTTCCTTTTTTTTTATAATCCAATGGCCAATTATTATTTTACTAGCCATGAACAGAAGGACAAATTACAGGGAATTAACATTACAAAAAAAAAACCTTTTTTCGTTGTTGAACAAAATATCACTTTGAGAACTATTATCAGTAGATTCAATAATAGATGTGAATGCAAACTTAATATCAAATAACTGATGTATGTAATAAATCAAACATCTGAAGATTATTTAACTTAAAATCCTATTATTAACATAAATTAGAATCTCAATTAAACAGGATTATGAAATGCCTTCAAACTATAATTATTTAAACATCACTTACTTTTGCTCAAGTCTAAGAAAAGCTCTTCAATTCCTCTGTTCAGTTTCGCAGACGTCAGGAAATGTTTTGCTCCAACTGAAGATGCATAACTAATAACAGATGAAATATTATTGTAAAAAACTCAAATTTCAATGAAACAAGAACATACTTTTTTTACCATTTTTTTATCTAGGTTTTTAAACCTATACTTAATGAATCAAAACATAAGGCAACATTTATACCTCAAAATACTCACTTCCTACAAATCTTTTTAATTTTACATTAAAAAGCATGTTAAAAATTCAAAATATGCTATTCTCATTCCCAATCTTTAAAATTATCTGATTATTCCATAGAACAAACTAAAATTGGCTGGAATTATAGCCAAGTCTTCTTAAAAGACCACATGATACAGCAATTAAGAGGCAGAAATCTGCCCATTTCACAACAGAATAGTCATTAAATCATATATCCCCCCCTCCCCCCCAGCACATTATATATGCATATATGTGCATGATATATATCTGATACTGGTTAGGCCAAAGGAATGCACCAACAGTACATTTCCAGTATATATATGCCAATGTTATTAAAGTTGAATAAGCTATAGAAAAATCTAGCTATTAAGGATTAAAAAATGAATTTCTTTTAATCACTTATGGCAAGATTTTCTCTGGTCATTGATCACTTTATATTTTTATATTTTCTGAGAATTGGTAAATTTTTTTCCAAGTACTGCATGGCTGTGGATCACACTTTGGGAAACAATGCATTATAAACCTCTACATATCTTCTTTCTCAGCCTTGGTCAGTCCAATGCTGGACAAAGGCCTCCCCATGTTTTGACCACTTCTTGTCAAAGTTTCTAAGATCATCATCATCATCTCATCTAGTCCTTGGCTTTCCTCTTGTTCTTCTTCCAGTTGGTATCCAGTTTGTAAGCTCCTTGGTCCAGCATCCATCCTCTCATTACATGACCTGCCCACTTCCATTTTCTGGTCTTAATATGAGTTAGAATGTCATTTATCTTGATTTGCTCTCTAATCCAAAAGTTTATTTCATCTCTTAAAGAGATTCCTAGGATGTTTCTTTCAAATTTTCTTTGAGCAATCTTCAATTTGTTTTCGTCTTTTTGTTATATTCCAGGTCTCACTAGCATAAGCCATGAATGGTAATAAGCAAATAAACTGTACATATAAAGTGGCCAAATATTCAGCAGATTATTGAGAATGTTGATGAATGGCAAAAATGCAAGATAAACCTTGTTCGATGGAAATGCAAACTGCTTCAAATGATTAAAAGAGAAATTAAAACCAAAAAATTTCAACATAGCAATGAGTTGGATATCCCACGTGGTTGGCCAAGTGATTAGCATATCTATGCTCCAGACAAGCTAAGGGTTTGAATCCTGCCATGGGTGATGTTTGTGACTGTCCTACTAATTCTGTGTGGAAAGGGCATCTGCATCCCTACCACTTCTTCTAGCAGAACACTTCACTCCCAGAAAACTCATTGGAGGTATGGGAGTGACTATACAGCATACACTGACGTCACACGTGAATAACTAACCACTAAAAAAAAACATCAAGTTAATCATAAAAAAATTTCTGCCTGTCATTACTATGCTATTTATGCTTGTAATGCAATTCAGGTGAATAACTAACCACTAAAAAAAAACATCAAGTTAATCATAAAAAAATTTCTGCCTGTCATTACTATGCTATTTATGCTTGTAATGCAATTCAGTTGTTTTACATAACATAAAAAACTCTACCTACAAACTGAAAGCATAGCTGTGAATTCAGTTTCCCACCACCACCACCACCATTAAATGCTTCTCCTCTAAAATTGACATATACACTTATAATGCATTAAAACAGGCTTAAACAAGAACAAATTTAGTGCAAAAATGGAAAAGTAATCACTGCTTACTATTTCTAGATACATAAATTATACTAGACAAAAAATTATATTCTTGTTCTTATTCTTTACCCAAGCATAAGTAAACAAAAGTTAAAGTTTGCACACGAAGTATCTTCATGACTAAGCTACTTGTATACTAACTTCAAAAACAGCACCAAAAATGCACAAGAAACATAACACTAAGAAGAGCAGCAAAGTCAAGAACAAGAAGGCTTGTCCCGCTAATAAGGTTACGGAAGATATTGAAAATGAATTAACAAAATCCTCTAAAAATTAAAAATAAAGTAGATTATCAGAAAGACAACGAAGGAATTACAGAAAGTCGGGAGGCGTTTGAATGAACATAGGGAGGGAAAAAAATTAAGTAGAAAAAAATAAATAAAGCATGGAATCAGGTAAGTAATGTTGCTTGTAAAAAGAACTATGTTATTTGGTATGGTGACTCTATCATAAAACATGATGTTGATGAGTGGGTTATAACATCAAGTTTTCCAGGAGCTAAAATTAAAAATATAGCACATGCAATTCAAGAACAGAAAAGAAAAGTATATGAGATCATAACTGCAGTAGGTACTAATAACTAGTGAAAAGTTCAGTATGTGAGAGGACATGAAAGGGTTGTTGGAAGAGGTGAGAGTGAAGAGTAAGAAAGTGAAAATAGTAAAAAAGTATATAACCTCAATATGATAAAAAAGAATTAAGAAGAAGGGCTATGATGGCAAATAATTCAAATACGTAGGTTGTGTAAAACTGAATTATAATGGGAGGAATGGTGAGAACTTGAGAGTAAGAGCGACAATGTTATATAACTGTGCTAATGATAGGAATGGGCATTATCATGGAAATGATTGAGGAGAGAACGATTTAGACTTTCTGTTCATCCAGTTTGGAACCATCACAAACATGTGCAAAGATGTCTACATGTATGAGGCACTGTGTCATGCAGACTGCAGACAATATACAAAATAACATGCAGGTAGATTATTATGTCTGTACATCAGTGTTTCTCAATGTGGGACATACGCCCCACAGGGGGGCAATTTGAATATTTTGGGGGGGCAATTAGAAAATGTACATCATAGAGTATACATATTTATATTATACTTTTTCAGAATTTGGTTGACTATTATGCTAGAGGAGGGGGGGGCATCAAAATCTTTGAGACGCTGAGGTGGGGCATGATCCAAAAAAGGTTGAGAAACACTGTTGTACATGAATGCTACGAGTATCAGAAAATAAGGGGTAGAGTTTGTTGTCTTGGTCAATATGTTGGGACCTCAGATTGCAGGCATTAATGAGACCTGGCTATCAGAATCAGACATACTAAATGGTATCGAGTATAAAGGGTATAGTATTTTCAGGAAAGATAGAGAGAATGGGAGAGTAGGGGGATGTGCTGCTAATGATATTGGGTGACTTGAATCCAGTTAGAGTTGAGCCCTATGATTGCAGTACTATTACTAACAGTATTTCATGTGGCAGTGAATTTGAAGCCATCTGGTCTGAGATGGAATCTTAACAAGATTAATTTCATAGAGGGGGGTGTTCTTACAGACCTGGTAGATCGGTTGCTAGTGATGAAGAAATGCATCATCAAATAGAGACGATGGATGCAAAAAAGAGTAATCATAATGGGAGATTTTAATTATCAAAATACTGATTGGATAGTAGTAAAATCTTATGAGAAGAATGAAACTGAATTGAGCTGTTGCAGGACAACTTCCTCAAGCAGCATATGACAGAAGGAACTCGAGGTCAAAGAGTGTTAGAGGGTGTTTAAGTTAAAGAGGTAACTTTTCTGCCTATGATTGGTGACAGTGATCATGTGGTATCATAGAGTATCCGAGAAGTGACCAAGTTTATGAATGTTCCATTCAGAAAATGTTACATGCTAAACTACAAAGCAGGAAATAATGACTAAGTGAGGAGTTCAGCAGAATGGTACCAGTTGCTGGACAGGAAGAATATCGACAATGCATGGAAAGCATTTAAAAAATACTTTAACGATGGAATAGCAGAAAGTGTCCCAACAGTTCGAAGAATAAATAGGATAGGAGTCAAATGGATATGTAATCTTATTAAGCGAGAGATTCATAAGAAGCAGATGATGTAGAAGGTATACAGTCTGCATAAGGATGTTTGTTATGAAAATTATAAGCAGCAGCAGGGCAGAAGATTCACAACTGTTGTATAGAAAGCTAAGTCTGAGTATGAAAAGGAACTGACTCTGCAAGCTAAAGACAACTCACAAAAATTCTATCAATATGCTGCAAGTAAAAGATAGAATGAGTATGAAAGAACAACTCTTCTGAATGCAGATGGAGTGAGGGTGACAAATGCAGAAGTGGTTGTTCAACTAATTAGTGCTCATTTTGTTAGAAGCTATCAACACAGTGTATGCAACATTGCGTTCTGTTAGATCCTGAATGAGGACCTTTTTATCAAAAGGGTCATTGAGTCAGGATTTTACAAGAAACAAAATTCTGAACTAGAAATACTTGTACTTTTAGTCAAAAAGGCAAAAGAAAAATGTCAGAATTACCCTAGAAAGAAGTAAAGTAGAAGTGAAATTGTATTGTTGAGAAAATGTTGGTATTTTAAATATGCTCTGTGTAAGAATGTATGTCTAAGCGTGAACAAAGGTGCAAAGGTTGCTAGCTAGCTGCCTATGATGATGTAACACCCAAAGCGAAAGCGTTTGTGGAAGGCAAGCTGAACTCGCGTTCTTCAAAAGGAGCATTCTTCAAGGGGCAGAAGTGTGACACAACCACGTAAGGGCGAATAGGAAAGCGCAATGAGAGATCCTTCGATACGACAAGATAGCGCTACGAAAGGCAATAAAAGGAGTTCACTCAAGTTTAACCCCTCATTTTTTCCTGTTCCAGTTTTTCTCATTGACCAATCGACGCAATCTCCTTCCCGGTTGCTAACTGAAGGAGTCAGGAATGCTATACGCGAGATGACTGCATCTACCAACTCAGGCCATCGGTAAGAGTTTACCGATGCGAGACAGCGGAAAGTTCCCCCCTGAAGGATGGCAGAGCTGATGATGACCTGCTAGACGAGCGTTAGTCTGGCAAAAGCAAGGAATGGCCATTTGTGTCAATCAGAGCAAGCTCCACGTGGACACGACTAGATAAAGCAGAACGACATCTGACTACAAAGGACGGACAAAAGGAGCATGATGACCTCTCAAGATGGTGGTAATGTACAGAAATTTTCTTATTCATGTAACAATTAGTATTGGAGAAAAAAGAGAAGAACAGATTTGTAATTGAAAGGAAAGAGAACTTTTAAGTGACTTTGTGCTCAGTAACTTGTTAACTATTGGACTAGTAGTCTGAGAGCCTAAGAGTATGCAACACTCAGTAAAATGTGAATGGAATTTTGTTAGCGAACTTTGTTTAGATATTGAACTAGTGTTTTATGATCTGTGTGTATCTTTTAACCTAGAGATGTAAATAGTGTGTTTGATAATTAGAATGTTCCTTTACTGCTTAGCTAGTGAACTAGAATTTTGATATGACATACTTTGATGTGTGGAAGTCTATTTGCATGCATAGATATTTAATAAACATGTTTTTTCTATGAAAGCCTGATTTTACCACTCACAAAACTTCGGACCTATGAATAAGGGGACATTAAGGGAAGTTTAGAGAGTTAAAACCATTACTGCAATGTTGAAATTTCTATAAGCACTTAATACTTTAACAAGATTAGGTAATACTTGAACTCTGGGAAGGTTTCTTTGAGCAAGAATTCCTCTGTTCTAGAACTCTGACTGATGCAGCTAAATCAAACAAATTTTGTCAGAGTTCTGAAAGGAGAAACGGTCCCAAAGAGATAGGTTATAGATTTAAGCTTAGTAGCCAGAAAAGGGATAAGGAAATAATAGAAAAAGGTAACGACGTAACAGTTCACTGGATGAAGAAACTTATATGTATGAAGAGGAGGTATTAGAGCTGATGCATATAAAAAGGGCAAGTTGGTTTGGTAGAGAAATTCTGAGCCAAAGTAAATCAAACAGGGGATTTCAAGGATGTGCAGTTTCTGGCATTGTGACAATGCTGATGAATGCATAAGTGCTTTCCTTGTAGCAGAAAGAGCTGTGTAATGTGTAGTTTGGGTAGTTGAGGTGGACAGTAGCTGTCGAGGTTGCCACTTGAGGGTTCTGATAGGAATAGTACTTCAGGTTTTGATGACTGTAGTGGGGGGGTATGCATTGTTTATATTGCTGTTTTGACCACAAATGTTGGTGAAGTGGATGTGGATATATATATATATGTTTTTTTTTTTTGGATGGATTTTTTTGAACAATTTTTTATGGAAGAATTTTTGAGATCTGCAGTAATATCACATTTCTTTGGGTTGTAGTTTGTATTTTGTGAAAGAGATAAAGAGGAAGTGGAGCATGCAATGAGAGGTGGCAGAGTCGCAAATATACTGCCCTTACAGAGGGAACCCAGTATCCTGTCCATGTCCATACGCAGCCTCGACAGATCCCCCTGGACCCATAGCTTTTGGTCTCCATCCAATCACGAACTGGTAAAATATGTGGCTGCAGGATTTGACAGTGCCTGATCATGAAGCCTCCAAATTCATTATTAACTGATTTGGTCCCATGTACTATCCAGCGGCCAGCCTGTGGATGTGTTTTAGTGCTGTACCCTCAAGAAGTGGAGATGGGAAGGTTCATACATTTCAAGTACAGTACTTCAATTCAGATTTCACTAAACTTTGGAGCATTTTAAATGCACTTTTAAAGCTAAAATAATTACTTACTTTTCAGCTACATCTACAGGAACAGATCTCGATTTCTCTAAGTCTACCTTGTTTCCAACTATACATAAACAAGCATCACTTCCCAACATTTTCCTCAGTTCTTTTACCCAATTTTTTACCTATTAATTGAAGTAAAAATTAATCGTAAAGAAAGACTTAAAAGTTTGACAACAGTTATTGAAAAAAGTAATTAGCAATTTTATTTTTACTTCTATTCAACACATTGAATATTCACAGCATTCACTAAACAGTGATTTTCCACTTTACCAGTACTTGTAAAGCAAAATACAAGAGATATTTCAAATTTCTAAATTATCTAGCAATGCCATAGTAGGAAGGTGATGATAGTGGAAGGTTATAATTGGGAGTTCAAAAAATTGCAAAACTATCAAGTTTACCTATCAACTGTAAAATATTCAGAGCAGCCATTTAACAATGCAAACCTCAAGGAGTGCTAGTACAGGAAATGAATAATAAACCATATGGGAATGTCTGCTATGGATGTGCTAAGAAATTCAAAATTTTCACAGCAGATTTTATTTGTATTATTCACATTTTCAATGATAAAATAACATTTTTTTTGTGTCTGTTAAAGTAAGCAGCTTTACCAAATTTTTAAGGGTCCTAGACTCTACATATGGTACACAAGCATGAACAGAATAACCTAAAGTTCAATATACAGAGGTAGCAGGGTTTTCCCCTCCTGGAAACTTGGTTTTTCATCCCGCATACAGACAAATTGGCCCTTGAGAACACGTGCAATTTACAGACATCGAATACCAGTTGTGGTGATGGTGGAGGTGTGCGGTAGATGGCGCTGATGGAGACGATTCATAGTAGAGGTTCGGTGTAGTGGTTGAGACAATTGTAGGTGTCCTCCCGCGATGAGTCTTCGGACTCCTTGGAGGCGTCAGGAATAATAATAATAATAAAATGTGATGAGGCAAATTTCTGTCATGAGATGCATAACCTTTCTTCATTACATTAATCTAGAAATAATCTAATAATATTATTTATAGAAGAAACAGCAGCAATTATGATTTTCTTTTGCACTTGGTTTAAATTATCAAACGTAATTTATTTTTAATTTGCTGATATGGTTGGCAGAGTGGTTAGCATACCTGCTCACCAACCAACATTCTGCCATGGGGACATGGATGTTTGTCACTGTCTTCAGGTCGGAGATAAATTTCATTGCCCAGTGTGAGACACTGCCCCAGTCTGCTTATCAGAGGCAAGATAAGGGGTTTGAAAGAGTTCCATGTTTGGTCTCTGGAGCAGGGTTTCCAGGCTATGTAAAAAAAAAAATAAATAAATAAATAAATAAATAATAACTAAAATAAAGAGCCAAAGGACTTCATTTTGGCGATGCAAAATTATATAAGCAAAATGGATATTGGATCCAGCATTATTTCAAAGCCGAATTTAGAAACTATGAAAATTACGTAAGGTAAGTTGACCAGAGAGCTCACAGGAATATACTACCCGGCATTCACGAGTTGCCTTAGTGTAGACTACTTAAAAGACATCTATAAATTCACCTTTTATTAGTCCATTTTGATAAGGTTTCATTGGCCTGACAGTGCTGTTTCTAACTGGTTGGTTCTCATCAGAGACCAGGCAAAACCTTATGAGAGCAGAACCTCTCGTTCAGTACTAAGGAACTTGAAATGTCAGAGAAATGTATTTTTCATAAGCAAACACTCAGTGAATTAAAATTAATTAATTTTAATCTCTTGAGCTTTCATAAAAGTAATTACTTGGTCTGTGAAGAGAACCAATCAGTTTGAAACAGCTGTCAGGCCAGTGAAACCTGATCAAAATGGACTAATAAAAGGCAAATATATAGACGCTTTGGCGGTGCCTATGTCTTTTAAGTAGTCCACACTAAGGCAACTCATGAATGCCAGGGAGTTGTATTCTCCTAAGCTCTCTGGTCAACCTACGTTATGTAACTTTCATAGTTACTACATTCGGCTTTGAAATAATGCTGGATCTAATATCCACTTTGAATAATTTGAATTTAAATTAATTAAATTTGAAAAATAATAAAAAAATAAGGGGAAAATATCATCAAATTCCTGATGTGTACTCTCAAGGGGGTGTACAGGATATGACAGTGCTACATGAACTTACATCACCACTAACTTCCTATCTACAATTTTCCTCCAAATCAATCTGTTACCTGATCCAACATTATCAGATCTTATATTTCTGTCTTCTAAGGCACTTTTTACTGTATCAATCCACCTATATCTTGGACTTCCTCTGGCAGAGAACACTTGTTTTGCTAATCTTTTCTATCGCATTCTGTTTAAGTGACCATACCACCCAAAATTAGCACTGCTGAAATATTCCTGGATGCTAATGTCAAGTTCTTTCCTAATATCCTTGTTTTTAATATGATATTGCCAGCAATATCATATTGCCAGTGATGCCATCTGTCATTCACCCCTTAGGACTCTCATATCTACAGTCTCTAGTCTTTGGTAAAGTGTTTTATTTCTATCCCAGATCTCAGATTCATGTTAAAATTGGCTTGAACATGTCTTGTAGACAGCTAATTTAGTGTTTTGACTACTAATTTCTCTCTTATTCCATATAAATTTATTCAGTTGACTACCTACCATACCAGCTTTGTTTATTCTGTTGTCTATTTCCATATTTAATTTACCATCTTCACTAAAAATCGTGCCTAAGTAGCTGAAATGTTTTACTTATTCTATAGATTCTCCATTCATGATGCAGTTGATATTTTCAATGTTTCTGCCTATTTTCATTGTCTTTGTCTTGTTATTAACTGTTGTAATAGTTATTAACTGATGTAATAACTATTACAACAGTTATTACAGTATTACAACCAAACATATCATTACTGGCTCAAATCAAGAACCCCATCCTCCATTAGAGCTTATACCCAAACCTGAAATAAATGCAAAAAAAACAATGAATGCTTCCAAAACAGAGTTCGAAAGAGCAAAAAGCAGGAAACTAGCAGCCTGTCCAAATAGCAGCCACCCTTTTGGTCCCTCACCAAAGCAATTGGTCGTAACTTCTGCCCAACATTATTCCCACCTCTATCATACCCAGCTGGCTCCATTGCATCATTGCCTACAGAAAGGCCAATCTCCTGGCCTCACACTTTGCTTCCAATGCATGCATAATTCACAATGGCAAATGTCTCCAAACCATTCCAGTTGCTCAATTCCAGGGTTCAGATAACCTTGTCAATTTCAATGCAAATAAAACCTAGTACTGTCATTTCTCATAAAAAAAGAACCATTCTCTCCCGGTATTATTTTTGACAACACCCAAATTTCCAGACAATCTGAAATTTCTCTTCTTGGAATTACCCTGACATCAAGCCTCTCTTGGCATAAACACGTAACAATCATTGCATCCTTAGCTTCTAAAAAACTAGGATTTCTCTTTCGCTCAAGACGTTACTTCACCTCTGAACAGCTGTTAACCTTATACAAATCACAAATCCACCCAACCATCAAATACTGCTCCCACATATGGGGGTGAGGCACCCAAAAGCTCACTCAAAATGCTCGATTCAATCCAGAGGAGGGCAATCAGACTTATTAATGACCCATCTCTTACCAACTCACTTCCCCACTTTTGCACACACAATCAGTCTCTGCACTATGTGTTTTCTACAAATATTTCCACAGAAAATGTTCATCCGAATTAGCATCAATAATTCCACCCACTCAGAACTAAGCTCGCTGGAACACATGCAGCTGCTGTCAACATCCCCACACAGTGCACCTTTGAAACCAACAGAACAAGTTTCTTCTCCTCCTCCTCCTTCATCCCTGCAACTGCTATACTATGGAACAGTCTTTGACGCTCCCTAATAGTGTATTCCTTATACAGTCATTCGATTTGAATGACTGTATAAGGAATACACTATACAGTCATTCAAATCGAATGTGAACAAGTACCTTCTTTCCCAACCCATAGATGGTACAAATGTACCACAGGCTGATCTACCAACCTCTCATGTATGGGCTCAACATAAAAAAAACAGTTATTCAATTTAGTCAGGAAATCTTGCAGACGTGTACCAGATTTATTTAGAAGTATGACATAATCCACATAAAGGGTTGAGATTAACTTTTCCAATTTTGATATCAGGTTTAACACCATTTTCCTTCATAGCGTGATCCATATAGATAATGAATAATAGACAGGATAATGTACATTCTTGTCTGACACCAGTTTAACAATGAACCTTCTTCCTGCACTTCCTTCAATTCTAACTGCTGACTTAGAACTCAAATAAAGACTAAGTATTGCCTGACATAATGCCCCACTGACACTATATAACTGTAGTGTTTTGAATAGCTTCTCTCTCTCTCTCTCTCTCTCTCTTGGTACCTTGTCATATGCAGTATTCAAAACTTAAATACAGATCTTTGTTATATTCCCAGGATTTCTCAACTATTTGTCGGAAAGTGACAAATAGTTGAGAAATCCTTCTCAACTATTAATCAAGTATACTTGCATAAATCTTACCAGAAACACTCAGTAGTGAAAAATTCTGTAATTCTTGGAATTATTGCCACTGAATGTTGTGAGTGCAAGCAGTGTGAATGAATTCAGGAATAATTATGAACACTGGTGCATGTAGTATGTGGTCTCCCTCGATGAGATGAGTCCCTCACTCCCTGGAGGTGGCTCTTAATAATAATAATTGCTAAATGAAAGAAGAAGCAACAGCATAGTGCTCAAAAACACTCAACAGGCATGCAATCAGGAATACATATCCATACTTGAGGTAGAAAAAGCAATCAAAAGCCTGAAATGTGGAAAGGCAACAAGAATAGATATTTGACCAGAAATGCTCAAGTATGGAGGTATAAAAGTCTTGCAGTGCCTGCACTGCATTGTTCAGAAAACTTGGACAGAAAGACAATTTGACTGCATGCCTCTTGAGTGTTTTTTACCACTGTGCTATCACTGCTTGTTTCATTTAGCAATTTTCCAAAGTAATTACTCCATACTTCAAGGATATTTTTTCTCTGTTTTTCATGCTCCCTTTGTCATCTCTAATTCCTTTTACAGCACTCTTTCCTCCATTTCTGAGATTTTCAACAGCCTCCAGAATATCTTACCACCTTCTTGATATTTATTTACTATGTTCTTACCAAAGTCTTCCTATGATTTTTGTTTAGCTAGTTTGAGTGTTTAGCTTTCTTACATTTGTTTCTGTATTCTCTAAGAGCACAAGCTGACTTATCTGCCACAGGAACTTTTGATATGCTTTCTTCTTTTCCTTCACTGGCTCTTTACCTGTGTCCACCATGGAATTCTGATTTTTCTATCCTTGCAGACAACCTCCCCACATGCCTCTTGGCTAAATCAATCAATGTTTTCTTCAAGGCTTGCCACTGAATCTCCAATGGATGTTCTCAAACTCTTTTCATTTTTTTATTGAATAATGTTTGTGTATTTTGGTCTACAGTTCATATCTGAGAGCTGCTGAACTTTTATTCGCTTCAAAACTTTCTTATATGTTCTTCTTTTCAATATAAAATTCACTTTTATATTGAAAAGCTCAAGACTAAATAGTGATCGCTTGCAATTTCAAATCCTCTGTACACTCGTATCCTGCACCAGGGAGAAAACATCACTATCAACAATAACATAGTCAATGAAACATTTCTGATTCCTTGCCTCTTCTCTCCATGTGAATTTGTGCACATTTTTATGTTTGAACATGGTGTTAGTAATCACCAGTCCATGTCCTGAGAAGAAATTCATCAGGTATTTGTCATTATTATTAGCTTTGCTCTTTTCTCCAAATTTTCCCCAAATATTTTTGTATGTCTGACAATCATTTCCTACTCTGCTATTTAGATCCCCAACAAGGACCAACTTTTCCTTCTTCATTGTGTCAGCTGCTTTCTCTAAAGCCTCAAAAAATTCCTCCACTTCTACCTTAGTAGAACCTTTTACTAAGGAACTAGGCACAAATAAGTCTCATTGTCTAGTTCCCCATTCTGATATGTCTCCACATCACTCTACTTGATATTGCTTGCCATTCAAGAAGATTAGCCTCGTATTTAGTGTTGAATACTTAGCTGCAACTTCTTTTCCTTGATTGTCATTGCCTGAATATAACGTTTTGTATTTATTGCTCAGAAAGAACTCACCAGTTTTTGTCTTTTTTTGTTTCAGTCACCCCTATTATGTCAATCTGGTACTTATTCAATTCCTCAGCTAGCTCCATTTCTTTGCAATTCAAAATTCTTAAGTTGATAGTATACTGATCTTGAACTCTGGTGATGTTAAGTTGGGGTATGTTTCAGGATTTGTTCCAGTAGCTGACTTTTTTCGATGTTTGCCCTCGTTCCCTGGCAAAAACAATGGAGGCCTTGTTTAACTGGGCGACAACCCAGCCAGCATGAACTTCTGTCATGTTGTACCATCAATTTTATATTGTGGTTTAAGCCAATAAGAATACAATTTGGTCGGCTAAATCCCAAACTGCCAGCCCATCCTTGTTCGCTCAGTATCCAGGTAGCAACTAACAGAGTGTACCACGAGAAGGTGAGGATTGGACATTAGGTCAGAATCCCTGGTTGGTTCTCTGTATTCCTTTAAAGGCTATGTGGAGGTCTCCTCTCGGTTATACAGCTTTGACCCTTAAGCACTCCTTAAGAAAATTAATAAAATTATATTCTCCTTCCAAATCTATCCTCTCCAACAAAACTAAGATTGTCATCCCTTAATATCTAAGTTAGTTTAGAAAAAAAAAAAGTGTATGTTCTTAAATTATGCAAACTTCCTTCAAACCATATCAAAAATTAACTCACTTATCTGCTAATCCAAAGACCCTGTCATCACTAAGATCAAAGTATTTACAGTATTCTTGATCATGCAAACTAACATTTTAATTAGACTGATTGAATAGCCAATATCTGATTGGATGAACATAGAAAGTACATCCAATATCTACAATCCAGTTGCTATTGGGTTGAAGGGTATACCACTGACACATATTCAGTGAAAAACCTATTACTTACACAGATATATGAATTGGTCACAGCTATGCAACATTCTCCTAACTTAAATAAATATGGCTAGTTCACTCTACTAAAATCTGGGAGACTGTTATTTTGAGATTGTCATCTGAATGATCAAGATTTCCCTTACCAAGCCTATAGAGGGTACCAGTTAGGAATGTACAATTACTCCATTTTACATTCACTCCGTGTCTGTCATATCATGCCACATTTAGATGCACATATTTTTGTCTTCAGATGGCTTGGTGACCAAGGAGAAATATCAGTTTAATAATTTAATGAACTTAGTTATTAAAGGTCTGTTTCTTCTTTTAAATAAACACAACTGGTAATCAGTACTTAAGTATCTATACCAGGTAAGATATATTCCAAGTAACAGATCTCCCTATTCATTGCATTCAGAAAAGAGATAACATTTCTCGAGACATAAGAAATTACATAATATGAAATCTAAATTAATTGTTTAAGAAAGATTATTAACTTCATATAGGTATTAATGCCACTGTGGCATCTTTGATGAAACCTTTATTTAAGTAGAAGATAATTTTGTGCGGTAGATGTGGATTGAAAGGTTTGAAATAGTCTGAAAAAGGACGCTGGTACTTATATATGGTATATATGATGGGTCTCTAACATTATTCTGTAAAACATTATTTTAAAGAAATGTAATTTTTTAAAAAAATGCAAGTTATGAAAATTTATAACACACACACACAAATAAATAGAAAAAATAAAAAATAAAATACATAAACTCGGTGGTTATTGATACTTTAAAGTTGGAAAGATTTGGGTTCAAATCCCAGCTAGAATGTAAGAAACACTAAGCATTTTTCAACTGAAGACAAGTTAGTCAGTATTATCTGGAGGTGGCAGGGTTTACTTTTCCCGAACAGTGGATTTTCTCATAGCAATAGACAAATCTGATAGAGATAAAATTTTGGCAGAAATAGTAGACTGTGGAAATGGAAGATGAATGTAGCAATCTATCCAGCCTAAGACATGAAATGAAAGTTGAGATTGTATCAGTGATAAGAACAGCTAAGCATATGGCTAAAATGTAAATCAATTGTGGCTTAAATCCAAGAGCATTTTCTGAAAAACACAAACCTTCAGGAACGAATCTTCATCAGTAATATCATAGACGAGAATGGCGCCATTGCTATCCCTGTAATAGATAGGACCCAAAGCATGAAATCGTTCCTGTCCTGCTGTATCCTGAAATATAAATGAATGTTCAGAATATTAATTACAAGAAATTATCTTTATCTAGATAATATAAATTATTTATAATTGTTATTTGACTATCATATTATCCTCATCTCAACTCTTTTCAACACAAACTTTTGTTGCCTTTATTTATGTGACAGGCATTCTTAATTTTGAAATGAAAAAGGAGATATATATTTGTTGGTAATCAGAACAGCTAAGCAGATTGCTAAATTACAAATCATCTGTGGCTCAAATACAAGAGCATTTTCTGAAAAAAAAAGACAACTTCCAAACAGTCGTTGAAGTATGTTTTGAAACAATGCATAAGAATTACTCACTGTATGGAATTTAATGAAACTAAGATGGTTATGATTTCTGTCAAAATTTGTTGAGTCATCTCAATTTTGGTTTAAATGAGACACAAATGAGGCAAAATGATTTAAAATTATAAAAAATTATATACTGCAAAAAAAAAAAAAAAAAAAAAAAAAAAAAAAAAAAAAAAAAACTATTAATGCAGGGCAGCCATTCAGTCCTGAAGGGGTTTAAAAAGTGATTAACTTATAATAAAATATTCTGTAACAAAAAAAAAGAAAAAAAAAAAGAATAAAAAATGATAAATAAATAAAAACGTTATTAAAATGTTTAAACCCCTTTGTGACTTATGGACCACCCTGTATTTTTGCTGTTAGTGCACACAGCAATCTATATGAAGACTCATTATGGGACATGCAGACTATCTACACAATTCCTATTGTACTTCTCAAATGCAAAACACTAAGACAATGATTCATTTGCCACTCTCCAAGCAAGTCATCAGACATAGCTGGTCTGGTTGGCTGAGTGGTTAGCATACCTGTTCTCCAACTAACATGTCACAGGTTTGAATCCTGCTGTGGGCATGGATTATTGTGAGTGTCTTTAGATGGGAGATGAATTTCACCACCTGGTGTGAGACCAATACCACCATCACACTTATTGGAGGCCCAAAGTGGCTTGAAAAAGTGTAATGTTTAGTCTCTAAAGCAAGGTTTCCAGGATATGTAAAAGAAATAAATAAATAATTACAAAAAATATATAAAATTAATAAAAATGAAAAAAAAAAAATCCTTAGCCCACCCAAAGTACAAATGTACTATAGGTTTACTAATAACTTTTTTGTGAGTAAGAACCAGATAAAAAATAAACACGTGCCTAACCGTACTCTTAATTTCCAGGGATGATCTGATCCCTTGCTCTGGCAACTCTAGACAAGTGCTGAAAATTTTCTCTGAATCAATCCCTACAGAATTCTTTCAGTAATTTGCTTCTTTTTCACCTAACAACCTGGTGAAAACTCTTTAACTCATAAACTCTCGATCTACCCTCATATTTAAACATTCAATAACCACTCATAATCCAATGAGCTACCTTGGCAACTTTTGAACCCCCCCCCCTGCCACTCTCCCAACCTTTAACTCCCTATCTACCAACAACCCCAAATCCTTAATTTCATCAATTTCCTGGAGTAAAGTTCCATCAATACAGTACACAAAGCTTGTAATCTTCTCATCCCATAATGCCTAACTTTACACATATTCTCAGTCTAAATCATTCTGCAGGCTCTCTACATCACCTCATCTATAACACCCATTTATGCATCGTCAGCAATCTGAACTGAACTGAAAGGCTATTCTTCTAATTCGTGTAACAGAGTTCTATGCAGTATCTTGTCAAACATATGATTGCAAAATACAGCAGTACATCATGCAGCCATCCCCTATATTCATTTCAACTATAAGTCGATTATAAAAAGTGAGTAAATTACAAAGACTTGACCTATCCTGACAGAGTTATGCTGTTCCCCAAAGTATCATATTATTCATCCATTCCTGAATTTTACCTATAAGCAACTTCTCCAATATCTTTACCATCACACCCAAGATACTAACTTATCTATAATTCAATACCTCTGTCCTCAAGCTTTCTATAATGGATGCAATGTATATACTATTTTGGTAATGGAACTATTTTTGCCTTCCTTTCACTCCTTGGACTATATAAGAGCAGAGGCTTAAGTTAAACAGCCTCATCAGACACAAAGCCAATTCCTTCGCACCTTCTCATAATACATGGGTTGTTGTCCTAATCCCATTGCATTTGCATTGAGATTCTGCCATATCCATAGTACTTCCAAATTATCAACCTCTATTCCTACACTAGTTTCTTTCACTGTAGTAATATCCTCACCTGGATGACACTCTTGCAAAGTGGTCAGTCACCTCCTATCATCTTCATCACCTGGTTAAGGTTATCCTTCCAATGGAATTCTCTGGATTTCCTATGGCCTGCTCAGCTGATTTCCTTTCATAATCTAATTTTGCCCTCCTTACCATGCTGGTTACCTCTCTTGCTTCTGTATTATACTGCCCATGAGCTATTTAATCACCTTTCTCCTTATATATCCTCCTTTTTTTTTTTTTTTGTAGCTCCTGCTTAATGATAATACTCACCTATCTTATGCCACAGTTCTGCTTTGAGCTGCCAATTTCTTTGAATATTCTCCAAATACATGAGCCAATTGATAATCACCTGTTCTGCAGTTCCACATAATACCCCTTCTTAACTGAAAATTTCATGTTTAATAACTTCTGCAGTCAAGGCCACAGGATAACTCTCTCGTGTCTGAGAATATACTTTAAATCTTTCCATAATCAAGATTATGGAAAGAGCCTCTGATGCTATCACCAGACATAACATTCTTAAATTCCTGAGTCTCCTCTATCACATGCTATTTCAAGTAATTATCTCTGGAATTTATTTACCTACTAGGTGAATAAATCCAATTTCCTCCTCACTATGCAATCTTTCCACTTTCCAATCTCCAGCCCTGAAGCTGAAGTCCCCAATATTAATGATGCTAGCTGCACTCATGCTAATTTGATGATGCATATCACCCACATCTTTCCTTGCACATGTAGCAGCAACCAACTGTATACTTTGTCCTGTTGGCCACTGTATTTAAAGTGACTCCTACTCTTCTTGGCTACTCTTCAATTCATGTGCTTTCATCAGCAGTATCGATTTTATTCTTTCTATTCTGTCTGAAAATACTATACTCCCACATTTTAGCTGTGTAATTATATCATCCACTGTCAACCAAGTCTTACTAATGCCTATATTTTGTTTTTGTTACTTGATTCTGCATTTTTTTTTTTTTTTTTTTTTTTTGTTCATTCCCCTCATGGATACCTGTATACACACACACCTGCATCTCCCTGAAACAGCCCTAGTTTCACTGATTTTGCACACTTCAATAATCTCAATGAACAATGCTTTCTTGTACATGGACAGCTAACTCCAAATCCATTCAAGTGCAATACATTAGCATTATATAACTCCTTTCATCCATAAAATTTAGTCCAAAGGTTTAGAAACTGCATAACCTACACATTCACACATTTATAATCATGTCTCCCCCCCCCACACACACACACAACTCATCTCTATCAGAGCATGGCAGCAAACTCAATCTTTACTCTCTCACCCATAATTTTGCTTCTTCCAAATCTCTCATATATCTTCTTTCATACTATACTTTTCACCATTCAAATTATTAATGTCTGCCTAAACAAACTTTTTCACTTTATGTCTGTGTATCCTGACAGCCTCAGTGATATCAATTTTGCAACAGGGAAACAAGTTATAATTATGCTCTCATTCAGTACTCCTCTTATGAGAGAATCATCATAACTTACTCTCCTCTTACTTTCTTATATATTTCTTTTTTATTCCTCACACCTCTTTCTCTTCTACATCACCATTCACTATTTCATTTCTGCCATTGTTTAACAAAGCCCAAGCTTTGTTCTTGAAGGACTCCATGATATTTCTAGTACACTATTTCTTTCATAACATCCTCTTCATTCTCCTGATCTTTTGCCACCGAATTTTCATTATAAACAACCTAGCTGATGCAATTTAAAGTCCATCAGTCAAAAATGGCTCTGAAATGCTAGTATATAAGAATGATATTGTATTGTTCTAACTACTGTCAGATGAAATGCTCGGTAATAATTAATAGGTCATAATATAAATTTAATCATGCAGGACAGCATCGTATGGTACTATACTCATCGTGAAGGTACATATAAAAAAACTGATGGGATTATAACCTCACAGATAGATTCTTATTTCTCTAAATTGTCATCTGCAGAAATCCAACACCAATCAAATTTCACAAAATTTTGTAACTACTTTGTTTAATTCATGATCATCAATACAAATTCTCTGTATTCATCTGCAGAAATCCAACACCAATCAAATTTCACAAAATTTTGTAACTACTTTGTTTAATTCATGATCATCAATACAAATTCTCTGTACTATCAAATCCAGATATTTGATTCTGATTTGGTCGATATCTTCTCCTGTTTCAGTGACAGTTCCACTTATACAAGGTTGAAAACCAAACCTACAACATGTATATTATATGTATGTCAGGAAGTTGATTGATCAGGAGTTTACTCTAGAGTTCAAACACTGTGATATTCAGAACTTGAAAAAAAATGTCTTTGTCTACTCATCTGTGATGAGTGGGAATTTTCAATTGACATGTAAAAAATCATAAGAGGAGCTCCAGTTTAATCGTCACTTTTATTTATGTAATGCTAACTCTGTTTCATGTTGTAAACAGACTTTTGTGTATTTACCCCACTGGATGTGAGGAATACTGATCATTACAAATGGCCATTTTATGAATTATCATCCATTTTGTCGTAATGGAACACAACCAATGAGAAGTTACGAAACACATGCATCATTTTATCTTTAAAGATCGCTCAGTAATACAAATAGGTAACTAATTAATCATGACATGACAACCAAAAAGATACATATAATATTCAAGTAGAACTTAAGTCTGGAGAATGCTACTCAACATAATATAATGGGTATCTCTTCCTTTAAGACAGGGCTGTCCAAAACACAGCCTGCAGGCCACATGCGGCCTGCCTGTGGGTTTTGATTTTCACAAGAGAAAAAATAAAATAACAATTTGAATCGAATGCTTATTAGATATTTTAATTCTATCATTAATCGATAATCTCGATGTTGGTTATTTTATTTGGTGTTTTTACATCACTATATACCCACATGTTTTTCAGGTGTCAAAGAAGCATTCTTACACTGCTTTGTTCTAAAGCACATGTTCCGCCACTCATGGGTTACGTGAGCTTGTGATTAGTTTGTTCAGCTATCGAGGTTGCATCGCTGCTGCTCACTAAATTACTAGATATGCATTGGATGCGGCCCATGGATAAATCTTTTTTTTAATGCGGCCCTCGGATTACATAAGGTTGGACAGCCCTGCTTTAAGACATAAGAGAAATGGTTATAAGAAAATATGGAAAAATGTAAAGATGGAAAAGTTATTGAAAATAAGATTATTGCAATTTTATCTATAATTTCTATCTCAAGCTATGATTATTTTTTAATAGGATGAGATGTTATGACATATCAAGGGTAAAAAGTTACAGAAATGCTGCCAAATTAACATGAGAGCTTAGATGAAACACTCAACTCAGCATAGCTTATTATGCACATGTTCCAATGTTGACTTGCAATGCTTTGCCACATATCATCACAATGTTTTTATGAGTAAATAAAAACAATTTTGTACACTAACAGAATTTTTTTTGTAATCTCTTTTCTTGTTTTTACTATTTTTTTTTTTTTTTTACTATTAATACGTCAAGAATGCAGGATGACTGCAAGAAATTTTCACTCTAACTTTTCTCAATATTTTGCTAAATAACTGAGTTTTCCTATAACTCCAAACTCATGGGATGGGAAATGATATGCTCACTATTATTCATACAAAAGCGTGTGCAAAAAGTTATTTTCATAACTGCATTCGCAAATGGTTAGTAAGCACTAACCTTAAGATGGATGGATGGTGTGTGTGGAGCAACTAATCTTCAGAAAGTTGAAATCTCCAGAAAATCAAACAACAGGACTACATGGCAAGGTCTGATGTGGCACATCACTGAGCATCTGTGGATGTCCAATGAACATATAGATAGTAAGCACTACAACAGAAAGCACATCTCTAGATGGGTCTTCCATTATATATGGGTATGAGAATTACCAGATAGGTGCTACACCATCAGCATGATCATTTTCTGGGATATACCCTCAAGGTGGATATCACGTCAGTACAATACAATATTTGATAACTAGTTTCCTTTTGGCAATTTCTTCTCACTATATCTATATATCAGGTTATTGATTTGATTAATTCTTACTTTTCAATGATTTAAAGCACTCCTAACTGCATATCCATTTCCTGCAATTTATTTATCAAATTCCATGTGGAATCCTGTCAAAAGCACTGCAAAGTCCAGCAATATCACTGTGTAGACATTACCTTTATCCAATTCAGCAGTCACTGTATTATAAAAAGTGAGTAAGTTATTGAGACATGACCTATCCTTCACAAAACCATGTTGAAGCATCCCATTCATGCGTACCCATTCTTGGATTTTTTCCTTAACTTCTCCAATACCTCGACCATCACTTCTGAGATGGTCATTGGTCAATTATTTGCTAACTGTCTTGGAACTTCCTTTCATACAATGGAATTGTTTTCCCCTCTTTCCACACAACTGAGAACAACCTAGAGCTGAGACTTATGTGGTCAAAGGCACTGACAATTCCTTAGCATATTCTAAAGCTGCTATACCATCTAAATCTATAGCCATATTCATATCAAGGATCTGTAATATCCTATGGATCTGTAGTTCATCTATCTCTATTTTCACCCCAATATCTCCATCTGGATGATTTACTCTTGCAAAATGATCACTTAATGATTCAGTTATTTCATTTGATCCAGTTACCTACCTACCTACCATCAGCATTTGTCAAAATTAGTCTTCCACAATCATTTTTCTTTTTTACTTACTGCATACCAAAAGAACTCTTTTGGATTACCTTTGGCTTGCACAACTAATTTCCTCTCATACTCTGATGTTGCCTTTCTTTCTTATCATAGTGGTCACCCTTCTGGTCTGTGCTTCTCTCATGTGCCTGCTGATCATTTATTTCTGTGAATTCTCTGTACATTTTTTTTTTGTAACTCCTAATTAATGCTATTTATCCATTTAAGTCCCACTTGATTTATCCACCTGACTGATCTACATAGATACCATAATGAAAAAAATGGACATTAACCTAAAAAAGATGGACATGTTAATCTCAGCTCCTTACTTTGGAATGCAATATTCCAAAATAAATCAAGGCTACTGACATGATTTATTTAGGAATCTCAAAACTTATTATTAAAATAGTCTGAATTAGAGATAGATGTTGGATTTTTTTTTTCACTTTGTTATACTATAAATTAGAGATGCCAAGAAATTATATTATTGGTTTTGTTCTTCATTCAAGTGTAAGCAAAGTCTGTGCATGAAGTAACAAGACTGGGCTACTTGTATATAGAGGCTGATGACTTCACATCAATTGCATCTGTATCCCATAATGCAAAGATAATTACTATTATTATTAGACACCTCCAGGGAGTCCAAAGACTCATCGAGAGCACCTGCTCTACAGCTCTATCTCCACCACTCAATCTACCAACTGACCACAACTACACCAACGCCATCAATCGCTGACCACCACCACCACCACCACCACTAGATTTTGCACAGACAATCACAAACATCCATGCCCACAGCGGGATTCAAACCCGCAGCCTTTGGCTGGAGAGCGGATATGCTAACCACTCGGCCAGCCAGGCCAGCTAAAATATCCTTACAGATATGTATAATGCTGTGCATTATGGGAAGGGCCACTACCCAGACCAATTTTGACTTTTATTGAGGTCTTATCAGTGAGAGCCAGACCCAGAAGTGATGTAGAAGTCATATTTGAATACACAAGTAGTTAAAAGGCACCTCGTTACCAAAATACTCTGGATTAGAGATAGATGCTAAGTTTTTTTACTTGGTTATACTATAAATTCAAGATGCCAAGAAATTATATTCTTGGTTTCATCCTGAATTTGATTCTCATTGTGATGAGAGAAATCTTTATATGATTTTTCAATTGCTTGTATGCAGGTTTTTCATCCTGCATACAGGCAAGTCAGCCATGAGAACATATGGAACTTACAGACAAAAAATACTATTTGTGATGATGAGTACTAGATGGTGTTATGTGTTGATGGTAGTAGTGTCATCACTGTGTAGCTGGAGAATTAAATAGAAGAGATGGTGAGTTGTGTAATGGTGTCCTCCCACGACGAGTCCTTGGACTAAGTCTTGAAGGTGTCATGTAATAAGAGGATTGTAATATTATATGCCTACACAATTTTAATACTCTGCAGCATATTAAAATTATCATTGGTCACTGAATCTTGACCTATGTTATCAAAATTATTCAAACTATACCTGATACATAAAGCTGAAATCTTTACATATGCAGTTTTTGTAATTATCTAGAATTAAACATTTTAAACAGAATGGTCTCTTGAAAATATACTGCAGTCAACTCTCACTACTTCCTCATAACTCAATGTTACATCACTGATCATTATAATAAACGATTAATTATATACATTCAAAGTAATCAACATTTTATAACTTAGTTTTCATTATCTTTATAACTGATACACTTAATAATCCATACCTCTTCACAATGGTATTCTTTTTTTTTAAAGAAGTGAAATATTCAATGTTGTTATAAGAAAAACTTATTCTAGTTGAAAGGAACTCAATGAAATATAATAAAATGGAGTTAATAACTGTAACATACCCACACAGCTAAATTTACACGCTTTCCAGCAATATTAAGTTTCTTGTTTAAGAATGATGCCTGAAAGAAATAATTTAAGTTTTATTTTTTTTTTAAAATTGAAATTTCCAAAAATAAAAACTAAATAAATAAAATAAAAGCATTTATTAAATTAATCCACACAACTGGACAGTTTAGAATTATTGAAGCAGATGATAATTGTACTCTTCATCCTACTTCAACAAACCAAGTAGTGCTCAGGTATCCAAAGCTTCGATCTGACAGGATCAGCTCTCTCTCTCTCCCTGGACTGACGCTCCCCTCCAGCCTTTCATGTTATAAGCATATCACACAGCTTCCTGGCCTCTAAAAAACTAGCCATTCTTTTCTGCTTAAGATGCTGTTTATTACCCACTCAGTTGTCTCTCTTCTACAGGTACTTGTATGGTAAATGCTCCAGTGAACTGGCAACCATCATTATTCCTCCACTTTCTGTTCGGACTAGTAAAAAAGGCAGCAGCAGCTGTTAGATAATCCTTTACAGTACAGCTGCAAACACAATTAACCTATTCTCTTCCTCATTGATTCCAACGACCTCTGTCATACTACTTAATGATATCTCCATCTTGACAGAGTAAGGAGGCTTGCATGCACCAATGACCTCAAGAGCTATGCTAGCAGTAGCTAAGTTACTGGTAGGGCCTCCCTAGCTGGACAGGTTGAGAGGTAGGGGCCAGACTAAGAGAGACACCCTGGTCCTCCAGTTAGAGATTTTGTGTAAGGCATGTTACCTTACCAAGTAAAAATTTCTATAATTCAGATGCTGGAAATGGAAAATTCATTGGACCGAAACAACTGAAAACTAAGAAAGAACAAAAGGTAAAAGATTAGGAACCCAGGATATTTTAAAAGTATCACATGGAATGTGCGAAGAAAAGGAATTAGAATTGGTAAAACAACTAAAAACTTAAAACATTAATATAGCTGTGATAACAGAAACAAAAGATATAGATGATTTTACTATGCTAAATAGTGGAGTGGACAAGCACATCAGAGCTTCTAGTGGTGTGGCCATTTTATTCGATAATAAATGGAAAAAGAGAATTCGAAAGTAAATTTTATAAATGATTGAATTATAACAGTTAATAAAAACAAACAGAAGCTACTTAAATATCATATGAGTATATTACCCTGAAGAAGGCAGGAAAGATTCCAAACAATTTTACGAGGAGCTACAAAACAGTTAAATGTAATAAAAATGACTATATATTAATCTTCTTCTTCTTCTGCAGAGGAGACTCACCACAAACAGCGACCCCACTTAAGTAGGGTCACTGTTTGTGGTGAGTCTCCTCCACAACTTCCTCTCTTGGGCTGTAGCCGCATCCAAGTTCTTCATCCTCAAGTCCTCCTCCACCATCTCTCTCCATCTCTTCTTTAGCCATCTGCACTTCCTCTTCCCCTGCACATCCATCTGCATGACCTTTCTTCCCACATACTCTTCATCACATGACCAATCCTCCTTCTACTCCGTAATCTTTCAGGATGTTTCACCAAGCACCTCAACTGCACAGCTTAGAAATACTTTTGAATTATGTCTCCACCAGTCTTGTACACTTTCTAGTCCATCCGAAATCCTCACTAACACCTTCTCCCTAAAACGGTTCCTCACATGCTCTTCTTTTAAGCGAAACCACTTAATTTTCTTCCTCCCATGGCTTCCAAAGGTTCTTATCTTCGACTTTATTTCAAAGTCTGCACACAACAGCCGGTGTTGCTGTGCCACTTGATCTGTTGGGATCACTTTACAATTTGTTACTGTCTTAAGATGTTTTCTTCTAGTCAAAATGTAGTCAATCTGTGAACTATTGTTCCACTTCTAAATGTTATCAAATGCTATTCCTTCTTACAGAAAAAGGAGTTCACAATTGCCAGATCAAATGCTACTGCAAAGTCCAAAATCCTCTCTCCTTCCTGGTTCATCATTTCCAATCCATGGCCATATATTAATAGCAATCTTAATGCCAGAGTTGGAAATAATCCAATCCCAAATGTCTTAGGAAAATATGGAGAAATCTGCATGAACAACAATGGTCAAGAACTATTAGACTTCTGTACTATCAATAATTTTAAAATAATCAATAATTTTTTTCCAAAAAAAGAATATAAATAAATATACTTGGAATGGCAAAGGAACAAGATCTATAATTGATTATATCATTAGTAATAAGAACCTAGCTCCACATGTGAGAGACATACATGTTTACAGAGGAAGTGAGATTTTTTTCAGATCATTACTTAGTAGTCTCTAAAATAGAAATACTAGCAAAATAAGAAAAAGTATACAAAATATATCTATTACAAGAAGAAAGCGTTAGAACGCATTATCAATCACTTATTAACAGACTGCCTAAAAGAAGCCCAAATCAGTGAAGATATAAAAGAATAGAAAACTTTAAATAAAGATAATCAATAATAATGAAAGAGAGAGTTATGAGAAAGATAGAAGAGGAGAGAATAGAAACAGTAGAAGAGAGAGAGAGAATGAGAGTGAGTTATGGAAATGATAGAAGAGGAGAGAATAGAAACAGTCAGAGAGTGGGAATGAGAAGAATGCAGTGCTGGAACCAAGGATAGAGTGATGCCAGATGGCAGATTAGTAGAGGAACACAGAGAGAAAGTGTAAAAGGAGAAAGGGTGAAGGATGCAGGTGAGCAATCAAGAAACAGAGTGGTAAGAGATGTCATGTATGGAGACCCGAGCATCCATGGCATGCAAGATAGGATGCCAGAGGAGTGTTTGCCTGGAGGAATGATAGAAAGTGTGGCTATGGCAATTAAGCAGGGTGAAAGGGTGGATGAGATGACTGTGATGGTGGGCACAAATGACTTGAGAGGCAGTGTAAATTGGGTAGCGAGAGCTCCGAGATTCATGCTTGAAGTTGTACAAAAGAAAACTCAGAGGGGAAAGATAGTGTGTTGTCCAGGTATGATAATGACGAGCTGAGCAGAAGAGCAATAATAATGAATAGCATAATAGCCAGAATGTGTTAGAAGAGAGGATTGGAATATGTGGATGCTTGGGGGGGGGCATTTGAGGACAGAAGGGAACTGTATGCAAAAGACCGGTTGCATTTGAATGAGGAAGGACGTAGGCATATGGAGAGATTGCTGTTTTCTGAACAAGTCAATGCAGAGAAACTAGAATTCCCAGGGTGGATGGTAACAGGAGTGGCCTCTTGTGGAAATGGGTATGAGATCACGTAGCAGTCTGGAGGGGATAATGATAGGTATAGAAACAGTGACATTTTTATGCTTTATACTAATGCCAGCAGTATCTGAAATAAAGGAGATGAATTGGTGGGGCTGATAGCATCAGCCTGACCAAAGATTATTGGGATCTCTGAGACGTGGTTGATGGAAGATGATATAATAACAGGAAGAGAAGTAGCAGGGTACAGCATTTTTCAGCAGGATAGGAAGGGAAAACATGGTGGAGTACTGCTAATGATAAATGATGAATTACATTCTCTATTTTTTTGAGTGGAGGCTTTGGAAGGCAGTGACACTAATGGTTTTGAAAGCATATGGTGTGAGATAGAGATGGCCAAGACAGGATATTTAGTGGGATGTTGCTACAAGCCAAGAAGCATAGAGGGTGGGGAGCAGAAGATGTTTAGGCAGTTGAGATTGGCAAGTGCAAGAAGAATGATTGTTATAGGAGATTTTAACTACAGTAGTATAAATTGGAAAGAGGAAAATACATGTAGTAATAAGGGAATGGAATTTCTAGAATTCTTGAAGGACAAATGTTTCGGGCAACATGTAATTGAGGGAACAAGGGGTTCAAGAGTTTTGGATCTGGTCACAGCATCAGAAGTGCTGATTATATCTGAGATGACATCTCTCCCCCACAGTTGGAGAGAGACCATGTAGTTTTGACTTGGAGGATGAATAGCCATGTAGGAGTATCAAAGAAAAGGGAATATATGTGGAATTATAGGGTGGGATATCATTAGTGAGAAATTGTGAAGGAATATTTATTAGCAGCAATACTAAGCTATATTCCACGAGCGATGAAGAAGAGGACACAATTTGGTGTAAAGTGGATGACAAACAATATCAAAGAGGAACTGTATGTGAAAAAGAGGTTATGGAAGAGATATAAGGAGAGGGATAGAGAGCAGATGCATGAAGAATATAAGACTCAGGCCAGGAGAGTGACTAGTATGGTAAGGAAGGCAAAACTGGAATATGAGAAAAGATTAAAACTAACATCCAAAGAAAATCCTAAGGAATTTTTTAGCTATGTGGCCAGTAGGATGGGAAATGATTGTCGAAGAATGACACTGTGGGATAAAAATGGGAATAGAGTGACTGATGCAGAGAACATAGTAGAGTTGTTCAATGAACACTTTATTAGAGTATTTCATCCTGGAGAAGTAAGTTTTAATACTAGAGGGATAGGGCAGGTTCGAGGTGCAAGACGACAGCGTGTTCCAAATACTGAGTACTCTGGATGTCAGTAAAACTGTGAACTGACAGCTCCGTTTACCTAGCTTTTCAATGAAAGTCTGGCTACGTGAAAGGTACCCAAGGAATGGAAGGAAGGTAAAATAGTGCCATTGCATAAGGGCAGTAGCAGACTGGAAGTGTCTAATTATAGAACCAGTTTGTGTGTCATCAGTAGTTGTTAAGATCTTGGAGAAATTAGTTAGGACCATATACAGTGTTAGGCAGATGAGGATAATGTTATCTGCGAGAGTCATATTGGATTTGTTATTGGGCGCTCTTGCTTTAGTAATATGACTGTCTTTTTATAATAAAGTGACAAGAGCAGTTGATGAGGGAAAGGTACATTCTGCCAATTTTTTTTTTTTTTTTTTTTTTTTGGATTTTACAAAGGCATTTAACAGGATATCACATGATAAGATGATATTTAAGTTTTGCAGCACATGGGTTTAGATGTCAGGTTAGTGAACTGGATTCAGGATGATTAGTCTGATAGGTATCAGAGAGTTGTGTATGGTGGAGCAATATCAAGGAGGCAGAAGGTTACTTGTGGGGTCCCACAGGCAGGGGCGTGCCAGTAGTGTCCGTGCCTGTGTGCAAAACTTTAGTTGGCACCCCTATCCCCCCCTCCAATAAAAAAAAATCACTTAAAAAAAAAAGGTTTTTTTTAAGTATTTCCTCCCCTTTGGTGCTTTTACTATCCTGGCGCCTGTGTGTGTGTGTCGCACACATATGGTCAGCATGCCCCTGCCCGCAGGGCTCAGTACTGGGACCTGTGTTGTTCAACCGTTATGTCAATGAATTGCAGAGGGATATTCAGTTGTTTGCAGATGATGTGAAGCTCAAAAAGGTTATTAGTAATAGTGCAGATGTGGCAGCCCTGCAAGAGGATTTGAATAAACTAGACAGATGGGCAGGTGAATGGGGATGTCGGTATAAAGCAGCAAAATGTAAAGTCTTGAAGTTTGGGATACATTGATGGGAGGCTGCATACTCGATTGGAGGAGCTATACTGGAAGAAGTAGAGGGAGACAAAAGATCTGGAAGTGATAATTGATAGAAATCTGAAATTCAGGGAACATATTGGAAAGGTGGTGAAGTTAACCCAGAGGATTGCTGCAATACTGAGAAGGATACTGACCTGCAGAGATAAAAGAGTTATCGTTCCATTGCATAAGGCCCTGATCAGACCACACTTAGACTATTGTTCTCAAATTTGGTCCCCAGGATTTGAAGAACTCATTAACTGTGGAAAGGGTACAGAGGCAGATAACAAAGATTGTTTCAGGACTATACAATGTTAGTTATGAAGATTGGCTGAGGGAATGTGGACTGCAGAGTTTGGTACATAGAAGAAGGAGAGATGATATGATTGAGACTTTTAAACTGCTGAGAAGTAGTTACATAGTCGACACTGGGGAGTTCTTTCACTTGGTGGAACAGCAGGAAGGAGCGATGACAAGGGGCCATCTCTGGAAGTTATGAAAGGAAGCTGTGAGGATGGTTTCTTTGCATGGAGGGTGGTTGAACCGTGGAATGCATTGCCTGATAGAGTGGTGAAAGCAAGAACAGTCAATGAGTTGAAGGAGTGGTATGATAGACTGTTTCTAGGAAGGACTTCTCATGATGAGCCTTTTGACTCCATGGAAGCCTGAATAATAATAAAGCAGCCTTTGAAGTACTTGGAAAGAAAAATAAAATATTAAAAAGAAAAACATTAAAAATCTGGAACACAGATATAGAAAATGCAATAAAAGCAAAATAAATGGCACACAAATCACTCCTTCAATAACATACAAAGGAAAGAAGAAATATACAAAAACAAAAGAAATACAGCTAAAACCATAGTACAGAAAGCTCACTAATATTCTTGGGACAGATTTATTAATAAAATAGAAGACATACATGAAAGACAAGACAGCATAAAAATATTAAGGAAATTACATTACAAAGAAAGAGCTACAGCACAAATCAACATAATACAAGAGAAACAATGGATAGAACATTATAAGAATTTATGGTATGAAATAAATTTAATAACAGAAAATATTAATGAAGAAATCAACACTGATATAGAACCAATAAAATTGGCAAAACTAAAAGAAGCAATAGAAGTATCAAAAAATAGAAAATCAATCAGATTAGTTGGCATAAATACAGAGCTTTGGAAATATGGCAGAGAATACGTAAATCATAGATTCTTAAAATTAATAAATAACTGCTGGAGGAAATGTGAGGTTCCATCAAACTGGTTAAAAGCTGAGGTTATATCTATATTTAAGAAAGGAGACAGATAATTATGGAAATTACACAGAAATTTATTAAATACAGGTTATAAAATTTACAGTAAAATCATGAATAAAAGACTTAGAAATATTGCAAACATTCTACTCTCAGGAGAACAAAATGGTTTCAGACATGGAAGATCATGTATAGACAATATTTATGTGCTAAAACAAATTATTGAATAAAGATGAGAAGTTAATTTAGAGACTCATATGGCCTTTATAGATTACAAGAAAACTTTTGACAAAATACACAGAGAAAAAGTATGGAATATAATGAAAAAAATGAGGATATCCATTAAATCTGGTATAAGCTATACAAAGTTAATATCTACTCTATATATATAAAAATATAAGCCAAAATTCTAAACGTTTTTTGTCTTACCAGCCTGGAACTTGGGGGGGGCACGGATGGAGGGGAGTTCCCCCCCTAGTAAAGATATAAAGTGATATAACAGAGACCTACAAGTTGGTAAAGGGTTGTTATAGGGTCAATGTTGGAGAAATTTTACAGAGAATAGTGGGGGATCAGGGAGAACCAGAGGTCATCCCTGGAAACTGTATAAAGAGGGTGTGAGTAGGGGAGTGAGAGGCAGGTTTTTTTCGTGCAGAGTTGTGAATGATTGGAATGCCTTGCCTGAGAATGTGGTGTCTGCAAAGAGTTTGAATGCGTTTAAAACACGGTATGATGAGCTCTGTGTGTGATAAAAGGACTTCCCAGATGAGTCTTTGACTCCATGAGGTCTTGGGTGGTAATAATAATAATAATAAAAGTACAGTTAGGTAATAAATTAACAGAAGAGATTCAAATAAATCAGGGTGTCAGACAGGGATGAAGCTTATCTCCAACTTTATTCAATATATATATATATTGATCATATTATTAAAATATGAAACAGTAAAACATGGTATCCAGTTAACCAGAAGAATTGTTATCAATACAATGTTGTATGCAGATGATCAGATTATATTACAAGACAATGAAGATGACCTTCAAAAATCAGTTTATGAATTAAACAAAATAAGCTAACAATACGATTTAAAAATTTCACAAAACAAACAAAATTTAAAGGTCAGGATCATGTTAGATCAGAAATAATTATAGACTGTAAAATAACAGAACAGATGAAACAGTTTAATTATTTAGGGTGCATAATAACAAATATAAAAGATAAAGATATAGATGAAAAAATAAAGAATTTTCAGAAAATCTGTGGAACAGTTAAAAGGACACTGAATAAAACAACAACACGAGAAACTCGGCTAAAATTTTATAAAGTAATGGCCACTCCCACTGTTATATGGTTCAGAAACATGGACAGTTAAAAAGAAAGATGAAAGTAAAATAGAAGCTGCAGAGATGCGATTTTTAAGAACAATTAAAGGATTGGACCATATAAGAAATGAAGACATCAGAAAATAACTATGGTAGATATTTCTAACATAAATGAAAAGATCAAGGGATATAGAAAAAATGTAAATATCTATCTAGGATGGAAAGATATTGGCTACCAAAAGAGGTAGTAGATATAGATCAAAGAGGAAATGGGGGGAGAGAGAGGAAGACCAGCAACAAAATGGAAAGACCAGTGAAGCTCTTCTCACAGGAAAATGCCTAATCCTTGAAGAGAGGAAGAAGACTTCTGTCCTGTAGAACAGGCTATGTCGTAAAGTGTTTACCAACAACTACAATCTCCAGCTCTTCAAGAAAAATGTCAACAGATTTCTTCTTTCTCAATGATCACCTGCAGCCTACACACAGCACACTGATGTACTATAGGTTCTTCAAACTCTCATGTATGGAACAAATATAAACATTGAGAGTCATAAGATATTGTTGTATCAATGCATGTTGATTGTTCATTTTCATATATTAATTTGTCTATCTGCCAAGTCTGCTGCAGAAGATAAAACTACAATTTCATTTAGAATATAAAAAATATCACTCCCCCCCCACACACACACCTCCAGGAGAAACTAGAAAATTTTCATTGATTGGAAGGAACCAAGATTTCTTCCAACCATTTCCATATTTATACAAAGGTGCAATCTAAGAAATGTTAACAGCGTTACCTTTAGAAATCGAGGTAGAACCATGTAAATTACATATTATTCTACATATTCCCCACAAAGTGTTAAACTTGTTACACTCCTGCTGCTTCATTTGCAATCCTCTGAGAAAAAGGTCTTTCCCTTGTTGCACAAACCAGTCGTTTTTGTTCTAGGTATTTATCAAAACTTTTCAGCATCCCCCCCTCCATATATGCTAATCTGTATATTTTTTTAAATTCATTTCAATTTTTTTAATTAATTTTTGTTTATTTTCATTATCAGTTAATACTAATACATCGCTCACCAAATCAAAAACAAAGTTTATAAGAAATTCTAGCTATTTTGCTAAACTAATATAAGAATGACTGAATGAATCAATCAGCATTACTCACACAGACACCGAATTGAAATAAGATGGGAAGCCTTGTCACCAATTTTCAACAATGAAAGGGTATGGATCTAGTTCAGTTTCCTTCAATCCCTGACTCTCTAGAGATTTTAAAATTTCTGATATGCATCCTCCATGTGTGTGTGCACCTATGACAGTAATAATATAAACTAAGTTGTGTTGCCTTAGGGCAACACAACTTAATGACAATTACAACAACAACCACCTAATGACAATTTTCTTTCAAAGTGGTCTATTATCAGAGTCAGATTTCCAATATTGTTATATAAGATATGATATTTGGTCTTCTAAGGCACTTCTAACTGCATCAATCCACCTCACTGGAGATGTCTATATATAATAATATCCAATAATAATCTTTTATCTTAGTTCTTTCAACGTGACCATATTTTCATCCTCATACTTGTTGCATCCGCAAGAAGCATGGAAGGCAAAAGAGCCCATCTGTTTTGGCTCAAAGACTCCATTTCTTTAAAAAGGGTCATTTATACATGGAAATAAATTTCACTTTTTGTCTCCAAATATGAAGATAAGATTTTATTTCCAAAAACAAAAATTAATTTCACAAGGTAATAAATTCCACTGCTGAAGAGAAGATACAAGCAGTTCTCAGATTGATGTTTAAATAAATTCAAATAAGATCATTTATTCCTTCTGTTCAATCAGATGAAGCAACTATTGACAATTTTATGCAGGTTTTCGTTTGATGATGACAACTCCTCCACACCCAAGCAGAGAGTTCATTATTCATCAGAATTGCAGTGGTTGTGAAGCAAGATCTAGAGTAGGGCAGTAGATGTATGACAGATTCTAAATATGAGCATGACAAATGTTTTCTTTTCACAGAATATCCAGATACACTAGTTAATCAGAAGTAATTATCTTACATGATTCTTCCAATCTATTCAAATCAGTTCCCTAGAGGTCAAACTGGAGATTTCCTTGAATCTACTCAGTCAAATTAACTTTACAAGCAGCAACAGTAAGGAGCCAAATTTTTATCTTTGTTTCCAATTTCATATCCCAAGTAACAAAATGCCCTTACATTGCAAGTGATGTTGTATGTTGTTACTTAACGCTTGTAAATGAGCCATGCACATACAACAAAGGTAAGCAACACATATTTTGCAGATCTAATTAAATGCTATATAATAAATTAAAGAAACAAGATCTAAGGACAATGGAGTGCAAGTGAAACCTTTAATATACTGTAGTTGTGTTATGATATTCTTCATGTAAGACAAGTTCAAACATATTCAAAGTAATACTACATGCTTTTAAGTCACAGTTGCAAATGGATAATTAAGTCAAAATAACTTGAAATTTTAGTTTGTTACTAATATTTGATAAAATATTCCAAAATCTTCTATAGTTCGCCCACCGATTAGAGGTCCCTCGACACTTCTGCGCATCTCAGAAAAAGGAGAACCCATTCCGATGATAGGGTAATCAGTCCGTATTGTGGGATGAGTTGTTTATTATTACCGGAAGTTAATTTTCCGGTTGGAAAATTAACTTCTTTTATGATTATTGTAGTTAACTATGTTGCTTGTATAACAGTTGGAAAATTTTACCTATAAAACACGTAATTTCGCGTATTGGCGACCAATTCGGACGTCCTTCATTTCTTTCTCCCCTTCAGCATGAATCGACCATTCTTGGAAAGACGCGAAGCAGGGACCTACAAATGGTGGGCGAACTATAACAAGCATATATACTATCAAAAAATCCTTACATGACAGAATTTTTTAGATTGCAGATTTGAATTCAGTATAGAAGTACATCAGATTCAACTATATTAATTTCACATAAAATTTTTAATTTGTTGACCAGTGTTAATTTGCCTTAAAAAGTTACTTCCACTTTATGCCTTTTTTGAAACATTTTCATCATCAATATCAAATTCCCGATATGCATCCTTAGGGGATGTACAGGATATTACAACAGTACTAGATGGAAAAAATTGATCACTAACTTCCTATAAACAATTTTTCTCTAAATTAATTTGTTATCTTCAAGACTCCAACATCATTAGATCTTATATTTGTATCTTCCAAGGCACATTTTACTTATCAATCCACCTAGACCTTGGTCTTCCTCTGGATCTTTATTCAGCAATCCTAGCAAAAAACTTGTTTTGCTGACCTATAACTGTACTGTTTTAAACAGCTCTTCTGTTGGCAGCTACTCATATGCCTTTTCCAAATTTACAAAAATTAAATATAGATTCTTGTGATTCTATGATTTCTCGACTATCTATCAAAGTAAAAATCTCATCCTGACCACCTCTATTTGGCCTCAACACAGCTTGTTCTCCAAGCTTCCCTTCCATAATTTTTCTTAACTTCTCAAATCCAGGAACACTAATTGCATGAATTTCTCTATAATTTTTGCATAGTTTTATTTCCCTTTTTATAGATAAGTAAATTAACTTTACAAGCTTGTATGACAACTGCTCCAATCATCTGGAATTCAACCCTCTGACCAAACCTTATGAATTATGCAATGCAGCTACTGTAAAAGATTTTATACTTCCATATTTGAGCATTTCTAGCTGAATTTCACCTATTAAAGCTGTCTTTCCACATTTCAGGTTTTTTATGACTTTTTCTACTTCAAGCATTGACATATATATTCCTGATTACATTCCTATTGAACATTCAGCTGTTTAGCAATCTTTCAAATTAATCACTCCAGACGTGTAGAATATTTTTATCTTCAGTTATCTTTATCTATACTGTATACAGCTTCATGCTATCTTTATCTCTGATTACTTTTATATTACTCTTTCTCTGTTTCCATGCTTCTTCAATAGTCTTCAGAATATCTGATATTTCTTTTCCATGTTTATAAGAACATAGAAAATAAATTTCAAAGATGGTACCAATATTGAAATCCGTTGATATTGAGTTAGGATCTGTTCCAGTAGCTGACTTTTTGATGTTCACTCAGCCTGACAAAAACTGGGGTCTTGTTTAAGTGAGTGATGCCCCAGCCAGATGAAATTCTGTCATGCTGTACCATCATTCTGCATTATGGTTTAAGCCAATAAGAATACAATTTGGTCAGCAAAATTCCAAATTGTAGCCCATCCTCATTCAGTATCCAGGTAGATACCTACTAAAGGGGTACACCACAAGGTGAGGATTAGGTATTAGGTGAGAAGCCCTAGTCGGTTGTCTGAATTCCTTAAAAGGCAACATCAAGTTCTCTTCCCAGTAGTCTAGCTGTTACTCTTAAACACTCCTTGAACCTCCTTAAACATTTTCTGTGTAATTAAATATTCAGTATGCATCCACAAAGAAAAGCGCATGGAAAAAAAAATGCACCAAGCAATAACAAAATGTAATCCCTCTCACTGAAAGATCTACTTCTTAAAAACTGTTTTTATCTTACATAACAGATGATTAAAACCTGTGATTAAATTAAATTCTGTGATCCAAGAGAAACCAAAAATTTTAGCCAGAGGACTGGTCACAAAAGCATAACTGTTATATCCACTTATGATCATCACTGCATAAATAATACAGATTTAATGTACTACAAAATTTTATTGAGAGAAAGGACACATGTGGGGGTAGCTGAATTAGTAGGAGATGCCTGATGAATGAAAATTCATTGGGAACTTGGAACATTCTGGCTAAAAGGGCTCTGGTGACACTGTGACAGGACCACCTAGCTGGCAGTGGATTTATTTACGGCTTTTTTCTTTCTTCTTTTTTTTTTTTTTTTTTAAAATAGGATATAACTGAGGAGTATGAAGTAACTTATATTCTTCATATTTACGAATTTAGGGACACAAAACACATGTGATGAAATGATTATTTTACTTATTATTAATAAAATAACACTTGATGTTTCGACCCCTGCATTGAGGTCATCATCAGAAAGATACATGTGTATAGGAAACCAAGTTACATGCTCTTGCACTCTATAAAGGTAAATTAAATCTATGCTGTTAATTGATCTTTTTTTTAGCCTGACCTCTGGTGATAAAAATTAAAAAAAAATAAATAAATAAAAATAATAAAAATTAAAAAATTTAATAAATAAAAAACTACAATAAACTTTGTTAAACTCCTCCTGCACTAAGATTCTTCTGGATTTGTACAGTTCAGATTGTTATACTACGATTTTCTTCTGGACCTGTACAGTTCAAGTTGAAATTGAATGCTAAGGGAAGAAAAGAAAAAAAAAAAAAGCACTTCAAGTCTTCTTGTAGTGAGATTTTTCTTTGGCTTGTTCTGGTTGCTATAAAGGTTGCATATGGGTCCTCCACATTCTTGGAATGGTTAGACCATCATTTCTGTTCAGATTTGGAACTTATATTCTTGTTTGCATTTTCTTGCATGTAACAAATGATATATTGTTCCCTTCTTTATATGCCTGGGAGACCAAACAGCAAAAGAGGTGTTCAACTTTGTTTTATGTAAATTTTCGGCTTCCTGGGTTACAGCAAGGCCATATTCCATTCTTCATGTCTTGATTAATCACCCTACAAAACTTGGTGACATTCTATTATAGTTGTTAGATTGAGCTATATATTAGATGTTACCTCTCATGTTAGATGAGCGGTTCTGTTGTTGGCCTGTGGAGGTTGATGCTTGTCTTAGAAGTAGATTATTGCCTACCACTGGATAGGGCTGAGGCTTCTGCATTGCTGAGATAAATGGAGTATAATGAGTTATACAATCCTTCAGGTTACTCACTGAGGTTAGAGCAATCCTAAGGACACCTAGTTTTTGGAGAAGACCTTTTACTTATACAAAGGTTGTAACTGGTCAGGATAGTGGCCCTTCCCATAATGCATAGCATTATAGACACAAGGATGTTTTGCATTATGGGATACTAAGACAACTAATGTGAAATCATTGGCCATTATATACAAGTAGTCTAAGTGTGAAGACACTTCATGCACAGTGTCTAAGTGTGAAGACACTTAAATTTCCTTTAAGTATAAGCAAACAAAGTTTGCTTATACTTAAAGGATTAAACAAAGATATAATTTCTTGGCATTTTTACTCCAATTGAAAGCTATGACAGTGACCTAAGAGCTTATATTTAGCATCAAAGTTGCCTTCTTGTGGCATAAAGCCTTATAGGCTCTTTCTTAAATTATTATAATTCATGCATCAACCTCCACTTAAGCAAAATGACTTTCCATTATGGGATTGCCACAGTATTCAAGAGAAAGTTCTTACCCTCTTAAGGTTTCTGTCTTGTCTCTGATGAGAACTGACAAAAAGAACTGCCAGGTCAGTGAAATCTTAATCAAAATCACTAATAAAAGACAAAATATATTCTGCTGGCAGAGTTAATTATAGAACCATACAAGACAACTCCAATGAAAGAGGATGTATTCTCATAAGCTCTAAAGTCATTCTAAAGTTTTCAACTTACAAATATTTGGCTATGAAATGGATTTCTAATATTCTTTCATTTAATAGTTTTGTCACAAACTGAAACCTTCTATGACCAACTATTATAGAATTCATTTAAAATAAAAAAAAATTTCAGAGTTAATTTTATCTAGTGTTTACTTTTTAATGTTTTAAAAGCAAGTGGTGAACCAGTTATGTGCCAAGTAAAATTTATACATCCTGCCTAAAACTGGAGATAATACAAATAGCATAGCATAATGATATTAAAGAGAAACATACAATATTTAAAATGATTGCCCAGTTAGCTTCTTTTTAACAAGATATAAATAAATATATATATATATATTTTAATCATTGTCAACAGTTTGCAAAACATATTAGATTTTTGCCACTAGAACAAGCAGTACATTCAATAAAAAACTACAACACACTATTTATCAATATCGATGTAATAAGACTATCAAAATGACAAATAAATACTAAAATGTTTATATTTATGTTACTTTGTGTTTATTATTATTATTTTACACCTCCAGGGAGTCCAAGACTTATCGAGGGAGGGCACCTACTCAACAACTTTCCTTCTCCTCCACCAGTGATCCACCGCCACCACTAGTATTTTCAGACGATCACAAACATCCATGCCCACGGTGGGATTCGAACCTGCAGCCTTTTGGCTGGAGAGTAGATATACTAACCACTCGGCCAACCAGCTCTGCATTTATTATTATTATTTGACACCTCCAGGAAGTCCAAAGACTCATCGAGGGAGAGCACCTGATCTACAACTCCGTCTCCACCATTCAATTCAAACTGACCCATTCACTGATTTTGTTAAAGTATTTGATTCATCAACATTAGCAATTTCAGAAGACCAAAAAAAAAAAAAAATCAAGAACTTAAAAAAAAAATAATATTTTGATATACTAAGTCAAACATAAAGACAATATAATTTTTTTGATAACAGCTTCACACATAAGAGAAAAAGTAAATATAATTTATTACTCCTATATATATTGCTCAATATGTCATGAGCTTCTTTCAGGTAAAAGGTTGAAGAAGTAGTAACAGTTAAATTCTGAATAGAAGAATAAGTCATAGAGCATGTGTATAATATGTCTCAGTCAGAGTTGTACAGAAGGAAATATTAATTTTTTTTTTTTTTTTAAATACAAACCATTAACAGCAATCACTTCCCAAAACTACACAGGCATACAGTCTGTCTGATTAAGATTAGGATTGTGGCATAGGGCTTCACATGATTCAAAAAACAGACAATTTTTAACCTACTGTAGTGTAGCATCCTGGTACAGTTCCAGTGAACTCTATGTATAGTGTTAATGGCATGAGAAGTAAGGCTTGAACCTTCAGATTCCAAAAACACATATAATCTTGATATTCTTGAATTCTAATAGTATCAGAATGGCCAATTGGTCCAAAGTAGCAAAGATGACAAGAACAGGGTATCTGATAAACACTAGGCAAGGATAGAAGTGATGATGTATCTGTGATAGGTGGTAAGCAAGATGACAACTTCTGGGCTGGTTTAAAGTTGGTATTACTAAATCACTTAAGGAACTGACAATGTAGATAAGAATATAAATTAAAGTACACTTTAATAAATATTTCCAATATTTCAGCAATGTCACGTTGCCATCTTCAAAAGGAACTTATAAAAAAAGGCACATGCACGTAGGCACTACAACACAGTAACTGAGAATGAAGTGATGAAGCTATTGTTCTCCTAAAAGTCCTGATGGTGCCTCCTAGAGGGTTAAGTAGGTGTTCTTGGCCATTGGGCTGAAGGTCTGCTGATGTAAGCTTCCCAAATTTGGGACAGTCTCATACAACCAAATTTGTTGAGGTTTGGAGAGTTTCTTAGGGCTGAGGCCTATTCCATAAATAGTCTTTTGAATTTGTATTTGCTATGGTGTATTACTGTAGCTTTCTTCCACCGTATTCTGTGGCGTGTATCCAGAGCATGGTCTGCAAGATCAGAGTGGCTGTACTTGTGAAAACGAATGTAGTCCTTGTGTTCCGAAATTCTGATATTCGCTGTCCTGCCTGTTTGGCCAAAGTAAGACAGTTTACAGCTGCAAGGGACCTGGTATACACCAGGTAGGTCTAGGGGAAGTGGTCGGTCTTGAGTGGAGCGGATAAGGGATGCCAATTTTCTGTATGGTCTGTATTTAAAAATTTTGGTAATTTCTTCCGAGGTGCCTCGGATGTAGGAAATGGTGATGGATTTAGAGTAATCCTTACTGTGTGTGGGGGGAGGGGGAGGGGGAGTTGTGGTTTGTAGGTTTCAATATTTTTTGGATTTTTTTTTTTTGGGGGGGGGGGGGGTGGCCACTGGCTGAGAAAGTGTTGAGGATGTGATTTAGTTCAGAGTTTAGGGCCTTGTCGTTAGAACAGATTAGTTTGACCCTGTTGTATAGTGTTTTCACCACTCCATATTGTTGTGAGGGGGGGGGGAGATTGTTGGTGAATGTACCTGCATGTATGGATGGGTTTCCTATAAACTGAGAAAACGAAGGTTCCATCAGGCTGGCGGGTGACTAGTGTGTCTAGGAAAGGGAGGCTGTTGTTTTCCTCTTTTTCCAGAGTGAAATTGATTCTGGGGTGTTGGTTGTTTAAGTGTGTTAAGAAGGACAGGAGTGTATCAGAGCCATGTGGCCAAATAGCGAACACATCATCAACATAGTGAAGCCATATGGTTGGTTTTTGTGGGGCAGAGGCTAAGGCTTTTTCTTCAAAGGTCTCCATAAAGAAATTGGCCAAGGGTGGGGAGAGTGGTGAACCCATGGCCGTCCACTCTATTTGTTTGTAGAATTTTCCCTGCCAAATGAAACAGCCTGAGTTCATTGTGAACTGAAATAGGGCTGTGATAGCGGGAGAAAATTTAGCTTGGATTAGTTCTAAAGTTTTCTTGAGTGGGACATTTGTAAGGAGGAGACATCAAAGCTGACCATTATGTCAGTATGTTGGAGTGTAAGATTTCCTATGCTGGCTTTGAAGTGAGCTGAGTTTTTTATGTGTGATGGTGTGTTGCCAGTATAGTGTGCGAGCGCTTTGACCAAATGTTTAGCTAATTTGTATGTGGGGGAAATCAATGCCATTCACTATGGGACGTAATGGCACATTTTCTTTATGTATTTTTGGGAGTCCATAAATATTGGGGGAGGGGGGATATAGAGTTAAACAGCTTTAATCTGTTGGTAACTTCTAACAGGCCAAGAAGTGACTTTCTTAAGAAGCCAGTGAAGTTTTCTGATTTGTGAGTTGGCGGGATTGTATTCGATAGGAAGGTAAGTAGCCCGATCTAATAGAAGAGCATTAAGCTTACCTGTGTAGTCCTTTTGGTTAAGTACTACAGATGCATTTCCCTTATCCGCTTTGGTGATTACTATTTTTTTATTATTCCTCATTTCCTGCAGAGCTTTATATTCCTTGTTGGATATGTTGGTTTTTGGTGGTCTTGCTTTGGAGAGGACACAGCTACATCCAGTCTTACACTGTTGGCGATTTGATTTGGAAGGTGGCGGATTCCGCGTTCAATCTGGATTATAATATCCTCACTAGGTATTTTTCTGGGAGCAATGGCAAAGTTGTGGCCACATAAAAGTGCTTTGAGTGCTTCAGGGTGACTGAAGAAAGGTTGATTATGGTGTTGGTAGGAAGTTTTGGATTGACGGTAGAGTTCTTTAATTTTTCGAATTTTTTCATCTGTCGACCTCGTATGTTTTCAAATTCTTTGTCTGCTGTGGTACACAAGATGTCATGTAAAATTGACCAAAGCTCATGATTTAAAGTGCACAAAAGCTCTTCTTCAAAAGCATGAATAGCTTTGTTAATGTCTGCTAAGAGAAACCGCATGGCGGCAATTTGTTCCTGAAGCAAAGCGTAGCTGGAATGGTTATAGATAAAGAGAGCTTTTTTGTGAAACAAAACGGGTTCTTGAATTTTACACAATTTGGGATCACCTGATTATCCTGGCAGCATTTTAGGAAAGTTAGACGATTTAATTGTCTAGACAACTTCAACTTCATTTTACCATATTGGTGGGCCTCCCGTGCGATGGCATCTCCGTGAATGATGGTAATTCTCGTAGACAGGCTTATACATCAGCTATGCATTACTAAATCACTTAAGGAATTGACAATGTAGATAAAAATATGTAAATTAAATTACACTTTAATAAATATTTCCGATATTTTGGCAACGTCACGTTGCCATCTTCAAAAGGAACTTACAAAGAAGGGCAATTGCACGTAGGCACTACAACACAGTAACTGAGAATGAAGTGATGAAGCTATTGTTCTCCTAAAAGTCCTGATGGTTGGTCCTAAAGTTGGTATACAAATTATATCTGCAGAGAGTCCTTGCTATGTATTCAGATGTTCCTTTAAGCTAGAGGATGCTGTTCCATTTAACATAGATTACAATCTGGAAGAATGGTGATAATTATCAAATAATTTCTGTATCATGGTCTCGCTGTATCTCCATTGAGTAATAAAGTAAGTTTGATTTTCTTTAATTCTTCTAATAAAAGTAACTCAAGAAAAAAAAAAAAAATTGTGTGTGCCTGTTTTTCATGCCATCAACAGTAAACAGAATTCACTGTAACAAGATACTACACAACAGTAGATTCACAGAGAATGTCTAAAAGGCAGTGTTCTTTTAGACAACGCAGCAAAAGAACTTCAAGAAATGATCAATGAACTGAATGCAGAAATTAAAAAACAAAGAATTAAATAAATATAAACAAAGAAAAAACATTCATCAACATCAAGGATTTAGGCCTAGCATGGCCTGTTCTGGCCTTAGAAGTCATCGTAGAATCGTTCAAGAGGACGTCCTGGTTTTCTTTTTCCTAATCTGTTTTTATTCTTTGAACGTGTTCCACCCATTTATGCTTATATTGGGGGACAAAGTTGTTCGCGTCCATAGTGATCTTAAAGCTATATGTGTCCCTGGGTGGTGCTAAATGAGCAACAGCGATAGACAGCCAGTCCATCATAAGGATCTCCTGGCCAATTTCACGATGTCTACTAAATTTATTGAATATAGTGACTTGCAGAAATCGGAATTTATAAACATTGGCCCTACACTACGTATATTTGTCAATTAAATTTTTTAGCTATGTGGCCAGTAGGAGGAGAAATGACTGTGGAAGAATGATATTGTGGGATAAAAATGGGAATAGAGTGACTGATGCAGAGGACATAGTGAAATTGTTCAATGAACACTTTATTGGAGTATTTCATCCTAGAGGAGACAGTTTTAATGCTAGAGGGATAGGGCTGCTTCAAGGTTTAGAGGTTCAGGAGGAGAGTGTGTTTCAGATACTGAGTACTCTGGATGTCAGTAAAGCTTTGGGACTGGATGGTATTTCACCACGAGTTTTGAGAGAATGTGCTAGGGAACTGACAATGCCTTTAACCTGGCTTTTCAATGAAAGTCTTGCTTTGGCAAAGGTGCCCAGGGAATGGAAGGAAGGTAAGATAGTGCCATTGCATAAGGGTGGTAACAGACTGGAAGTGTCTAATTATAGGCCAGTCTGTGTGTCATCAGTAGTTGTTAAGATCTTGGAGAAAGTAGTGAGGGACCATATACAGCATTGGGCAGATGAGGGTAATGTTATCTGTGAGAGTCAACATGGATTTGTGAAAGGGTGCTCTTGTTTTAGCAATATGCTAGCCTTTTATAATAAAGTTACAAGAACATTAGATGAGGGAAAGGCATATACTGCAATTTTCTTAGACTTAGCGAAGGCTTTTGACAGGGTACCACATGATAAGCTGATATTTAACTTGCAGCTCATGGGTCTGGATGTCAGATTGGTCAACTGGATTCAGGATTGGCTGTCTGATAGGTATCAGAGTTGTGTATGGTGGAGCAGTTTCCAGGAGGCAGAGAGTTACAAGTGGGGTTCCACAGGGCTCAGTACTAGGACCTATATTGTTTAACCTTTATATCAATGACATTCCAGTGGATTGCAAGGGTATAGTTGTTTATGGATGATGTGAAGCTGGGAAGGATTATTAGTAATAGTGCAGATGTGGTAGCCCTTCAAGAGGATTTGAATAAGCTACACAGATGGGCATATGAATGGGGGTTGTCGGTTTAATGCAGCACAATGGAAGGTCTTGAGGTTTGAAACACATCAATGGGACGCTGCATACTCTATCCACCAAACTCTGCAGTCCACATTCTCTCAGCCGATCCTCATAACTATCCTTGTACAGTCCTGAAACCATCTTTGTATCCTTTCCACAGTTAATTTATCCCCTTCAAATCCTGGAGACCAAATCTGAGAACAATAGTCCAAGTGTGGTCTGATCAGAGACTTATACAACGGAATGATAACCCTCTTATCTCTGCAGGTCGGTGTCTTTCTAATTACTGCAGCAATCCTCTGTTACCTTCACCACCTTTGCAACATGTCCCCTAAATTTCTGGTTTCTATCAATCATCAACCCCGGAGAGGTGATATGATTGAGACTTTTAAACGGTTGAGAGGTGGTTACAGGGTTGACACTGGGGAGTTCTTTGGCTTGGTTGAACAGCGGGAAGGAGTGATGACAAGAGGCCATCCCTAGAAGTTACGAAAGGAAACCGTGAGCAAGAGGGTAAGGAGTGGTTTCTTTGCGTGTAGGTGGTTGAACCGTGGAATGCATTGCCTGATGGAGTGGTGGGAGCGAAAATGGTCAATGAGTTTAAAGAGTGGTATGATAGACTTTGTGTTTCTTAGGAAGGACCTCCCATGATGAGTCTTTTGACTCCATGGAGGCCTGAATAAAAATAATAATAATAAATATTGAATCTATTAGCAAAGCCAAATGCGATTATTTATCGAAATTATTGTTAACCAACAATCAATGTTGATGTGATTGCTGTCCAGGAAACGCATGCTGCTGATCCTGAACAACTCCTTAAAAGAGGTCACATTCCAAGTTACACTGCTATTGGTGCAACTTATCATGAAGTATATGGAATAGCAACGTATGTGCGAAATCGTCTTAAAGAAGTTTTTCTTCTATCTCAAAATATTGTAGTAAACATACATACAGTAGTGATAAATGTTCAAGATATTACAATTACAAATATTTATAAGCTACCTGGATCACCTTGGACGGAAAAAATTATTCTTATTGCTGAACATCCTGCAATTTATATTGGGGACTTTAATAGTCACCATGAACAGTGGAATTATGCTCAAAACAACGAATGTGGCGAAAAACTTGTCGATTGGATGGAACTAAATAATCTTCATTTAGTCTTTGATGCCAAAAACAAAGGCACTTTTAGATCTGCAACCTGGAAAAGAGATTATAACCCTGAATTGTCTTGTGAGCAAAAATAATTCAGGTCACCCTATGCAAAATCTGAGAAGGGTCTTAACTGACTTTCCTCATAGTCAACATAGACCAGTATTAATTGACATTTCCATTCCATTTGTAAGATCAAAGCCTATCCCACGCTGGAATTTTAAAAAGGCTGACTCGAATAAATATGCAAATGAACTTGACAAATGTATTCACTGGATATCTCCAATAAGTAGTCATTTTCATCGATTTATAAGTGTAGTCCTGCTTGCTGCCAAGAAAAGTATTCCTAGAGGTATCAGACATAACTATATACATGGTTGGAGTGAAGAATGTGAATTACTTTATAACGAATATCAGATAAACAATGACCCAAAAACAACAGACGAACTCCTAGAAAACTTGGATATATCCCGAAGGAAAAAATGGGTAAATACAGTTGAAGGTATAGACTTTACTCATTCCAGCTGTAAAGCTTGGAGCCTTCTTAGGAAACTAGGTGGTAGTGCTCCTTTGATTAAAGAACAACCAAGAATCACCCCAGATCAACTAGCTATACATATTGTTAATATATCACATATCCCAATCAATAAAAAGCATACAAGATATATGAAGAGAAAATTAAAAGAATTTAGCAAGTCTTCACCTATAACTTCAAATTTTGCACACCCTTTTACGCAACAAGAAGTTGAAGCAGCCTTAAAGGAATTAAAGCCTGGTAAGGCTCCTGGTTTTGATAACATTCATCCAGAATTTTTGATTAATCTGGGAAGAAATGCAAGATTATGGTTAACAAAGTTCTATACTGACATTCTTACTACTGGTAAACTTCCCACTATTTTTAAAAAAGCAAAAGTACTTTCAATTTTAAAGCCTGGTAAGCCTAATCATAAACCGGAAAGTTACCGACCTATTACTCTCCTCAGTTGTTGTTATAAACTCTTTGAAAGACTTATTTATAATAGAATAAGCTCTACAATTTTTAAAAATGTCCCAATAGAACAAGGCTGGCTTCAGACCAAAGCGTGGGTGTTGTGACCAAGTTCTCTCTTTGGTAACTCACATAGAAGCTGGTTTTCAAAAAGTTTAAAAACATCAGCAGTATTTATTGATTTTTCAACAGCTTTCGACACCGTTTGGAGACAAGGCCTTCTATATAAATTATATAAAATTATCCCATGTAAAACAATAGTCCATATTATTAACAATATGCTACGAGATAGAAGATTTATAGTGACTATAGGTAATAAAACTAGCAGTGAAAGGAAGTTAAATAATGGACTGCCACAGGAATCTGTTTTATCTCCGTTATTATTCAATCTGTATATATCTGATTTTCCCATCACTACGTCAGGGAAATTTTATGCCGACGATATAGCAATAACTACACAACATAAATCGTACAGAAGAAATTCTGAAAGATGACTTAACTATTCTGGATGAATATTTTAAAAGATGGAGACTCTGTTTAAATTGGAGCAAAATGGTAATATCTTGTTTTCATCTAAATAATAACTTGACAAATGTGAAACTAAAAATTGAATTCAACAACACTACATATCTATATAATACATTCTCCAAGTACTTGGGAGTCACACTTGACCGTTCTCTCACTTTCTGGCAACATCCTTGTCCTTAGTTTATATCTACATATAAACTAAGGACACGTAATAATATCCTACAGAGACGCTGTGGCACTAGCTGGGGTTCTAGAGCCTCTACTCTTTGGACAACAGCCCTTGCTTTGGTATTCTCAAGTGCTGATTATTGTGCTCCTGTGTGGCTAAATAGCCCTCACACAAGGATTATCAATTCTCAATTGAACAATACCTTAAGATTAATTACAGGCTCTATTAGATCGACCCCAACATATTGGTTACCTCTTTTAGCAGGCATTATTCCTACAGAACTACGTAGATTGAATTCTTTAGTCAGTGAATTCCAAAAAATTGCTGGTAACCCGAACCTACCTATTCATCACGATCTCCCAACTCTTAACGTCAATTGAAATCTTGCCATCCATCGCTACAAGCAGCAGAAGAACTAGTGCTAAATAATTTTAATCCTTTATCAAAGTGGGAAGAAACATGGAAGGAAAATACGAAAGAACATTTGCATAACATCTTTAAAGGTGATCAAATCATCACAGGATCAGATCTACCTCGCAAAACATGGACGGTACTAAATAGAATTCGGACAAATCATGGCCTATGTGGAGATACTCTCTATAAATGGAACAGACAAACATCTCCAGAATGTGACTATGGTGCTCCACGACAGACTAATATTGTAACAGAATGCGTCTTCCGTGCTTATCAGAATGACTGGAATGACTTTTTTACAAGCGGTTCCAGAAGCTGTGACCTGGATTATGAACTTAGATCTGAATTTATAATGATATATATGTTTTTTTAACTTATTATAACATATTAAGACTTTTACTTTTAACTCTTATTTTAATTTTCCAACTTCTAGGATTAGATCTGTATTTTCCTTCAAAGTTTTAACTTAAAATATTTTAAATTCTTCAATTCTGATAATATATAATGACATCATGATTCTCTTTTTTTAACATCATGTTTTGCCATGAGCTATGTATCTATGTATGTACGTTTATATTTTTTAATTTTTTCTATTACTGGTTCTTGGTTTAATTCTTTCATAATTTCTTCGTTTCTTTTGTGATTAAATAGGGTATACTTTGCAGTTTTTTTCATAAACTTAATTTCTGCTGTTATTAATCTTTGTCTTTTTGTTTTATTGTCCAGATTTTGCTTCCATACATTAAGACTAGTAGGGCTAATGAATTGTATACTTTTAGTCTGGTTTGTTTTTGAACTAGGTTCGGTTTAAATATAGAGTTAATTACACCTGTTATTTTTAAATATTTTGCAATTTTTACATTTATATCTTTTTTCATTTTCATATGCGATCATACATCCTAGGTAGTTAAATGAATTCACCTGTTCTAAGTCTTGTTATCTATTACTATTTTAATTCTTGCTGGATCTTGTCCTTTAAAGGCTATAGTTTTTTATTTTTCTGTTGATATTATCATACCATAATCTTTGGCTATCTCGTATTGATCTAAAATAGCTTTCTGTAAGATATCTTCAGAATTTGTAATTATTTGGTCGTCAGCAAAAAGGAGTGTATTTAAGTTCACTGTAGGAGAAAGTTTAATTCCTTGATGTAAATTTTTATTCCATTTTATTATTATTTCATTTAAGTAAATATTAAAAAGAGTTGCTGAGAGGGGACATCCCTGTTGAAACCCTTGGTTTATTTCTCTTGTATATGATAGCTCATGATTTAATCTTTGTATTTGATTATTTTCATATATACTTTGATAGCTTTTAGGATATTATTTGGTATTCGTCTTTCTTTTAATATATTAAATAATATGTTTCTTTTAACTTTGTCAAATGCTTTTTCAAAGTCAATAAATGCAATATGTAGAAGGTATTTTACCTTGGGTATAATAAATGTTAAAAATACCAAGCAATTTTAAACCTGGTTTTACTCCATTTCCCAAGTAAGCAAACAGACAAACAAGTCAAGTTTGCGCCTGCAAGTGATGCAAGTCTAGCTGATCCTACAGGTAGTGCAAGACCAAGGCAACTCGTGGTAAAGGTGGTATAAGCTCTGATCACTAATCTTAATATTTACCCTTAATGCCAAAACACATCTCCAAGAAGGGGATGCATGATGTTTTGTATTAAAGGCACATCATGCATCACCCCTTGCCTTTAATACAAAACATCATGCACCCCCTTCTAGGGGATGTGTTTTGGCATTAAGAGTAAATATTAAGATTAGTGATCAGAGCTTATGCCACCTTTACCATGAGTTGCCTTGGTCTTGCACTACCTGTAGGATCAGCTAGACTTGCATCACTTGCAGGTGCAAAGTTGACTTGTTTGTCTGTTTGCTTACTTGGGAAATGGAGTAAAACCAGGTTTAAAATTGCTTGGTATTTTTAAAATGCAATATGTGTTTCTAAATTGTATTCTCTTCTTTTCTCTATTAATTTTAGGCAAAAGGCCAGGTCTATACATTATCTTCCTTTTCTAAATCCATTCTGTACTTCTAAAATAAAGTTTTCATAATATTTCATTAGGTTGCTATTTAAGATTCTGCTATATATTTTGTAACAGGAATTTAGTACACTGATACCTCTATAGTTTTCAGGGTCATCTCTATTACTTTTTTTAAAGATAGGAATCACAATTGCTTTTTTCCATTCTATTGGGAGGATACCAGTTGAATAAATTTTATTTAAAAATAAGTCTTTCTTTGAATCTTGTTCCTGCGTATTTATATAGTTCTGAACCTAGCTAAGTGGTAAGCAAGATGACAACTTCTGGGCTGGTTTAAAGTTAGTTGGTATACAAATTATATCTGCAGAATAAGAGCCATAGCTAAAAGAGAAGTCAGAAAAAGACTTCTCTTGCAGATACCAAAGAAAACATAAAATTAAACACCGAATTGAAATTAGAAGAATTTCTAAATTACTACACAGAATTTTGGACAGACAAATATTTAAAAAAAAAACAACTGGCAAACAATTAACGAAAATGAAAAGGAAATAATTAAAGAAGAATTAGAAATCAGAAAGACACAAGAAACAGAAAATCACCTGGAGAAGATAAGCTAGGTTCAAAAAAAAAAAAAAAAAAAAACCATTACAGTTGGAAAATCAGAACACCAACATTTGAGCTCTAACCCAAGTGCCATACTTGGGTTAGAGCTCGAACCATGATGAGACACACTGAAACATTGTCCTAACTACTACTACATGGAGACAATATTTCAACATAGCTGTAAACTGTCCATGAGTTATGTGCAGAATCTACACAAATGGCTATTAGTAATGTTGTGTGTGTGTGGGGGGGGTATGGTATTCTGATGTTCATTAAAACACTTTTTGCCCTTCCCTATGAAGAAATTCAAATATATACAACAGTATAATCAAATACAGATAAGTGTCACCCAAGCAAACACTGAACGCTCTGATAGAAAATCCTTCTATCTTCGATTCGGAAGACAAGTGGAATTATCAATGAGTGAAGCAATCGAGATAAAAAGTCCAGTCATCGAAAAACTTAACTGTACATATCCGCAAATACAGACTTATCCAAGCTTTACAGACTTAATGATGCCATTCGGAACCAGAATAAACCAATTTATAGCATACATTAGCTTTTTAACTAATCTTTAGTTATAGTTCGTAACTCATGATGTAATTAATGTTTTCAGAAGATTAAAATACAAACGACATGAATAAAAGTAAAGTGTTACCTGTAACGTAGTATCATGCTTTTCATTAAACCTGTTTTCAACGTAACGAAGTACAAGTGACGTTTTTCCCACACATCCTTCACCAAGTAGTACAACTTTAAAAGAATAATTACGTCCACTTACAGCCATTGCGTGCAATTAGATTAGAAAATTCAAGGTGGAGAAAGTAATTCGTGTACACTTTTAAACTTTGTAACTTTCACAGACTAGAAACAGCATGACTACAATTATTAAATATCTAATTAAAAATACAATCTAATTATACATCCTACCCTTTAACCACAAATCGTGAACATCACTAGATACTCCCTTGCGTAAATCCCAATAAAATTTTAAAACATGATAGGTGGCGTTTTTTTATACGAAAAATTTTATTAAATAGATATTTTGAAAACCACAGGGACGAAATGACATTACGCTTTGATCATTTTAAGTAAAAATGTTTAATTTAATACTGAGAATTTATTTAATGAAACTTAATAAAATAATAAATCTAAAACTACGCAAATGCTATATTCCTAGAGTTTCACTTAATGTGAATAATATTTCGCGATTTAGCGTTGGAAAAAATGTTTACCAAGCGTACCGACTAATAATCGGCAAAAGTATGATAGAAAAAATAAGGGTATGATAGAGAGTGTAAACAAAATGAAAGAGCGTGTGTAGTATGGAGATTCCTTAGTAAGAGGTATGTTAGTTGAGAGTTTAACAAAATCGCACCAACCCGATGCGAACGTTAAGAATGTAAGCAACTCAATTAGAATGCAAAAGCAGCGGGTGAAGAATTGATAGTGGTAGCTGGTACAAATGATTTGAAAGGAAACAAAAAGGCTATGAGTGAGGATGTGAAGAAATTGGTTGAGGTAGAAAAAGAGAAGAGTGAGAAAGTTAGGATGGTGCCACAATATGCTAATGACTTTATGAGTGAATTATGTTTGATGAGTGGTGTGGAATTTGTGGAATGAGATCGATGGGCAAAAGGATTTATATAAAATGGATGGTTTACATTTGAATGGATTTGATGTACGGATATTTGAAAAGGTGTTGTTGAATGTAGTGGAAGTGAATGTGCAGAATCAGGAAAACTAGAGATATTAAGGGAGGGGGAGTAGATATGCAGATTTTAGGGAGACAGTTGAGTTTGTGAATGTGTGTAATATGCCCAAGCGAGTAGGAAAGACCACAAATCAGAATGGAATAGTTAGTATAATGCATCAAAATAGGAACGGGACAAATCAGCTTCTGCAATTCATGTATACAAATGACAGAAGTATTAGGAACAAGAAGGAAGAATTTTCAGACCATAGGTTATTAGCATTAATGACCATAGGTTATTAGCATTAATGAAACATGGCTAACAGAAGATGACACAGCCAGTGGGATTGAATATGAGGGGTATGGTGTGTTCAGGAGTGACAGGGAGAATAAAATGGGGGGGGAGGAGTGTTATTGATTATAGCTGATGAGCTGCAGCCAAGGAGAATAGAAGTGGAACTGCAGGATAGAGAAAAGAGTATATTTGAGGCTATTTGGTGTGAGATTGAAATTAGCAGAACAATATATACAGTTGGGTGCTGCTATAGACCAGGTGACGGAATAGATGGTGGAGGGTATGCATAAGCAAATAGAAGAAATGAGTGGAAGGAGGGTAATTATTATGGAAGATTTCAATTATGGTAACATTGATTGGAAGGAGGAGAGGACACATGGGAGGAAGGAATTGGATTTTGTGCGGTTATTAAGGGAAAACTATCTGCGACAGCATGTAATGGAAAATAGTAGGGGTTAGAGAGTACTTGACCTAGTACATTGAGAATTTGACTGTAACAAATTTGACCACTTTGCCACCAATTGGTGAGAGTGATCACAGGGTCTTGCCATGGGAGGTGGCTAAAGGTTTGGAATTTACAATTAAGACAGGGTACAGTGGAATTATTGGGCTGGTAAGTATGACAAGCTTAGGAGATTGATTGGTTCAGTGCCATGGTAAGTACAACTGCAAGGGCTAGAAGAAGTTGATAGTACGTGGGAGGCGGTTAAGAAGTGTGTGCATAAAGCAATGGCTGACTGTATACCTAGAGTCCGAATACTAAATCAAGTAGAGGTTAAATGGATGAATAACACCATTAAGCTTGAGCTGCAAAAAAAGAAACAACTATGGAGGGAATTTAAGGAAAAAGGTGACCGGCAGGCACATGAACGGTATAAAGCGCACGCCAGAAGGGTAACGAGTGTAGTAAGAAAAGCAAAAAAGGATTACGAAAGAACATTGGCCATGCAGGCTAAAGAGAATCCTAAACAGTTTTTTCGATATGTTGCAAGTAAAAGAAAAAATGTATATGGCAGAACGATTTTAAAGAATGCCGATGGTAGGGAGGTAAACGAATCAGTTGATATAGTTGAATTACTGAGCGAGCCCTTTGGAAGAATATATCTTCCAGATGGTGACATTGCAGAGATGAATGAACCAATAGATTACACTGGAATTGTGGTGAATGAAGTGGTGGTGAGTATATTGTAAAACCTCAATGTTAATACATTTGTGGGATTGGATGGTATACCAGCTTGTGTCGTACGTGAAGCGGCTAAAGAATTGTCAGTACCCTTGACCATTTTGTTTAATTTGAGTGTCGGATCTGGGTTAGTCCCAAGGGGGTGGAAAGAGGGGAAAATAGTTCCACTGCATAAAGGTGGTTCCAAGACTGCTGTTGTGAATTTCCGACCGATTAGCATATCAGGAATCATGGTCAAGGTCTTAGAGAAATTAGTCAAGAGAAGAATACAGGATTGGATAGATCAAAATGGGATACTGTATCGGGGACAGCATGGTTTTGTGAAGGGTAGATCATGCCTCAGTAACTTGCTCACGTATTATGACACAGTGACGGCTCTGAACTGGATAAGGGTAATGGGTTTACAGTGATTCTACTGGACCTTGCTAAGGCCTTTGATAGGATACCACATGGAATTCTAATCACTAAATTGCAGCATATGGGGATGGACATAGGGTTGGTGAGATGGATAGGAGGGTGGTTGAGGGAGAGATACCAGAGAGTGGTTTATTCAGGAGTGGAGTCCAAAGATCGCTTGTGTCTAGTGGTGTACCGCAGGGTTCTGTTCTTGGAAAACTACTTTTCAATTTGTTCCTTAACGATAGAGGAAAGGATCTCAGAGTAAGTGTTCACTTGTTTGCGGATGATGCAAAGTTAGTTAGAGCAATTGTGACTGCATAGGATGTAAAAATTTTGCAGGATGATTTGGAGAGTTTGGATTACTGTGCTAGTGAAAATGGATTTCAATTTAATGTGGCAAAGTGTAAGGTTATGCATTTCGGAGTGAAAAGATTAGCAGCACTATATCGCATTGGTGGAACCATATCCCAGGAGATTGATGTGGCCAGGGATTTAAGAGTGTTGGTTGATAGGGAGTTGTTTAGGGGACACATTGCAAAAGTGGCTAAATCAACTCATCAAATCACTTGGTTGCTGAAAAATACTTTAACAAGCAGAGACACACAAATTATTGTGCCTCTATATCGAGCCTTGATAAGACCCCGTCTAGACTACTGTGACCAGATATGGACGCCAGGGTTTCTTCTTGATGGGGAGGAGGTGGAGTGGACCAGAGATGAATGACCAAGATGATAGGAAGTCTGTGGAATGAACCTCATGAGAACAGGTTAAACATTTGTGGGTTACAAAAATTGGTTGACAGCGGAAAAGGGGTGATATGATTCAGACATTCAAATTACTGAAGAGTTTCTATAAGATTAATCCAGAAGATATTTTTGAGAATAGGACTGGTGGTGGGAGGACTAGGGGCCATACATGGAAGCTGGGCAAGAGCGTGGTTGACAAGGGTGTTAGAGCTAGTTTTCTTACTTGGAGAATGAGTGGAATAAGTTGCCAGAGTCTGTTGTGGGTGCTATGACCGTGAATGAGTTCAGGGCTATGTATGATAGATACTCTGTGAATGTCGAATAGTTGTTCTTGACATGATATTAGGGCCTCCCTTGGTAAGTCTGTCGACTTCTTGGAGTTTCCCGAAATAATAATAATAATAATGACTATGACTATTTCGTGGTTGACTAGTTCTTCGTCTATTATTGTTTTCTGTCGTTTTTCTTCTGTGGGACATTGCATGGGTATTGTCTTGGTGTGCAGGTTTAGAGGGGTGAAGTAATGGTCTGCTACTTTGCACTTTATGACTGATGCAGTGTAACTGCATCAGTGGTGCTCGAACGTTTATATAGTCTAGACAAGAGGCAGTGATAGTATTTCCGAATATTTCTTCTCTAGTACATGATGCTATTGTTGGTATTAGATTATACATGGATAGTGTGTCTAGGTATTGTACAGTGCCGTTCTGGTTTTCATTTGCAATATTTATGTTTATGTCGCCAATTATCATTAGGTGTTCGGTTGAGCATATTTCTTGGCTTGAAAGCCAGCAATTGAGTTCGTGTAAGAATTTGATCATGTTTAGGTTTGGTGGCCTGTAAATAGCATTTAGTATTATGGAATGCTGTGTATTCGTGGTATTAATGATTTCGAGGCAGAGGATTTCAGCATGCTCAAACTGATAGGCCGTTTCTTTTGCTAATAATTTTTGTTTGATAAATATTAATATTCCACCACTCTTTTTGTTTGGCGGCATGATCTATGTTTTTGGAAGCCTGGAATTTGGAGAGCAGTCGCTTCGTCATTAGTTATGGATACTTCTGTAGGAATCTTTATATCAATAATATCAGTGTAATTCCTCTGATAAGCCTGTAATAATAACCAATGTTTTCGGATGTTTCTGATGTTAATATGCATGATTGATAGACCTCTCCCTTGTACTGTGTTTTATTCCCATGCATCAAGAGATTCGAAAGTACAATTACTGATGTATTCTGGTGTAATTTCATCTATCTGATGCTTCACATTCATTTTTGTTGTGTTGAGATCTTCTTATTGAACTAAGTTGGAGTCTTTTGTTTCACTCTGGCAACCTGTCTATATCTTCCGAGCTTTTTATTTGTATAGACTTTGAAATCTGTGACTTTCTCAAGAATATTTTGCCGTCTTTGATCCATAAAAATTGATACCTTTTTTCTGTTTTTTCTTTTCTTGCTTGGTACAGAAGATTCTGATTGAAAGGTGTTAAATACTCAGATAGAAAGATTGGCGTATTGTCTTGCGATGCATTTAAATCCTTGACTACTGGTTTTTTCAGTCTGCTGTCTTTTATGAGATTTTCTCTTGTAGCCTTCCTTGTCAGACCGATTTATGGTCTGAATATAATTATGCTGTTTGGGTATGTCAATTGTATGGCCTAACTTTAAAACTACGTCTCTGAGATTTTCTGTGGATCCGGTTTCTGGAAGACCGTTTATGACAAGGTCTTCTTTATGTTCTTATTGGTTTAAAACTTCGTAATGTAGTTTCAGGGAATTAAATTCTTGACGGAGTTCCGATGCGTCTTTTATCAATTTGTGCTGCCTCTCAGTTAATTGTTAATGCTGGTTTTAATGTCTTTTACCGTTTGTAAGACTTCTTCGACTTTTGAATTATTAAATTTAACAAACTCTTCATATTCGCTATTTTTTTTTTGTTATTTCTTTATTCTGTTTATCAAATAGTGGACAAGATCTACCAAGCTGGCTTTTATATTTTCTAAACCTTTTTCTAGTAATAAATTAACGGAGCTCAAATTATAAGACTCACCGGTGTTTTGTTGTCTGTTCAGTTCATCGTCCGGTTCTGCCTGCGGCATAGTCAGTTGCATCGTGGGTGGTGGCGTTTCTTTGTTCTCTCTACAGTTTAGGCACTTCCATTCTTCTCGTTTGGCATTGGATTTGCATTGCCAGGTTGTTTCTGTAAGTCGGGAACATGTAAAGTGAAGGTTCCTATGGCATTTCCTGCAGGTTATGTAACATCCGTCGGACGGCAATTCCTTCTGACACTTGTTGCACTTCATGACTCACATTTCTTCCTTTGGACAACTGCAAAGATGGCGACGTCCTTTTGTTCTATACTCGTTATCAACGGCGGTGTACGCTTCAATTTTTGGCACACTCAGATTTTGGATTCCATTTTGGACGTGGATGAGTCTTTCTGTTTGGTGCGATGACATGACAACTGCAAGTATGAATACATTCCAAAGGCCAACAGATCAAATAAGGTGTGTGTGAAGAAAATGGATGCAGAGGTGCAGCATATAATGAATTATATGTCAGGCTTCAGCGTGACAAGCAGAGTTACTTTATGCCACTTTTAAATTACAAACAGGAGTTAGAACCACATTAAAACTATAAAAACGGGACCAGCGATACAACCATGCAACCGTTCGTATGCCTACACAGTGCTCTCTCTCTAATAATCCTAATAATAATAATAATAATAATAATAATAATAATATGGACTATAAAAACATATCTTCTTCTCCCATAGTCCTAAATGAACCGTTGGGTCATTCATTTCTGGTAGGTGATACGCTTTGCTAGCCTCCTCCAGTCGTCTCGGTCTCTTGTTCTTGATGTCAGTTGAGAAAGGGAGGAATTTGTCCATTTTTTGATGTTATCAGTCCATTTTAATCGAGTTCGGCCCCTTACCCTTGGTCCTGGAGCGATTTCTTCTAGGGTTTGCTTTGGAATGCCATTAGCCCTCTCCACATGTCCGAACCATTTTATCTGTCTTCTTCTTCTTCTGATGACTGTGAGAATCTGTTCCCTTTTTCTCCCGTCTATTGAATCAATCCGTTTTTCGGACACTTTCATTGGTTTCGTGAGCGGTATAGGAAATTCTCAAAAGTCTTCTGTAAGTTTTGAATTCTATCCTCTTGTATGGTTGTGAGGCCTCGATTATATTGAGGGAAGATGAGAGGAGACGCCTGTCTTTCGAAATGAAAGACAGGAGTCTCCTCTCATCTTCCCTCAATATAATCGAGGCCTCATAACCATACAAGAGGATAGAATTCACCAAGGTGTCAATTAGTCTTAGTCTGGTTGTGATTGCTATTCTGTTATCTCTACACAATGGTTTTAACTTCTTTAGGGCTACAGTTGCCTTAGCAATTCGGTTTTTGAGCGACTATCTTGACTCAACGTCCTTCCTAGATAAGTGAACTTATTTACATTCTCAATTGGTTTATTGCCAATTTGTATCTTTAAGAGTTCAATGTCTGATTTTGAAGTTATCATTGTTTTTGTTTTGCACATGTTTATGTATAATCCATATTTTTTTAATGTTCCGAAAACAGACTGGTTATCTCTTGTATTTCTTCTTCTTCACTTTCTGCCAGAAGATCGATTTCGTCAACCAAACGTAAGTTATTTATTCTTAGTCAGCCAAGTACTATTCCAGTGTCATATTCATAACGAGCTTCATCTATGACATATTCCAGAAAACAATTAAAAAGAAGAGGGGACAAGATGCATCCCTGTCTTACCCCCCCTCCCTTCTGCCCGGAACGGTTCACTGCTGTAATTTTTAATTTCAACTGTCATATCAGATGAGGAATAAAGAGATTTAATAATCCTAATAATTCTGTTGTCAGTACCATAATTTTCTAAAATTTTCCATAATGCCTCGTGCCATATTGAGTTAAAAGATTTTTGAATGTCTAAGAAGTTGTTACAGATTATTTTATTATGTTCTATGTATTTTTTGCCTAGTATGTGTATTGTAAAAATAGGATCGATTGTACTTCTGGAAACCTGCTTGTTCATCTGACAGTCTGCTTTCTATTTTCTTTTCGATTCTTGACAATAGTATTTTTAACAGGATTTTGCTTGGATGACTAATAAGGCTTATTGTTCTATAGTTGCTACATTTATTGCTGTTTCCCTTTTTAGGGATAGGTAGAAGGACAGAAGGCCAAGTCTCTGTGTTCCATACGTCCTGGAATAAATTTAGCAAGGTGTCTATGATGATGTCACCTCCTTCGCGTATCATTTCCACTGTGACACCATCACTTCCCGGTGATTTTCCAATTTTTGAGGAGTTAACTGCTGCAATAACTTCTTTTCATATCGGGTAATCTCCTTCCTCCTAACCTCCTGGCAAAATTCCATCCAAAATATCATCGGTCAGTCGAGGGTCCTTTTGAAAACGCTTGGTTGCGTAGCATTAACATCTATCAATTATTTTCTGGTTATCCATGATAGGAGTTCCATCTTCATCTTTTATGCTCCAATTAATTGCGGTAAAAGGTTTGGTTAGCTTATTGATAATTTGAGAAGCACTTTTAGAATTATTTTTATTTAAGTCCTCTTCTATATTTTTGCATTCATCTAATATCCATAAGTTTCTAGCATGTTTGATTTCATTTTTAATAATCTTATTAATATTTTTATACTGTTCTCCATTATCACCACTATTAATATGAGATTTCAAATATCTTCTTTCATCGCATAGGTCCAAAATATTGTTGGTTATTCATGGTTTATTTATTTTCCTTTTTTATTCAAGGATATCTTTAGCTGTCTCAGTTATATTTTGTGAGAAGTATTTGGTTTTATCGATACGATTATGTTTCTTGAAGCTTGTGTCAAAAATTTGTTTTAATTTGTATTTATATAGTGTATTTATTTGGGGATTTTTTATTTTTTCTATATTATATCTTGACATTGTCAGCATCCAGGAATGCGTTAGCAGAGCTAATCTCAGGTGGTATGGTCACTTAAATAGAATGGGAGAGGAAAGATTAGCAAAACAAGTGTTCTCTGCCAGGTTGGCAGGAAAACGACCCAGAGGAAGACCAAGATATAGGTGGATTGATACGGTACCAAGTGCCTTTGAAGATAGAAATATAAGATCTGGTAATGTTGGTGTCTTGACAAGCAATAGACTGATTTGGAGGAAAATTGTAGATAGGAAGTTAGTAATGATGTAAATTTTTCATGTAGTACTGTCATATCCTGTACACCCCTTGAGGGTACATGGCAGGAATTTGATGATGATGATGATATTATATCTTTTATGAGTTGATTTTGCAGGTAATCTTTCCCTCATTTTCATATTCACAGTTGCGATGATCATATTGTGGTCGCTGCCAATGTCGGCTCCAGGAAATGATCTGGTTCTTGTGAGGTTGATGGAGTTTCTAAATCTTGTGTTTACAAGGATAAAGTCAATTTGGTTGTGTGTTTTACCATCAGGGGAAGTCCATGTCCATCTTCTGGAAGGTTTATGGGGAAATAGAGTATTAGTAATGGTAAGTTCATTTTGTGAGGCAAAATTGATCAATTCAAAACCTCTTTCGTTTGTCTCCCCATAGCCATATGGTCCGACAAATGGGAGATAATCCTTGCCGATGTCTGTTTTAATTTTGGCATTCCTATCACTCTGTATACAATCAAAAGGTCTTTTCTATTCACTCTGGTGATTGTTGCATGAAGTTGACCATAAAACTGCTCTACTTCGTAGTCCTCGTGATCTGTGGTTGGGGCATAGACGTGTATGATGGTGATATTGAGTGGTTTTCCTCTCAGGCGGACTAGAGCAATTCTGCTATTGATAGGGTTGAATTTCATGACAGAATTTCGTGATGATTTGTGTAATGAAAACTCGACACCTTCCTTTCCGCTGCAGTCACATCCAGAGTAAAAAAGCAAATGTCCTTCTCTGTTATTAGCTCTCCTGTTTTGGGCCATCGAATTTCACAAAGTCCCATAACTATCCATTTATATCTTTTTAGTTCGTGTTGTAGTAATTTGAGTTGACCTGATTGTAGTAGACTCCTAATATTCCGAGTTCCGGTCATTAAATGATTGCAGAGTCTGAATCTGGATCCAGTTTTTCCATTATTTTTGTCAGTGATAGTGGTATCACCAGTCGCTAACTTCGCATTGCTACGCCTGGAGCTGCTACCAAGTGGCAACGCGGACCTTGTTCAGCCGGGCGACGTACGAGCCAGCATGGTGTGCTGTGTTAAATCCTTTGCCACGAATGTCTAATGGGCAGTAAATTAAGACAGATAGTGCTAATCTCTTCTTCTGTCTTCGCCTGCTAGCATTTAGCTGGGCATAGTGGGATGGCTTTCACGCTTTGGGAGGCCCTACCAGGAGTAATGATACTCCCGACGTGCTACGCTCATCCTGCCCAGGGTCACCCCCCCCGCCACAGTGAGGCAGCATAGCAGGACTTGGGAAGTTATCTATAAAAACATATACAACTCGATTAATATCAACTTGGCAAATGCAAATTGTATCAAAAATTGATAACCTTGCGGACATTATTTATAAAGAGTATATAATTACAAGGAAGATGAGGACATTTCTTTCTGTTTGGTGCGATGACCTGACAACTGCAAGTATGAATACATTCCAAAGGCCAACAGATCAAATAAGGTGTGTGTGAAGAAAATGGATGCAGAGGTGCAGCATATAATTTGGAAGAGAGCCGCATTATGGAGGGTGCATAACATTAAGTTGTGGTCATGTTCAGTTGCATAAAAAGTATAAGAAGCAAGCAAGAGAGGAAACTCGCTTGAGAAGGTTAGCAACAGTGCATTTTGACTAGCAGTTAGATAATGAGGCCAAAAGAAATCCTATGGAGTTATTTCGATACGCGACAGTTGAAGAAAGAATTATTATGGAAGGATGATAGTGGTTGAAGAAAAGTGTAGAATAATATTCACTGAGGAGGATATAATAGAGACATTAAATGAGCAAGTCATAAAGTTATTTCGTTTCCATCAAAGCAACATCATGCAGAACTTGCTAGCAGTGGAGAGGAAGGAGCAGCTACTGATGGTGAGTGAGCAGAAAGTATATGCTTAATTAAGTAAATTTGATGTCATTAAGGCTGTGGAACTTCACGGTATATCACTGCATGTCCTGAAAGAATGTTCCAGAGAGTTAACAACAGCATCAACTTACATCTTTAACATGACAGTTAGATTAGCTAAATTTCATAGGAATGGAAAGAGGGCAAAATTGTTCCGCTTGAAAAAGGGAATAATAACAACCAGCCGGCCTGGTTGGCTAAGTGGCTATCGTATCCGCTCTCCAGACAAAAGGCCGCAGGTTCGTATCTCCCGCCGCGGGCATGGATGTTTGTGATTGTTTGTGGGAATACTAGTGGTGGAGGAAGACGGTAGATGGCGTTGGTGTAGTTACGGTTAGTTTTGGGTGGATTGAGTGCTGGAGGGCACTCAAATGAAAACAGAGAGTTGTAGAGTAGGTGCCCTCCGTGGATGAGTCTTTGGACTCCTTGAAGGTGTCAAGTAATAATAATAATGATAATAAGACCAATGCTTCGAATTACAGACTAGTCTGTTTGTCTGGAGTTGTGGTAAAGATATGAGAGCAAGCAGTGAGGACCAAGATTTAGAACTGGGTTGAAAACGACAATATTCACTTTCATGGACAGCACATGGGTTTCCTAAAGAAAAATCGCGTTTCAACCAACTGCTTACATATTATAACATAGGGACAAATGCATTGGACAAGGGAGATGCATTCATGGTAGTATCTAAATATACTACTGCGTATGCATTTCCCTTGTCCAATGCATTTGTCACCTTGTAAAAGCTTTTGATAGATTGTCACATGACAAGCTTGTACTTAAATTGAAACAGATGGGGTTAGAAGATCAGTTAGTAGGTTAGCATGCTGGATTGGAGATTGGTTCTCAGATGGGAAACAGCAAGTTGTTTACAGGTAAACGTATCACAGAAAAGTGAAGTCACTGATTATTTACATCAGAGATCTATTTCAGCACTGTTACCCTTTAATTTTTATGCAAATAATATTGGCAAGGCTTGAACAGTGATACACAGTTGTTTGCAGGTGATGCAAAGTTGAGAAGAACTATAAGTACTATGGACGTTGTAGCTTTGCAAGTGCCTTGAATAGACTTGAAGGAACTACCAATGGACTACCAGTTCAATGTAGTAAAGTGTAAGGTTTTAAGTTTGGGTAGCACAGATTGAATGCAGAATATCAGATTAGTGAGGCTATCTAAGAAGTGGAGTAGATGAAATAGCTGTAGTTGATGGCAAATAAAGAACTGAAATTTCTGTTCGATTTTGCTAAAATTGTGTGCACAGCACAGCATATTTTGGCAATGATGTGAAAAATGCTGACATTTACGAATAAGGATGTTATGATTCATTGTTATACGACTTTGATCAGGAAGATAGAGCTTACTGTGTAGAGATTTCGTCACCGGGTTTTCAGAAGGATGAAAAGCTGTTGGAAAGGGTCCACAGACGATTGATTCAGATAGTTTCTGGACTCTAGAATGTTGAGTATGAAAACAGATTGAGTGAGTGAAAATTGCAGTTTAGTGAATAGAATGAAGAGGGGCGACATTATCGGCACATATCATTTGGTAAAAAGTTATTACCGAATTATTTTGGATCATATTTTCATAGGAGTGAAGACAAAGACAAAGCCATCACTGGAAGGTATACAAGAAGGATATTAGTCATAGGATTAGCAGTAAGTATTTTAAGTGGAGAATCATGGGCGGTTGGAATGCATTTTCTGGAAGTGTGTTGAGTGTGGAAACAGTGAATGCATTCAAGTCGCAGTATGATGAGCTATGTGTGGAGGTGGGAAGTGTAATGGAGGGTCTATGGCAATTATTCCATTATATGGACAAGTTCCCCGTATTTATTGTCTTATACAGTCTAATATTCTTAAACAGTCAATTTGATTGCGTTTACAGGCAGAAAAACTCGAGTTTGCAAGGGAGAGAGGGGTGGGGAAACGCTTACAAGTGCCAGAGATGGACTAACTCGGAAACAGACGAAGAAAAAAAAAATCAGCTAATGCCTTTTTATTCCCGTATATGGAGTAGGCGAGGTCGTTTTTTAGCCCTAACTCTTGGAGACTGAGTGGGCAGTTCAATCTCCACTGGTAGTTAATCAGAGATAGAGGCCCAAGACTATCACTAATTAATCGGCACGCAGTGAAAAAGGTGGCTAGTAAGTGCCGCCATCTGGTGGTCCCTAACCCAGACACAATATTTTTAATGTCTGAAAATAGTGGTTGGTTCGACGGACGATTTTCTTGAGTTTACGGGACGAAAAACCCGAGTTTCCGGGAGGAAAAACCCGCTATCCCGTGCCAGCGAAGAAAGACTTCAATAATCATTCCTATAATCATTCCTTAAGCGCCTCCGTAGCGCAATTGGAAGAACGACGGTACATTGCGCCCTTCGATTGGAATAGGCCTAAGTTCGATTCTCGTCGCGACGGGAGGAATCTTTATCTGGTCGATTTCAATCGATGGTGAGTTAGCCGATCTCATACTGAGGTAGCAGGGTTTTTTCTCCCGGAAACTCGGGTTTTTCATCCCGCATACATACAAATCGGCCCTTCAGAACACACGCAATTTACAGACAAAAATTACTAGTTGTGGTGGTGTTGGAGGTGGGCGGTAGATGGCGTTGATTCGTAGTAGAGGTAAGGTGTAGAGACAGTTGAAGATATCCTCCCGCGATGAGTCTTCGGACTCCTTAGAGGTATCAGGAATAATAATAATAATAATAATAATAGTCGACGACAAGAGTTGAAAAAATGTCTTTCTGTCTTTCTCGTACATGCACACAAATGATATGCATATAGATACATATACACGTATATAATATTTTTTAAAAAATCTAATAATAATAATAATTATTATATATATATATTTCATACACGTACACATATTAGGAACCATCATCACAGTAGTACGGAATGGCGGGAAAAAAATAAAACAGTACTGAATTTCGACATCGCCCTTCAGTATACGCGCTATGCTGTTCGATAGAATGTACATTAATACGAGAGCACGTGTACAGTCTACGCCATTACATTTAGCTGTAGCAATGGTGTTGACGTTGGAAGAAAAGACGTTAGAGTTCACCATTATTTTCGTTCCTACGAAGTTGGTAGAGCAAACAGACTAACGTTGAGAAAGAATAAGAACATATATATTTATTTATATTTATATCCTTATAGGGAATAGACGCAGTCATTTAATCCTAGCTAACCATTAGAGAAGTGAGCATTTCAGTCTTCACCGGTATCCAATCAGAGATAAGGTTCATGTACACAAACCACTCAGTTACAGCAGCAGCCTTCTGAAAGTCAGTCAATTCGTCACATGTTTTATTAGCCACATCATGCGTAGTCTGTATATAGTTGGATAAAATTTGTAGGTTATTGTTGATATAACAGAGGTCGTAAATATTGCATACACCAAGTAGACACTTCCCAAATCATGAAGGATAATTCCTTGGATTCTGATTAATTCCCTTACATGGAACATTAACCAGAAACCAAGGAATTACATTTTCATGTTATGACAAAATTAAAAGAAAGTATGGATATCTTTAGACATGTTTATATCATATTTGCCTGAATATAAACTCTACCATTAATGAATATTCCCTAGCTGCCACCAGTATTATAATAAAGATATAATAAAGAGAGAACACAAACGTTCACGGCAATGGACACATGCTACAAGTTAATTTGTATAATAGATATCAATGTACCAGTTTGTGAGCAATGAATAGCCATGACGCCCACCTTCATAAGATGCAGAACCTCCTATTGCAGTGGTGACATATTTTCCACAAGGGTATGATAGCGATCAATGCAATTTTGGACCATTCTTTCTGTAGGCATGTAATGAAGTCCTAGACAGTTGTGAGGCGAACGTCCCTGGATCCTATCTGACACTCGAGTTCATTCCACAGATGTTCTTTAGGGTTGAGATCAGGACTTTGTGGAAACCCGTCAAGTGTGTTGCCTTTCATATATACAAACTATGCACGCAATTACAGTAGTAGCATCCTCATTACGTGGTGAATTGTCTTGCTGAAAGAGACAGTTCCCTAGAAACCACAAAATAAGAAGCATTGCGTTGTCAAGAATGTTTTCAGATACTCTCGGAGTTCAATGCTTGTGTCACCACAAACAGAGATTCCAGGAAAACCAGGACCATACCATTACACCGCCACCTTCTCACTCTAGTAACAGACGTTCACCGGCATCTGTCACGGCCACCGTCAATCTGCTTGGCAGAGTGTGTAGCGTGATTCGTAGCTGCTTCCTAACAGCTTTAAAGGTGTCACATCCCACTGCACACGCTTTTTGCATCACTGAAGACGACGCTGCACGACGGTTCGAGTAATGTGGGGCTGGCATATTAATGTCGTACCATCTAATCCCATGTTGTGAGCTTTGGTTCTGAATGTTTTTGTGCAGATTTATGTTCCAGTCGATGCTCGGAACTCCGCATTCAACTTGTCAGCCAAAAAATAGCGATTTTTACATATTATCATTCATAGCACTCTACGGTCGTGTTCATTGAATGTGATGGGTCGTCTTCTTAGGGTAGCACTTGCAGTTGACTTCCTGTGCTTCCATTTCAGTATGGTATTCACTGATGTTTGACATGAGATGGCCCAATTTGTCAACAATTTGCCAAACAGATAGACCTGTAGCATGGCATCACAATGCCTCTTTCAAACCCCATCAGTTTCTTTCTGTCAATCGCTTCACTCGGACACAGTTGCACTGACTTAGGAGCATCATATTTCTTCCAATTTATACCGGTTATAAACACTTGACTCGATACATGACATGATACGCCTTGCTCAGATGTTGTTTAGGGTTGGGATGGCATGATACACCTTTAGGTATCATGCCATCCCTTGATATCCCTTGATTACTTGCGAAGCAGTGTACATAAAATTTACGTATCTATGTTACCAACTTCCAAGTATGTCAGCACAAATATTAATGATTTACATCACCACTTAGAGTTATCAAACCTGATGTACTGTCCCTAATCAAATCCCAATTAGCAACAACCTAGGCTATTGTTCTCCTTAGGTTTTGCCAACTATACCTTGCATGATCCCTTCCGAAAAAAATTAGAAAGATGCGCTTTTGCAAATCCGGTATTCCTTGTGAAAATTATTAATGCTCTAATCAACAACTTACGATTTCGGTCAGTTGTTACTTTTACCACACTCCTAATTCCCACAATGATACTGTCTCTTTTTGACTTATCTTTAAAACATGATTTTATAATGTTTTAAAGATAAGTCAAAAGTCGTCAAAAGAAGACAGATGAAATGGTTCGGACATGTGGAGAGGGCTAATGGCATTCCAAAGCAAACCCTAGAAGGAATCGCTCCAGGACCAAGGGTCAGGGGCCGAACTCGATTAAAATGGACTGATAACATCAAAAAATGGACAAATTCCTCCCTTTCTCAACTGACATCAAGAACAAGAGACCGAGACGACTGGAGGAGGCTAGCAAAGCATATCACCTACCAGCCATGAATGACCCAACGGTTCATTTAGGACTATGGGAGAAGAGAATAACTCAAACTGTGAGATTTTCTTTCTAAAACACTAAAGTTCGTAAAAACCGTTCTCTTTCTCTAACTGCACTGATCAAACCAGTGAAGTCGAACTATCGCTACCACAATATTTGATTTGCTTATAGTCTGAGAAATAGGAATTCAGGATTTTTGGAGCATCAGAACATTCAATATATAAGTATTATAAATTTTGCGCTGTTATATTGCAAACGAGCCTTCGTAGCTCAGTCAGCATAGACGAAGCCCTTTGGTCGGAAAGATCAGGGTTAGATTCCCGTCAGTGACGTGAGGAATCTTTACCAGGTCTCTTTCGACTAAAGATGAGTTAGTCGGTCTTAGCTAGGGTTTTTTTCACCCGGAACTCTGGTTTTTCGTTCCCCAGAACAGGCAAACCGGTCCCCGTCAATACAGGTGGGTTACAGTCATGAATATGTCCCAGACATATGCCGGTCCCGAGCCCGGATAAAATTGGAGGGCTGGGGAAGCAATGGTGAACTACCCTGTAAAAATCTCACCAGGAATACCTTGTGGGCAATGCCTACAAACTCATCTACTATCGGAAACAACTGAAAGGGAAAATCAAATATTGCAAACCAGATAATTCTTATCATTCTTCAAACACTGTACTTTTTTTTAACCAGTGTTGTTTCCCCCAGTCACACTGAAATCGTTTATGTACCTCTTGACAACTCTGACAATAGACATATTCTAGTCTCCTTTTATACCGAGTGATTGTAGCATATCCCAGATTCTCATAAATGCCTGTTTTTCACACTCTGATTACTGTCGCCAGAACATAAAAAAAATTAAAAAAAACAGCTAACGCCTTTTTGTTCCAGCATAGGGAGTAGGCGGGGCCACTTTTAGCCTTATCTAACTTTTGGAGACTGGGTAAGCAGATCAATTTCCACTAATAGCCAATCAGAGATAACTGGTCAGAGCTTATCAGTAATTAAACAGTACGCAGTGAAGAAGGCAGTTAGCAAGTGCCGCCACCTCGCCGTCCATAACCCTGACACAGTATTTGTAATTCCTGAGAATATTGTATGTCCGACGGCCGATTTTCTTGAGTTTAGGACGAAAAACCCGAGTTTCCGGGAGAAAAACCCCATTTCCCGTGCCAGAGATCGACTAACTCGGGAACCGGTCGAGAAAAGGCTTAGAAAATATTCCTCTAGCCGGCAACTAGTTTCGAACCAAAGTCTTTCGTCATGCGGCCAAGCGTTGTAGAGTGGCAATCGCCACTTCTACTGAGCTATGCAGACTCATTTGTCCAAATTATTGAAATAATCCTTATTGTAATAAAGTCCTTTATTTTTCACCCTGTTGTAAATCCAAAGATAAACACAGACCTTCTGTCATTAGTTTTCTTCCAACCATTGTAAAGGTAACCAAGGTAAGTCAATGCCTCTGATTGTCTCAGAAGGATATCAAAAAAAAAAAAAAAAAAAACATCTTACTCAATCTTGTTATTAATGTCAACTGGCAATGTTTCCATTTGTGATGAAAACTTCTTCTACAGAATTAACACCATTCTGTATCACGTATATATGCTGTTATATTCATTTGTCGTCTGCACAGAAACATGGAAAGAAGTTTTCAGTATGTCATAAACTACTGTTCCATTGCCTTCACTTTAGTACTTTTGAAAGTGATGGAGAAGGTGATCAATAACTAGTTCCTTCACTACTGGAGACTCATCAGTTAATTTCTGGTCAACAATATAAATTCTGGCACTCTTTCACTATGGAAGATTTCCTCTTTCTCCTTACCTCATCTTGGTCTTCTCAGAAACTCTCCAGCTGTAGGTGAATGGAGATCCAGCTTAGCTTCAGCTCTGATTGTTAAGTGATTGTCATGATGGATCTCTCTCACTCATGTTTTTTTTTTTACAGTTAATATTATCCCCTGATTTGGTATTACCATCCATGTTTTTCCTGGTATTCGTCAATAACTTCAAATCCAAATCACAGTGTGCGAATTATTCCCCTTCTTAATTATTTTTCTTCTTGACACATGCTCCATTTGAGAGACTTTGTAGTACTGAAACGATTCGAATTAAGATCGTTCCTAACATTGTCTTAAACGCTGATCTCCTCACTATTCCCTTGTGAAGACAATCCACTAAATTTTAACTATAAAAAAAGACAGCCCTATCTTATTACTGGGAAGAAATAACCAATTTCACTCCCATTTACTTTTGATATATTTCGATTTCCAGTAAAGATCACTTTCCCTTTTTGGGACTTTCACCTTGAACTTAATCAATCAAGAATTGTTGACTATGGAAAGAGGGTCACACTCTTTATAGGTTATCCTTCTCTCTTACATAATTTCTCCAGTTACTTTCTCATAGGCGCTTTGTTTCTGTATTATGCCTTTTGAGAGGTGCTTTCATTGACATTCATTCTCTTTCCTGTAATGATCTAAGTACATGCTCAACCACTGTTCGACATCTATAGATACAATTCACCACAAAGATATCGAACCAACTTTTCATCTTTTAACTTTTATTCCGTCGATTACGATGCTTTAGAATGTTCTCCATAAAGAATGAATACAATCACGAATTTCAAGATATTTGTTGATAGATTCCTTCTCTTCCCTATTCGACCTGCTCACCCGACACTGTTCTATTATAGATCATAAAATATCGTGCGTCGTCAATAAGAAAAAACGATGAAATGGCTAACTAGGATTGTCTCTTCCATTTTTTTTCTTATGTGAAATGCTCACTCATGAAAAAAAAAAAAAAAAAAAATTCTACACAATCCTTGATAGAACCCACCATGCGATTGGATCACAGGTATAACTTTCTCGTGAAATTTCTTATTATGGAATTTTTAGCCATCACTCTACTCAAAAAATATTTATTTACATTCGAAACGATTATCTTTATATTTTATGTCGAAAACTGCAGCTATTTTCGATTGCCGATTATTACAGCCCGAAAAAAAACAACAACAACAACAACTTTTCCTCTTATTATTTATAGCGATCTTTCCTGTTATTGTTTACTTAGCCTTAGCACTGCTATATCCCCATTATGTGGGGTGGGGACTGCTTATTCTATATATCTTTAATTCTTTAACTTTTAGCTTAAGAGTTAACATCAAATTTTGTATCTTTTACTCTCAGATTTCGGTTGCCGACAAATTTGTATAGATTATAGACTGCGCCAGCCGGTAACTAAATTCTGATATATTATCCAATAATACTAAAAGAAACTGTAGGGATCAAGATGTATGCAGTCGTGGTCCCTATTCTCATATCTCTATTGGTTTCCCCTCTAAATGCAAGGTACGAAATTTTCCAAACGGTAATTCAATCCGCAGAAATTACGACAAACAAACTCAATTGATTATATGAAAAGAAACACATTTATTATTACACAAAGACAAGTATACATGTTATTTAAATTCTGAATCCTAAGAGAGTCTGGGTCCCTTTTACTTAATTAAACACATTTAAACTTCTGCACTATGATCTCTTACTAGACATAAATTCCTCACTTCTGTACATATATCTATCCTCAGACTCTCACAATTAAGTTACCTGATAATATCATACATGAAACATTACATATAAACACTAGACAATTCAATAAATCTGACATGTAATTCTCTAGGACAATAGTACTTATTTCTACTTAATTCTCTCCCCAAAATATCTGTTAACACTTAACTACTTTCTGATCATATGACATTACTTTTCTTAAATCACTTAAAGTCCGGAGCTCGGCCTCCTGTTCGGCTGGAGCCTAATATGGTTTCTTCTTAACAGTAGACACAAGTGTCCAAATTGCAGACTGTTCTTATGGCACAACACGTAAATAGCGTGTGTTCTTTACTTCTGTTTCTTTACTCCACGGATACTTTAATCCTACATTAATATAAGAAAATCTTCGCTAACCGTTCTTGCTTTGACTAGGTATTCTGGTCTGTTCACTGTACCTTCTCTGATGGTGGGCTTCGTTGTTCCTTTGTTCTACACGAACCGAAAGCACTCATACATAGATTTGTATGCTGACGTAGATTTCATCAGCGGCTCTTTCTCCTTATGCGTCTGACCACATTGTAGTTGTAGCTTTGACCGATGTGACATGCATAGCAAGGGGAGATTCTTGCTACACGTGGCGGCAAGCTCTACATAGCTCTCCTCCGGGAAACTCGATGCCGACGAAACTTGGAGACGAGAGACAAACGATAAGAGATAAGAGAGCGATTCGAACTCCCGCAGAAACTTTTATACTCCGAAACGGCTCCCTCACTCGGCGGTGTCGTCACGCATACGGCGGCAGTCGATTGGACGCCGTGGCTACGAACTGTCTTTACATGCTTTAATACTCGTACTTAGCTTATACATATCTATTTGTTAATACTACATGACTTTCTACTTTAATTCATTCACAATTACTATCTTAATAAACTTATGGGCTATCTTAACAATGTTTGGAATTTACACACCTGGATGTTTATATTTTCATAGGACATTATACGGTACACTTCCCATCCGGGGCATAAGCATGTCCTTATCCCTGGCCTTTGAGGTAACTTAATGTTGGGTGGGAAAAAGGGATGACTCATCACTTTTTCCGACACAACAGCACCAAAGAGAATCTTGCATTACTGGACGCCTACCCGCGCAATTATAATATAATTTTATTGTAAGATCAATGATGGAATTTGCAGTGCATTTCGGAATACAATTTGTAATGTCATCCAAATTAGCTCAGCACTTAAATACAGATAGTAATGGAACATGCTTATGGTATATGGGGATGACACATTATCAGAAGCAATAAGTGGTAGATTAATTTCATCACTGCCCCTTGCTAAAAAAAACTGCACTTGTTCGTATCAGAAAAATCGACAACTAGGGGACTATTCTAAGAAAGGTAGAAAAGTTCCTCTAGGTGACTACCAGATTGAACCCACAACGTTCTTTCTTTGGCTTAGAGTAATTGATACACCCCATTTCATTAAAATTGAAAATAAAATTGATCAGTTTCTTTATTTCTTATAACCAATCTGTATCTTTTAATTTATTATGCTTATTATTATATTCTTTTTCATTAAGAGTGGCACAAAATTTTCGATATTTCTTTTAAGGGGTCACAAAGATAAAGGGGCTGAAAAGCACTTGTAAGGGTTGCAAACAAGATTAAGTCTTAATTCGACATGCTGCTACGCCTGTTTAACTGGAAGATTTTTGATCCCTAACTTTCGTTGGACAGAATTTTTCAACTGGACAACTTAACACCATCATAATTCGGTTTCTCTGTCATTGCAGTTATCCACACTTGGTAGAAACCAAGATTGCATCTACATCAACTACTGTCCACCGTCAATACTCAATTTTCCCCCTTCACGATTCCTTTTGTTACAACATTGCTTGTCAGAGAATAACTACTTTAGAATTCCCTACTATTAATTTCCTGGCTCAATGTTTCCTTGCCCAGTTTAGTAACATTCATTTATTAGTCTCTAATCTGATAACTTCACCTTCTATTCCTTGAAGTTCAACCATTTGCAATTCAGCTATTCAAATAGTGAGGTCATCTTCCTAGGTGACTTCAACATCTGCAATTGCATATAACCAGGGCCAGATTTAGACTTGCTGAGGCCATAAGCTATACAAAACCCAGAAGCCCCCTACTGTTTTAAATCACATCAGCTGGTCTCAGAAAAATTTAAAATATAAAATATATACGCCTTTTTAATATATAAAAATATATTGTCTTTTAATTTTTATTAAAAAAATAATAAAGTATTCGTTTATTTTCTAAATAATGATTTTAAAAATTGATTAAAATTATTTAGGTATTAAAGATAAAAATTTTAATTAATACGTTTTTGGGAGGGAAAAAACTTTTTGTTATATTTTGTATATTTAAAATTATTTAGAAATTATCATTGTGATATGTCTGACTTCATTTGAGTGATTTTTCTACGAATATTATTATTATTATTATTAGAGCCTGTGTAGCTCAGTGGATGTGGCGTTTGCACACCATCGCGCTAGGCCGCACGAAGGAAGTCTTGGTTTCGAGTCTAGTCGGCGACTAGAGGAAATTTTTCTAAGCCTTTTTTCGACCGGTTCCCGAGTTAGTCGATCTCTGGCACGGGCAAGCAGGTTTTTCCTCCCGGAAACTCGGGTTTTTCGTCCTGTAAACTCAAGAAAATCGACCGTAGAACCCACATTATTTCAGACATTAAAATATATTGTGTTAGGGTTAGGGACCACGAGATGGCGGCACATTTGAGCCGTCTCTCTTCACTGCGTACCGCTTAATTAGTGATAGCCTTGGGCCATCTGTCTCTGATTGGGTACCAGTGGAGATTGCACTGCCCACTCAGTCTCCAAAAGTTAGATAGGGCTAAATGGCCTCGCCTACTCCCGTATATACGGGAATAAAAAGGCGTTAGCTGATTTTTTTTTTTTTTTTTTTTATTATTATTTTAACGGTGTCTCCATGGAGTCAAAATATTTTTTATCAATTTTTATATTTTTTTGTTTTTTTATTTTAGGCCCCGGCAGATTGCGAGACCCTAAGCAGTAGCTTTTTTAGCTTATACTTAAATCCGGCATTGTATATAATCTTTTTTTCCAACAGCACCAACAAAACTGGATGAGAAGCTGAAGTACTTGCTATAAGCAATGACCTAACTGCCTTAATTTTTATAGATTGGGATGACTTTCAGGATATCATATAAGATACAATAAATAGCCACTTCAGATTTGGTCAAAATGAATTGCAAGATGTAAACAGTAGAGATGATGCAGGAGAAATCGTTCTCTCCACAATTCCATTTTAGTCTGTCCAATTGAGCTGAACTGATTAGAATATAATCAACAATATTACAAAATGTGATAGTTATTGCTTCAACTGGATTTGTCTCTCCAAACAAAAGATGCAATGTCTAGGTCATACAGGCCTATGTAGGCCTCTGGAAATGGGCTTTGCATGCATAGTGCTAGGACACACCTGAGCTATCAAAAGAATCTTGAACAACCTGGATATCAAAAGCACTTGTGGCAAAAGAAATGAAATGTGCAATTTTGGCACTGAAGTTGGACAGTACTGGATGTAGATGCAATCTGGGCTTCCATCAAGAGTAAGATCTAGATGACTTGCAGTTATCCAGACCTTACTCTGGACAACTTAGAGTGTGAATTACTGCAAGTGATAGAGAGTATCATTTACATGATTGGGCCACTATGGGATTCTGATACACAATATACAGCCTCTCCTGGTCAAGTCAACATTGCCTTCTCATAGTGTGGCCTGTTTCTACTACTAATTTACTCACTGATCTGCCAAATGTGAGTATTCCTGCTGTAATAGATAACCTTCCTAGTGGGAGTAAATGGTAATTAAACCTGGTAGATGATTTTCATCACCCAGCGAAATATCTCCATCTTGCTTATTAGAGACTTGAGGTGGTACGGTCAAATTTCATTCCTAGAGCAAGGGTTCTAGTTTCGGTTCGCACAACCTTCAATATGCAGCAAAAGTAATCATCCCTGTGGTATTATACCCATCAAGGGTATAATACCACAGGGATGTAGGACCTCCTTCATCTTCAATGGTACAGCAGCAAGTTCTGCAGGCTGGCCAACAGTTAGTGTATGACACTGAATCAGACAGAAACACTTTCTTTTGGAAGGCTCCTTGAGCAACAAATACACTGCCAGCTTGTGTAATGGTATGCATGGCACTATCAATGCAACACTATGGTTTGAAGACCAGATGTACTTTATGTGGGTGACATGTACAAATCTAGATTTTTCCCACTGCATGTTCCCCCCTCTCTTTTTTTCTTTACCTTTTGCTCACTGAATGAGTGGTATAGTTTACCTTTAGAGGTAGCGATTGCATCTAATGTGAATGAATTTAGGGGAAGGTATGACAGCTGGTTTGGATGATTTATAGCCTCTCTTGATGAGTCCCTGACTCTTTGGGGGTCTCAGTCAATAATATAATAATAATAATAATAATAAACTAATGCCTTTTTATTCCCTTATAGGGAGAAGGCAAGGCCTTTTAACCCTATATAGCTTTTGGAGACTGAGTAGGCAGTTCAATCCCCACTGGTAGCAAATCAGAGATAGCTGGCCCATGACTATCACTAATTATAAGCTGTCAGCGATGAAGCAACCAGCAAGCAAATGCTGCCATCTCTTGATAACTAACCCTAACAGAATATGTTACTGTCTGAATTATGTTGGTTCTACAGTTGAATTTCTTGAGTTTACAGGATGAAAAACCTGAGTTTCCAGAAGAAAAAAAATCCACTTGCCCGTGTCAGAGATTGACCAACTTGGGATCCAGTCGAAGATAGCCTTAGCAAAATCTGGATTATTGGTCTCAAATCTATAGTTCTGCAAGGAAGAGTAGCCTCCAATGGTTGAATCCTATCCATCACCAGGTTATATGAATTGCTACTATTGCTTTTCACACATCGTTCATTCAAAGTCTTTACATTAAAGCTAATGAACTGGCTCAAACAGTTGACCCTTAACTATGCTCTACAAATAGTCTCTTCCAGAGCATCTTACATGGACTAGAATCTTTTCTCTGCATTGGGATGTTGAATATCACACACGTCTGACTGTCATACATCTCTTCATGCGTGTTAAAGAGATTTACAAATGTTAACAACATTGCCTGCATCCAACATAATAGAATTCCTCCATGGGAGGTTTCACTCCATCCTGCAACCTCTCACTCTTTGTCAACTACCTAATTCTCATAATTCATCATCTGTCTACCTGCAATTGTTTAAGTTACACAGATCAAACCAATATAATTTCTTGACCATATATACTAATAGGTCAAAATCTAAGACCTCTATTGGCAGTGCTTTTGCATTTCCTGACATTATTATACCCAACTAGATCCCACTTGATTGCAGTAATTATACAGAAGAGCCACATGTCATTGCAGGCAATCTCCTCTCCTGTGTATGATCCATATCCAGTGCTTTATGAGGTTTTACAACTATTATACAAAATGAAGACTCTTAATTTTGATGTTAGGTTATGTTGGATTCTCAGTCACATTGGAATTAAGGGAAATGATACGGCAGATGCAGTTGATAGATCAGCTCATACTTTTTTCCATTTATTATTTGACAGTACCACATACAAACTTATAAGATCATATCTATCTGTTCAATGGCAGTCATCATGCCAAGAACTGACTAACAAACTGCATGAGATTAAGCCTGAAATTAAATAGTCATCAATAGAATCATAAGAGAGGGTGTTGTTCTTGTTAGGCTCTACTTAAGTCACAGTCATCTTACTCATTATTTCCTGTAACAAGCATTTCATATGAGTCATATACACTCAGGCAGATGTTATCCGACTCAGACAAATTGCATGATATTTTAAACTTTTTTTTATAAAGAATTCATTTATAAGTCCGCACGGTTAGCCTAGTGGCTGTGTGCTTCGCAACTATATGCCTGGGAAAGGAGTGTCCTAGGTTCAATTCCCGTCGGTGATGTGAGGAGCTGAAGGATCTTCCTCAGCCATAGACAAGTTAGCCGGTCTTGGGCATGGACAGTAGATTCCCCCCCCCCCCAGTTTATCCTGGGATTTTGCATTCCACAAAGCAGACAAACTGGCCTTGAGAACGCAACACTACGGACATAGGATACACTGGGGTGTAGGGCTGACCACCTTATCCTGTGAATGGTTTGAGGTCTGATGGTTAATAACTTCTTGACACCGCAAGGTAAAATAGGGTAAAAGGAAGATGATATGAGATGAGATTCATTTATAAAGATACCACTGATTATAAATTCTATTTACATGTTTACACTGCTTATACTTAATTTAATTTTTTTTTTGTACATATATATTACTTACTAAGTTATCTATTTATGACTATTTGTTAATACTTATTGTTAATAATTATATGTACTGCTATAACCTTTGGTATAGCACAGTATGACCTTTGCTGTTCTTGTACCAATAAACTGTAAATTAATCAATCAAGCCTTGTGAGCAATTAAATCTCCAGGATTATCATAACTGTTTTTAGCCTTATGTTGATTGCTATTTATAATGGTAATTTCATGAATGAGATAATGTAATAATATAACTGACTACTAACATTAAGTTCAAAAATATTTATAGCCTCTTCAAAAATGCCACCTGCTGGCCTGTAGTAGTCACAAATAAATCACAGTACTCTCTCAATTATCTCACCACAGCAGGAAAGCAATTTGCCAATTACCCAATTGAAGCAATGGGCATGTGAAGATACAATTACAGTCAGTCCTCAACTTATGTGGTTCCATTTTAATCAACCCATTATAAGTCCGAAACAACTATATAAATCACAAGATATGTCAACATGCTTGACCGCTAAAATGTGTTGATCTGTTCAGTTATATTTTATAACTAATATATATAAACATATATAACTTTCTAACATGTATCCTTGTTACCATGACCAAATCTGTGTGCAATAATCCATACAAGATCTTATAAAATGGAATAATTTTTTTATTTCTGCATATCAGGGTCCTCCACATCATTGCCATTATCAAATGTCACATCTTCACAATTTCTGCAATATGGCTCCTGAATTTCAGGTTCTTGTCCATCACCACTCTCAAATCTTGCATCTCCTCTACCTCCTTTAAAGTTTACCCACCAAGTGTATACTTTGCATACCATCGTCTTACCAAATTTCAAAATCTTACACTCTGTAACACTGAACTGACAGTTCCACTTACCTGCATTCAAATTTATTCAATCTATTCGAATCCTCATGTAAGGTCAGAGTATCTGCTTGACTCTGCATTGCTCTCCAGTTTTGCATCATTTGCAAACCCATTCCAATATAGCAATATACAAATTGAACAACAATGGCCCCAATACAGGATTCCTGTGGCCTCTCACTACTGATCTTCCTCCAGGGGTGCGCCAATAGTGTCCAGCACCTGTGTGCAAAACTTTAGTTGGCACCCCTATCCCCACCCTCCAATAAAAAAACTACTTAACCTTTTTTTAAAGTATTTCCTCCTCTTTGGCGTCTGTGTGCATCGCACACATTGCACATATGGCCTGTGCACCCCTGTCTTCCTCCTTACGCTGCCCCCATATACAACTTTAATTTCATCAGATACTTATCTGACAGCCAGTCACGATCCAACTCACTAGTCTGTTATCAAATCCCATCTCTTTTAGTTTATTTAACGACTTGTCATGTAGCAGTCTATCAAAAGCTTTTGCAAAATCTAAGTATACTACTAAGTATATTACTATGTGCATCTCCATGCCAAAGCTACTGTCAATTCCCTTAAGACATGGGGTGATATATCAAATTCTATTACCTTACTCACATCAAGCTTATTTATTTCCTCCTATACCTCCTGCTCGCCCACAATTAAGCCGGATATCCTCTCCCATGCCCACTATGTTTGAGTTTTTCATGATTTCACCCCGATGAAGATGAAACAACTTTATAAATTGCTCACTGAATACCTAAATGATGTTTTCTACAGCAGTTACCATTCTACCATTTTCATCCATTAACATCATCTTACAATAATCATTTATTTTTCTACTTGCCACATATCTGAAAATAGGATTTTTCTTGGCCTAATTTGCTAGTTTCTGCTAATATACTAGTTTTTCTGTTCCTACCAACTGAGTCACCTTCCTGGCTTGCTCTTTATACTCCCCATTCAATTGACTGCTACCATTATTTATCTTGTGCTGCATTCCCACAGTATCCTCTGGTCAGGAGCAAATGCTGGAAATTCACGCTTGCTTTTGTTATCATTCAGGGAGTGAGAGGTGTGATTGAAGTCTGATTAGCGGAATAATGAATTACTGACCATTTAAAACTATGTATTTAGAAATTTATGTAACATTTAATCATACAAATACAACATTTATTTTATAAATGATATTCTATCTTTTTCAATTTAGCTAATTGAATACAAATTCTACCCTACGGTTCTTCTTTATGAACTGGTCAATAACACTGTCAAAAAAAAAAAAGTTGGTTGTAACTTAATTTTCCCAAGCAACATGCACACTTGTAAAGGCTGGCTGAAGCTCACTGGCTTAGAGCTTCATTGACTGCGTATGGCCTGTGTTTAACCACCTTACCGGCCATTATGGATCAAATACGCATCTTCATATGCTTCATATCCATCGTATATTTCAATGTAATATCAATAGTATTGCAATTTTAATATGCACTTTGCATCCATGTTTACTTGGACATATATATACGTCCAGGCCAGTAGCGTGATTAAGCAACAGAGTGAGATGACGTGAAATGGTTATGCGTGAGCATGAAATCACAGTGCTGCTGCGAGGACCTGGAAGCTCCTACAACCGAGCAAGCCAAGGTAGCTTTGACTAGACGAGCAAGCATCGGCCTTCGATACACAACGCAAAGCTCAATTATTGCCACGCAACCTTAAGACGTCTCTTGTCTACAAAAATAAAAGCCTAAATGGAATGCTTATAAATGCATGCATTTATTAACAAATAAATATTACTGCTTTCTAAATTAATGAGCATAGCAAGCATGGAGAATTCGCCCACCTCTTGTTCCAAATTTCATGCTTAGTACTCTTATTCATCCATTTGACACCTACTTTATTCAGTCTTTTAACCTTCAGAATACATTCGCACATCAATGTTGTTAAATATCTTTTGATCACTTCCCATGCAGCATTTATCTTCTGCCTGCTTAACACCTCATTCCATGCTCCAAGCTTTTCATAATCACCTACCTTGTAATTTCACATATATCCTTCCTTCCTTCATAGAAGTCTTCATATGGTTAGTCACAACCCAGGTGATCAAGTCACGATCACTCTCATCAACTGGAGGGAAGTGTGAAACAAACCCAACTCCCAATCACATCCTCTGATGAAATGATCAGATCTAAAACTCTCAATCCTCATGTGTCCTCCTTCATACTACCTGAGATAGTTGTCTCTGAAGAAATTCATTTTCGTTATTCCCAAATGCTATATATTCATTCAAATCTATACTGCCAGAATTAAAATCAATAATAAGCATATTTCCCTTGTTCGATAACCTAAGTTGCTTATACATTTTCTTCATCACCACCCTTCACATTCCCTGGCCTATAGCAGCATCTGACTAAATATCTCTTCCTGTCAACCTCTACCTCACACCATACTGACTCAAAACCATTGTCACCATTTACATCTTGCTTTTCCACTTTGCATGGATATAATTTGCCTTCTATCATCAACAGCACCTCCCCACTCTTATCCTTTCTCTTAAGAAAAAAAATCATACCCTTCCATTTCAATTCCTGTCAGGATATTATTCTTATCCAACCATATTTTGCTTATTCTAACAATTTTCGAGTGGGTCAACTAACCCAAAAATTGTTGGCCAAGTTCATTTCCCTTATTTCTGATACTCCTGACATTTGTAAATAAACAAGCAATTCACTTTTAGGTGTATAACTGGTCCTACCCATGACACTTGTAGGTTGCGATTTCCAATTGCCTTTATCACCACTTATCACATCTAGTTTTATAGTTTATGTGACCTAGCATTCTCATTTGCACAGAGAACAGTGATCTTTCCAGATGTCTCTCCTTTTATATTATTATTATTATTAAACAAGACCTCATGGAGTCAAAGACTCATCTAGCAGGTCCTTTTATCTCACACACATCTCATCATACCGTGTCTTAAACACATTCAAACTCCTTGCAGACACCACACTCTCAGGCAAGGCATTCCAATCACTCACAACTCTGCACGAAAAATACCTGCCTCTCACTCCCCTACTCACACCCTCTTTATACAGTTTCCAGGGATGACCTCTGGTTTTTCCTCTGATCTCCCACTACTCTCTGTAGAACTTCTCCACCACTGATCCTATAACAACCCCTTATCAACTTGTAGGTCTCTATCATATCTCCCCTCTTCCTTCTCTCCACTAGACTCTGCAAATTACATCTTTTCAATCTTTCCTCATACTCGACATTCCAGAGGTTAGAAACTACCTTAGTCAGTCGCCTTTGGACCCTTTCCAACATCTCTTCATCCTTCTGAAAACCAGGTGACCAAATCTGGGCACAATAGTCCATGTGTGGCCTAATCAAAGCCTTATACAATGGAACAAGAATCTCCCTACTTCTACACATCAGTGTCCTCCGCATCATTCCCAGAAGTCTTTGTGTTGTCTTCACAATTTTGGCAATGTCCCCCCTAAATTTTAGATCCTTATCCACTATCACCCCCAGATCTCTTATTTCCTCTACTTCCAACAATATATTCTCACCAAGCATAAATTCTGCATCCCATCTTTGTTTTCCAAATTTTAAAACCTTACATTTTGCAACATTGAACTCACATCCCCATTTGCTTGCCCAATCACTCAATTTATTCAAGTCTTCTTGCAAGGCCACAACATCTTCACTACTCTTTATGGTTCGTCCCAACTTTGCATCATCTGCAAACAACTGAATATCTCCATCCAAATCTTCGCCAATATCATTAATATAAAAGTTAAATAGTAATGGCCCTAAAACAGACCCCTGAGGCACTCCACTAGTGACTTTCCTTTTCCTGGATATTGCACTCCCATACACAACTTGTTGATACCTATCAGATAGCCAGTCTCCAATCCAATGCACTAATCTAATATCCAACCCCATCTGCTCTAGTTTTTATTATCATCAGACTTCTATGGAGTCAAGTGACTCATCACAGGAGATCCAACTATTACAGACAGTTTCTCACACCATGCCTTAAATATATTCACTGTCTCTGTATTTACAACACTCTCAGACAATGCATTCCAATCACCCACCACTCTCCATGAAAAAAATCTGCCTCCCCCCCCTCTCTTGCTCACATTCTCCTTATACAGCTTCCAGAAGACCTTGTTTTCCCTTTGTTCTTCCTCATTCTATGTAAACATCATCCATATTATTCTGGTAACAACTGCTTAATTGCAGCCCATCACTTACAGGTCTATCTTCAAACATCTACATATTACAGTAGATCCAATAAATAAAATTAATTTAATTTAAAAACATATATGTAGGATTAATAATTAATTACATTAGCCAATCAGAATTTTCTTATTAATAGCATCTGGTTCTTGTACCTTACTTTCAGTCTTGATACTTTATATTACTGTAGTTACTCATTAACTTGACCTATGATATTTTTCCTAGTAATTTTTATATAGATAGGTAAACTCCAATTTACATGATTCACTTTTATGTGGTTTTTTGCTGCCACTGTATACATATATGTTATACCACTGTCTATATATTGCTACACACTTGCATGTGCCATGTGTGCAGCGCATTACCTAGCAGATCACCTTATACCATAGGTTCCCAAAGTGGGCGGTACCGCCCCCCCCCCCCCCCCCAGTGGGTGCTGAAGCCTTCTAGGGGGACTATAGTGGGATCAGAAGCATTTGGGGATGTTCAGGCGGTCTAGGGGTCGGTGGCTCTTTATAGAAGAAATTAATAATATATATTTAAAAATTAATCATTTTCGTGATTTTGCGATTAGATAATCATTTAAAATTTAAATATTGAATTTTAATTCATCATATGCCCGTCTTACACGATCAATTTTCTATTTCAATTATTTAATCATTTGAAAATTTACCATGTCAGATAGAAATAGATGTCAATTTTCTATGTCAATGAGAAAATTGAACGTGTCATACAGGATATTTTAACTTCTATTTTTTATATACTTAAAAAATGTATTCATTTTTTGCTATTGTAAAAACTGATCATGCCATACAGGCCTTAGTCTATCCACACAGCAGACGAGTCTTAACTAGTAGTATGTCAGTCAACTATTGCATAGGTAATTCACTCAATTCAGCATGTTTTAACAGGAATCTGGGTGCTTGCAGTGACTTGTTCAAAGCACGAGTACAATGGTATTGCAAACAAGTCAATGCATGCAAGTCGATTCGGGCTAGATTTCAAATCTATAAATACCAGTGGTTTAGGAATGTTTCATTATTTTTTGTGTGCTTTGCCAACGATCATCAGTCGAAAGTGTGATAGATAAGCAGAGTCATACAAAGTGTAAATTGAATCTTTTATTTTGTGAATATTTTTGCAAATTTTATTACTTCATTGTGTCTGATTATAAGAAATGTCGACAGTACAGTATTGAGTATTTGAAATACGGTTTTATTCGGTCTCAAATATTTGAAATATGGTTTTATTCAAACTGTTATAATGGGGGGGAGTTACAAAATTTATGTCTTGCAAAGTGGGCGGTGGCCCGAAAAAGTTTGGCAACCTATGCCTTATACCAATCAGTTTAAAATTCATTGCTGATTTGAAGATGAACTTAATACAGAAATCAGTTCAATACACTTTGAATGCTGTTGTTTTGACACATATAATTTATTATAAGTTTATTTTGTACCCTTATTAAATGTGTCAATAGGTTGCTACAATGAAGGAAATGATGCACTCTTATTAAACATTTACTGGCATGTTTAATAGGATATACTGACACATGAAAAGAGGCAGGCTGTTCTTGATTTGGATTATTATTATTATACTGGCACCCCACGGAGTCTGAAGACTCATCGTGGGAGACCAAATCCATCCACACAATCTATCATACCTCTCCTTGAACCCATTAACAGGCAAAGCACTCGCGACTGACTCTAGCAACCCATTCCACTCATTCAGAACTCTCCAAGCAAAAAAAGCTAGTCATCACAAACCTACCAACTTCTCCTTTATTCAACTTCCAAGGATGACTAACTTGTTCTGGTCCCTCTAGCCAAGTGCTGAAACATGTCCCATGCATCTACCCTATAAAACCTTTTAAGCAGCTTAAATGTTCCTATCATATGCTGCTCTTTCGCTTATCAACCAACTTCTGCAATCTACACACCGTAATTCTATCCTCATAGGTAACGTTCCACTGGCAACTCATCATCTTGGTCACTTGCCGCTGAATCCTCTCCACTACTTTCTTATTCTCAAGAAACCCAGGGAACAAGAATTCACCCAGTAATCCAGATGTGGGTGTATCAAGGCCTTGTAAAAAGGAATAACAACTTCCTTATCTCTACTTGTTAATGTGTTCTTCAATAGCCAAGTAATCTTATAGGTTACCTTAGCAATATGTCCTCTAAACTTTAACTCTCTGTCTACTACCACTCTTAAATCACTAGTTTCATCCATTTCCTGGAGTACAGTGCCATCAATGTGATACACGGCTTATAATCTATTTATCCCAAAATGTATAACTTTACATCTCTTAACATTAAATTGACACCCATAACTTTCGCCCATACTGAGACCCTATTTAAATCATCCTGCAAGCTCTCCACATCCTCTTGATTCATTATTATTCTACCTAATTTCGCATCATCAGGAAAATGTCCTAGTGAAGACCTAATTCACATAGAATTAAATGGGGAAGAAACAACATAATTCACCATGTCACAAACTTACTAAATCTATGCCTAGAAGAGGGAAAGGTACAGAAAACTGGAAAAATGCTACTCTGATACTGTTATTTAAAAAAGAGACAAAGAAGAATTAAAGAACTATAGACCCTCTGTACAGAATTCTCACAAAAATAATAAACAAGTTAGCCCCTCTTCTAGACTCAAATCAACCAGTAGAACAAGCAGAATTTCATAAAGATTTTAACAATTGATCATATTCATGCAGTAAAAGAAATAATAGAAAAAGCAGGAGAAAACCAATTGCCTCTCTGTTTAGCCTTTAGTGATTATGAAAAAGCATTTGATTCCATCAAAACTAATGCAATAATCAAAGCACTCCAGAATCAGGGAGTTCCTGGAGAATATATGGTCCTTCTCCAGGAAATATACCACACTGCAAAAGTAACAATCCAACTTCACACAAGCAGCGATAAAATATCAACTGAAAAAAGGTGTCCGACAAGGAGACTATCACCCAAAATCTTTACAACAGTCCTTCAATCAATCCTTAATAATATAAACTGGACAAACCTTGGTATAAAAATTAATTACAGAAACTTAACACACCTAAGATATGCACATATCATAATTTTTGCAAACACTCCAGAAGACCTTAATATTATATAATGATAGAAGACCTATATCATGAAAGCAGAAAAGTTAGTCTAAAAATAAACAAAGAAAAAACTAAAATCATGTTTAATCATTTGTAACACCAAAAAACATAATAGAAAATAATTTCTTGGAAAGAGTCTCTTTATATACATACTTAGGTCATCTCACTGATCTAAACTGTGGACTCCAAAAGGAAATAAATAGAAGAGTTCAACTTGCCTGGAGTGCATTCAGAAAATTGAAAAGCATTTTTCAAAACAATGGCGTCCCACTGTGTTTAAAAAGGAAGACATTTAACGAGTGTATACTTCCAGTCATCACATATGGTTGTGAAACTTGGTCTCTAATAAAAGCACTGACAAATAACAAAGAAAAATGGGGAGGTTGATGCCAGGCATCACATTAAAAGATAAGCGAAACACCTGGATAAGAAGCCAGACTTGTATCACTGACATCATTCTTCTCCATAAGCGACTAAAATGGAAATGGGCCGAACATCTATCCAGAAGAGAAGATGAGCGATGGACCACCATACTAACAAACTGGATTCCAAAAGAAGGGAAATGATATGGACCACCATACTAACAAACTGGATTCCAAAAGAAGGGAAATGGGGCCAAGGACATCCTAAAAGAAGATGGAGTGATCAATTGTCAAATTTTGTTGGGGAAAATTGGTCAACCATTACCAAGAACACAGAAAGGTAGAAAGAAATGGAGGAGGCCTTTCTCCAGCAGTGGACAGAAAATGGCTGAAAACAAGAAGGTCTCAGTATTGAATCTTGTGGCACACCACTGGTCACCTGTTTCCACCTCGATTCTGCCTCTCCATATACCAGTTTTTGATATCTGTCCAGCAGCCACCTTTTTTCCATAACCAGTGTCATATCCATCCCCATATGTTCTAATTTGTGTAACAGAGTTCCATTTGATATTCTGCTAAATGCCTTTGCAAAATACAATAAAATCATCATGTAGCCATTTCCTTTATCCAACCCAGTTGTTATTCTATTATAAAAAGTTAGTAAATTACTAAGGCATGATTAACCCTTCACAAAGCCATGTTGATCCTCATACAGTATCATATTTCTATCTGCCCATTCTTGAATTCTTTTTTTTTTTCACCAATTTTTCTAGTACTTTTACTACCATGCCTGAGATACTGGTCTATAATTTGATACTGTAGTCTCAGAGCCTCCCTTATGTAAGGGAATTATTTTGCGCTGTTTTTACTCCCTTGGAACTCTACCAGATCTGAGACTTAAATTAAAAACCCTAGTCAAAGGCAGTGCCAGTTCCCTTGCACATTCCCACAAAATCCTAGCTGATATCAAATCTAATCCCATGGTTGTACTTACATTAAGATTTTGCAATATCAACGTCCAATACCTCTGTTCCCACATTAGTGTCTGTCACATAGGTTAAAGCAGCAACCTCACTAGGATGATATACCCTTGCAAAGTGGTCACTCGGTAACCCAACTATTTTTTCCACTTCTGTCTCCTCGTGACCATCATCACTCATTAAGGTTAATCTTCCACAGCCATTCTCCCTCTTACCTGCCACATAATGAAAGAACTCTTTGGGATTTCCTTTGGCCTGCTCAACTAGATTCTTCTCATAATCTGATTTTGCTTTCCTTGCCATGCTGGTCACCTTTCTTGCTTGATGATGACAGCATTTTCTTCTTCTGCAGTTTATGCTTAATGATATTACTCATCCATCTAACTCCTACTCAATTAAACCTCCTTACCCTAGGTATACAATTTAATACACCTTCCTCCAGATGATTCTTAACTACCGTATTTTCTGGTGTATAAGACGCACCCAAGAAATTTAATACAATTTTCTGGAAAAAACCTAAACTTTAAATTATGATTTAAAAAAATTTTTTTTTGATGTTGAATCACATATTTATGAAAAGAAATAATTTTGTCTTTATATTCTTTTGGCTGATTTTTGTTTTTGTATGCATACAAAGTCCACCGCGTTTCATGAAACGGTAACACCATGATGCACCACCTTTAAAATCTTCAATATTATGCTCTTTGACTGCATGTGTACGAATCATTTTTGTTGAAATGGCAATGCCATTTTGCCGATTTTCTTGCACCCATTTCCAAACTTCGGTCTCTAGTTCTGGCCACTTCGCAATTTTTCCACGTTCCGCGCACTTTTCATTACGCAAATTGTACAAAATCTACTTCTGACCGTGCCAAGTTCTAATAATTTTTTCTGTAGGCAGAGGCCCAAAATGTCTTTCAGCTTCCCTGTTCCCGTGTTCTTCCGCATATTTTACAACTTGCAATTTGTAACTTGAAGTATATGAATGTCGCCTGTTTTTTTCCATCACTAAACATTCATTCATTCATTTTCATCGGGAAATATCAAACTGAACACAAAATATCTCAACACGTCAACTCAATACTGATAAACATCGGTAACTGATGTTTATCAGTATTACTGGGATAGGATATTATGGAACTTGAACATGAATATTATCTTGGAACATAAAAGGAAGTGTGCATGACTTTGAAAAGAGGAAACAATCTTTACCTTCGTTATATAAGACGCATCCCATTTTTAAGATGAATTTTTAAGGTAAAAAAGTGCGCCTTATACAATGGAAAATATGGTATATCCCATGCACTACTAATATCCTTACTCTGCAGTGTTTTATGGCATGATAAAGATTTAAGCCTCTTCTTAAGTATGTCATAATCACCTGCCTTGTAGTTCCACAATATCCCTTCCTGATATTCCTCGTGTTTTACAATCTCACCTGTCAAAACTGGATGGTGATTTTTACCAACTGGAGGCAATGTTGTCACCTTGGTTATGGACTGCTCTTCTGATCCTGTGTCCCCTAAATTTTAGATCCTTATCCACTATCACCCCCAGATCTCTTATTTCCTCTACTTCCAACAATATATTCTCACCAAGCATAAATTCTGCATCCCATCTTTGTTTTCCAAATTTTAAAACCTTACATTTTGCAACATTGAACTCACATCTCCGTTTTCTTGCCCAATCACTCAATTTATTCAAGTCTTCTTGCAAGGCCACAACATCTTCACTACTCTTTATGGTTTGTCCCAACTTTGCATCATCTGCAAACAACTGAATATCTCCATCCAAATCTTCGCCAATATCATTAATATACAAGTTAAATAGTAATGACCCTAAAACAGATCCCTGAGGCACTCCACTAGTGACTTTCCTTTTCCTGGATATTGCACCCCCATACACAACTTGTTGATACCTATCAGATAGCCAGTCTCCAATCCAATGCACTAATCTAATATCCAACCCCATCTGCTCTAGTTTGACTGTCAACTTATCATGAGGCTCTATCAAAAGCTTTTGCGAAATCCAAGTATATTACTGTGTATCCTTCTCCTCTGTCCAAGGAAGCAGTCACTTTATTGTAATAAGTAAGTAGAGTACTAAAACACGACCTCCCTTTAGCAAATCCATGCTGTCCATCAAAGATTATACCATTGTTGTCAACCCAACTCTGGATCCTAGTTCTCACAAGCTTCTCCAACAACTTAACCACAACACCTGACACACAGATAGGCCTATAGTTTGATGCTTGAGTTCGATCACCTCCTTTATGAAGTGGCACAATCTTGCCCTCCTTCCACTCTTTAGGGACTTGACCAAGTGCAAGACTCGTATTAAAAAAATATGTCAAGGCAGGTGTCAACTCTCTGGCACATTCCTTCAGAATACACGGTGATATATTATCAAGTCCCACAGCCTTATTTACATCTAGTTTACTCAACTCCCCAAACACCTCTTGCTCACTTACAGTCAGTCTCTCCTCCCCATCATCAACTGCTCTCAATCTCTCCATGAAGTCACATTCACAAGATTGCAAGATCTTTATGAACTGCTCATTAAGTATCTTCACCACACATTCTGCAACAGCCGTCTTTATACCATTTCCTCCAATCAATGTCATCCTTCCATAATCATTCTTTCTTTTGCTGGCTACATATCGAAAGAACTCCCTAAGATTCTTTTTAGCTTCATTAGCTAACTGCTGTTCATACCTCTCTTTAGCTACTCTCACCAACCAAGTCACCCTCCTTGCCTGGTCTTTGTAGACCTCATGAAATTGGTTACTTCCACTTCTCTTATGCTGCCTCCACAATGCCCTTTTTCTCTGTATTGCATGCTTAATCTCTTTATTCATCCACCTCACACCTACCTTATTTAACCTTCTCACCCGTGGTATACATTTAGACATTGCATCCACTAAATATTTTTTGAAAATCCCCCAAGCTGCATTGATCTCTTTTCCAGCTAACTCCTCATTCCATGCTACACCTGCAAGCTGTCTCCTGATCTCTTCATAATCACCCCCCTTGTAGTTCCACATATACCCTTTTTTCACAGGGGTCCTTGCACTGCTGGCAACCACCCAAGTAATTACCTCATGGTCACTTTCACCAATTGGTGGATGATTTGATACCTCATTGATAATTACATCCTCCGATGAGATGACCAAATCCAAGACCCTTAATCCTCTTGTGCCCTCTGTTACATACTGTCTGAGGTAGTTATCCCTCAAAAACTCAAGAAACTCATTTTCTTTACTTCCAGTTGCTATCTCTTCATTCCAGTCTATATTGCCATAATTAAAATCACCCATAATGATCACCCTTTTCTTATTTGCTTGGCTTATTTGACTATACATTTCACTATCACCACAATCCACATTACCAGGTCTATAACAACATCCCACCAAGTATTTGATTCTATTCACCTCTATCTCACACCATACTGCCTCAAAACCACTGGCCCCATTTCCCTCTTGCATCTCTACCTTGTATGGACATAACTCTTTCTCTATCATCAATAGCACTCCCCCTCCCTTTTTACCCCTTCTATCCTCACGAAACACATCATACCTTTCCATCTCTATTCCTGTCCGGATGTCATCCTCATCTAACCATGTCTCACTTATTCCGACAATCTCTGGGTGCACAGACGCAATTAGTGCAACCATTTCATCCGCCTTGTTTCTTATACTTCTAGCATTGGTATACAAACACAACAACTCATTTCTGGATCTACAGCTAGTTCCACTGATACCATTCACTCGATGTGATCTCTCCATGCTGGACTGGGGCCATTTCCCTTTCTGCTTCTTCATTTTAGAACCCTTTGCAATTCCATCTGTTTCCTTTTGATCCCTGATCATCCCATTACTTTCCTGCCTACACATGCTCTCACCTCCTCTTGGAGCATCCACCTTTCTCACGCTGTGTATCCCTGTCCACCCTGAGCCTCCCCGTTTCCCTGCTCCTACTTGCACACCCATTCTCTCATTTTCTATACTCATACCACTCACTTCCCCATTCATTTCCACTCCTTCAATCTCTCCTGCTCTTCCACATCACTCCCCTCTCGATCTGATTCATTCTCTCTATTCACTTCTCCACTTTCCAGCAGCAGTCTCTCCAAGCGACTCACACCATAACCACTCAAATGCAGTCCATCGCTCCCATACAGCTCACTTCGTCCCTCAAACTCATTCCACACATTAACAAACTGTACTCCCATCTCCTTACACATTTCAGCCAGAATATCATTCATAATCCTTGCTCTCCGCCTCATTTCACCACAATCATACCTAGGCAACACACTGACCACCCTTCCTGTCACACTATTCTCCTTTATCTTTCCAAGCAGTCTCCTGACATTCATTTTGACATGCTCTTTGTTCTCTCTCAAATCATTTGTACCAATTAATACAATTAACTCTTTTGCTCGTTCCCGCCTCATATTTAATGCCTCAATCACTCTACTCATTTTACCACCTGGAAAACATACCTTGTGCATTTTATCCTCTAGCACACCTTTAATAATGGAGTCGCCATACAACGCCACTCGTTCATCTTTTGTTACCTCTTTCATGCCATCATGATTTATTTTAATAGTTTTGACCTGAATTCTCTTAATTTCATTCCGCATCCATTTCATTTCTTGCTTCATCCAATCCAATTCACCTTCCGAACCTCGCGACACCTTCACTCTATCATTAAATCTTTCTAACTTTCGACCCCCTCTTCTCACTTTCCCTCTCATTCATCCTTCTTTGTTTCCATACTTTCGGTCCAACATACGTCCAACTGTCACTATCATTCTTCTCACTTTCACTCTCACGTATCTTTCTTTGTTTCCGTACTTTCGGACTAACATGCGTCCAACTTTCACTATCATTCTTTTCACTTTTACTGTCATTCATCTTTCTTTGGTTCAGTACTTTCATTCCAACATGCGTCCAACTTTCGCCATCAGTCATTCTTTTTTCGCTATCATTCATTCTTTCGATTTTTTTTACTTGCGATTTCTGCATCACGCCATTTCTACTTTCATTCGTTTTCTCAATTTCGTTTCTTTCCTCCTCACTTTCGTCCCTTTTAACATCCGTTACGGTTGTCAAATCGCTCTTTTTCTTTTTTCCTGATTTTTTAACATTTTTTCACCTGTCTTACTCACCATCCTTCTCTTTCAAACGTGCACTCGCGACACAATCGGTACTAGCACTTTCTGTCATCAACTTCATATTCGCATTCATCAATTCCTCGTTCAGGTCACATTTCGCACACACCCTTCTTCCATCCGCACTAAACATCCACAAATCATTTATGTAATCGAAGGAATACATATAACAGACCTCACACTTAACGAACCGACTGAAATCCAAATTAAAATCATGGAATGACAATGCTGCCGCCATTTTTTTTTTTTCCTCTGCAGGTTACTAGGTCTAATATTAACGTTTTCGTATTTAGTTTAAGCAAGAAAAAAAAAACCCACACTAATAATATCGGTAACGTACAACGTTTACAGCCGCTCTTACTTAAACAATTATGCATATATACTTAATTATTCCTAGTAAAACTTAACTGAATCAGGAGCTCTTCAAAACACGTCCGTAGCACTTGACCCACTAGCGCACTCCTGATCATTCAAGCAAATTGTTATCACTCTCTTGCTGAAGTTATTCATTATTCCTAATTTTTGTTAGGTAGTGGTAGGAGTATGTAAGTACAAACTAACCATACTGATCATTTTAGGTTTGCAATAAATTCTAAATGAGAGACAGTCTAACGAATGGCAAGTTACAAGTGTATCCAAGAATGGTAAAGAATTTGGTTTTTTTATTTCTATCATAAATTGTATGAGCTTTATTCAAAGCTCATACAATATTCAAATGTTGTCTGTATGTTGTTTATTCAAATGGATGAGGAAAGCATTCAAGATCTAGTGACCACGTGGTCAAATTACAAATATGTCATCAACAAATCTAAGCCGAGCCAAACCTTTGGTTTTAAACTTGCAGATTCAAGAGATTTCTGCTCGAAAGTTTCCATAAAGAAGTTTGCAATGGGGGGGGGGGTTAAGTGGTGAGCACATGGCCATCCTATCTTGCTGAAGGTGGAAATTATTTCACCAAATGAAGTAACCTGAGGGCAAAGATAGCTGTAATATCAAGTGGAAATTTGATTTGCTGAAGAGAATCGTGTTGACAGAGACATTCGTATAGAAGGCAATGATGTCAAAGCTAAGAGATTTTGTATATCTAAAACATAGTCCTTAATTTTGGCAATAAAGTTATTGACTATTTTTAATGTAGGAGGGGGGAAAACACCAACCAACTCCTCTAGTGATGTGGCTAATTTTTTGGCTAAGTAATATGTAGGACTTAAAGTTACCAAGAAATCATATTTTTGTTTAATAGTTTATCCAAGTGTAAGCAAAGTTTGTATGTGAAGCATCTTCATGACTGTGAAGCATCTTCATGGCTACTTGTATATAGATGCTAATGACCACATTAATTGCCTTGGTATGCTTTAACGACTTCACATTAATCACCTTACTGACATTGTTAGCATCTATATACAACAGGGACATATATTCAGTGTGTGCTAGTTGTGCAATGCACATCTACGGTATAGCAATACCACTGATATTATATTTTTGCATTTATTGCTCTTAAAGACTCCCCTAATTGTTTCCTGGCTTTGTGTGATATCTAATATTAAATAAAGATACTAATGCTTCACAAAAAAGGACACTTTTTGACAAGTAAACATTGCATCACATTACGGACACCTTTGAGCACTTTGAACAGACAATACAGATAGTGCAGTGGGCCCAATTCTTAGCGTTCCAGTGTTTTTTTTTAATCACCCAAAAGGCAATTCAGGGTATGCAATTAGACAACAGCACCCAGAAAGCAATGGCTGTGATTGGTTATTTTGTCAACCAAATCAATTGAATGTTGTCATTTGTCACGAGTTGCTGTTTTTGTTTTCTGATGTTCATCTGTTTTGCATGCATGAAGTGTGAACTGACATGTTTAGGAAACTGATATAGACGAGTTCCTTGGTTAAGTTCTTGGAGGAGTCTGATGTTTATTAGGCTAGTTGTGTCCAGTTTAATTTTGTCAGATATGTTAGGAGGTTGGGTTTTAAAACCATATTCAATACGATAAAACATGTCTGATTTAGCAACAGTTTGAGAAGTAATTGCAAAATTTAAGCCTGTTTTTTTTTTTTTAGGTTGAGTACTAAAAATTCTCCTTCATTAAGATTATGGCTCAACAGGTTCACGACGTAGTCAATTTTGTGTGTTGCTAATTGGCTCCAATTGTTGATCCTTTGTTTTTTTTTGTTTTAGCTTGCCAAATTTGGAAATGAGACATTCATTCTTTGCTGAGGTGTCTTTGTTGAAGTGGCTGTGTTGTTTGTAATTTTTTCCAGGATTTCTCATGTGTTTGGATTAAATAAATTCAATTTACTTGGCAGTTAAGCAACTGACAAATTCTTTCTTGTTTCTTGGATATGTTCTTTTAGTAGAGCTTTCTCTGTGCACAAATAAAAATCTGAAGAGCTTTTTTGGGGCAACTTCTTTCTCAGTTTCATGCAATCTAGAATTACATTGGTAATGGCATTTTTTTAGTAACGCTTTTTCTATGGAATCCTCTCTTTATGACTTGCTGTGGCTCAAAATTTCTTGCTACATTCAGTTACATTCATCCACTGTCTCTATTTCTCTTCAAATTCTGACAATCTGACTTTTTCCACTATATGTCTGTGAAACTTGACTATCTACAGTCCAAATCCCTGAACAGTGAGGACATTTTTCTTTGGCACTTCAATGCTTACAACTCAGAATTACCTCCCTTCTCCAATTCCATTGTTCAAGCTGGCAGAGATGCTGAGATTTTAGTCATCAGTAACTATTTTTTGCAAACTGCCCATCAATCCAATAATCAAACTCCCTCCCTCTAATACCCTTGATCTCTTAAACAGTTCTCCTCATAAATATACCGCAAATGTCAATTTTCTTCTTGCCAATTCATATCATAAACTTATCAAATTCTTCTTTCCAGTAGAATGCTGTTTATTCAATCAATCTCAGCTGTTTGTCCTTGGGGTGAGGACAACTTTGTCAATCAACCTTGTTCATTGACAATGGACAACCTTGTTATTTCATATAAGAAAGACTGCACTTTACTTTCCTCATTTTTGACAATACCTAGGTTTCTAAATAAGATCAAATATTTTTTCCTGTACTGACTAACTTATACTTCTAGCCTAAGCACATCAAAACCATAGCATTCTCTGCATCCAAAAAAGATGTGCTTTCCTAATCAAGACATTATTTCTCACCTATGCAACTTCTAATGCTGTACAAATCTCAAATCTGTTTTATACCTATAGGATACTGTTTTTGCATATGGGCAGTGCACCAAATCCCTCTCTGAAAATGCTTGATGCTGTCCGGAAAGGAATGATTTGGTTACTTTGTGACATTTCTTTCTGAGACTCACCCCAGCTACTATAGACATACTGTTCATGCTGGTTGCCTCTTCTACAGGTATTTTTGTGGGCTCTATTTTGTTAAAATGGCAGATCCCCATTCTTCCACTTTTCCTCAAAGCCATAAACACACAAGCAACTGCTGGTTAATGTTATTTTGCTATGGCTCCCAAACACACCAAACCAACTTCTCATATTCTTTCATATTCCCCCTCTGTACTCATAAACAGTCTTCCCCACACAGTTTTCTCTGACTATAATCTTCAGTTGTTCAGAAAACGTACCGACTCCCCCCACCACCATAGCGACGTATGATTGGTCTCACAAAAAAAAATAAAATAAATTAAGTATGAAAGAATGTTCCTTGAATGGGCTTCTGCCCTAAAAAAAATCCTAACCTCAATAAATATGGATGCATAAAACTACTTTGAATCTGGATAATGTTTATTCTCAGACTACTGGCCCAATAATGCCCAACTAAGCCAACTTGGTGGCACAATTTAGGGCTGAGACCTCCTCCTTCATATTAATTTCCCTTACTCATGTAGTGTCTACACACATATCCACTTGATCTGTATATTATTGTCTGAGACTACCATTTTAGCACTGGATTAAAAAAAAAAAAAAACAAAGAAGATAGTAACTAATTTCTCATTTAGTTATATCTCTACAGTGTCATTTCATTCTCAAATTTACCATTATAAAAAAAAATCCTAAAGTTCCTTCAATACATAATAAGTCGTCATCATCATCATACGTATCAAGGATTTAGGCCTAGCATGGCCTGTTCCGGCCTTAGAAGTCATCGTTGAATTGTTTAAGAGGACGTCCTGGTTTTCTTTTTCCTAATGGTTTGTACTTTAAGGCTTGTTTTGGTAATCTTTCTGTTTTCATTCTTTGAATGTGTTCCATCCATTTATGTTTATATTTTTAATTTTTTCTATTACTGGTTCTTGGTTTAATTCTTTCATAATATCTTCGTTTCTTTGTGATCAAATAGGGTATACTTTGCAGTTTTTCTCATAAACGTCATTTCTGCTGTTGTTAATCTTTGTCTTTTTGTTTTATTGTCCAGATTTCGCTTTCATACATTAAGACCGGTAAGGCTAATGTATTGTATATTTTTAGCCTGGTTTTTTTTTTGAACTAGGTTTGGTTTAAATATAGAGTTAATTACACCTGTTATTTTTAAATATTTTGCAATTTTTACATTTATATCTTTTTCATTTTCATATATGATCATACATCCTAGGTAGTTAAATGAATTCACCTGTTCTAAGATCTTGTTATCTATTACAATTTTAGTTCTTGCTGGATCTTGTCCTTTAAAGGCCATAGTTTTGATTTTTCTGTTGATATTATCATACCATAATCTTTGGATATCTCATTTAGATTTAAAATAGCTTTCTGTAAGTTATCTTCAGAATTTGTAATTATTATTTGGTCGTCTGCAAAGAGGAGAGTGTTTAAGTTAACTGTAGGTGAAAGTTTAATTCCTTGATGTACATTTTTACTCCATTTTATTATTATTTCATTTAAGTAGATATTAAAAAGAGTTGCTGAGAGGGGACATCCCTGTCTGACCCCTTGGTTTATCTCTCTTGTATATGATAGCTTGTGATTTAATCTTATTTGTATTTGATTATTTTCATATATACTTGTGATAGCTTTTAGGATATTATTTGGTATATGTCTTTCTTTTAATATGTTAAATAATATGTTTCTTTTAACTTTGTCAAATGCTTTTTCAAAGTCAATAAATGCAATATGTGTTTCCAAATTATATTCTCTTCTTTTCTCTACTATTAATTTTAGGCAAAAGGCTGGGTCTATACATGATCGTCCTTTTCTAAATCCATTCTGTACCTCCAGAATAAAGTTTTCGGAATATTCCATTAGTTTGATGTTTAAGATTCTGCTATATATTTTGTAACAGGAATTTAGTATACTGATACCTCTATAGTTTTTAGGGTCATCTCTATTACCTTTCTTAAAGATAGGAATCGCAATTGCTTTTTTCCATTCTATTGGGGGGGATACCAGTTGAGTAAATTTTATTTAAAAATAATAAGAGTCTTCCTTTGAATCTTGTTCCTGCGTATTTATATAGTTCTGAACCTAGCTTATCTTCTCCAGGTGACTTTCCGTTTCTTGTTTCTTTCAGGCTGATTTCTAATTCTTCTTCAGTTATTTCCTTTTCATTTTCGTTAATTGTTTGCCAGTTGTCTTTTTTAAAATATTTGTCTGTCCAGAGTTCTGTGTAGTAATTTAGAAATTCTTCTAATTTCAATTCAGTGTTTAATTTTATGTTTTCTTTGGTATCTGCATTTAGGTGTTTCAAAATTTTATATACATTGGGTCTTATTTTATATAAATCATGTTCTAAATTAGAAACAAATTTATTCCATGATTCTCTATGTCTTTTTCTGACTTCTCTTTTAGCTATGGCTCTTATTCTTTTATATTCTATTTCATCTTCTAATCTTTTACTGCTTAACCATTTGTGATATGCTTCTTTTTTCTTTTTAATCATTTCTTTGATTGTATCATCCCAGATCTTCAGTTTTTTTCTTTTATTGAATTTTTTGGTCTTTCCTAAGCTTTCATTTGCTGCTGCATTTAGTATCGTTTTTATATTAAGCCATTCTATTTCTATTTCTTCATTTTGTTTTATTTTATCTAGATATTGGTTAATTCTTTGTTCATATAGCCATTGTACATTTGTGTCATTCAATAGTCTAGTTTTATAAGCGAGTGTTTCAATTTTTCTTTCTGTTCTTGTTACTTGTAGCCATTTAGGTGGTAATCTTAATTTTATTTTAACAAGGAAGTGGTCACTGCTTATTTCATATTCTCTGTGAACTCTAACATCTAGTGAAAATTTTGATGTCTTTTCATTTAATATGACGTAATCTAATATTGATTTCCATCCTCTTGCTGCCAAAGTATATTTATGTATGTCTTTATGTTTATAGAAGGAATTCATTACTTTTAGGTTATTATAAACTACAAAGTCAATCAATTTTTTACCATTTCTGTTTAGAGTGTGTTCTCCATGTATTCCTATATTATTATTAATTTTCGTGTTTCCAATTCTTGCATTTAAGTCTCCTGCTAAAATTATGTGGTCATTTTTATTTATTTTATTATATATGTTTTGTAGCTGATTATAAAAATCAATATTATCCTGTTCTCTTCCTTCTTCTGGGGCATATAAACCAATTATTGTTAAATAGCCTCTATCTATTTTTATTCTAGCTTCTATTATTCTTTCATTCCATAATTTATAATGTTTTAACTGTTTGAAAGGGAATTATGAATCCAAATCATGACTCCTGCTTGTGCTCTTTGGTCTCTGTCGACTCCACTGTATAACACATTAAAATTTTCAGTTCTCATAGTTCCTTTTAATTTCTTTTTTGTTTCAGTGATTACCGCTATTTTAAAATTTCTTTCATTTAGTAACTGGTCTAATTCTATTTCTTTATATGCTATTCCTCTTACATTCCAGTTTGCTATGTGTATTATATTTTGTCGTTTCCATTTTCGTTTTCCCTTTTCCATTCCAGGGTCGTTTCCCATAGATTCAATCCGATTATCTTTTTCTGTCAGCTTACAAGTAGGATTATGTTCTCCATGTCAGGGGACTAGCCTGATGATGGAATAGTTCAGTGGTAGGGCTGCTACCTTAAGGCTTCTGAACTAGCCTTCTTCCGAATTTAAACCCATAGGAGGAATAGGGTATATTGAAGGGGAAAGAGTAGATTATAGAAGAAATATAGTAAGATTTATAGAGAGGGCATAGTTGTAAGGCCAGGAATGAAAAGACCCCATGGCCCTCGAGTACTCTAATAGCATAAGGGTCATAAAGTAAGAAATGTTGGCTGATAAGGCCTTATAGGAAAGATTAAAGTAAGTGGATCTTCCTCAAAGTAGAAGAAGGAGAGGATAGATTCAGCTAGGGGTCCATGGGAGTGCCGCTTCCCTTACAATCAAGATGATTGCCCCTTATGGCCCTGTTGGTCCACGAGTCCTTATTCAGTATATTCGGACCACCCCACCATATATATATACACACACACGCACGGGCATGTACGCACGCACACATGGTGGGCTCCCCTATCTGACACCCAGGGGATGCTCTCTAGGGGTTACAGGGTCCCCTGAGAGATACATAATAAGTGGGGGAAAAAATTATAGGAGGAAGATTATCCAGTAATAAAACTGATATAGTCAAGGTATTCAATGAATAATTCATTTATATATTTGGTTTAATCTTTTATGCAAGTATAAGCAAACAAAGATTGAACCTGAAGTATTTTCAGGACTGAAGCAACTCGTGGTAAAGGAGGGATAAGTTCTTATTACTTGCCTTAGTATCCCATAATGCAAAGCACATCTCCTTACTGCAATGCATTAAGAGAAGGGTCACTATCCAGACTGGTTTCAACCTTTATTGAGGTCTCTCAGTGGGAGCCAGACCCAGAGGTGGTGATACTAAGGTGGAAGTAATGCAGAAGTCATATCACCATATACCAGTTGCCAAAAGGTGTCAACACCTTATTACTAAAATTCTCTGGATTAGAGATAGTTGGAAGTTTTTTCACTTGGCTATGCGACCGATTATATATTTGATTTAATCTTTTATCCAAGTGTAAGCAAATAAAGTTTGCGACTGGAGTATTTTCAGGACTGGGGAATGCCAGCAATGGTTGGTCGATCGGTAGAGCCTCTGCTACTAATGGCTCATGAAAAAAGTTAAGTAAGTTTAAGCGTGGATCAATCATTCGATGCTGTTGGCATGCTCTCCCTCGATGAGTCTTTGGACTCCCTGGAGGTGTCACATAATAATAACTCGTTGTAAAGGTCAAAACCGGTCTGGATAGTGACCCTTCCCTTAATGCATAGCAGTATACGTGTCTACAAGGAGATGTGCTTTGCATTATGGGATACTAAGGCAAGTGATCAGAACTTATCCCACCTTTACCATGAGTTGCCCTAGTCCTGAAAATACTTCAGGTGCAAACTTTGTTTGCTAACACTTGGATAAAGGATTAAACCAAATATATAATAGCATAGCCAAGTGAAAAAACTTCCATCAACAATTCATTTACTAATCCTCATAAATGTGATATCATGAGGAGCTTGAGTTCTTGGTTAAGAAGGGACTGATAGTGAGTGAGTGAGAGACATATAAAGCATCTCATTCTGGCATGCAGACTGGGATGCACAGATACAACTGACACATATGGTGTGTCATACACTGGTATCAGCAAGTTGTATATGGAAGAGTAATATCTTGGAAGTCATTAGTACTGTGCTGCACTGTCTGTTTTGGAACACACTGCTGTTTAACTTGCATTTTAATAACAGTGGGAAAGGTTTAACTGGATATATGCAGATGATACAAAGCTGAGAGAGGGAAGCTATAGTGTGATAATGTGAAGTGTAGGTTTTAAAATATGGCAGGCATTAATGGAATATAGAGATACAACAGGTGAGGAAAGTTCGAAAGATGACGAGGAGATAAGAGATTTGGGAATGGTGGTGAAACAGGACTGAGGGCCAGGAATCACATTGCTAAAACTCTGAAGACATCATGATTGATTATAACAGTGATGAGGAGGGTCTTGACATGCAGAAGTTGAGAGGTTATGGTTCCATTGTATAAGGTCTTGATCACACCACATACGAATTTCTGTGTATATAACTAGTCACTTGGTTTTTTTCAAGGGGAAGGGGAGTATGAAGACGGATTGACAAAATACTATTTGCAGAGTCATGTGAATAAGAGATGAGAAAAGTGAGGTGATATGATTGAGACATAAGTTAGTTGGGAATTGTTACCAGTTAATTGTGAAAAGATTTTTCATTGAATGGAAGAAGCAGGAACAGAACAAGAAGCCATCCCTGGAAATTATAAGGAAGTGAGTAAGGTAGAGATTCTTTACAAAGAGTGATTGGTAAGTTTCTAAAAATAATTTTAAAAATTCAAACCATAAGACCATTTCCAACTTTTATTATTTAATGTTAGCAGATACGATTACAGTTGTAAAAAGCAGAAGGGTGTAGTGTCTGTGCATGAACAAGTGCCATCAAAAATTTAAAAAAAAAAAGGGAGGGAGAGAGAGAGAAGAGAGGGGTACACAAATATAGTGCTAGATCAACTCAGTGGTGTAAATATGAAAATTACCAATCATCCCTGGGTAGAAAGTCCACCAATAAGACAACTTGTGCATTTTGATATTTTTATTTTATTTATTATATATATATATGTAATTAATTTTTTTAACTTGGGGGATACTGTATATTAGGGTTAAGTAATTTTATAAGCTTGGTTATTTAACTCCTAATCCCAAGTATGCAAACAATTAAGTTTGCACCTGAAACATAGTTCAAGTCTAAAGATGGTACAACACCAGGGCAACTCATTGTAAAGGTGGGTAAAGATCTGATCACTATTCTTAGTATTTTCCCATAATGTAAAGCACATCTCACTAAAAGATGTATACTGCAATACATTATGGGTGGGTTCACTACCCAGACCGGTTTCAACCTTTTTTGAGATCTCAGTGAGTAGCTAGACCCTAAATACCAAGGTTTTTTATTTATATATATATATATATACACACACACACACAGTCGATTCCACTTAAAGGGGGCTAATCCATTTTGCCCCAATTAAGCAGCTGCCCCAATTAAACAAACTAATAATAAATTCTAAAATAAAATATGTAATATGCAGGTAAATGAATAAGTAGGTAAAAAAAAACAATAATTAGGTACCTATTTTAATGGTTTATTAAACCAAAATATAGAAAATATTTGTACTATAAATTGTGCAGAAAAAATAATGCATACATGATATACAATTTCAAATTTTAATTCTGCAAAAATGCATCAAGTGTAGTCTGTCTTTTGCTTTTGAAATTTTGCAGTTCTACAAAATCAGCACAGATATTCAGTGCAGATGTAGGGCTTCCTTCATTACCTTCCTGCATAAAATAACGCTGTAACCTGACTATAAATTTTTTGGCCTCACGATTAGTTACATGCACAGGTGGGTCATCATCCTCATCATCGCATTCTTCATCAAATTTTTGACGTCAACAATTGCATCTTCAAAGTTTTCATTTTCATTCTAACATGGTAAATTGTCATCTACTGTTGAAAATTCTTCATTATTCATGATAGGAGCTTGCAGTATGTCTTCATTTTCATCACTACTCAAAATTTCAAGAACCTCTAAAGGTTTTAAACTGCAAACAGCAAAGCAGTTTTGTATTGTGCTGCTTTTTATAGCTTGCCAACTGTCAGAGACAAACTGTATTGCTTGCAAAATGGAAATTTTTGCATTGATCTCTCTGGCTGTTGATGAACTTGTCAATAGATTTTCATCAATGGATTCCAGTATGTAATTAACCAATTTTCCTCGATACACTGTCTTTAAATTTTTTATTATCCCCATGTCCATTGGTTGCACTAAGGATTTTGTATTAGGAGGAAGAAATTCCAGCCTTATATTTTTTAGATTATCTAAATGAGGATGTGCAGCACAATTATCGAGATCAACAAAATTTTCCTCTGCTTACATTGTAATTCTATGTCCCAACTCATAAGCCAATTCCGAAAAATTTCAGAAGTCATCCACGCATTACTACTGGCATGGTACTCTACTGGTAAACTCTCTATTCTTAACCCCTTAAAGCATCGAGGCTTAGCATTTTTTCCTACGATTAGTAGTTTTCGTTTGTCCGTACCCGACATATTTGCACAGCATAACACAGTAATGCGGTCCATTGCCCTTTTATACCCTGACAGTGCAATGTGCTTATAACACAGGAAGCCGTCTGGCGTAGCATGATAATAGAGATCGGTTTCATCAGTGTTGTAAATATCATCTGAACAGAAATTCTCTAAAAAAGTAAGGATTTTAGTATTTTGCTATTGTTCAGCGCTTACATTGTCAGCACTGCCTTTTTCGCCATGCACTTTTTTAAATTTGATGTTGTGTCTCGCTTTTCATCGAGACAACCAACTAGCAGTTGCTTTAAAATCGTTGTGGTCCAGCTTTTTAGCGATCTCCTCTGACTTCGCCTTCAACACTGGGCCGCTGATATTCACACCTCGCCTGCTAACTATAGAAAACCATTGATCTAATGCTTCTTCGACTTCTGGATCCTTTCCATCACGCTTTCTTTTGTATGTTCCTGGAATTTCCCTCTGTAATGTCCACTCCTCGCGCAGTTGATTTTCTTGTTGTAGGAGACGCGCTATGGTAGATTTTGGTACACCAATTATATCAGCAAGTCTACGATGGCCTGTATTTAATCGCTGGCTTTTAATTTTATCCAGCTAAGCAATTTTACTTGAAAGTGTAAAATCGTTTCTTGGCATCTTGGCAAAGATTTAAAAATTTTAAATAAAATTGACACAATAAATCGATATTGCTAGGTACAGTATATAGTAAGGGTAGATTCTTAAGCAGACCCATACTTGCCAGACGCACGACGAAAGATAACTGATTCGCATCACGCTAGTGTTGCCAAATATTAGTGTATGTAGTGTTGCCATATTTTCGAAAAATCCACAAAATATATCAAAAATTGCTAAATTCCTTTTCAGCTACTGTCCCAATTAAGCGTTTAGATTATGTATCAATATGTTGGTTTGGTTTCTGTTCTTTGAGATTTGGCCCCAAAAAAGTGGCTGCCCCAATTAAACAGAATCGACTGTATATATATATATATATTATATATATTTTTTTTTTTTTGCACCGATAATACTGGAATTTGTTTCATACCAGAGTGGTGTGAGCATGTTTTCATATCATGAAGTGCACCAACTCTGACTCAACTGATAAGAAAGATGCAGGAGCATCATTGTGTTCAAGATAAGAATCTTGAACACAATGATAACTGTGTTCAAGAGATTCAACAACTTTTTTTCCCCCTCTCACTGGTGCATATGAAAAATCTGTAGCACTTATCATCAGTTTAAAAGGTATCTTCCCATACCCCACCTCTGCAACAAAGCCTCCACAACTGATAGTAACTATAATTTGTTCCTGGTTTGGTGCTCCCCATCGTCATCTCCCTGACAACACTCCACTAGTTATCAGCATCACACGAGCAGTTTAAATGTAAAACTCTACATTTTACATTTAATTGACCAGATACATATGCACACACATACACACATCAATGTAGTGTGCAACTTAATTTCTACTAAGTTCATATCTCATGTAAGAACAATCACAGATTTATATCTGATGTTTATAACATAACTGAATGGATTTTAAGATCAATAAACTTGAAACTCAGGAAAACATATTTTTAAAAATATTCATTTAATTCAAGAATACATTTCAATCATCTGAAAAAATATAATTAAATGTGAAAATCATTCACCATATAAATTTACATACCATTTATGATTGAATCAAATTAGGATATTAAAATTAAATTAGGATATTAAAATCTGTCAAAGTCTTAGATTGCTCTCTTTCCCTCCATAGTATATCACAAAATAAATAAATAAATAAATAAGTACAAAATGTTTCTTTTTTAAAATTTCTAGAGAAATCTATTTTTATTGTGCAATAATTAATGAATTTAATGTACTGTCTTTTACATAACAGCTTTTTATGATCTTTAAGTTTTTTTTCCAATTCTACATGTTAGGGTGGTATGTTTCTAACGGGAAACTTTAAAAAAAAAAATTCAAATAAAATGTTTCACCTTCATAACATGATTCTAGATGACATTACTCTAGATATACCTCCAGCTACTCATTGCACTTTCCAGAAATACTAACTACTTCTCACGGTGTAGTAGTTAATTAATCCTTGTGCTGGCACAGTCGCAACATATCCAGGCAAAAAAAAAATTTGTCCACAATTTTTTTTTTTTTAATTCAGAAATTTCCAAGTACGTGTGTATTTCAGCAGCGTTTATTATTCAGTGGTGAATGGTATTGCATCTATTATTTTGGTTTCATATTTATCTACAACTGGATGCAATGTATCTTGGTTCATCAAATATATAATCTTTGACAGTTCCCTTCCTCCTTCTGTGCTGTAAGAACTAAGAATAATCCTTTATGCATCTTGAACATCTTTGGCTGTAAACCATAAGTAAACTTATACACCAAAAGCATGGAGTTTGCACAACAGCTTCCTAAAAAAAATACAAAAATAATACGATTCTAGAAAATATTTTCTAATGAATGACAGATTTATCATGTATGTTAACATGCTCTTTCTGAGAACTGGTTATTATAATTTAAATTTTTATTAGCACATTAGTATCTAGGGCTATACACTGGGTTAGCTTTGCATTAAGAACATCCACCTAATAACGCATTGGTCCACCTCTCTGCACAATCACACTTGCAAACACCCAGGAACAGATTCCACAAGTTGTTGAACATCCTCCATGCATAACTCGCCCAATGTCCATTGCAGCAACTCTGTCAGTTCACACTCATTCCATGGTGGAGGACCAGCAATTCTCACACCCTGTTCTAGCATATCCTACACATGTTCAATTAGGTTACAGTCAGGTGAGTTTGGAGGGCAAATTCATTGTCATGTACCTCCAACCACTCAGTGCTTGTATGAGTCTGATGACAAGGTGCCACTTTCCTGTTGAAAGATGGAACTATGGTCAAGGTAGGCCTCTTGCAGATATGGATGAAGATGGTTGGCTAACCTGGGATAACCTAACCTGGCTGGCTGTCATCATGGGTACTCTTGTTGGTCTTTGGCTGTGGAACCCCCCAGGTGAAGCAAGGTATACTGCATGTGGAAATGGGTTGTATTGATGGGTGAGCTGTGTGACTGCTGCACGTCGTTGCTGAGATACCAGTCGTGACACCAACGTTCATCTCTAGGTTCAACCACATGTGGCTGATCAATGTGAGCTCTTCTACTGGATGTCTGTTCATGGCTAATCCAGTCCTGGTATACCCTTGATTACAGGAGCAACCAACAAGTGCAGCTGTTTGCAAAATACTGGCACCTGTCCTCCAGGCCTCAGCTATCTGCCAGCAGTGAAATTGGCTTATGCTACAACGTTTCCCCATTACCGATGAACATTTACTGATTACAGAAAATATACCCTGACCATAGTGCCATCTTTCAGATGGCACTATGGTCAGGGTAGGCTTCTTGCAGATATGGATGAAGATGGTTGGCTAACCTGGGATAGCCTAACCTAACCTGGCAGCTGTCATCATGGGTACTCTTGTTGGTCTCTGGCTGTGGAATGCCTCCATTTATAGTAGGGCACACCCAAAAGGTGTGTCCATTTATAGTAGGGCACACCCAAAAGGTGTGTCCATTTATAGTAGCCACATATAATGTTGATATCACATGGTACTTCGTTATCTTGTGCTAATTATGTAAACTGGTGTGTGTGTGTGGGGGAGGGAATTATTATTATTATGGGCCACTCCAGGGAGTCCTTAGACTCATCGAGGGAGGCCCTAAACATCATGTCCTCACAACTATACGGCATTCTCACAGTATCTATCATACCTTGCCTTGAACTCACTCACCGTTCTAGCACCCACAACAGACTCTGACAGCTTATTCCACTCATTTACCACTCTAAAAGTAAAGAACCCAGTTCTAACACCCCTGCTAACCACACTCTTGCCCAGCTTCCATAGGTGTCCCCTAGTTCTCCCACCACCAGTATTGATCTCAAAAATATCCTCTGAGTTACTTAAGTATAAAGAGCTAATAAGCTTCATTTTGGCAAAGAAAACATTACTTAAATTAAGGGGATATTAAATCCCACATAGTTTTAAAACCGAATAAGAAACTAAAAGATTGGAATCAGAGAGTTTCTAGCCGAATATAGTAAACTATAAAGTATCGGCGACACTAGCGTTAGCCAATGCAAGTGATCCTAGTACGTAGTACAATATCGGGCAACTCGTTGCAAAGGTGGGGGAAGTTCAGATCGCTATTCTTAGGTATTTTCCATAATGTAAAAACACATTTCCTAGGAAATGTATGCTGTTATTGCATTATGGAGGGAGGTCACTACCCAGACCGGTTTCAGCCTTTTTTGAGGCTTCATCAGTGAGTAGCTAGACCTAATACCAAAGTGTATAGCGCAAAGAACTTATGTACTCTGCGAACGAGTTTTCCAAACAGGTGCAACCATTAAGTTACTTAAGTATAAAGAGCTAATAAGCTTCATTTCGGCAAAGAAAACATTACTTAAATTAAGGGGATATTAAATCCCACATAGTTTTAAAACCGAATAAGAAACACACTTTGGTATTAGGTCTAGCTACTCACTGATGAAGCCTCAAAAAAGGCTGAAACCGGTCTGGGAAGTGACCTCCCTCCATAATGTAATAACAGCATACATTTCCTAGGAAAAAATACCTAAGAATAGCGATCTGAACTTCCCCCACCTTTGCAACGAGTTGCCCGGTATCGTACTATGTACTAGGATCACTTGCATTGGCTAACGCTAGTGTCGCCGATACTTTATAGTTTACTATATTCAGGTAGAAACTCTCTGATTCCAATCTTTGAGTTTCTTATTCGGTTTTAAAACTATGTGGGATTTAATATCCCCTTAATTGTGTAATGTTTTCTTTGCCGAAATGAAGCTTATTAGTTCTTTATACTTAAGTAACTTAATGGTTGCACCTGTTTGGAAAACTCGTTCGCAGAGTACATAAGTTCTTTGCGCTATACACTTTGGTATTAGGTCTAGCTACTCACTGATGAGATCCAGTTTGTGAGGAGTGCCCGATCCAGCGAATCTGAAAGCGAGCTGCATGTTCCAGTCCTGCTGCCAGAAGCTTCCAGCCTTGGTGAGAAATTTTTTTTTAGTTATAGTTATATTTTTTGTCCTTTCTTTTTGCCTGGTGCCTGCTTGTAGTCTTCCGCCTCTACGTAGTGTAGCAGGAGATTTCTGCAAACAGGAACGCTTGGCCCTCGTTTAAAGGTCTATCAACTTTTCCGGAACTTAATTCATAGTGAGATATTTTTCTCTCTTCCAAATGACTTCATTTCTGCCGCGAGTGAAGACCCTCGGTATAGAGGCAGGTGTCAACGTACCGAAGAGGACTTTAGCGAGAGCTCTCGCCAACATACTAGGGGCACAAAAGATATTTGGTTTTACACCTTATTGAGCAGGTAGATACCAGATAGTTGTGAAAGATATAGAAACCAGGAATAAGTTAATGGCAGGTGTAGAATGTGAAGGGAAAATGATCTATCCCTTTGTAGTAGGAAGTCTACTGAAGACACTACGAATAGAAAGGTTCCCTGTAGAATATCTCGAGGAAGGGAGTGAGATAATAAAAAAGGTTTTCTCAAAATGGGGAGACGTATGGGACATAAAAATCACCAGCGATGCTGACTACCCCGACTGGAAGACTGGCGAGGTGACCTTCCTTATGGAGATGAAGGCCGAAGTCCCCAACTTTGTATTTCTAGGCTCTGCCAGGGTAGTAGTCAACTACCCTGGTGTAAAAACGCAATGTTTTCGGTGCGGATCACTCGAACACCTAGGTGCAGACTGCCCCCAAGAACAAATGCAGGAACTGCATGGCGGCAGGACATGCCCTAGCCCAGTGTGAGGCACCTTGCCTGAAATGTGGAAATACAACCCACAAGGTAGACGTTTGTCCCAACAGGACACAAGCAGAACGAATAGGAGGTGCTATATCGTCAACCCGAGCAACCACTCCAGTAAATAAACCTGAACCCGAAAAAAAAGGACGACATTCTAGTTATAGGCAAAACCGCAGAGGAGCCTAAAACAACGGAGCAGGAAGACTCTCCAGTCATTCAACCCACAGCTATCGTGACAGTAACAACAGGAAATCAAGCCGCCACCATGAAAAACTCAGAATGGAAAATAAAGAAAAAAAAGAAACGTAACGCAAGGAAAACTCGCATCGAGACGGAAGAGACCACAGAAGTAGAAGAAATGGAAGCCAGCAACAACACAGAAAAAAGACCAATCAGCCCTGAAGAAGGAGAAACGAAGAGAACAAAACCAGATAACACATGCCCAGAAGAAGTATCTGACTCTGAGGAAGAAAGGGAGATCAGAATAGAAAATCAAGAAAAGGCAATATTACCTCAGCCGAGGAATCGGAGGAAGAATCCATCCCTGCCGTGGACGCCCAAAGGGTTCTAATGCGTTTAATCCCAGAAGACTCCGAGGTAATCCTCCAGAGGGCAATAAACAAAATAGGAGCACCTATACTCCTCCTCACAGGTCCTGAGATCATAAGCTTAGAATGGGGAGACCTCTATATAGAAAGATTAAGTGAACTAAACCCAGCACAGCTAAAAGGAATCCCTGAATTAAACGAAGAAACGGAAAGGAGTCTGTATATAAAGCTCTTCACCAAATAATAAATGGCTGGGAAAAAACAGTAGCTTCTCAAATCTTGCAGAAAAATACAACAAAAAAAGAGTTAAGGGCAAACTGAAAACTTGTCCTCCTTTCAGGACCAACTAAATACTTAATTCTATTGTACAACTTATTGGTTTCTCTAGCTCACTAAAGAGGGGGTAGACCTGAGAACCCGGGCTGCGAAGGCTTATGTCGAGGCAGTGCAGCTCCTTGTGGGCTGCATCACTCGGGCCGGGTTCTTCCCCCAACTCTCGGTTCTCTGGTTGATAAAGTCCACCTCAATACGGATCCCGCTATCGCAGTTTTTTTTCTTTTTCAGTTGTAAGGCATAGTTTAATAAGAATCTAAGTTCCAAATTTTAACAAACATTTTTCTTTTTTTTAGCGGTTACGAGATGACGTTTCCAGACACCTGGATTAATGTAACCTAAAGTTATCTTTTTCGTATAAAGTGAAGTGTAAATTTTAAGTTTTTTTTTTTAGAACAGGTGTAAGGAGATTATGTTTTACAGACCTTTTAGCCACAACCTCTGGGTTACACAGCTAAACAGGTTGACTGAGGCCTCTTTTTATCTCCTACTATCCTACTCTACCTTTCTTTAATTTCCATATTGCTACTTGCTGACCCTCAGCAATCTTTATACTCCAAAGGCCGATGATGAAAGACATGAACTCCCATTCTACTCACTGATGAAGCCTCAAAAAAGGCTGAAACCGGTCTGGGTAGTGACCTCCCTCCATAATGTAATAACAGCATACATTTCCTAGGAAATGTGTTTTTACATTATGGAAAATACCTAAGAATAGCGATCTGAACTTCCCCCACCTTTGCAACGAGTTGCCCAGTATTGTACTACATACTAGGATCACTTGCATTGGCTAACGCTAGTGTCGCCGATACTTTATAGTTTACTATATTCGGCAAGAAACTCTCTGATTCCGATCTTTGAATTTCTTATTTGGTTTTAAAACTATGTGGGATTTAATATCCCCTTAATTTAAGTAATCCTCTGAGTTAATCCTATAGAAACCCTTTAGCAATTTGAATGTCTCAATCATATCTCCCCTTTTCTACCTATCAACTAATTTCTGCAACCCACAAATCTTCAACCTGTTCTCATATGGTTCATTCCATAGACCTGCTATCATCTTAGTCACTCGCCTCTGGATCCTCTTCACTTTCTTCCCATCAAGAAGGAACCTAGGTGACCAAATCTGGGCACAGTAGTCGAGATGAGGTCTTATTAAGGCTCGGTACAGAGGTACAATAACTTCCTTGTCTCTGCTCGTCAAGGTATTTTTCAACAACCAAGTGAGTTGATGAGCTGATTTAGCTACTTTTGCAATGTGCCCCCTAAACTTCATCTCTCAATCCACAAACACTCCCAAGTCCCAGGCCTCATCAATATCCTGGAGTACAGTTACCACATTGCATTTTGCAATGTGGTAACTGTAAGGTTATGCATTTAACTGTAAGATTATTTGCATAACCTTACATTTTGTAAGGTTATGCAAAATGCATAACGTTACAAAATGTAAGGTTATGCATTTTGGTGCTAATCTTTTCATCCCAAAATGCATAATCTTACATTTTGTCACATTAAATTGACATCCATTCTCCTTAGCCCAGAACTCTAATCTATCCCAGTCGTCCTGCAAGATTTTGACATCTTCTGCATTCACTATTGCCCTACTCAACTTTGCATCATCAGCAAACAAATGAACTGTTCCTCTTAGAACCTTCCCTATATCGTTAATGAACAAATTAAACAGCAGTGGTCCAAGAACAGAACCCTGTGGCACACCACTAGTCACAGGCCGTCTTTTGGACTCAACTCCTGAATAAACTACTCTTTGATATCTCAACTAGGAATGCTCCTAATGCAAAGCTCATTGTAATACAACAGGTCTTAGTTTAAAATGCAACAAAGAACAAATGTATAAAATTTGCTAAGACGTATGATGGTGTAAAATCAATATAAGTATATTAATTTAAAATACATTTATATACATCTGCACAAATTAAGTTTATGTAAAAACATAAAAACACTAGATAAATTTGATGATTCAGATGAAATCTGTCTGGGTGTATAAAACTCAGGCAGATTGCTAAAAGTAATAAAAACTGCACTCATTAGATGAATTAGGCAAGTTATAAAAAATGATAAACAGTTGAAACAGATCCACAATACTTGCCTATCATTACTCCTCAACAGAGCATAACAGATACTGAAATTAACCTGACAATCCAGTCTACCACACTCGCAGAGCAATTGTGGCAGACTGGATTGTCACGGTTTAATTTCAAGCTTATCTGTTATACTTTTATTAATCTCTCTATTCCATGATATTTGCTACAGGGATAATAGTCTGTTCATTACACTGTAATCATTATAAAAACAGGCTGATGACCATGTTGTAGGGAACATGCTGACCTAGCTATAGTATCTACAGTCTTGTTTTCTCTTGATCCTAAAGTGACAAATATCCAGATGGAGCCTCCTTATGCAATCTAGATGTCAGTTCAAGACATGTATCTGATATCTCTATCAGATCTGGACACAGACTTAATGTTCACTACGGTACTTCTTAGTGACTGCAGTGAACTTAATGAATTCATGTAAATAATATATCTTTGGTAGTATTTCAATTTTATGCAGAGTGTTAGAAATCCTATATGAAGCTGAATGGTATAGTTGCTGCATTCCAATGGAATCTAAATTAGATATCATGCTGTATAGGAAGAAAGCAGTAACTCTCTAGACCAGGGGAGGGCAAGTTTGGTAATAAGAGCTGCATATAATACTTTTCATACATTTTTGAATATTCAAGAGCTGCAGAAAATATTATTTTCTGCAACGGAGGCAGTGGGTTATGCAGTGAGGAAAAGCACTTTTGGAACTAATTTTGGTGGGAGCCAAAATTAGTTTCAAAATTGATTCAAACTGAGAATGAGGACAAAAAGAAAGTTACACATGAGAAGGGCAACAGGAAAAAAATTTACAAATACATGTTAGACTTAGGTTTCATATGTGATGCTCTTGAAGAATTATCAGGACTGAGCTTGGACTTGCTGCCAAAACTGCTGAAAATCTATGGTTTCAAGGGGGTTTCACTTCAAGGGACAGATTATAAAAATTATTCTACATTCAATCTAAAAGCTTTCTACAGAATTTTGAAATAATTAATAGAAAGCAGACTGTTGATAATAAAAATGCTGATTTAGCAGTGTCGACTTGAGCACTTGATATGAAATGCTGGTCTATACATATTAACTCTCAAGTAGCATTTGATGAGCGTGATTATAGGATTGTCAATTAGGCTTCAGTTAAATGAAAGAGATTCAGTTCAGAGCGGATGGGCTCTGATGGATTTTACAAATACCTAACTGAACAAACAGTTTCAGTAAAACTGAAGTATTTGATGAATGCTCCGAGTATGATACCAATTTCAACAAATGAATGTGAACAGGAATGTTCACAAATGAATCTGAATGTCAGCCCTACCAAAGCTTTGTTAATGATAAAAACAATTTGTTTGCAACCATTTGTTAAAACTGTAGGTACACCAGTGACATGCTGTTATTTCAGTTGTGGAAACAACTACCATGTCAGAGTAATAATTTTAATTTAATATAAACCAATTCATCCAGCAAAATACGTTAATTTGTGGCTGCTTGGGAAAGATCATTCAGCTGACACAAATAGCGAGGAAAGAAGTCAGCATAATTGTGTCAGATGAGAATTTAAAAGTTTATAATTTTATGAACTTTTTCATAAAATTATATTTAACACATTTTTTTTTATAAAAAAATATATGCAGTTTACTTATTTTTTATATACTTGTACAATAAATTTATGCTTAATAAAATGTGTTATACACTTAATTTGTTGTTCTTATTCCAAGAACATTATCATACTATTAAGTAACAATATCGGTAAATAATTTTTGGGTTTTATTTTCATATCTTTTTAATTTTAAATGTTTCACGATTGCAAAGAATGAGTAAATTTTTTATTTATTTTTTATTTTCAAAAAAAAAAAAAAAATCACATAATTGACAGATCACTGTACTTAATCCTCTTTCCACTGCCTTGGGTCTTTACTAGCTGAGAATTAAGTTAAATACAATAACTATAGGCAATGTTAATGCTTAGAAAATTCTTGTAATATGCAAGGCGATATACAAAATAATCCCATTGTGTAATATTCCATATACTTCCAATTCATCAAACTGTTTCCACATCAGTGCCTGTCACGTTTGACACATCAATATCTTCATTTGGATGACATACACTTGTAAAGTAGTCTCTCAAGTATCTCAATAATTTTGTTTGTCTCTGTTCCTTACTACCATCAGCACTTGTTAAACCTTTCATTCATAGTTACACAGCTGATAAATACAGGGCGTTTCAAAGAGAATGTCGCAATTTGAAAATTGTATATCTCTGAAACCACAAACCACAAATGAATGCGACTTGTACCATGTGTAATTGTGGTGAGTGAAACTTTAGGCCTTACTTCATACTTGGTAATTTATTTTGTAACTGTACCACATTTTCATTATTAAATATAATTATTTGAAATCTGAACTTTTTGAAACACCCTGTACATTCATTATAATATTATGGAAACAATTACCATTTTAGAGTAATAACTTTAATATAATTCAAAATAATTACACAAATTTCAACCTTCATATCAGGTCATCAACTACAACAAACTGCAATTACACTAACACAATCTACTCCCCCCCACCACTAGTATTTCCACAGATGCTCACAAACATTCATGCCCAGGGCAGGATTTGAACCCACAAACTTTTGGCTGGAGAGCAGATACACTAACCACTTGGCCAATCAGGCCGGCATATTAGACAATGAAGATGACCTTCAAAAATCAGTTTATGAATTAAACAAAAGCCATGGCATTAAAAGGTCAAGATCATGTTAGATCAAAAATAGTTAAAGACAACAAAATAATAGAACAGATAACAGTTAATTATTTAGATTGCATAATAACATATCTAAAAGATACAGATGAAAAAATAAAAAAAATTCAGAAAATCTGTGGAACAATTAAAGAGGACACTAAATTTAAAAAAAAAAAAAAAAAAAAAAAGATGAGAAACTCAAGTAAAATTTTACCAAGTAATGGCTACACTTTTATTCGGTGTCCAAGTAATGGACACTGAATAAAAATAAAAAAAATAAACAAGATGAGAAACTCAACTCAAATTTTACTAAGTAATGGCCACTCCCACTCTATTATATGGTTCAGAAAGCGCAATAAAAGGATGCACAGAACTGGACCATATAAGAAATGAAGACATCAGAAAAAAAATTGATATTTATAATGTAAATGAAAATATCAAGAAACAGAGAGAAATAGAAAAACATCTATTTAGGATGGAAAGATACTGGCCACCAAAAGGAGTGAATAGATCTAGACCAAAAGGGGAGGGAGGGAGGGAGAGAGAGAGAGAGGAAGACCAGTGAAGCTGGAACAGGCAAATACCTAATCCTTGAAGAGAAGATGATGATGATATGTGGGCAAAGGAATTTTATTTTGTGCAAAAACCAATGTTATTTCTAAAAGTTACCACTAGGCCAATACATGGAGCTGAAATAATGTATTGGGTAATTCAAAACTTCACAAAATGTAGGATACAAATGGCGAGTTATTAGTTACACAGCAACATGTTTGATATGCTATCCTCTGTTGTTGGCAATTTGCTGAAATTGCAAAATCACATGCTCAAACACAGACCATAGAGTTTCACTCAAAATGTTGTGGATGTGACATGTAATGCTGGTCCTGAGGTCCACTAAGTTAGCTATATCTACGATAGATAACGTCTTTGAGACATCCCCACAGCCAAAAGTCGCAGGGGTTCAGATCCAACGAGTGCACTGGTCGCATTGTATGAAAATGGCAGCTGATGATTCTGTCCTCAGTAAAATGTGCCTGAAGCAGCCATGTGTCAGGGTGGTGATGTGAGGAGGGGCACCATCCTACATAAAAACTGTTGAACTCAAGCATTGACCCTGTTGAAGTGTTGGAATCACCTGACTGGCTAAGAGAGATGCATATCACTGGCCATTAGCAGTGCAGGTAATGAGACCAGCAGGACTGAGCTCCTCAAAAAATAATGGTCTGATAATGAATTCTGCTGTAAAACCACACCAAACAAGTGTGATCTTCAGGGAATGAAATGGAATCTGTTGCACGGCATGTGGATTTGGGGTTACCCAAATTCTGCATTTGTGCTTATTCACAGCACCATCCATATGGAAATGAGCTTCATTGGTCCAGAAAATGTTCCATGACCGGTCGATGTCTAGTTCAGTCCGAGCAACAAACTGCAGGGCAAATGTTTCTCATTTGCCATTAATCCTGACCAGGGTGCATGGTCAGGATTAAGGAACTGCTGAACATGGGAAATCTTGTAAGAATAACAGTCCAGAATTTGCCTTATGACTCTGTGAACTGTGCTTACCAGTTTGTCTAAAAATCATGCAATATGATGCACGCTGCTGCCCCTACGACATCTGCCAGGTTTGACATCTAAAGAACCTATCTCTTCAAATTTCTAGATTATTTTGCATAAACAATTTACAGTCATAGGACCTGTTTAAATTAAACATATTTGGCCATTTTATAATTTACGGAAACGCCTTGAAAAAGCCAGACAGTTTGCTGGCGAAACTGGTAGGCTATAATGTAAGTTTGTTTGTAAATTGGTCAGTATTAAATAAATTTGTATTTTAGTCATAGGACCTGTTTTTAATCCCTTTAATGTTCCGAACTTTCACAATACTATCAAGGCACAGCTGTTATTTTGGTAAACCTCATCGCACTTCATGAGAAAATGTACGATTCTTCGGTAATGGTAACATCGTGCTTTAACTGGTTGTTTGCTCACAGGCAATGAAATGACACATTCTGCAGGTATCTGCTTTTATATTCTTTTGAAGCATACGCCATTGAGACATTTATCATTTGCATAAATGGTATGGTTGCTGAGTTGCAGTAATCTAATGTGATTCTTTAGAGAAACTTGTGACATTAAGATAATAACATATAGACACGTTTGCACAAGAATATTATATTTTAATTTGCCAAATATTTCAGTCTGAAAATAACAGACTATTTTCAGTGACTACATAAGGAACAATTTTTAACAAGGTGGAATACCAACAATTTTTGGTATTCCACCTTGTTAAAAATTGTTCCTATGTAGCCACTGAAAATAGTCTGTTATTTTCAGACTGAAATATTTGGCAAATTAAAATATAATATTCTTATGTAAACGTGTCTATATGTTATAATAGTAATCTAATGTAACACTAATTCTGTCAACCATTAACATTACTAACCTGACATCTGGTGAAAAATACTACTGTATATCAAAGCTAGAGTACTGTTATCTGTTTGGCTAGGATAAATAAATAAATTAAAATAAAAACGGTATTGGCGGTGGGTAATATATGAAATAAGAACAGAAATTACTGCTTAGGGCCCTGAAATGAGGTCTGCTGGCAACATGAAACAGAAGTTATATGGGCTGAACGTGTGCCATCCATATTCTCGGGATTTGTAGGCCACCATTGCTATTTAGAGTAGGATGGTTGATCAAAATTTTGTAGGCTTCCTTAAGTTTGCATTCCTACCAAGCTAGTACATGTAACGAACAGGTTCCTTCCCAATCAATCTGGTGTAGAGTGTTAAGAGCATGATCAGAGAGAACCAATTTATCAAAATTGCTAAATTTGATATTGATGTGTTCTTTTTTCCAGATTGAAATCATACATCCTGTTTCACCAATATAAGATAAGTTACAGATGCATTTCCTTCCCCTTGGCCTACCTTATACCTAAGGTATGGAAAGATAAGATGTATGGAATGGCTATGGTTTTACTGTAATTTATATCATTTGCATTTTAGGTAGTTTTGAGAAGAATTTTCTTGATGGTATTTTTGCTATAGCCATTGTTTACAAACAAAAGCTCGGAAGAGATGATTTATTAGTCAGTTTTGAAGTTTCTACCCTTTACACCAATGTCCCAATCAATGATATGATTCTTCTCTTGCAAAACAGATTTCCACCTGATGTCACAGCTTTCTCTGTCCACATGCTATGTTCTGGTTACTTTGTGCATGGCGAAATAATTTTTATCTACAAAAAGAAGGTATAGCCATGGGCTTGCCACTATCCCCTCTAATTGTCAACTTTTATCTGGAAGCTTTTCTGCAATATGCTCTTGATTCCATTACTTAAAAAAACCCTCCAGTTTGGCTTAGATACATTGATGATGTTTTCATGATCTGGCTACTAAATTTTAAACACCTCCCTCAGCCACCTGAACAAACATGAATGCATACAATTTACCACTGAAACTGAACAAACTCATTTCCATTTCTGGATACACTTTTCACACCTTCTCTCAGTCAGTCCACTGTCTACTGCATGCCCGGATATACCAGTTTTTATTTTAATTCTAACCACCAGCCTTCAAAAAAACATGGAGTCATTAATACCCTCATATAGAGAGCAATAACACTCTGGTCTAATGAGTAAGCTCTTAAGCATGAATTACAAATTATTCTTGCTGTGGACATTTATAAACAATAGCTACAGCTAAAATACCATCAACAAAATTCTTCACAAAACTACTCTTAAAAATGGAAATAATATAATTATTATTATTATTTTTTGAAATTTAAGGGGATTAAATAAGGTTACATCGCTGAAGTGAAGCCTATTGGCTCTTTATATTTAAGGAAATAATATAGCTTACAGTAAAACTGTAGCCATTTCATATATTAAAGGGATATCAAGCAAAATAAACAAAATAACACACAGCTACAACTTTAATGCCACCTTTAAATCCCCTACAAAATTGAAGAACATATTCAACTCCTCAGTGCACCTGTAACTTAACTCATATTGATGATATGAGATGCACAATTACTGTTTGGACAAAATAACACAAATGACACATCAAAGATTGGTAGAGCCTCTGCTACTAATAGCTCAGTTAAGTAAGTTTGAGCACGGTTAGTGGTTGGAAGGGGACCAATCGTTCGATGCTGTTGGCACACTCTCACTCGATGAGTCTTTGGACTCCCTGGAGGTATCAAATAATAATAATAATTAAACAATTTTAAAATAATTATTATTAACACTAGCTCTTATTTCATAATACTGGCCACTACCAATATTGTTTGTGTTTTGATTTATCTATCAACAGCCAAATGGATAACAGGTCTCTACCTTTGATGTAGTAGTTTTTTTTTTTTTTTTTTTTTTGGCCACCAAGGTCAGGCCAGTAGTGTTAACAGTTGACTGAATTAGTGTTGCTTTAGCATACTATGTATAATGTAGACACGCATACATATAAGCATATATAAACACACACACAATCCAGATGATGATCAAAATAAATGAGGGTCGAAATATCAGGTAATTATTTTGGTTTTTATTGTTTATTAAATTAATTAACACAGTAGTTATCTTCATAATTTTATTATAATGGATACTTGTCAAAGCTATCACTCAACAGTTAAAAAACTTCTTTTTACTTGCATTTATAGTGAAAGAACTCTAGGATTTCCTTTGGTCTGTTCAGTTAATTTCTTCTCATAATCTGATTTTGCTTCCCATATCATGCCAATCACCTTTCTTATCTGTTTCTACACTCATGAGTTTACTGATTATCTTCTCATTATATATCCTACAGAAAATTTTATTTTCTTTCTTTCTTTTTTTTTTGAAGCTTCTACTTAATGACTATTCATCCAACTTCAGCCTGATTGATCTTCCTGATCTTGGGTATAGAGTATGATACTGTATACCAAAGATCAGGATTCAGACTCTTGATCATCTCCTATGAACTGTTAACAACTTTATCTTGTCGAGTTTTATGCCAAGGCACTAATTCAAGCTACCTCCCAAGTCTACCTTAATCACCTGCCATGTATTTCCACATACACCTCCTTTGAAACTACAAATTTCATGTGTAACAACATTTCAAGTCAAGACTGCATAGTCATTCCCCAAATGGAGGCAACTAGGAGAGCAATATCTGATCCTGTGACCAGATCAAGCACTCTCAAACCCACGATCTTCTCCATCATATCCTGTTTTAAATAATTATCTCTTAGTAGGTGAATAAACTGAGCCTCCATAGATCAGTCGATATAGACGAAGCCCTTTGGTTGGAAAGACCTGGGTTTAGTTCCTGTCAGTGATGTGAGGGCCCTTTATCTGGTCTTTTTCGACTAAAGGTGAGTTAGCCAGTCTTATACAGAAGTAGGGGATTTTGTCACCCGGAAACTTGGGTTTTTCATTCCCCCAGAACAGGTAAACTGGCCCAGTGAACACAAGCATCTACAGACATAGGACACCCCAGGAGGCATAGGGCTAACCACCTTATCCTCGAGTTATGGTTGAGAAGTCCAAGAATAGTTGGAAGGTTGTGGGTGCTTAAGTACCTGTTAGGACCACTGGATGGAGATGAATAAACTCCATTTACTTGATGCCACATACCTCTCCTTCCAACCTATGTTCCTGTACTTGCAGTCTCTCCAACAATCATTTTGTTGATTTGCCATGTCATTCACATCCCCCCAATCCTATAGCAAAATCCAACTGTATATTCTATCTAACTGGCCTCTATCTCCCACCAGAGTGCCTCAAATATGTTAACTGCCTTCAGCATGTCTGTCTTCCAGATGACCTGTGGTTATTTCCTAGAATTCATCTCTCTCTCTCTCTCATCAGCAGCAGTGCTCTCTCTCAGATTCCTACTTTATCTTCCCTGAAAATACTATATCCCCATTCTGGACTTGGCTGACAGCAGACATGCTGTCAATGAAGTACTCCATGCACTACTGACATCTCTCTCTCTCTCTCTCTTGCACTCATGGAACTGCCTTAAGCTGATTTCTAACATTATTATAGTCACCTACCTTATAATTCCATGAAAATTCCTTTCTCTTGGGAACTTCTGCATGTCTATTCAGTCTCTCAAGTCAAAATTGCATGGTCACTCTCCCCAACAGGGGCAAGATTGGCCACCTCCTATCCATCTCACCAACCCTATATCCATCCCCATCTGCTCCAGTTTACTGATTAGAATTCCATGTGGTATCCTGTCAAAGGCCTTGGCAAGGTCCAGTAGAATCACTGTAAACTCATTAGCCCTACCCAGTTCAGCCGTCACTGTGTTATAAAACGTGAGCAAGTTACTGAGGCATGATCTACCCTTCACAAAACCATGTTGTCCCCCATACAGTATCCCATTTTCATCTATCCAATCCTGTATTCTTCTCTTGACCAATTTCTCCCAAAACCTTGACAACGATTCCTGATATGCTAATCGGTCGGTAATTTACAACAGCAGTCTTGGAACTTCCTTTATGCAGTGGAACTATTTCCCCTCTTTCCACCCCCTCGGGACTAACTCAGACCTGACACTCAAATTAAACAAAATAGTCAAGGGTACTGACAATTCTTTAGCCACTTCATGTAAGAAACGAGCTGGTATACCATCCATTCCCACAGATGTATTGACATTGAGGTTTTGCAATAGACTACTCACCTCCACTTCATTCACCACAATTCCTGTGTAATCTATTGGTTCATTCGTTTCTGCAATGTCACCACCTGGAAGATATATTCTTGCAAAGTACTCACTCAGTAATTCAACTATATCAACTGATTGGGTTACCTCCCTACCATCGGCATTCTTTAAAATCGTTCTACCATATACATTTTTTCTTTTACTTGCAACATATCGAAAAAACTTTAGGATTCTCTTTAGCCTGCATGGCCAATGTTCTTTCGTAATCCTTTTTTGCTTTTCTTACCACACTCGTTACCCTTCTGGCCTTCGCTGTATACCGTTCATGTGCCTGCCGGTCATCTTTCTCCTTAAATTCCCTCCATAGTTGTTTCTTTTTTTGCAGCTCAAGCTTAATGGTGTTATTCATCCATTTACACACTACTTGATTTATTATTCGTACTCCAGGTATACAGTCAGCCATTGCTTCATGCAAACACTTCTTAACTGTCTCCCATGCACTATCAACTTCTACCCCTTGAAGTTTTACATACCATGGCACTGAACCAATCAATCTCCTAAGCTTGTCATACTTACCAGCCCAATAATTCCACATGTACCCTGTCTTAATTGTAAATTCCAGACCTTTAGCCACCTCCCAAGTCAAGACTCTATGATCACTCTCACCAATTGGTGGGAATGGTCATATTCGTTACAGCCAAATTCTGAGATGCAATTACTAGGTCAAGCACTCTCTGACCCCTAGTATTTTCCATTACATGCTGTCGCAGATAGTTATCCCTTAATAACCGCATAAAATCCAATTCCTTCCTCCCATGTCTTCTCTCCTCCTTCCAATCAATGTTACCATAGTTGTAATCTCCCATAATAATTACCCTCCTTCTACTCTTTTCTTCTATTTGCTTATGCATACTATCTCCACCATCTATTCCATCACCTGGTCTATAGCAGCACCCAACTGTATATTTTATTCTGCTAGTTTCAATCTCACACCAAATAGCCTCAAATGTGCTCTTTTCTCTATCCTGCAGTTCCACTTCTATTTTTCTTGGCTGCAGCTCATCAGCTATCATCAATAACACTACTCCCCCCATTTTATTCTCCCTGTCACTCCTGAACACACCATACTGCTCACATTCAATCATACTAGCTGTGTCATCTGCTGTCAGCCATGTTTCACTAATGCCAATAACCTGTGGCTGGAAGTGCCAACCAAGGCCAAAAATTCTTCCTTCTTGTTCCCAATACTTCTGGCATTTGTATACATGAATTGCAGAAGCCGATTTGTCCTGTCCCTATTTTGATGCCTTATACTAACTATTCCATTCTGATTTGTGGTCTTTCCTACTTGCTTGGGCATATTACACACATTCACACACTCAACTGTCTCCCTAAAATCTTCTCTTTTGCTACCTAAAATGTCTCCCCCCCCTCCCTTAATAACTCTAGTTTCCCTGATTCTGCACATTCACTACCACCACATTCAACAACCCCTTTTCAAATCTCCAAAAAAATCACCAAATCCATTCAAATGTAAACCATCCATTTTATATAAATCCTTTCACCCATCGAACTCATTCCACACCACTCATCAAACATAATTCACGCATAAAGTCATTAGCAATTATGGACCTCCTTCTATACTCCTCACTGTCATACTGCGGCAACAGACTCACCATCCTAACTCTGTCACTCTTCTCTTTTGCTACCTCAACCAATTCCTTCACATCCTCACTCATAGCCTTTTTGTTATCTATCAATTTATTATTAAAATACTCAAACACACAAAAATCACCCAGACTCGCTAAAATACTAAAAGTAAACAATACTATGTAAATACTATGCAAATTCATCAATTTTTACTCAAAATATCACTTATCTGTTCAGAAGCTATCCACAAACACGGCATGCCATATAGCCCTCTAGTGGCTGAGTCCAAAAAATAAATTGGAAACAGTTTTCATTTTTTAGATCAGTAAATATTTATATGCAAATTGCAATTGGCTGGCAAGCAACTGAGAAATAACTCCAATCCAAAAAAATGCCGAAATTATAATTCTTCCCATCATGGAAAGCTTCAGAAAGGTAAATCTCTATTTTATCATATTTATGGTAGTTTTAACATATTTATAGTTCTTTGAATATTGTAGTATAATTTTTTACACTGTAAAAAATTATACTACAATATTCAAAGCGAATACAAATCATAAGTATAGATAGGAATAAATGCAATATATTTCTGAATTAAAGACCATATGCAGACTAACTTCAATAATTGTTGTATCATAGTTTCTTACCTATAACAATGAAATACCTTGGCCTTGTTAAGCTAGTATTGCATTATAGCATCATACATCTGAGCATGCGTTAACACAAATATATAATGTAATGCAATAAGAAAGAAGAGAGAGAAAATTGTAGACTATATATATACTTGTGATCCTGACCTTCTGAATAAGAACTAGTTCTTGCTGTAGCCTGAAGGAAGTGGAATGTCAAAAATGATAGGTGGATTTACTGGAGCATAATTTGTGTTGCAAGTTGAAGCATTGATGAAAACAGTCTGGCCATCAGTGGTAATGCCATAACCTGCAAATAAATGTCAGATAACATTTATTGAATATAAAATTAAAATTAGATTTTTAAAGTTTATCAGAGAAAAATGAAATACGAACAATATATTAGAACAGGGGTCTCCAAACTATGGCCCATAGGTCAAATGCGGCCCGCAATATGATTTTATCCGGCCCGCCAATTGGACTAATTTTTCAATGAGAATCCGCAAAATAAAACATGAGGGTATTGATAGATTTCAAATGCATTAATTAAAATTGTGTTCAAAATATATTCCCGAATAGCAAAAAGTAACCGTAATCCAAGTTACGGTCTTTCTGACTGTAAAAGTTATTGTTATTATTCGTGACACCTCCAAGGAGTCCGAAGACTCATCGCGGGAGGACACCTATTGTACAACTCTCCATCTCCACCACTACACTGAGCCTCTACAAATAAGTTATTGTTATTATTCGTGACACCTCCAAGGAGTCCGAAGACTCATCGCGGGAGGACACCTATTGTACAACTCTCCATCTCCACCACTACACTGAGCCTCTACTAAAAAATCAGCTAACGTCTATTATTATTCAACACCTCCAGGGAGGCCAAAGACACATCGAGGGAGATGTGTGCCAACAGCATCGAACGATTGGTTCCCTTCCAACTACTAACCGTGCTCAAACTTACTTAACTGAGCCATTAGTAGCAGAGGCTCTACAAATCGACTAACCTTTGTTCCCAAGAAGAAAACGTAATTCGCAGTCGGCAGGATCGGTAAAAAAGGTCGGTAAAAATGGACTAACGAAGAAAAAAAATGTGAATTTTACAAAATTTTACAAGCAAATTTTTTCAAATTTGCTTGTAAATTTATCTCTATTTTTAGGACAACGTATCTTTGCGAACAAACTTTTTCCCAAATGAAATATATCGAGTCAAAATATAGGGCAAATTTACATGATGAACATTTGAAATCGCTACTTGTAATTAGCACTTCAAAATTTGAACTTGAGTTTAATAAGATTTTAAAAACACAAACACAGTTACATCATTCACATTAATGGTTTTATTATAATTTGTGATAAAAATATGAGAATTTGCTGATAGTGTTCGTTGTCATTAATATATGATAATTTAATTTCACATACTCTGTAATCAGTTTTTATCTGCTATCAATAAAACTCATATATCTAGTTCTAAAGTTTTTTTTTTTTACTATGGCCAGCTGAACAGTGCTGAAGTACCCAATGTGGCCCTCACAGCGAAAAGTTTAGAGACCACTCAGAAGATAGATGTTGAAAGTTTTTTTCACTTGGTTAGACTATAAAGTAAAGATGTCAAAATTATAATTTCTGGGTATCTTTAATTTACATTCAAAGATAATTTTTTACTTTATGTATAATGTGTTGCTACTCTCTGATTAGGGCTATCAGCAAACATAAAAATATATTCAATGAAAATAGTTCTTCCAGATACATTTTTCAATATTGAGCAATCCTGTGATTTAACGTCAAATTAGCAAAGATTAAAGAAAATATGATAAAAGCATGTATTAGAAAAGGAATGAAAAAATGTCTTATTTGTAAAAACATTTTCTTTATAAATTAAAGATGCCAAGAAATAATATACTTGGTTTAATCGTTTATCCAAGTGTAAGCAAATAAAGTTTGCCCCTGAAGTAATTTCAGGACTGGGAAACTATTATATAGAAGCTCATTTACAACACTTGCCTTAGTATCCCACAATGCAAAGCACATGTATAATGGCATTACACATGTGTGTAAGCATATGTGCTTTGCTTTATGGGATATAAAGGCAAGTGCAAAGAACATGTATAATGTATAGCATTATACATATCTTTATCTGGACGATTTCAATCGAAGGTGAGTTAGCCGATCTCATACGGAGGTAGCAGGGTTTTTTCTCCCACATACAGACAAATCGGCCCTTCAGAACACATGCAATTTACAGACAAAAAAAAAAACTAGTTGTTGTGGAGGTGGGCGGTAGATGGCGTTGATGGAGATGATTCGTAGTAGAGGTTCGGTGTAGTGGTTGAGACAGTTGTAGGTGTCCTCCCGCGACGAGTCTTCGGACTCCTTGGAGGTGTCAGGAATAATAATTATACATGTCCGTAAGGATATGTTCTTTGCATTATGGGATACTAAGGCAAGTGATGTGAAGTCATTAGCTTCTATATATGAGTTGCCCAGTACTGAAATTACTTCAGGTGCTAACTTGGTTTGCTTACACTTGGATAAAGCATTAAACCAAGAATATAATTTCTTGGCATCTTTAATTTATAGTATAACCAAGTGGAACAAATTCCAACATCTATCTCTTTATCCAGAATATTTTAATAATATGAACTTCTTCATATTATTAAAATACAAAGAAATTTGTATAACACCTTTTGGCTACTTGTATATGGAAATATGACCTCTGCATTACTTCAACCTTGGTATCATGACTATACATACAAATGTAACCACAGTAATAAGATTTTAATACATAAATATTTCATCCTAAGTATCACAGGACATCTTCAGTATGGTTAATTCAAACAGTACTAGGAATCAGATAAACTTAGGGCGCATGCTTACAATAGAATCCTTCTATGTGAGCAGTAGCGTTATAGAATTAAATTAAAATATATCTGGAAAAAAAAAAAAGATTAAATTAAAATAAAATGACATGTATAAAAATTAAGATGACAATTTCCCAGACTTTAGGGATAGTAAGAACGTCATTACGGTTCAAAGTGGATCTGTGACGTAGGACTTCAGCACTTTCTTTATATAAACATCTATGTAGAAGTTTACTCTTTTTCCAATGAATCCATGGTTTGGGTTTTCAACTCCGTGTTGTGCAAGGCCCGATTTCTGCAATTTGATAAGACAGATATGGTCTTGATGTTCAAAAATGCGTTTGCTAATGGATCTGCCTGTCTGTAAATAGCAGGACAATTTACAGGAACATGGGACCTCATACATGCCAGGTAGAATCAGAGGTGAGAGTTTGTCTTTAGGAGAAGGTAACAAATTACAGATCTGGTTGATTGGTTTGCAGGTAGCAGCCAGTTCACATTTCTTCATAACTTTTGAAAGACGTTTGGAGAAGCCTTTGGCATAAGGTATGGGAATCCTAATGGTTTGCTCTTGTCTAGGTTGATGTGTGCAGAAGTGACTGATGATTTTTGAGTTGTTTTTGGATTGTATCCATTTAAGTATGGCTGTACTTTTGATGATTTCCAATTCTTGGTTTAAATATTCTTCAGAGCAGCAGAATCTGTATGATCTGGTTACTAATGATTTAATGATGCCAAATTTTTGAGATGGATGATGAGTCAAAGAATTGTGAACATAGCGACCTGAAAAAGTCAGCTTACGATAGACAGAAGTGGAGAGAGAACCATCTTCTTTTCTTTGGATGTGTACATCCAGGAAGGAGATACCGTGTGGAGATTCTTTTTCTAGCATGAATTTGATGCAAGGATGAAGAAGGTTGATTTTATCTAGGAATTCTGAACAAGAACTAGGAATGTAGTTCTTGCTCAGAATAACCCTAGACAGCAAAGACGTCATCAACATATCGAAGCAAGATTTTTGGTTTAGGATTAAACGTGAAAATTTTTTCTTCAAGGTATTCTAGAGAAAGGTTGGCTAGGTTTGGTGATAAGGGAGATCTCATTGCTGTTCCTTCCTCTTGCTTATAAATTTTCTCTTTCCTAGTGAAGTATCCAGACATAATAACAAATTTGAATAACTCAACAATATCAGATGGAAATTTTTGAGTGAGCAAGTCTATCGTTTCCTTATTGGGAGTATTAGTGAAGAGGGAGACAATGTCGAAGCTAATTAGCATGTCAGTTTCCAACAGTTGAATGTCTTTTATTTTTGTGGGAAACTCTGTAGAATTTTTAATTGATGAGGCTGAGTGGCCTAAGAGAGGACGGAGAAGGTTAGATAACAATCTCGATAATTTGTAAGTTAGACTGCTAATAGAATCCATGATGAGTCTGAGTGGAACGTTATTCTTGTGAAGTTTAGGTAAATCGTATATTCTAGGAGGTCTAGCATTGTATGTCCTGAGTTTTTTTATTCTTTCTTGATTCTAAGGAAGTGGTTTCGTCTAGTAACTTGTTGAGTTTCTTGAGCTGTCTTTTTGTAGGATCATAATCAAGTTGGGTGTATGTATAAATGTATAATAATAAATTCATTTTTCGGTTATATGAATTGATATCTAGGACAACAGTGGTATTTCCCTTCGGCTATGGTGATAATTATGTTTCTATTACGTTTTAAGGAGGTGAGAACTTTCACTTCTGATGGTGGGATATTCAAGTCCGAAGGTTTGGCATCATAGATTATTTTGGCTATTTCGAAATGTAGTCTATTGGCTTCAATATTGGACAGATGGCCGATGTTTCTTTCAATGTTGTATAAAATCTAAATATGGAATGCATTTAGGTGAAATGTTCCAGCAAACTTATACCTTTTGCTGGAACATTCAATTTAAAAAAAAAAAACTGAGGACATACCATGCTAGGCCTCCTAGAATATCCTGTCCTGTCAGATGTCTTCTCCCTTCAGAAGATTGACTACCATGTGTCTCCACCATGTCCTATTCTGTGCCTCTCTGCTGCATTCCTCATATGAGAGATAGGTCCAGTCTTCTATATTTTTTCCACTCCAGTGTTTGTCTTCCTCTCCTCTTTCCCTCATAAGTTCCTTTGGGAAGTGTCCTTTGTAGGCAGTTATGCTTCAGAATATGTCCAACATAGCTGACTTTTCTCTTTTTAATTTTTTATCAGGCTCCTGTTTACGCCTACGATCTCTAGTACCGCTTCATTTATCTTTTTGTCTTTCCATGATATCCTCATAATTCTTCGCAGCATCCACATTTCAAAGGCCTTTTTTCACACTCAGATTTGAGAGTGTCTCCATGCCTCTACTCCGTATAATAATTAACTGGTAATTAGCTTATGGAATTAACAATGCATATAAAGGATATTAATTAAAGGCAACTTTAATGAATGACTTCAATATTTCGGCAATGTCATGTTGCCATCTTCAGGAACATAAAAATATGGTATGTGCATGCAGGCACTAACAAAAGCAAACGAGGAAGAAGGCAAGAAACTAATATTGTTCCTAAAGTCCTAATGGTGCCCTCTGGCAGGCTAATTGGGTTGTCTTGACCGAAGTTCTCATAATGTAAATCTCCCAAATTTGGGGTAGTTTCATGCACCCAAATTTCTTGAGGTTTGGAACGTGTTTTTAGAGCTGCTGATGATTCCTTGAATAATCTTTCATACTTGAACTTGCTGCGGTGTATTATTTTAGTTTTCTTCCAACGAATTCTATACCTGGTATCTAAGGCATGGTCTGCCAGCCCAGAGTGGCTGTTCTGGTGAAACCGGATGTAGTCTTTGTGATCTGAAATTCTAATATTTGCTGTCCTGCCTGTTTGGCCAAAGTAGGACAATTTGCAGCTGCAAGGGACCTGGTATACACCAGGTAGGTCTATGGGAAGTGGTTGGTCTTTGGTAGAGTGGATAAGGGATGTCAACTTTGTATATGGTCTATAGCAAGAAGTCAGGTCATATTTTTTGAGGATATTGGTTATTTTCTCAGAGGTGCCCAGATGTAGGGGATGGTGATAGATTTAGTGTAATCTTTATTGTGAAGGGGGAGGGTTGTGGTTTAATGGTTTTAGTATTTTGGGGGGGATTATAGCCATTGGCTAAGAAAGTATTGAGGATGTGGTTTAGTTCATTGATTAGAGCATCGTCATCTGAGCAGATTAATTTTGCCCTGTTATATAGTGTTTTTATAACCCCGTATTGTTGTGTGTGTGTGGGGGGGGGAATTGCTGGTGAATGTATCTGCCGGTATGGGTGAGTTTTCTGTAAACAGAGAAAACCAAAGATCCATCAGGCTGGCGAGTGATTAAAGTGTCTAGGAAGGGGAGGGTGTTGTTTTCCTCTTTTTCTAAGGTGAATTGGACTCTGAGGTGTTGGTTGTTTAAGTGTGTTAGGAAGGAGTGGAGTGTATCTGAGCCATGTGGCCAATTAGCGAACACATCATCCACATATCGAAACAAATACTGGGTTTTTGTGGGGCAGAGTTTAAGGCTTTCTCTTCAAAGGTCTCCATAAAGAAGTTGGCCAAGGGTGGGGAAAGTGGTGAACCCATGGATGCCCCCTCTATCTGTTTGTAGAATTTTCCTTGCCAAACGAAATAGCCCGAGTTCATTGTGAACTGAAATAGGGCTGAGATTGGCTTGGAGGAAGCCAAGCCAAGTTTCGGGAGGAAACTTGGCTTGGATGAGCTCTAGGGTTTCTTTGAGTGATACATTAGTGAATAGGGAGGAGATGTTAAAACTGACCATTATGTCAGTGTGTTGGAGTGAGAGATTTTCTATACTGGCTTTAAAGTGGGCTGAGCTTTTTATGTGTGATGGTGTGTTGCCAGTATAGTGTGTGAGCATTTTGGCTAAATGTAGAAGAGGACTTGAGGATGAAGAACTTGGATGTGGTGACAGCCCAAGACAGGAGGATGTGGAGGAGACTCATCATTAACAATGACCCCACTTAAGTGGGAAAAGCTGCAGAAGAAGAAGATAGTCTTCTGGGAGGATGTTTAAATAGAGTGTTGGCAATTATTAGGTTATTGGTTTCACAGAATTGAATTAATCTTTCACCTCTTTCATTTTTGATTCCAAGCAATTGGTTTCCCATGCAAAATGTGATTTTTTCTGAGCCCACTTTTGCATTTAGGTCGCTCATCATTATAATAATATCATCAGACTTAGCACTAGAGATTGGAGTTTGGATGGTTCATAAAATTGTTCCAACTCTTTATCGGGGCAGTCTTGGGTTGGTGCATATGCTTGGATAATATATAAGTTGAATGGTTGTGCAGTTATTTGGGCTGCTATGATTCTGTCATTTATGGGCCAATATCCATGTAGATACACAATAGCAAATAGCAAATACATGGTTTAAACTTCCACCAAGAAGACTGTACACTTGAAAATTGCCTCAAGATAACCAACATAATATTGTCAGAAATCAAATTGATTATATACTGATAAATAAAAGATTCCACAGTAGTATAAAGAGTGCAAAGACTTATCCTGGAGCAGATATCTCATCAGACCACAATCCCATAGTTGCAGAAGTACGTCTTAGATTAAAATCAGCTAAAAAATCACAAAAGAAGAAAAAGAAAATTGATGTAGAAAAACTGAAAGACCCGAACATAAATAAAAGTGCCAAGACACAGCTTAACCTGCGATTACAACAGATTAACATAGAAGAAAATAAAAGTGTGGAATCTCTTTGGAATAGCTTAAAGAATGCCATCGTAACAACAAGTATTGAAGAAGTAGGTTATGTGAATAATATAAAACAACAGGAATGGATGACAGATGAGATTCTTTCCCTTATTGATACAAGAAGAATGTATAAAAACAAAGACCTAGCCAGGTATACAGAAACACACAACATCATCAAGAAAAAAATAAAAGAAGCCAAGGAAAATTGGATGAAAAATTTATGTACTGAAATTGAACTGCTTCAGAAACAACATGATAATTTCAATCTGTATAAGAAAATCAACGAAATTTCCGGAAAACTGAGGAAAAAGCAAATAGTGTCTCTAAGAGACGAAAATGGAAAAATAGTTCTAGAAGAAGAGAATAAAGCACAGATTTGGATAAAATATGTAACAGAACTTTTCAATGATACCAGACAGAAGCCTATAAATATAAAAGATAACATTCAAGGACCAGCAATCATGAAATGTGAAATAGAGAATGCTATACAAACAAGTAAAACAGGAAAAGCCAGTGGACCAGATGGTGTGCAAACAGAATTTTTAAAATTAATCGAACCAGATAACATCAAACTTCTTGAAAAACTATTTAATAAAATATATGAAAGTGATGAATTTCCATCAGATTGGCTCAAATCTACATTTATCACTATCCCAAAGAAACCCAAAGCGAATTCCTGTGGTGACTTCAGACTTATTAGTCTAATGAGCCAAACATTAAAAATATTTTTGAAAGTAATTCAGAATCGCATTTATAGAAAAAGTGAAGAAACTCTAAGTGAAACACAATTCGGCTTTCGGAATGGTTTTGGTACTAGAGAGGCCCTTTTCTGTACCCAAATATTGATACAAAAATGCATAGAAAAACAGAAATCTGTCTTTATGTGTTTCATAGATTTTGAAAAAGCATTCGACAAAGTCAGACACACCAACTTAATAGAAATCCTTCAACAAATAAGGCTAGACGAACAAGACATAAGACTAATAACAAATCTGTATTGGAATCAGTCAGCTACCGTTCAATTAGACAACATTACCACCAGTGATATTAACATCAAAAGAGGAGTGAGACAAGGATGTGTGCTCTCACCACTCCTGTTCAACATATATGCAGAGGTAATCTTTAAAAAAGCATTGGAAGAATGTCCAGAGGGAATCACAATAAATGGAAAGATTGTTAACAACCTACGATATGCAGATGACACTGTGCTAATTGCAGATAACATTATGGATCTCCAAAAACTCGTTGACGGAGTATACATAGAAAGCCAAAGAATGGGAATAAATATAAACATCAACAAGACAAAATACATGATCATCAGCAAACATCCAGACTCATCAATGAAACTGACACTCAATGGGAAAAATATTGATCAAGTGTGAATATTTTATATCTATTTCTGGATCGGTGGGATCCAGAAATAGATATAAAGACAAGGATTGAAGTTGCAAGGCAGTCCTTCATGAAAATGAGAACACTATTCTGCAATAAAGTCCTAAACATGGAAGTCAGATGCCGAATGCTGAAATGTTACGTGTGGTCTATTCTGCTCTATGGAGTTGAAACATGGACATTGAAGGCGACAACCATCAAGAAAATCAAAGCCTTTGAGATGTGGCTATACAGAAGAATGCTAAAGATATCATGGACAGAAAAAATTACCAATGAAGATGTCTTAAAATCCAATGGCAAAGCTAAACATCTTGTACAAATAATCAAGAAACGAAAAACATCATATCTTGGACACATCATGAGAAACAGCAAATACCAACTTCTACAAACTATTTTGGTAGGAAGAATTGATGGCAAAGGAACTAGAGGAAGAAAAAGAATATCATGGTTTGACAACATCAAGACGTGGACAGGAAAGAGCAGTGCACAACTGCTCAGATTAGCACAAGAGCGCAGTTTGTTCGCCAAGATGGTTGCTGACCTTCGATAGAAGATAGCACAATAAGAAGAAGATCCATGTAGAGATTTTGAAATTCTATTACTTAGGACAAGTGCTACTCTGTTAAGGTGTAAGTCACTGCCAGAGTAGATTATAGTGTGATTTTTTCTTCTTATTATGCCTGTATCTGTCCACCTCACTTCACTGATACCTGCGATATCACCCTTCAACACTTCTAATTCCTGGATTAAGTTGTCTAATTTATCTGCCTCATAGTGTGTTCTGACATTCCATGTTACTATTTTCAAGAGATTGCTCCTGGGTTTCAGAGAAGGGACATCTGAGAATATCCTCCCCAGAGGGTTTGGAATATTATCTTCATACACTACCTTAGTAGTTCTTGTCTTACAATTCGCAGTTTCAAGCTCTTCTTCCCTGTAGCTATAAGAGCTGATGGTTGCAGGGGTCTCAACAACATCTCTAATTTCATATTGTGACATGGTTGACTACGGATAAATACATAGTGAGGCTCCAATCTCTTCCACAACGGCTGGCCACAAGTCCCTTAGATGTCAGGAGTGTGTCCTCGTTGTGCCGCACATCTTGCTGTCATGCAATTGATGCCATTGTTCAGTCAATGTTGATTCTTCTGCCATCTTGGCCATTCCAGATTTCGTGCACATAAAGGTTTGACATTCCCTATTTACAGCATTCTATATATTGCTGATAGCCTAACTTAGTTTAGCCTGCAAGCCAAGGTAGTTTACTGGGGTGTAACCGCTAGTGTGCACTACCACTTCTTGGAGCAATAAGTGAGAGTTGAGTATATGAGGACCAGAGCCCAAGATCCAGACCTGAGATCAGCGGATGACATCGATACTAAGGTGCTACTTCCCCATACACCTAGAATATACGGTTTACCTAAACTTCACAAGAATAACGTTCCACTCTGATCCATCGTGGATTCTATTAGCAGCCTGACTTACAAATTATCAAAATTTTTATCTCACCTTCTCCGTCCTCTAATAGGCCACTCAGCCTCATCAATTAAAAATTCCACAGAGTTTCACACATAAAAGACATTCAACTGTTGGAAACTAACATGGTAATTAGCTTCGACATTGTCTCCCTCTTCGCTAATACTCCCAATAAGGAAACGATAGACTTGCTCACTCAAAAATTTCCATCCAATATTGTTGAGTTATTCAAATTTCTTATTACATCTGGATACGTCACTTGGAAAAAGAAAATTTACAAGCAAGAGGATGGAACAGCAATGAGATCTCCCTTATCACCCAACCTTTTTCTAGAATACCTGAAGAAAAAATTTTCACGTTTAATCCTAAGCCAAAAATCTTGCTTCGAGATGTTGATGACGTCTTTGATGTCTACGGTCATTCTGAACACTGTAACTACACTTGTTTCTATCATGTTGGAGGCTTAATGGATTTTTTTACGATACTCAAAAAGGATTAAAATAGAATTTAATACTTCCTATATTTCGTCCTAGTCACTAGGACATCTACAGGGATTACAAAAACAATTAATGTAACATGCACACAAATATCATACAATACTAAGCCCAACCACGTGGGTGACACTAAAGTCCTATCTAGGTGGAGCACCCTCTAAGGCGGTAGTAGGTGACCTGGAATGTAAGGTGGGACCTCTGGTGATGAGTGTTTCACAAATATTCGGAAGCTTAATGCAACCGTATTTATTAAGATTTTGATGGTTTCTGAGAGCTGCTGCTGCTTCTAAGAAAAGTCTCTCTTTCTTGAATTTGCTGTGGTGGAGCAAGGTGGTTTTCTTCCATGATACCCTATGGGTGGTGTCCAAAACATGGTCAGCCAAGCCTGAATGACCATAGTTGTGTTTACAGATGTAAGACGTGTTCCTCCAGGCGGATGGATGCTGATCTGCCTGTCTGTCGAAAGTATGCCAGCTTACAGGAACAGAGTACTTTGTGAACTCCAGGCAGAGAGAGAGAGAGGAGGGAGCTGATCTTTCATAGAACGGATAAGAGTAGCAAGTTTGCAGTGGGGCTTATATGCTGTGTGTAGTACAACCTACACACAGCATATAAGCCTCATATGCTGTGTGTAGGTTGTACTACACACAGCATATAAGCCCGACCGCAAACTTGCTACCCTTATCCATTCTACGAACGATCAGCTCCCTCCTCTCTCTCTCTCTCTCTGCCTGGAATTCACAAAGTACCCTGTTCTGTAAGCTGGCGTACTTTGGACAGACAGGCAGATCAGCATCCATCCACCTGGAGGAACACGTCTTACATCTGTAAACACAACTATGGTCATTCAGGCTTGGCTGACCATGTTTTGGACACCACCCATAGGGTATCATGGAAGAAAACCACCTTGCTCCACCACAGCAAATTCAAGAAAGAGAGACTTTTCTTAGAAGCAGCAGCAGCTCTCAGAAACCATCAAAATCTTAATAAATACGGTTGCATTAAGCTTCAGAAGATTGAGGAAACACTCATCACCAGAGGTCCCACCTTACATTCCTGGCCATCTACTACCGCCCTTAGAGGGCGCTCCACCTAGATAGGCCTTTAGTGTCACCCACATGGTTGGGCTTAGTATTGTATGATATTTGTGTGCATGTTACATTAGTTGTTTTTGTAATCCCCGTAGATGTCCTAGTGACTGGGACGAAATATAGGAAGTATTAAATTATATTTTAATCCTTTTTGAGTGTTGTAAAAAATCCATTAAGCCTCCAACATGATGTCCTCACAGCACTTAAGCCTCTACATACGAACTTGTTCCTAGATAAAATCAATCTTCTTCTTCATCCTTGCATCAAATTCATGCTAGAAAAAGAATCTCCACAGGATACCGCTTTCCTGGATGTACACATCCAAAGAAAAGAAGATGGTTCTATCTCCACTTCTGTCTATCATAAGCCGACTTTTTCAGGTCGCCATGTTCACAATTCTTTGGCTCATCATCCATCTCAAAAATTTAGCATCATTAAATCATTAGTAACCAGAGCACATAGATTCTGCTGCTCTGAAGAATCTTTAAACCAAGAATTGGAAATCATCAAAAGTACAGCCATACTTAAATGGATACAATCCAAAAACAACTCAAAAATCATCAGTCACTTCTGCACACATCAACCTAGACAAGAGCAAACCCATAGGATTCCCATACCTTATGTCAAAGGCATCTCAGAATGTCTTTCAAAAGTTATGAAGAAATACGAACTGGCTGCTACCTGCAAACCAATCAACCAGATCTGTAATTTGTTACCTTCTCCTAAAGACAAACTCTCATCTCTGATTCCACCTGACATGTATGAGGTCCCATGTTCCTGGAAATTGTCCTACTATGGACAGACAGGCAGATCCATTAGCAAACGAATTTCTGAACATCAAGACCATATCCGTCTTATCAAACCGCAGAAATCGGGCCTTGCACAACATGGAGTTGAAAACCCAAACCATGGATTCATTGGAAAAAGAGTAAACTTCTATATAGATCTTTACATAAACATGAACGTTCATATAAAGAAAGTGCTGAAGCCCTACATCACAAATCCAATTTGAACCATAATGACATTCTTACTATCCTTAAAGTCTGAGAAATTGTCATCCAAATTGTGTAAAATAACATAAAATAACTCTCAGAAAGACTTTCAAGATAGGAACATCAGAGGACTCCTGCAACCTGGGAAACTAGACATAATGTAAAACGAAACGGAAGACAATAAGATACTAATCTTAGGGTTTGCAGAAACTCACTGGAAAGAACGTGGTCATTTTACAACACATAAAGGAAACAAGGTGTTTTTTCCAGACAATAACAGTGAAAAGGGAGTTGCCATCATTGTTAATAAAAACATAAAACAGTAAAGGATACAACTCAGTAAGTGATAGAATCATAACAGTATGATTAAACACTAACCCAATTCCAACAACGCTAATACAAGTTTATGCACCCACATCAAATGCAGAAGATGAATTAAGTGAGAAATTCTACAGAGAACTAAATGAAACTATGGATACAATACCAAGAAAGGATATTCGAATAATTCTAGGGGACTTTAATGCTAAGGCAGGATCCAATGCACATGCTTAAATGAAATCATTGGAAAATGTGGACTAGGAATTAGAAATGAACGAGGAGAAAAAACTATTGGAGTTCTGCATCGAAAGGGAATTAGCAATCACTAACACAATGTACAAACAGCACAAGAAGAGACTATACACATGGGTAGCACCTGGGAATCGATGTAAGAATCAAATTGACTATATTTTAATCGACAGAAAATGGAGGACACTAATCAATAACATCGAAACACTGCCAGGTGCAGACTGTGGATCAGCCCATCAATTATTAATCTCTAATTTAAAGATCCATCTGAAAGCAAACAAGAATAACAGCAACAAAAGATATGACTTTTCATAAATGGACAACAAATTCATGATGGACAGCAGAGCTCAAGAAACAAAAAAGTACACCTCAGGAACAACGTATTGAATCACATTGGACACACTTAAAACAAACCATTGCAAAATCTGCAGCCAAAAACATCCCAATAAAAAAGAAGAATGACAGTCCATGGATTACAAAAGAAACCCTAGAACTAATTGATTAAAGGAAACAAATTAAAATAACAGATTGGCAAAAACCAAATTACCTGAACCTGAATAAAAGCTATTAAGAAATCTTGCCAAAAAAGATAAAAATAGCTATATCCAAAACATTTGTAAAGAAATAGAAAGACACTCCAACTCAAATGAAATAACAGATTTATTCAAGAAGGTTAAGGATATAACCAAAAAATTCAAACCAAAACTTAATATAATTACAGAGGAAAACGGCAAGATCTTAAATGACACTAATGACATAGCCAGAAGACAGAAAGAATATTGCACTGAGCTGTACAAGGGCCCAGATATTCAACAAGAAGACGAAGGAGCTATAGAAAACACGGAAACGGAACCTGAGATCCTCAAAACTGAAGTATATAATGAGCAATCAAAAAATTAAGGAATAACAAAGCCCCATGTCCTGATTCAATACTGTCTGAAATGCTGAAAAACCTTGGAGAGAATGCAGTCAACTGTATACATGATCTATGCAACAAAATCTGGAAGACTGATTTTGTTGCATAGATCAAAAGCTGGAAGACTGAAAGGCAATCACAACAAATGTGAAAACTACCGCACCATTGCCCTTATTTCACATGCCAGCAGGATTTTACCACACATTATTAAGGAAAGATTACAAAGCTTTATAGACCATCAGATCTCAGAAGAACAAGCAGGATTCAGAAAAGGTCGAGGAACTAGAGATCATATATCTAACATCAGACAAATAATCGAAAAAGCAAGGGAATTCAATTTAAGCCTTTATCTATGCTTTATAGATTACTCCAAGGCCTTTGCCTATATGAGATGGGATATTTTATGGGACATTATGCAAGAATCAGGAATACCAAACCTTCTAGTAACCATAATAAATTCAGTTTAATCCTTTATCCAAGTGTAAGCAAACAAAGTTTGCACCTGAAAATATCTTCAGGACTGAGGTAAGGTGGTACATCCCTTGGCAACTCGTAGCAAAAGTGGACCAGGCTCGCATTACTCGTCTATCTCCCATAATGCAAAGCACATCTCTTTGCGGACATGTATACTTCTGTGCATTAAGGGAAGGGCCACTACCCAGATCGGTTTCGACCTTTATTGAGGTCTTGTCAGTGGGAGGCAGATCCAAAGTGGTGATACTAAGGCAGAAGCAATGGAGTGGTCATATTTACCTATACGAATTGCCTATATTTACCTATACGGTATAAGTAGTGGCACTTCCCTTAATGCATAGCAGTATACATGTCCACAAGGAGATGTGCTTTGCATTATGGGAGATACTGAGACAAGGAGTGATGAGATCTTGGTGCAACTTTGCTACGAGTTGCCAAGGGATATACCACCTTACCTCAGTCCTGAAGATATTTTCAGGCACAAACTTTGTTGGCTTACACTTGGATAAAGGATTAAACTAAATTTATTAAAGTCTAACCAAGTGCAAAATAAACTTCCAACATCTAGTAATTCTCATAAAGAACTTATATCAACAAAATCAAGCAACAGTAAGAATTGAAAACTCAGTGTCCCTTGCATTCCAATTTGAAAAAGGTTCAAGATAAGGATGCATAATCTAACCATTACTATTCAACCTTTACAGTGAAACTGTAATGAAAAGATCTCTAGAAAAGTGGAATGGAGGCATTAAATTAGGTGACCGAACAATCACTAGCTTATGATACACAGATGACACAGTGATAATAGCAATAAATGAACACAAATTAAACTCCATCCAAAATCAATTAGAATTGGAAAGTTTAAGCCATGGTTTACGAATAAATCAAGACAAAACCAAAATAATGGTTATAAACAACATCTAGTAGAAGGAATAGATGTAGAAGGAATTGAAGTTGTCGACAATTTCAATTACCTTGGAGTGATAATAACAAAAAAAGATGGATGTAAAAAAGAGATAAGAAGAACAGCACTAGCTAAGAAAGTGATGACTGATTGTAATTAGATCTGGAAAGACAGGCACATCTCCAAAAAGACCAAAATTAAGCTTGTAGAAACCTTAGTTTATTCGATCTTTCTCTATGCTTCTGAATCTTGGACAATGACAAAAGATGACAGAAGAAGAATTGATCACTAAAAAACACATGTACTAACCACAGTAATGACTATTTAATTCGTAAATATTTCATCCTAAGTATCTTGGGACATCATCAGTACAGCAGTTCAAACAATACTAGGAATACCATACCTTAGGCGCATGATTACAATGGAATCTCAATATGCGTGCAGTAACGTGTTATAGAAGTAAATTAAATATAACTGAAAAAAAAATAATAAAAATATATATATACACACACAGGAATACCTTGTATAGGTTAATTGGTTCCAAGAAGCGTCCGCACTATGCAAAACCGCATTGTTTGAGGTCTATTTATAAAGGTTTTCAATTTAATTTGTTTATTACAAAAATTTAGGATAATAAAAATGTTTAAAAATGAAACCAAATTATTATTTTCATTAATTAAATAACAAATAAAATCCTTTTAAACTGATATAAAAGTTGTAGAAAACAAAACAAGTATTGCTTAATTTTAGCATACTGTACAGTAATTTACTTTTTACTAAAGTAGTCTTTTAGTGTTCGTTGAACCATCCTTGTCTACTTTGTATCTTCAAGTACTAGATATCTCTCTCTCTCTCTCTCTCTCTCTCTCTCTCTCTAGCATTTGATGTCATTATTGAGACTTTGTCTCACTACGGTGTTTCTTTCCAAATTCGGGTCAGCATTTATGAGAAAGTCGGAAGCTTCGTCGATTTTTCTCACAAAAGTTGAAAGGTCAGCAAAGGAAAATTCTTCAACCATGACATCAGTGGGATCATCTTCGTCTTCTTCATAGGCTCGTTGTTGTTCCAACTCCAAAAGGGTTTCATCATCCAGATCATTTGAATGAGAATCAATATATTCGTTCATTGTTACAATCTAAACTTGTAAAACCAAGATCTTTGCCCATCTGAACAATTTCTGTTGATATTTCCTCTTTCTGTGTTGCAAACGCAACAAGTCCTTTGAACAATGCGGCAAGATATTATGCCATATGGGTTCTGTGTTGCTTTGAGTCACCTCTTGCCAAGATTCATAAATATTTTGAATGGCATCTTTAATGTTAAATTTCTTCCAAAATTCACTCAAAGTCCAAGAATCTTCTTCTTCTGCTGCAGCTTTAATAGCTTGAGCAAAAGTTCGTCTTAAATCTTCTTCTTATTGTGCTATCTTCTATCGAAGGTCAGCGACCATCTTGGCGAACAAACTGCGGTCTTGTGCTAATCTGAGCAGTTGTGCACTGCTCTTTCCTGTCCACGTCTTGATGTTGTCAAACCATGATATTCTTTTTCTTCCTCTAGTTCCTTTGCCATCAATTCTTCCTACCAAAATAGTTTGTAGAAGTTGGTATTTGCTGTTTCTCATGATGTGGCCAAGATATGATGTTTTTTGTTTCTTGATTATCTGTACAAGATGTTTAGCTTTGCCAATGGATTTTAAGACATCTTCATTGGTAATTTTTTCTGTCCATGATATCTTTAGCATTCTTCTGTATAGCCACATCTCAAAGGCTTTGATTTTCTTGATGGTTGTCGCCTTCAATGTCCATGTTTCAACTCCATAGAGCAGAATAGACCACACGTAACATTTCAGCATTCGGCATCTGACTTCCATGTTTAGGTCTTTATTGCAGAATAGTGTTCTCATTTTCATGAAGGACTGCCGTGCAACTTCAATCCTTGTCTTTATATCTATTTCTGGATCCCACCGTTCATTAAGCCAACAACCAAGATATTTATATCTTGACACTTGATCAATATTTTTCCCATTGAGTGTCAGTTTCATTGATGAGGGCTGGATGTTTGCTGATGATCATGTATTTTGTCTTGTTGATGTTTATATTTATTCCCATTCTTTGGCTTTCTATGTAAACTCTGTCAATGAGTTTTGGAGATCCATAATGTTATCTGCAATTAGCACAGTGTCATCTGCATATCGTAGGTTGTTAACAATCTTTCCATTTATTGTGATTCCCTCTGGAGATTCTTCCAATGCTTTTTTAAAGATTACCTCTGCGTATATGTTGAACAGGAGTGGTGAGAGCACACATCCTTGTCTCACTCCTCTTTTGATGTTAATATCACTGGTGGTAATGTTGTCTAATTGAACGGTAGCTGACTGATTCCAATACAGATTTGTTATTAGTCTTATGTCTTGTTTGTCTAGCCTTGTTTGTTGAAGGACTTCTATTAAGTTAGTGTGCCTGACTTTGTCGAATGCTTTTTCAAAATCTGTGAAACACATAAAGACAGATTTCTGTTTTTCTATGCATTTTTGTATCAATATTTGGGTACAGAAAAGGGCCTCTCTAGTACCAAAACCATTCCGAAAGCCGAATTGTGTTTCACTTAAAGTTTCTTCACTTTTTCTATAAATGCGATTCTGAATTACTTTCAAAAATATTTTTAATGTTTGGCTCATTAGACTTTATATAGTTGATTAGACTTTATATTGTCTTAAATAGTAAGCCTTGAAAGTGGAGATAACACCATGATCCATTGGCTGCCGAATTGATGTTGTGTTTGGAGGGCAAAAACGAATCTTGACATTTTCATCTAAGTCAGTCAGTAGAGTTGGATGGCCTGGCGCATTGTTCTAATAAAAGCAAAATTTTGAAAAGAATATCATTCTTTTTACTATAGCTTTTGACTTCAGGTCAAAAACTATAGTAAAAACAAGTTTTAAACCAGTCTTCAAAAATTGAACGAGCCACCCATGCTTTTTTATTCGAACGCCAATTAACAGGTAAATTGTTCTTCGTAAAGCCCTTAAGAGCTCTCTCTTGGATTTACTGCTCTGTACACTAACAGTGGCCTCAATTTTAAATCACCTGATGCATTACCTCCTAGTAAAAGTGTCAATCAGTCTTTTGACACTTTATACCCAGCTTGTGTTTTTTCCTTCTCTGCTAGAAATGTGCGCGATAACATTCTTTTCCAGAACAAGCCAGTCTTGTCGGCGTTAAAATTTTGATCATCTGTGTAGCCTTCCTTCTCAATAAGATCCTTCAATTCATTGGGAAATAATTCTGCAATTTTAGTGTCAGCAATTTCGCTTTCACCTTGAATGCTTACGTTATGGAGTCCCATATGCTTTTTGAAATTGTAGAACCACCCGCAACTTGCTATAAAAGTTTCACTTGTACCTCATTCTTTTCGCTTTAATTTTCTTTTATTTTGTCATATAGACTTGTTGCTTTTCCCTGGATTATCATTTAACTCAAAGGAATCTTTTTCTGATTACAATCTTCAATCCAGATCATTAGAAAGCATACAATATTTTCCGTTGTAGAAGATCGATTTCTCACGATCACTTTTGACGTATAAGCAGTGCTCATTCCATGTTGTTTAATCTTTTCTTTGCTCTGAATGATCGAAAGACGTTCGGAGATGCCTTTGACGTAAGGTATGGGAATCATATGGACTTCTTGTCTGGGTTGATGTGTGGGAAGGTGACTGATGATTTTTTTGAGTTGTTTTGAGATTATATCCATTCAGTATGGCTGTATTTTTTTGATTATTTCTAGTTCTTGGTTTAGAGAATCTTCAGAGGAGCAGAATTTGTGTGCTCTGGAAACTAGTGATTTAATGATGCCAAATTTCTGAGATGGATGATGAGCGGAAGAATTGTGAATGTAGCGACCTGAAAATGTAGGCTTGTGATAGACAGACGTGGTGATGGAACCGTCTTCTTTTCTTTGAATGTGTAAATCCAGAAAGGAGGTACCTGGGAGATTCTTTTTCTAGCGTAAAGTTGATGCGAGGGTAAAGGAGGTTTATTTTATCTAGAAACAGTTGCAATTCCTGTTCGGGATGATCCCAGACTGCAAATACGTCATTGAGATATCGTAACCAAATTTTTGGTTTGGGTTCAAAAGTGAATTTTTTTTTTTTTTTTCAAGGTGTTCTAGAAACAGGTTTGCTAAGTTTGGTGATAAAGGAGATTCCATTGCTGTTCCTTCTTACTGCTTGTAAATTTGATCTTTCCAGGTGAAGTAACCGGGTGTAATAAAATATTTGAATAATTCAACTATATCAGAAGGAAATTTTTGAGTTAATAATTCTACTGTTTCTTTGTGGGGAATGTTCGTGAAGAGGGAGACAATGTCGAAGCTAATTAACAAGTCAGTTTTTAACAGTTGAATGTCTTTTATTTTTGCATGAAACTCTGTGGAATTTTTGATTGAAGAGGCTGAGTGGTCTATGTGAGGATGGAGAAGGTTAGATAAGAATCTTGATAACTTGTAAGTTCGACTGCAAACCTGTTTCTAGAACAAGGTGTTCTAGAAACAGGTTTGCTAAGTTTGGTGATAAAGGAGATTCCATTGCTGTTCCTTCTTACTGCTTGTAAATTTGATCTTTCCAGGTGAAGTAACCGGGTGTAATAAAATATTTGAATAATTCAACTATATCAGAAGGAAATTTTTGAGTTAATAATTCTACTGTTTCTTTGTGGGGAATGTTCGTGAAGAGGGAGACAATGTCGAAGCTAATTAACAAGTCAGTTTTTAACAGTTGAATGTCTTTTATTTTTGCATGAAACTCTGTGGAATTTTTGATTGAAGAGGCTGAGTGGTCTATGTGAGGATGGAGAAGGTTAGATAAGAATCTTGATAACTTGTAAGTTCGACTGCAAACCTGTTTCTAGAACAAGGTGTTCTAGAAACAGGTTTGCTAAGTTTGGTGATAAAGGAGATTCCATTGCTGTTCCTTCTTACTGCTTGTAAATTTGATCTTTCCAGGTGAAGTAACCGGGTGTAATAAAATATTTGAATAATTCAACTATATCAGAAGGAAATTTTTGAGTTAATAATTCTACTGTTTCTTTGTGGGGAATGTTCGTGAAGAGGGAGACAATGTCGAAGCTAATTAACAAGTCAGTTTTTAACAGTTGAATGTCTTTTATTTTTGCATGAAACTCTGTGGAATTTTTGATTGAAGAGGCTGAGTGGTCTATGTGAGGATGGAGAAGGTTAGATAAGAATCTTGATAACTTGTAAGTTCGACTGCTAATAGAATCTACGACGGGTCTGAGAGGAACATTAATTTTGTGAAGCTTAGGTAAACCTTCAGGTGAAGTAACCGGATGTAATAAAATATTTGAATAATTCAACTATATCAGAAGGAAATTTTTGAGTTAATAATTCTACTGTTTCTTTGTGGGGAATGTTCGTGAAGAGGGAGACAATGTCTTGGAGGTCTAGCATGGTATGTCTTGAGTTTTTTAATTGTTTCTTCATCTAAGGAGGAGGTTTCAAGTAACTTGTTTAATTTCCTGAGTTGATGTTTTGTAGGATCATAATCTAGTTTGGCGTAAGTATTACGATCTCAGAATAATAAATTAATTTTTTGGTCACATGAATTGGTATCAAGAACCAAAGTGGTATTTCCTTTGTCAGCTCTGGTAATGATTATATTTTTATTACGTCTTAAGGATGTAAGAGCTTTCAATTCTGATGGTGGGATGTTTAAACCTGAAAGTTTGACATTGTAGATTACTTTTGCTACCTCGAAACGAAGTCTGTTGGCTTCAGTACTGGAAAGATGGCAGATGTTTCTCTCTATGTTATGTATGAAATCTAAATATGGGAAACACTTGGGTGTAATCGCAAATTTATGACCCCTTGCTAGAACATTTAATTCGTCTGTTGTTAGTGGACAGTTAGATAAATTGACTACCCATTTTTCCATTGGTAATTTGTTAGTGATCTTTTTTGATTGATTTAGCAGATTAAGGTATTTATTATGAAGATTACTATTGCTTTTATCAAAAGCTTTTTCCCCGAATTCTTTGAGACAATAATAATCAATTGTAGCAGATCTTGATTTAACGTATTTGATAAGTCTGTTTCTAGTTCCGTAATTTTTAAATTATTTGTTGCCAATTCATGCTTAGAAACTTGTAATTGATCGAGTAGTAATAAAGGCTTGCTTTCTGATATATTTTATGCACACCTGGAGATTTGATGACTTCTTTCAGTTTTGCAAAAGTTGGAATGAGATTATCGTGTCTGCACTTTTTTTAAAAAAGAGATTCTAGCACGTAGCTAACCATGTTTTATCAAAACGTAGAATAAGAATAAGAAGAATTTAGGCGTTTGAGCTCTGGTGGGGGAGAAGATTGTTAAGAGTGTCTTGGGCAGAAAAACGAACAAACAAAAGTATCCTAGAAGAACTGAATACCCACACGACTTATAAACATAATTGACAAGAGAACAGTGCAATATTTTGGACACATGTAGAAGGGAAGGCAACTGCCTGGAAAAATCATCCAGGGTAAACCGTGTGGGAAAAGAAAAAGAGGAAACCACCCTACAGGTGGATTGACCAAATATCAAGAATAACTGGACTTAAACTAGAACAAGCAATAAGAGAAGCACAGGAAAGAAAGAAATGGCAAAGCATCATCAGGAAGGTCATGAGTCCTTAGACATGAGGAGATCCGAGAGAGAGAGAGAGAGAAATTGTGTAAAATAATTTTTTTTATATATGTTATCTTATTTTAATGTAATCTTTTTTTTTTCCAGATATATTTTAATTCTATAATGCCACTGCATGCATAGAAGGATTCCTTTGCAAGCATGCACCCTAAGTGTATGTGATTCCTAGTATTGTTTGAATTAACTGTACTGAAGAAGTCCTATGATACTTAGGATGAAATATTTATGTATTAAAATCTTATTAATGTGGTTACATGTGTATGTGTAGTCATGAATGCTCCACAGGTTTCGTTATACAATAAAAACCTTGGTATCACTTCTGGATCAGGCTCCCACTGATGAGACCTCAATAAAGGTCAAAACTGCTCCGAGTAGTGACCCTTCCCATAATCCATAGCATCATACAAGTCCATAAGTATATGTGCTTTGCATTATGGGATACTAAGGCAAGTGATGTGAAGTCATTAGCTTCTATACACGAGTTGTCCAGTCATGAAATTACTTCAGGTGCAAACTTTGTTTGCTTACACTTTGATAAAGGATTAAACCAAAAACATAATTTCTTGGCATCTTTAAATTATAGTATAACCAAATGGAAAACAACTTCCAATAACATTTTCTCATAATTATTATCATTATAAGGAATCTCCACAGAAACTCCTCATGGGAGATTTTTAATTATTATACACATAAAACATATCATTACTTCTCGTTAAACTCATTCACTGTCAGGAAACTCGCAACTAATATTGACAATCATTATTATTATTACCCCAAGACCTCATGGATTCAAAGACTCATCTGGGAGGCCCTTTTATCACACACACATCTCATCATAACGTGTCTTAAACACACTCAAACTCCCTGCAGACACCACGCTCTCAGGCAAGGCATTACAATCATTTACAACTCTGAAAGAAAAAAAACCTACCCCTCACTCCCCTACTCACACCCTCTTTATACAGTTTCCAGGGATGAACTCTGGTTCTCCCCTGATCTCCCACTATTTTCAGTAGAACTTCTCCGGCATTGATCCTATAACAGTGGTGTTCAACCTTTTATACTACGTGAGCTACTTTTCTATAAAAAGTTATTCGACGATCTACTCGCTTTTATAGATCATGTTCCCCCAACCTGATATCTGATTATGCACAAATAAACAACTAAAAACTTTATTTGCATATTTAAAAATTTATTTATCACATTATTTATATTTATTTATTTATATTTATCAATTTATTTATAATACATTTTAATACAACAAAAACAAACAAATATATTGGAATAAAATATTTATTTCTCGATTTTGGAAAACCAAAGTTAGGAAAAAAACAACAGATTGATTGCAAACTCACAAGTTATAGGAAATGTTGGTTGATTAAAAAAAAAAAAAAAAGTTAACGTGAAATTTGGCATTGTTTGGATCTTGAAATATTTTCATAGTCAAGTTGATATGAAGAAGTGGCCAATCGCAGAAAATCATCCAAATGATCATTTGTAATTTGGTTTCTTAATTGATTTTTTATGATGGTCATATTTGATAAAGCGGATTCTGACAAGTATGTCGATCCGAAACACGACAATTTTTCCCTCAATATTAGTTAATATTGGTAATTTTTTATGTACATACTTCCAAATGACTTCATTGTTTATTGATTTTAAATGTAAACTATTCTGAATGTTTATCATCTCAAGTTCTACTTCTGCTTGGTTTATATCAAACAGCCCACTAATTTTATTTGAAATTTCTGTGATGTTCAAGTTTTCTTGAAATGGACTATTGATAAAAGATACAATGATTTCAGTTTCATTAAAATCTTTAAATCTTGAATTTATTCCTCATCTTCCTCAACTAATTCTATTTCACGAATAAATTCTTTTAAATCACAGCGAAGCATTTCTTGATTTTGTTCAAAAAATTTTAATATATATGGGAGATGTCTAAATTTGCAGTCATTTATATTTTTCTTTAATAAAAGTAAGTATTGTTGGAAAATGTTTATTGAACTTAACATATCAATTAAATTTTTATCTCTACCTGGTAACTCTAAATTTAAATTGCTTCATTTCGTAAAGAAATCTACTAAAAATGATAAGTGTAACAACCATCTTTTATCACTCAATTGTGGATAAATATATCCTTTTTCATCAAGAAAAATTTTTATATCGTTAATTAATACAAGAAATCTTTCTAAAAATTGACTTCTGCTGAGCCAGCGAACATTACTGTACAACAGAAGTTCCCTATCATCATCTGCCTGTAATTTAAATAATTGCCGTTGCAGGGCTTTTCCTCTAACAGAATTTACAATTTTACATAATATCCAAAACATCTTTTGTGTTTAATCTTTTACTACACAGTACTTGTTGGTGAATAACACAGTGGTACGTTAAAAAATCTGGATATTTGTCATTGTTTTTACATAATGAAATGAAGCCTGATTTATTACCTATCATTGCATGAGCAGGCACAAGTTTAAAAAGCGGAAGTTTGTGTTATTTCACAAATTCATCAAATGCTGAAAAAAATGTCTTCTCCCCTAGTCCTTCCCAATAATGGTATAATTTTCAAAAGTTCTTCTTTACTTGAATAATCTTGAAATACCATGCGAATAAATACCATTAACTGAGCAATATCAGTGAAGTCGTTTGATTCAACAAATCGAAATGAAAACGCAACACACTGGTGAATGTCTGACATTAACCTGGCCTGGAAACTTTACTCCGGCAATTGGAACTCTTCCTTTCGGCAATTTGAAACCTTGTCTGTGGCCTAGAAGTAGTCTCTCTCTCTCTAGCGGGAAACTCCTCTCTCGAGCAACGTGGATCCGGGCAGTCTCTCTGATAGCGACTCTGGACTGGGTGACCCCCTCTCTGACAGACGGCCCCCTTTTTATTAGGCCTCCTCTGTGACCTCGCATAAAGTTTAGCAACCCCCAAAGAATCGGTATGAGTCTTTCATCTTATTATTATTATTATTGTTCTGGGCAACTCCAAGGAGTCGACAGACTCATCGAGGGAGACACTAACATCATGTCAAGAACAACTATTCGACATTGACACAGTATCTATCATACCTTGCCTTGAACTCATTCACGGTTGTAGCACCCACAACAGCCTCTGGAAGCTTATTGCTCTCATTCACCACTCTCCAAGTAAAAAACCTAGCTCTAAAACCCTTGTCGACCAGGCTCTTGCCCAGCTTCAATGCATGGCCCCTAGTCTTCCCACCACCAGCCATATTTTCAAAAATATCTTCTGGATCTATCTTATAGAAACCCTTCAGTAATATGAATGTCTCAATCATATCACCCCTCTTTCACCTATCGTCCAATCTCTGCAACACACAAATCTTCAACCTATTCTCATAAGGTTCATTCCACAGACCTGCTATCATCTTGGTCACTCGTCTCTGGATCCTCTCCACTTCCTCCCCATCACGAAGAAACCCTGGTGCCCATAACTGGGCACAGTAGTCCAGATGGGATCTTATCAAGGCTCGATACAGAGGAACAACAACTTGTTTGTCTCTGCATGTTAAAGTATTTTTCAGAAGCCAAGTGATTTGGTGAGCTGATTTAGTCACTTTTGCAATGTGCACCCTAAACTTCAACTCCCTATCCACCAACACTCCCAAATCCCTGGCCTCATCAATCTCCTGGAGTACAGTTCCACCAATGCGATATACTGCTGCTATTCTTTTCACCGCAAAGTGCATAACCTTACACTTGGCCACATTAAATTGACATCCATTTTTCCTAGCCCAGTCCTCCAAACTATCCAAATCATCCTGTAAAATTTTGACATCCTGTGCACTCACAATTGCTCTACCCAACTTCATCAGCAAACAGTGAACACTTCCTCTCAAATCCTTTCCTATATCATTGATGAACAAACTGAAAAGCAGTGGTCCAAGAACAGAGCCCTGTGGCACAGCACTGGTCACAAGCTGTCTTTTAGACTCCACTCCTGAATAAACCACTCTCTGGTATCTCTCCTTCAACCACCCTCCTATCCATCTCACCAACCCTATATCTATCCCCATCTGCTCCAGTTTACTGATTAGGGTTCCATGTGGTATCCTATCAAAGGCCTTGGCAAGGTCCAGTAGTATCACTGTAAACCCATTACCTTATTAAGTTCTGCCGTCAATGTGTTATAAAACGTGAGCAAGTTACTGAGGCATGATCTATCCTTCACAAAACCATGTTGTCCCCCATACAATATCCCATTTTCATCTATCCAATCCTGTATTCTTTTCTTGACTAATTTCTCTAAGACCTTGACCATGATTCCTGATATGCTAATCGGTCGGTAATTCACAACAGCAGTCTTGGAACCACCTTTATGCAGTGGAACTATTTTCCCCTCTTTCCACCCCCTCAGAACGAACCCAGACTCGAGACTCAAATTAAACAAAATGGTCAAGGGTACTGACCAATTCTTTAGCTGCTTCTCGTATGACACAAGCTGGTATACCATCCAATCCCACGGATGTATTGACATTGAGGTTATGCAATAGACTACTCACCTCCACTTCATTCACCACAATTCCCGTATAATCTACTGGTTTATTCGTTTCTGCAATGTCACCACCTGGAAGATATATTCTTGCAAAGTGCTCGTTCAGTAATTCAACTATATCAACTGATTCGGTTACCTCCCTACCATCGGCATTCTTTAAAATCATTCTGCCATGTACATTTTTCGTTTTACTTGCTACATATCTAAAAAATTGTTTAGGATTCTCTTTAGCCTGAATGGCCAGTGTTCTTTCGTAATCCTTTTTTGCTTTTCTTACCACACTCATTACCCTTCTGGTCTGCTCTTTATACCATTCATGTGCCTGCCGGTCACCTTTCTCCTTAAATTCCCTCCATAGTTGTTTCTTTTTTTTGCAGCTCAAGCTTAATGATGTTATTCATCCATTTAACCCCTACTTGATTCATTATTCGGACTCTAGGTATACAGTCAGCCATTGCTTCATGCAAACACTTCTTAACTGTCTCCCATGCACTATCAACTTCTAGTCCTTGCAGTTGTACATGCCATGGCACTGAACCAATGAAACTCCTGAGCTTGTCATACTTTCCAGCCTGATAATTTCACATGTATCCTGTCTTATTTGAAAATTCCACACCTTTAGCAACCTCCCAAGTCAAGACCCTATGATCACTCTCACCAATTGGTGGCAATGTGGTCATATTTGTTACAGCCAAATCCTCAGATGTAATTACTAGGTCAAGCACTCTCTGATCCCTAGTATTTTCCATTACATGCTGTTGCAGATAGTTATTCCTTAATAACCGCATAAAATCCAATTCCTTCCTCCCGTGTGTCCTCTCCTCACTCCAATCAATGTGACCATAGTTGAAATCTCCCATAATAATTACCCTCCTTCCACTCATTTCTTCTATTTGCTTGTGCATATGTCACCACCATCTTTTCAATCACCTGGTCTATAGCAGCACCCAATTGTATATTTAGTTCTGCTAGCCACAATCTCACACCAAAATGGCCTCAAATGTGCTCTTTTCTCTATCCTGCAATTCAACTTTTATTCTCCTTGGCTGTAGCTCATCAGCTATCATCAACAATACTCCTCCCCCTATTTTATTCTCCCTGTCATTTCTGAACACATTATATCCATCACATTCAATCCCACTAGGCATATCATCTACAGTCAGCCATGATTCACTAATACCAATAACCTGTGCTCTGGAAGTGCCAACCATGGCCAAAAACTCTTCCTTCTTGTTCCAATTACTCCTAGTATTAGTGTACATGAATTTAAGACCCCCATTAGCCCCAACCCTACCTTGATGGCTTATATTAACTATCCCACTCTGTTTGTTGTCCTTATTTGCTCGGGCATATTATATTCATTCTTACATTCAACTGCCTCCCTAAGGACTGTATATCTATCCCCCCCTTAACAAATCTAGTTTCCCTGAATTGGCATATCCACTACATTCAGCAACACTTTCTCAAGTCTCCTTATACCGTAACCATTCAAATGCAAGCCATCCATCTTATACAGATCCTTTCACCCATCAAACTCGCTCCACACGTCCACAAATTCCACACCACTCGTCATACATAACCCACGCATAAAGTCATTCGCAATTTTGGCCCTCCTTTTAAACATTTCACTGTCATACCGTGGCAAAAGACTAATCATTCTAACTCTCTCACTCTTTTCTTTTGCTACCTCAAACAATTCATTCAGGTCTTCTATCATTTCCATTTTATCTCCTTTCAAATCATTCGTACCTGCCACAACAATCATTTCTTTCACTCTTTCTTTTTGCTCTCTAATAGACTCAGTTACATCCTTTATGGTCGCACCAGGTTGGTACGATTTTGTCAAATCCTCTACTAACACACCTCGTACTAACGAGTCTCCATACAGCACTCTATCCTTCATTTTGTTCATGTTCACACTCATATGCCTATTTTTCCTGTCATACTTTTTATTATTGGCTGGTTCATTCAGTCGACTTTTGCTCATACGCTCTAGCTACTGTTTTGCCCTTTGTATTGCACCATTTAACAACGCGATCTCACTCATTGCATCTATCTCATCTTTTTTATTCTCTGTAAAACCATTAATACTATCATTCACACTTTCTACATTGACACTCTCACAATTCTCTGGTACAACCTCGCCGTTTCTTGTCATATCCCTATTTTCTTCATTCTGAAGTTTGACAAAAATATCACACTCACGATCAGAAATACACTTCAATTCCTCATTCTCCCTACATTTTCTATACACATTCACTCCTTTATTATCATCTAACCACACTCCGCAAAGCGTACATTTCGCAGATAGTACACTGAATCGTCTCCTTTATATTACCGTTCTTGAAAGAAGATGGCAAACCATCATTACTGGCCGCCATTTTCCTTCGTACTGGAGCCATATTTACTAGTAATGTATTTTATCAAATTATAAATTATCTTAAGTTTCAAGTTCGGCATGCCTTTTGTTCTCCTCTGCTTTCTTTTGATTGTAAGTTGCCGGCCATCAGAAAGTTGTTTGAACTCTTTCTGACTGACTTCGGAGATGTTTACATTTAGAGCCTGCAAGCCTTTTTCATAGATACAAGTTTCAATAATGATCTTTCTAATGCCCATGTACAGCTTCGGCGACAAAAACATTGCCTTTGTTTTTAACACGCTAACATATTCTTATTAAAGCAGTATATACAGTTAGCTTCAAAAGAGTTATTTACAAAAACATCTAATACAAACTATACTGAGACAAACAAAGTTTATTTTTTTACAATATTCACATGGGACTTAACCTAAGTAAAAAATCGATGTAATGTGCTTGGAATATTTAATATTTAAGCTACAATCGAGTTTTTACACTTTGCTTATAATCATATTCACTCCGCTTGCATTGACTTCCACTGCAAATTAATTCATTTACCCGGACTCAAAAGAAAATGACTGATTTGACAATTTTAAAGAAAAATAAATAAACAATAGCAATACACTTAAAGCAAATTAAAAATAATACAAAATAATCCTAAATAAAACATTGTTTTCAGTTTTAATTAAATTTGTAAGTAAGGAGGAATACACAAGAGATTGACCAAAAATCGCTCCACGATCGACAGGTTGAACACGCCTGTCCTATAACAACCCCTTACCAACTTGTAGGTCTCGATCATATCTCCCCTCTTCCTCCTGTCCACCAGACTCTGCAAATTACATCTTCTCAATCTTTCCTCATACTCAACATTCCAGAGGTCAGAAACTACCTTAGTCAATCATTCAACATTCTCCATGCAAAAAACCTGGTCTGCATACATCCACTAACCACACTCTTACACAAGTTCCACAGATGTCATCTTATTCTCTGAGTATTTGTCATATGTTGAAAAATTTCCTTTGCATCAATTTTTTTTTTAAAAAGTTTCTGTCATGTCCGCTCTTTATTGCCTATTAACTAATCTTTGTAACCCACAAACCTTCCAGCTATCCTCATAGAGAGCATTCCAGAGACCTGTCACCAGCTTAAACACTTATCTCTAAATCCTCTCTACCACTTCCTGGTCACCAAGAAATCCAGGTGACTAAATCTGTGCACAGTGGTAAAGATGCAGCCAAATCCTAGCCTTATATGAGGTGTTATCAAAAAGAAACTAGACTAGGCTAATAAAATCTTTACAACTCACTCAATTTAAATTTGGACTAAATCCCCATCAAAGTAGTCCCCTTCCAAGTTCACGCAGCAATTCTCACTTTCACCATGTTCCAAAGGCTTCCTGGAAGTCTTTTTGTTGAAGGATATCAAGCACCACTTGCAATTCGTCTTGGATCTCCTTAACGGTGTCGAACTAGTGCCCCCTTCAATTTCATTTCTGGAAGCAAAAAGTGGTCACAAGGGGCTAAATCTGGTAAGGAGGAAGTGGAACAACCACCATGGCTTTCAGAAACTCTCGCATATTTAAGGTACTGTGGAAGGGAGCATTGTCATAATGGAGGAGCCAGTTGCAGCTTCGCCCTAGTTCTGGACTTTTGCAATGAACGTCTTCTCTTAACCACCTTAAAATATTGTAGTAAATTTCAGCATCGACCGTCTGATTAGGTGGGACAAATTCTCAGTGCACAATCCCCTTAATGCCACAAAAACAATCGACATGCTCTTTGTCACACTCCTGATTTGCTAGCCTTCTTCGCTCCTGGGGAATGTGGACTCTTCCACTATGACAATTGCCATTTTGCCTCCAGGTCGTACCCATAAACACAAGTCTGGTCCCCTGTGATGACCCTTGAGATGAAGGTTGGATCATCAATGCCATTTGGGTGAAGATCTTGACACGTTCACAAGGTGCTCCTTCTGATCAGAAGTCAAGAGATTGGGAGACCTAACTTGGCAGTGATGCGGTGCATGCTTAAATCTCTTGTGATGATTGTTTAGAAATCCCAACTCTGCCAGCAACTCCCTGGATGGTAATGTGTCGATCTGCATGGATGATCTGTTGAATTTTTTCGACATTTTCATGGGTCGTGCTGGTAGATGGTCATTCCAGGTTTTCGTCGTTTCCACAAGGTGGTTCTATCCTTCTTAAAATGAGAGTGCCACTGAAAACACTGAGTATATAGCTCATGGCTTCATTTTCATATGCCTTGCGAAGTAATTTGAAGGTCTCTGTGGCAGATTTCCCAGTTTTATGCAAAATTTTACATTTGCCCTTTGTTCTAATTTCGTGTTCATGGTGAAATCGCAGAATGGCACAAACATGCAATAAGAATACTGTGCGTTACATGAGTTCTAATGCACACAACTCAACACCACACGGCAGGCTGACTCAACAATGTTTATGGCACTGACACCTAGCAATAATAACTTCCCTATATTTACTCGTTACAATGTTTTTCAACATCCAAGTAATCCTTTGAGCTATTTTACCATCTTTTGCAATATGTCCTCTGAACTTCAACTCTCTGTCCATCATTATCTCCAAGTCTCTAGCTTCACCAATTTCGTGGAATCCAGTACCATCAATATGATATACCGTATGAAACCTTTTCAACCAGAAGAGCATAACCTTACATTTTGCAATATTAAATTGACAATCATTATCCTTTGTCCACAATCCCAATTTCTTGGAATCCAGTCCATCAATATGATACACCGTATGCAACCTTTTCAACCAGAAGAGCATAACCTTACATTTTGCAACATTAAATTGACAATCATTATCCTTTGCCCACAATCCCAATTTACTTAAATCATCCTGCAGGAGACCTACATCACCTTTATCAACTATTGCTCTCCCCAGTTTTGCATCATCAGCAAAACTGAATATTCCCTCTTAAATCTTTCCCTATATCACTAATATAATTAAAGAGTAGTGGCCTTGGTACAGAACCCTGAGGTACTCTACTAGTCACCCTCATTCTTCTAGATTCCACTCCACCATACGCTACTCTCTGGTATCTATCTCTCTGTCAGCCACTTCCCATATCCATGCTACTAGCTTCATATCCATTCCCATTTGTCCCAACTTTTGTAATAGTTTTCCATGTGGTATTCTGTCAAATGCCTTTGCAAAGTCCAGCAGCATTGTGGTGTAGGCATTTTTATTACCCAATTCTGCTGCCACTTTATTATAAAATGTGAATAAGTTACTATAAGTTACTACTAGTTTAACAACCACTCCTGATACATTAATTGGTCTGGTTTGCTCTTGGAGCTACCTTTATACACTGGAACTATCTTACCTTGATTACAATCCCTGGAACCACGCCAGATCTGAGACTTAGACTGAACAACTTCAGAGGCAATACCAATACTCTTGCACATTCACATAGTACATCAGCCAAGCCATCCAGTACCACTCTGTGTTCACATTCATACTTTCAATATACTGAATACCCTCTTGTTCCTCAATTATGATAAGCATCTTTGTCACATCAGCAAGTACAAAATCTCTACTGGATGATACAACTTTACAAAATGATCACTCAGCAACTGAACTATTTCTTTTGCCTCTGTTACCTTCCTACTACAAGAATTGTTTCAAGTCCCTATCATAGTAATTTTTCCTCTTACTTGTTACATAACAAAAAAAACTTTTTTGAGTTTTCTTTGGCCTGCTTAGCTAATTTTCTCTTATAATCAGATTTGGCCTTTCTTACCAAGCTAGAGACCCTTCTTGCTTGCACTTTTTACTACTCATGAGTATACTGACCACCTTTTTCTTTATATTTCCTCCACAGTGTTTTTCTTTTCTTCTCTCTTTTTTTTTTTTTTTTTTTTTTTTTTTGCAGCTCTTGCTTTATATCTCTACTCATCCACTTAATTTCCACTTGGTTTATCTTTCTGACTTTGGGTATGCAGTCTAATACTGCTTCTCTCAAACAATCTCTGACCACTTCCTATGCATTACTGACATTCTTTCCTTATAGCTTCTCAAGCCATGGCACTGATCCCAGATGAATCATAAGTCAGTCAATAATTACCAGCTTTATAGTTCAGCATAAACATTTTCTTTACAGAAAATTCCCAGAACAAGACTGTATTGTCACTCTCCACAACTGAAGGAAGAATGCCTACCTTGGTTATATCTTCTGATACTATTATCAGATGCAATACTCTCAAATCCCTTGTCCCCTCTATAACATTGTATAGGAAAAGTTGGTCAGATCTGTAGCTTAGATCTCCTTTTTGGAGATCTAAGCAGCAGAGTAGGATACAGCTATATGTTATGCTGGATTTCTGTTCCTGGACAAGTCATTACTAACATCATGTTGCAAGATAAAGATGTGCACAAATTCACATGGAGAGAAGATACAAGAAATAAAAAAAAAGCCATTAACTATTAATGTTGATAGCAATATCTTGACACTGGTTCAGGGCATAGCATACAGGGATACAAAAAAAGAAAGTGACCACCAGTTAGTTTTGAACAGAATGAAATTGAATATTACATCGAAAAGAAGGGTGTGTAAGAAAGTTTTAAAAATAATCAAACAGAGCAGCTTCAGAAGTGAACTGAAGACTCAAGCATACAAATAATATTAAAAAAAAAAAAAAAGAAAGAAAGAGTTCATAAACAAAAACCAAACCTTGGAGACTCACTGGCTATGAAGAAAACATCGACTGATTCAACCAGAGAGGCATGTAGTGAAGTTGTCTGAAGAAGTGTGTAAGCAAACAAAGTTTGCACCTGAAGTATTTTCAGGACTGGGGCAACTTGTATGTAGAAGCTTATGACTTCACATCACTTGCCTTAGTATGGGGAATCTGTTTTGATTAATCAGTATTAACTGAAATTAACTTATACGACTCCTAGGGAATCTAACAGTAGAGATGCAAGGAAAATTTTGCAGCTCATGGTAGTTAGGGAGAGAAATCAGGGTTATACCTAAGAGGAGAGTATGAGTACAGTCAAAGAACATACGAGGTAAAGGTTTTTCTCATGTTGTGGGATAAGATGACAGTGGGGACTATGGGTGCATCTTCAGTGAATATTTAACAAAGAGATGCAATGCAGTAAGTATTTAGGTATTTTGTGAACTGTAAAAAGCAATCTTCCAATGAAACTAACCTACTGCAGGCCTATAATTCTGTTTTATGGTGTTAAAAATAAAATAAACAAAATCAAGCATGTAAGGATTTTTAATGCACATATATGCTTTCCATAAGTTTTTGTCACAATTAGTCCATAATAATATTAAAAATTTAAAGTACTGTCACATGCCTTTTGCAGCAGTAGTATTCAAACTTGGTACAGTTCTCACCAAAAACATCTTGAATATCTCATGGATATTCAGACTTTTTTCTTTTTAATTCCATACACGAAAAGTAAAATAATTTATAGCACATCAATACCAGAGTGTCATTTGTGAATGTCTTTTACATGGTTTGATGAACAAGTTGTTTCATTTCTGATCAACTCGTTCGTCAGATCTTGCATTCTGGCATTTTCACTCTCTGTTGCTCTCAGTTTCATTTCCTCATTCCTACTTTTTTTGTACTTCCATAGCTTGCTTCCCTTGCATTTGTTTCTTTTCATATGTTCTTTTACATTACAGTCCCACTTTCTTTCATTAATGATTCATACAGTATTTGTAATTGCAGCCAAATTACACTAGAATGAAAGAAAGTCAAGAAAAAAAGAGGTGAAGAATGATTTGAGAATAGAGATGTATAGAGATTCCATTATTAGAGGTATGGTTAATGAAAGAGTCCACTAGGTCCGTTTACCAGGATGGAGAATGCTATGCTCAACCAGATGATTTGGTTGAATATAGGAAATGTGAGAATGGATATCAAGAGGTTATTGAGGAGAGTGAAGGTTAACAGTGTGGCAAGAAAGTTGTCAGTGTGTTGCCAAGGTATGACAGTGATGAGTTTAGATGAAAAACGAGAACCAATCGTATGTTGACAGAGCTGTGTGAGGAGAAGGGAGTACAGTTTGTAAATGGATGCATTCAAGGGAATGAGGGATTTATATAAAAGTGATAGAGTTACTTAAATGAATTTAGTGCGAGTCAAAATGAAAAACTGTTGCTAGAAGGAGGTGCAATGAGTGACGTGAGCAAGAGATCAGAGTAAGTAAATGGAAATAGTGTTATTTCCATTTACAGTAATAGCAGTGTGTGAGAAAAGATAAGAGAAAAGGAAAAGGGTGGGGGAAGTCAGGATGGACAAGAAGGCATGGCATAAGGAAAACGAATGTTGGAAAAGGTAGTGAATGTGTACAATTGGGATGTTCAGTATAGAAATGGGGATGACAATGTAAAGGAGTAGTTAATTCTGAAGAGATATATGGGGTAAGTGGTGATAAAGGTGATTAGGCATGGGCAGGTGTGGAGAAATCATAATAACCAGGTGGCACACGTAGACCAAAAAGTGAACTAATGTGTTTATTTATGAACACCAGGAGCAATCAAAAATAAGAGAGACGAAATAGTTTCTCTGACTGAGTATATTTCCTAAATATCAGTGGAATAAGTGAAATGTGGTTAGATGAGGATAATATCCTGACAGAAAAGAAATGGATGGGTAAGGTGTTTTTCATGAGGACAAAAAGGAATGAGTGCTGTTGGTTATTATCCCAAGACCTCATGGAGTCAAAGACTCCCTTTGCCACATGTGTAACTCATCATACTGTGCCTTAAATACCATATATTCCGGTGTACAAGACTCTCCTATGTATAAGATGCACCCAAGAAATTTAATACAATTTTCTGGAAAAAACCTAAACTTTAAAGTATGATTTTAAAAACAAAATGGATAAAATAATAGGTAATTTTTCATAGTAAACTGACCTTTCAAAACCCATGTCAGTCATCTGACTCTTCTCTATCATCATTAATTTCTTATAATATAGAAATAATTTTGTCTTCATATTCTTTTGGCATTTTTTGACTGATTTTTGTTTATGTACGCATACAAAGTCCACTGCGTTTCATGAAACGGTAAAAAATCTTCAATGTTATGCTCACAGGCTACTTTGACTGCATGTGTACTAATCATTTTTGTTGAAATGGCAATGCCATTTTGCCGATTTTCTTGCGCCCATTTCAAAACTTTGGTCTCTAGTTCTGGCCACTTCGCAATTTTTCCACGTTCCGCACGCTTTTCTTTACGCAAATTGTACAAAATCTCCTTCTGACCGCACCAAGTTCTTAGTCAATGATGCGCTAAAAGTCACGTGAAGGTCACGCATCAATTTGATTGCACCATTCTTGGAACATAAAAGGGGGTGCATATGACTTTGAAAAGAGGAAACAATCTTTTCAGACACCACACACTCGGGAAATGCATTTCAATCATTCACAACTCTCCATGTAAAATTCCTGCTTCTCACGCCCTTGCTTACACCCTCTATCGCCCACCATTTTATGAAAAACCACTTCAACATTAATCCTATGACAATCCCTTACCAACTTGTAAGACTCTATGATGTCACCCCTCTTCTTCCTGTCCATTAGACTTTGCAAATTATATCTTCTCAACCTTTCTTCATACTCAACATTCCAGACACTAGAAACTACCTTATTCAATCGCCTCTGGACCTTTTCCAACATCTTTTTGAAAACTATGTGACTAAATCTATGCACAGTAGGCCATATGTGACCCAATTAAGGCCTTATACAATGGAACCAGGATCTCCTTACTTCTATAAGTCAGTGTCATCTGCATCATTGCCAAAATTCATCGTGTCTCACAATTTTGACAAATGTCCTCTGAATTTTAGATCCTTATCCACCATCACCCCAAGATCTCTTATTTCCTTCACCTCCTACAATAACCCCACTAAGAGTAATTCTACACCCCATCTTTGTTTTCCAAATTTTAAAACCTTACATTTTGCAACATTGAACTGGCATGCCCCACTCCTGTACTCATTCACTTAGTCCATAGATGGCGAACCTGTGGCATGTCTGAGAATTTTGCTGGCACGTCAATGATTTACAGGTGTTATCCTTTTATATGCTTATAAATTATTCAATCTTTTTTTTTTAATTGTTACAATACGTACAAGTTAAATTTTTTTTTACACGAGAGAGCAGCTATGAAAATGTGCATGTGATTGATGCGGTATTAGCAAAATATCACATGACTCAAAGATAAAAGCAATCCGACAATTTCTGAATTGAAATGCTAATTCTCTTTAACCGAATTTCATAACATCTGTGACTGTCATAACAACATTCCCTATATATTTCTTAGTTTTAACACATTCACGACAGGATGTCGTTTATCGTTCCGACAGAACTTCTCATTACCGGTCAGCTACTCACACAAAGTTTCAACTCTTGGTTGATTTTTATTGTTGCTTGTTTGCGTTTGCGTGCAGGGGAACTCACACAAGCATTATATGGCATGTTTCAATTCGTGGTAGAATTTTATTTGAAGTTAGCCTTTGTGATCTGTCATAATGACATTGAGAATTTCAAATGCAATAAAACAAACACTTATTTCATATAACTGAAAAATTGAACAGTAGTTTTTAATTAGATACTGTGTTTCCAGTGCAACATATGGTTTTTCTCAAGTCTATACAGCATATTTTCTGTGAGAGGGGATATGTGATTCATTAGTTAGCACCGTTTTTATTTAAGCTGTCTCTAATTGCACTATTTGTTGAGAAATATATTACACAGACTGTAAAAGCCTCTGTACCTTATTCGGTGATACAATAAACCTAACTGTTTTTCTTGTATCTACAGTATATAATGGCTGTTGGAGAAGGGCGTGCTGTTCAATCGTGGGGAGCTTTAACTATCCCCTCGACATGAACATGTTTAAACATTGTGCAAGGTATATGCAAAACGTTTTAATGTATTTTTTTTCGTAAAGTAAAATCAGGGGTGTTAGTTATACGTGAGGGCGAGTTATTTTCGAATAAATATGGTAAGTGTTTCGCTGACAAGTTGACATCCTTCTGCTGCTTCCCCTGCTCAGATAACTTCAATGGTAAAGTACAATGCATAAATATTTTTCTCACTACCGTATTTTTTCAAACCAGTATCATTAAAATCAGTTTAATACTATAATAATCAATTTTACACTGAATAACAGTCTAAATTTATATATAAATCAATATTATAAATAAAATAAAATATTATTTATAAAATTATAAATAATTTTTATAAAATTATAAATAAATATATATATTATAAAATTATAAATAAATATATATATTATAAATTTATAAATAAATAAATTAAGTTGGATTAATTTTCTATTAATTTTTCCCCTATTAAAAACTGCCCAGCACGTCAGCAAATCGAATGGTAAATTTTTGGCACGTGCCAGCGCATCTGCAACTGGATTTGTAAATTTTTGGCACGTGCACATAAAAAGGTTCTTAGTCTATTCAATTCTTGTATGAACACAACATCTGCTCTACTTCTCATAATTCTTTCCCACTTTGCATCATCTGCAAACAACTGAATATCCCATTTAAAGCTTCCTAAATATCATTAACATACAGGTTAAAAAGCAATGGCCCCTAAAACAGATCCTTCAGGCACACACCACAGGATAGCAAAGGAATTATGTTTACATAAGGTATACAGGGAGGAAAATAGCGGCATTAGTTTTGAGCCACACATATATGGTGCAAGATGGAAGTTGAGAAGAAGGAATATTTAGTCAAATGTTGCTGTAGGCCAGTGAATGTGGAGAATAGCAATGAAGAAATGTTTAAGCAATCTGGGTTAGCGAACAGGGAAAGGGTGATTTATCATGGCTTAAAAAATGTGCTCATCTGTGATAAGTGAGAATTTTTTTGTTGATAAGTTAAAATAAAAATCAGAAGGAGTTTTGATTAGTTGTCAGTTTTATTTATTTAATGCCAATTCTGTTTCATATTTTATGTCATAAATAGTTTGTCATATGCTTACCTTACTCACTGTATCTACCACAGAATGCTGGTCATTACAAATGCATCCTTTGTTGATTATTACTGATTTTGTCATTAATCGAATATGATCTATGAGAGGATAGGATATGAATGCTTCATTTTATCTTTATAAAATGCTCAATCATACCATGAGGTAAGCTAAAATAGATGCAATGAACAGTGGTAATTAGCTTATTTCTTACCCAGAGATACAATATTCTGTATATTCCATCATTGGGTTAATAGGGATTTTAAAACTTTCAAATTGAGAAAGAAGTATTTATTTTTCCAATATATTTCTTTATACCGATTCTAACCTTAATGTTTTTTGAATGTTTTCTGAATTCCTGCTGTGTCATGTGATACCACATGCCCTGTCCAATGGACAATGCTTTGAAGCCAATCAGAATTCAGAAACATGGTATATATTGTAAACATAAAGGTTTCACTTTACTGAGTTTATGATACCGAAAGTTTTTGACATTTGTTTATAATGGTTAAAAGAAATTGTTTGCTTTTTTCCATAAAAGTGATTCAAGAACATAAATGTTAGAAACCAAGATGTATCAAAAAACAGTCATTACTAAAAAATAATAATAAATGGTCCTGTATTACTTATAAAATGCATGAATTGTTTTCTTCACAGTGTGCTAAAGTGAAACACAACAATAACATGCTAATGCATAAGTAGTTAACCTATTTGCTTCAATATTAGTAGTAACACAAAGCAAAAATTAGCAATAGCATTAACAAAAGTTATAAATTGATCAGGATTCAGATTCAGGATTAAACATGAACATGACTATGATATATAAGGCAACTGTGGTAGAATATACCCAGGTTAACATCCGACTGAGATATCTGCCTGACTGGTGAGCCAGAAGAAAATTTTTCAAGCCCTGATGATCATTATGGGTGATTTTAATTATAGTGATATGGAGTGGAATGAAGAAACAGCATCTGGGAATAAGGAAAATGAATTTCTCGAGTTCTTGTGAGACAACTATCTTAGAGAGTATGTAACAGAGGGCACATGAGGATCGAGGGTCTCAGTGTGACAGTGTCGCATTCCCCTCCAGTCGATGAGAATGACCACAAAGTGATCACCTGGGTAGTGGCTTTCCATAAGAAAACTTCTATGAGGCAAGAATATATGGAACTACAAAGCCAGTGATTATGAAAAGCTTAGGAGATAGTCTGGAGCTATAGCATGGAATGAGGAGTTAAGGAGGGAAGAGAATAAACACTGCTTAGACGCTAACCAAGAGTTATTTAACAGTGTTAGATCTTGAATGATGGCTCTATCAAGAATAGCACTGCTCCATTCAAGATTTAACAAGAAGAATATCAAGCAAAAGCACACTTGTACTCTTGGCAAAACAGACATAATATGTGAAGATGCAGATATTAACTTTGCTTAAAAAGGAATTAAAATATAAAAGAAGAGGTCTAATCTTAAATTAAAATGAAATCAAAGTAAGAAATAAATATTAAATTGTACTATGCTTAAGGTTATTGTCTAAAATAGATGGAATATTAATTTGTCATAAACATCAAAGTTAAAATATGCCATGTATAAAGTCGTGTATCATCGTGCGAACAAAAGTTCAAAGTTGCAGTTTGACCACCAAAGATGACGTAACGAGCAATGAGTAAGCATTCGTGGAAGGCGCAAGAAATTCGTGTTCCCCGAAAAAAGCGAGGCACGTACAGCAAGGAGGTGATGTCACTGAGTGACAGCAAATGGAGTTTTTAAACCCCATTACAGTGCCCGGAAAGAGGGCACTGTAATGGGGTTTAAAAACGGATTCACATTGTTGAGGGAGGCCTTCTTTTTAGCTTCCTTTTACGTTTTCTCCTGGTTCTTGTGGTGTTCCCCAGTCACGTGTGCCCTCCTTGTGGGGTCTCCTGCTTGAAGTTCCCGAGCAGATCAGTATGTCTGATAACTGACAAGACATGTGAAGTTGGCAAAGCGGCAGCATGTTTCCCGTTGCTCAGCGATGCGAGTCGAAGAAAATATAGTACGAGATGATGGCAGTATTCGAGTTTTAGACCATCGGTGTAGATCTAACTGATGAGAAAGCAGCAAAGGATTCCTTTGAAGGTAAATCATGTTAGAAACGCGACGCAAAAGGTTCGTAAGCCCAGAAGAAACAGGTGGCGAATTCGGGATGAGCACGTGAGTCCCATGTGGCGACAATCCATCATACACAGGGACAACCTATAACAAAGAACAGATGGAAGGATCAAGAAAACATTTACATGTTGGTAATGTACAACTCTTCCTTTTTTGTGTGTTATCTATTGGTGACGAAGGTGCAAAATGGACAGAGTTTAGAAAAGAAGAGAGAGCGATTTTTGAGACAGCTTCCTGTGTTATGTTAATCGAATTGGACTGGTAGTCTACGTTCATAAGTTGTCTAGACCAAGTTTAATGTGTATGGGTTTTTAGTAGCAGTAATCTAGTTTAATACTGACATTCATGATTGTGATTCTCGTAGACAGGCTTATACGTTTGTTATGCATTTCTAAATCACTTAAGGAATTGAACAACGTAGATCTGAATATAAATTAAATTACACTTTAATAAATATTTCCGATATTTCGGCAATGTCTCATTGCCATTTTCAAAAGGAACTTACAAAAAGGCACGTGCACGCAGGCACTACAACACAGTAAATGAGAATGAAGAGATGAAGCTATTGTTCTCCTAGAAGTCCTGAGGGTGCCCTCTAGCAAGCTAAGTAGGTGTTCTTGGCCATTGGGCTGAAAGTCTGCTGATGTATGCCTCCCAAATTCGGGGCAGTCGCATACAACCAAATTTGTTGAAGATTGGAGAGTTTCTCAGGGCTGAGGCTGATTCCATAAATAGTCTTTTGAATTTGTATTTGCTACGGTGTGTTACTGTAGCTTTCTTCCACCGTATTCTGCGGCGTGTATCCAGAGCATGGTCTGCAAGACCAGAATGGCTGTACTTGTGAAACCGGATGTAGTCCTTGTGTTCAGAAATTCTGATATTCGCTGTCCTGCCTGTTTGGCCAAAGTAAGACAGTTTACAACTGCAAGGGATCTGGTATACACCAGGTAGGTCTAGGGGAAATGGTTGGTCTTTGGTGGAGCAGATAAGGGATGCCAATTTTCTGTAAGCCTGTAACAGGAGGTAAGGTCATGTTTTTTTAAAAGTTTGGTAATTTTTTCCAAGGTGCCTTGGATGTAGGGAATGGTAATGGATTTAGAGTAATCTTTGTTGTGGAGGGGTTTCACAAGTACAGCCATTCTGGTCTTGCAGACCATGTTCTGGATACACGCCACAGAATACGGTGGAAGAAAGCTATGGAAGAAAGCAGTAACATGGTCTTGCAGACCATGTTACTGCTTTCTTCCATAACACACCATAGCAAATACAAATTCGAAAGACTATTTATGGAATCAGCCTCAGCCCTAAGAAACTCTCCAAGCCTCAACAAATTTGGTTGTATGCAACTGCCCCAAATTTGGGAGGCATACATCAGCCCAATGGCCAAGAACACCTACTTAGCCCGCTAGAGGACACCATCAGGACTTCTAGGAGAACAATAGCTTCATCTCTTCATTCTCATTTACTGTGTTGTAGCGATTGCGTGCATGTGCCTTTTTGTAAGTTCCTTTTGAAAATGGCAACGAGACGTTGCCGAAATATTGGAAATATTTATTAAAGTGTAATTTAATTTATATTTGGATCTATGTTGTTCAATTCCTTAAGTGATTTAGAAATCCATGATTGTGATATAGATGAACATAAGATTCTCACGAGTGTGTTTGAATAGCCTGCCTGTTTGTTTATTATTACCCTGCTTTACTTGTATTTTAATATTAACCTTGATTTGTTTGATTATATGTGTTATTTACATTGTAATGTTCTTAGATAAATAATAAATGTGTTTTTCCATGTATACCTGAGTTTGTCTGAGTAAGAGGTTGAATTTTACCACTCACGAAAATATCGAACCTACGTTTAGAGGAAAAAGGGGGAATTTAAGATTGTCTAGGCCATGACTGTATATTGAGAACACAATCTACCTAACTACTTAATCTACATAAGGTATTACTTGAATTCTGGGAAAGTTTCTTCGGATAAGAATTTCTATCCTAGAGTTCTGACTGGCGCAGCATTAACATATAAATTTCATCAGAGCTCGAAGGGAGAAACGGCCCCAGAAAGTCAGTTTAGAAGCCAGATCTCAGCAAGCACAAGGAGAGCAATAAGGATAAAATATATAAGAAAACAACGCCGTAACAACAGGAACAATGTGCGAATGTATTCTGAAAGATGTCAAAGATAAGAAACGTGTCAAATGGATGAATAAAGGGATTAAGCACGAAAATCTGGATGAAAAATGTATTATAGAAGCAGCACAAGATGAATAATCTTAATAATCAGTAAAGCAAACCAAGAAGATGACTCAGTTGATAAGGACAGCAAAACTGTAGTATTAACAAAAATTAGGAAACCATGACAAGAAAAATTCTATAGAGTTTTTCTGATAAGTGGCAAGTAGAAGGAAGAATGATGATGACAAAATGATATTAGTCAATAATGCAAATGGTAGATTGGCAACTGTTGCAAGGCACATAGTCTGACTGTTCAGTGAGCAATTCATCAAGTGTATGATCTTCAGTGTGCAATTATGAGAAGCTCAAGTATGAAGAAAATGGAAGATGGCTTACTGGTGAGTGAGAAAGAGGTATATGAGGAGTTAAGTCAACTTAATGTCAGTACAGCAGACTTGTTTGCATCCAAAGTACTAGGCTGCCCAACAAAAGACCTGATTAGTTTAATTCTAGTCAGACTGGAGGAACTTTTTGTATGCCTTTCTTAGATCATTTCCTGAGTCAGTCTATCTCTGGCATGGGCAAGTGGGTTTTTTTCTCTCCGAAATCAGGTTTTTTATCCTGTAAACTTATGAAAATCGATCATAGACTCCACGCTATGCCAAAAAATAATATATTGTGTTAGGGACGGCAAGATGGCAGCACTTGTTTACTGTCTCTCTTTTTGCTGGATGCTGCTTAAAATTAGTGACAGTCTTGGGCTAGCTAGCTCTGATTGGCTAATACTGGAGAATACTGCCCCACTCAGTCACCAAAAGTTAGACAGGGCTAAAATGGCCTTGCCTTACCTGTGAGGGAACAAAAGACATTAGCAGATTTTTTTTTTTATTTATAGCAGAGTTGAGGATATGTCACCACTTGTCTTAAGGGAATATTCCAGGGAGTTAGCATCAACTTTGGCTTACCTGTTTAATAAGTCTTGCAACAGCACAAGACTCAAAGGAGTGGGAGGAAGATAAAATTCTTCCACTTCACAAAGGTGGTAATAAGGCTGAAGCTACAAATTATAGATTAAACTATATATCTACAGTTGTGGTTGGTTAAGGGATTGGAGAGGTTGTTAAGGGCTACAGTACAGAAATGGGTTGATAATAGCAGAATTCTCAGTGAACGTACGTATGGATTTACTGAGAGTCACCAAGAGGAGGTCATGTGTTACCAACTTACTTATGCACAATAACAAGGAGACAAATAAACTGGACAAGGGAGATAAATATATAGTGGTATATTTAGAGTTTATGAAGACTTTTGATAGATTACCACAGAAAAGCTAGTAATTAAACTGGAGCAAATGGGAATGGATACTAGATTAGTGAGTTGGATTGTGACCGATTGTCATCAAATATACAGCAAGTTGTAGATGAGAGTGTAATTTGAGAAAAGTCACTAGCAGAGTGCCACAGAAGTTTGTTTGGGGCCATCGTTAACTTGTATATTAATGACACTGGAAGGTTTAATTGGAGACATGAAACTGTTTGCAGACAATGCAAAGTTAAGAAGAATGATGAAAAGTCACATAGATGTGACCCCTATAGGAGTACTTCAATAGATTATTTGAATGGGCAAATGAGTGGAACTGTCAATTCAGTATTGTAGTGTAAGGTTCTGAAATTTTGTAGGCAACAATAGAATGAAAATTATACACTTGGTGGGGAAATTTTGAAGGAGGGTGAGGAGACAAGAGATCTGGAGTGGTGGTGAACAAGGACCTGAAGATCAAGGGTGACACTGCACAAACAGTGAAGTCATCGCATTGGATTATGGCAGTGATGCATAGCATTTTAATGTGCAGAAATAAAGAGGTTATAATTCCATTGTATAAGGCCTCGATCAAACCTCCTGGATTATTGTGCACATATTTCATTCCCTGATTTTCATGGTACCAAGGATATATAAGAAAGGATCCAGAGAAGAGTGACTAAGGTGATAAATGATTTTTGTAATAGGATATGAAGATAGATTGAGGGAATGCAATTTGCAAAACCTTGTGAATAAGAGGAAGAGAGGAGATATGATCGAGATGTTATGAAAGTTGGTAGAGTTGTTACTGGGGTAATGTGGAAGAAATTTTTCATAGAATGAGAATATAGGGTAGAAAAAAAGAAACCATCCCTGGAAACAATATAAGGAGGATATGGGAAAGGGAGTGAGGAGAAGGTACTTTGCATGGAGAGTGGTTGGCGAGTGGAATGCATTGCCTGACAGTGTGGTGAATGCAAACATATTAAATGGGTTTAGAGCATGGTTTGATGAGCTTTGTGTGTAACGCTGTGTATATCTCCTGCGATGAGTCCTTTGATTCTGTGGAGGTCTGGCATTAATGTTAATAACAGTAAGAATAAACAGCTGTTTTTATTCTCAGAGGTGATGAGAATAAAGCAAGTTTGTTACTGTTGCAGATTATAATGTAGTTAGTGGTTAAATAAGTTTAGTGTACTATGGTACTGCATCTTAACCTTTTTTGAACTTATGGTAAGTATATATTATTTTTTTATGCAAATAAAAAATAATATAGATGACAATTAGGCTGCTAGTCCATAATATATTGGTATCATGAGTGAGCTAAGATTTAGATAACTAGAAATCTTGCTCTAGAGAGTAGAAAATATGACACTTTTTTTCAAGCCATTCAGGACTTTCAATGGACAGGTAACTAGTTACTATCAATATGCAGACAAATGTCATCACTGTCAGGATGTCAAAAAGCTTCCTGAGATAGCTATCAGTTGCATCTGCATTTATTAGTATTACTTTTATTGCATGCCAGTCTTTCTCGCTGTTCTGTAGTGAAGTGTTATGAAAGTATATTACAAACTTAAAAAATAAAAAGAAAGGACCATTTCCATAAAAACATTTACAGCTGAAAATGCTAAATTTGGGCAATCCAAAGGGAAACACAGAGAAAGATTCTACTACTTGAAATAAGCTTTTCTATTACCAATAAGTTGAAATGAGGAATTTTGCATTATAAAATGCTTAAGTTTTAATGTTCGAAAGGCTATGTGAACTTGCCTTGTGATAATCACCGATTTTGATAACATGAAAGAGGACATGGAAGGTATGACAAATGAGGTGATTCATATAAAGGGGAGATTAGGAGACTTGAAATGCTAACAGATGTGAAATGAACAAACACAGGTAGAGAGAGAGTTATGGGAACAAGATAAAGAGAGAGAATGGGAGAACTAGGGAAAGAGAGGGAATGAGAGAACGTACAGGATGAAAAAGGAGATGATAATAAGAAAAATGCAGTTAAGCGAGAGAACAAAGAGGGAGAGTGTCAGAGGGAGGGAGAGAAAGTGAGAGATGCACATGAGTGAACTAGAGGAGTGACATATAGAGATTCAATTATGTAGAACAGAATGTTAGTCACAACAGAGAGTGCGATTACAGCAATAAAGTGAGGTGATAATGCTTGAGATGGCAGCGATAATCAGTACAGACCTCAGAGCCAGAGTGAATCAGGTAGCAAGAGATCTGAAGTTAATATTAGCCATTATATAAGAGAAAAGGGTGAAAGGGAAGGTAGTGAATATATTTCCCAGGTTTTGAAAAGTGTGTGGTGTGAAGTGGGCAGGATAAGATATTTAGTGAAATGTGGGTTATTCCAAGCAGACTCATCAGAGGGCTGAATTTGCATAATTTTTGATTATGATGAAAGCAATTATAATGATTATTTTGTCATTTTATCATTTAGATAGAATTCTTTTAGATCTTTTTTTATTTAATTTTTTTTTTTTTAGATCTTTCCTGGTATCCTATTAATTATGGTGGTCATTTTTTTTGGTAACCAAATCCACAGAATTTTCACACTTTCAGAAGAGTTTAAAATTCATCACATCATATTTCCAGATTATTATTCTTTTCTTGACTTCTATGGAATCACAAGACTCATCATGGGAGATCGATACTGGTCAATACAAAGTCTATCGTTCCCACTCCTTAAATTCATCCACCATTGCACTTTCACCACCCTCTCAGGAAATGTATTCCATGCTCCTACTACTTTCCATGCAAAAAAAAAAAAGCTTACTTCTCACCCTTTCATTCACTACTTCCTTTTGTAACTTTCATGGATGGTCCCTTGTGCTTGCTCCTTCTCCTCATTTTATAATACGAAAAATCTCCTCAGTGTTAATACAATAACAATCTTTCAACAGCTCTTCCTCTTGTTACTCTATTGTAAAAAGATAACCAGATTACTAAAGACAAGGGCACTCTGACAAATCTATGCTGGCCTGGTTAAATAACATTGCCTTCATTTGGCCAATTCTGTAAGTGAGTTTTTACAAATTTCTCTAAAATCTTAACAATTACAAAAGAAATAAAAACAGGTCTATACCATAGTTTGATACCTCCATTTTACTGCTGCCTTTATGCAATAGCTCTATCTTCCTCTCCTTTAAATCTCCAGACCCCATCCCATTGTAAGACTTTCATTAAACAGCCAAGTTAATGGCATGATCTTCCACAGCACATTTCCTTAAAATGTGTGGTGGTGAAATTCCATCTAGTCTTCCAGCTTTACTAACATTTAGTGTATCCCATATTTGAAATGCATCGTCTTCATTACTTCTAACACTTCACAACACATTATTCTTCTAGGAATAAAGCCTGCTGTACTAGGATGGTACACTCTAATAAAGTGATCATTAAATAGTTCAACTGTCATCTGCATTGGTCACATCTCCATCCAGCAAGGTAATCCCTTGACTATCCCTTGAGGAAAAAAAAAACATTTTTTTCCTCACCACACAGTGGGAGGAAAAAAAAAAAAAAAAAACACCTTGGATTGCAGTGCTAGTCTCTCGTATTTTAATTTTTCTCGCCTTACAATACAAGTCACTTGCCTAGCCTAAGCCTTATATTCTCATGTAACTCCTTCACCTCTCTTTATATGTCTTCTGTAATTGCTTTTTCATCTGCAATCCCTATTTTATTTCTCTGGTCATCCATTTGACTCCAAATTGCTTTATCTTCTTCACTCAAGTATCTGCCATTGCTGTCATCGCAATTTTTCTTAAGTATCTCCCATGCACTATCGATCCCTCTTCTTTGAAATTTGTTCATCTATTGTACTGCTGCATCTTAGTCTATGATGGTTGCCTGCCTTATAATTTCACTTATTTTTTTTTCTACCTTGATACCTGTACATGCCTATTCCTCCTCTAAGAGACAGGAATACATGGTCATTCTCACCAACTGAGACCAAGTATGACATCTCAGTCACAATCAGATTCTCAACTTCTATGACCAAATCCAAAAACTCTAGATCCTCATTCCCTCCATCACATGCCACCTTAGAGAGATGTCCCTCAAGAAATCCAAAAATTTAGTTCCCTTAGTAGTGAATGCTGCCTCCTCTGCCCAGTTTATATCACTTTAGTTGAAGTCTTCCCCATAATGATCACACTTTGCACTTGCCAAACTAATTTGCTTAAACACTTCCTGCTGATCACCATCTATATTCCCCGGACTATAGCAACATTTCTGATTCTTTACTGCCATTGCCACTTTAATGATCAAAATATATGCTTTTTGATTTCTTATTTGCATCTTCAGACAAACAAATTTTTTTCAAGTGGTGGTGGCTGTCTGCTTTAGGTGTTCTGAGGGCCTTTATTTCCTGTTTTCTTCTCTATCCTGGATGCCTTAATTGAATCCATAAGTCAGATTTTTTTAACGGTTTGTGCACCAACAATGATCTCTTAGATTCAAATCCAAAATATCTGCACATTGTTAAATTATATTACTAATTTCTTTTGTTTGCATGTTTCTATGAAAACTTGCCTATGGAATCTTGTCAAATGGCAAAATGCAAAGCTATTGTGACATCTATTCTCCTTATCCTACTCTGCAAGTCAATCTATTATAAAATAGATTGACTTGCAGAGTAAATCTATTATAAAATGTGAGCAAGTTGGCAGTCTTGTGGCTGAGTGGTTAACGTACCCACTCTCCAACCAGAAGGAAGCAAGTGAGAATTCCACGATGGACATGGATATTCGCGACTGTCTTTAGGAATGATGTAATTTCAGCTCCCAGTGTAAGACCACTATCCTGTTTATTGGAGGCAAGAATTGGCTTGCAAAAAAGTACCATTTTTTTTAATAGTTTCCACATTATGTAAAAATATATATCTTCTTCTTCTTCTTCTGCAGCTTCTCCCACTTAAATGGGGTCACTGTTTGTAATGAGTCTCCTCCACACCTTCCTGTTTTGGGCTGTCACCACATCCAAGTTCTTCATCTTCAAGTACTCTTCTACCAGCTCCCTCCATCTCTTTTTTGGCCGCCCACGCTTCCGCCTTCCTTGCACATCCATCTGCATGACCCTTCTTCCCACATATTCGTCCTCCATCCTCATCACATGACCAAACCATCTCAACTTTGCCTCCTGTATTTTCGCTCCTAAGTTCGTAACTTTCACTGTTCCCCTGACATAGTCATTTCTCAGACGATCCTTTCTGGTCACACCGCACATCCACCTAAGCATTCTCATCTCTGCTACTTCCATCCTGCTGATGTTATTTTTCCTCAAGGCCACAGTTTCTATAGCATATGTCATAGTTGGCCTTACTACTGTCCTATAAATTTTGCTTTTCAGATTGATCGGCACCCTCTTATCGCATAACACTCCGGCCATCTCCCTCCAGTTCCTCCAACCCGCTTGTATCCTGCATCCCACTTCCTTCTCAGCTCCTCCATCTTCTTCCACTGTTGAACCTAAGTATCTAAAGTCTCTCACCTTCCTGATGACATTTCCTTCCAGCTCCAGATCTGTCTCCTGGCTGCCGCCACCCACTGCGCAACACATATACTCTGTCTTACTTCTGCTCAGTCTCATACCTCTCTTCCAGTACTTTTCTCCATTTTTCCAGTTTAGTTCCCGCTTCTTCTCTTGAATCTACACACAACAAGATGTCATCTGCATACAACATTGTCCAAGGTGCATCTTCTCTCACCTCCTCTGTTACCACCTCCATCACAATATTAAACAGAAACGGACTTAATGCTGACCCTTGATGCAAGCCAACTGTTACTTGAAAACTTTCTGTCTGTCCCAAACAGGTCCGAACACTTGTCTTCACATTTCTGTACATTTCCTGCAACAACCTGACATAATTTTCCGGCACCTTCTTCTCCCTCAGACACCTCCAGACTTCTTGCCTTGGCACTCTATCGTATGCTTTCTCCATATCAATAAATACCAGCTGTAGCTCCCTTTGTTTCTCTTGATATTTTTCCATCATCTGTCGTAACCCAAAGAGAGCATCTGTTGTTGATCTACCAGGCATGAAGCCAAATTGTTCCTTTGCAATCTCTACCTCCTTCCTCAATCTACCATCAAGAACCCTTTCTAGGATCTTCATTGTGTGGGACATCAACTTTATTCCTCTGTAATTTTTACAGTCTTGTGCATCCCCTTTACCCTTGTAGATGGGAACAAGAGTACTCTCCCTCCATTCCTTGGGTATATTTTCCTGTTGGCAAACTTTCATGAGCAGGTCCCATAGCAGGTCAATTCCCTCTTCCCCCAGTGCCTTCCATGCCTCCACTGGAATTCTGTAGGGGCCCACTGCTTTTCCATTCCTCATCCTCTTCATGGCCTCCATCACTTCCATTCTACTGATGTTCTGCACCATCCCCTCAGAAGGCTGCCTATCTCCTCTGTGAGTCCACCAATCTTGTACACTTTCCAGTCCATCCGAAATCCTCTCTAACACTCTCTCCCTAAAACGATTCCTCACACTCTCCTCTTTTAAGCAAAACCACTTAATTGTCTTCATCCCATGGCAACCAGAAGTTCTTATCTTCAATCTTATTTTAAAGTCTGCGCACAGCAGTCGGTGTTGCTGTGCTACTTGATCTGTTGGAATTACTTTACAATTTGTCACAACCTATATATTTTTATATATATATATGTAAAAATATATATAAAAAGGTTTATTTTATTTATTATTTATTTTAAAAAAGTAAAAGTAAAAAATCCTTAGACCAACCCACAGCATTAATGTGTTATAGGTTTAAAACTTTTCCTGCAATGTTAGTCATATTAGAAAAAAACTTGTTTTGTTCTAATAAAAAAAAAAAAAAAAAAAAATTTTTTTTTTGTTTTTAGTTTAATGTTTTTTAATGTTTTTTTCAGCATAATCAAGTCAGCAGTATTAATAATTCTTTTGCATATCCATGCTGCAGAGGATAAAGGTGCTATTTACTCACCTCTGGACATGAACCCTAGTTAGCCTCTCAAACATGTTAATAACCAACAATAATTAGTTACTTCTGTCCTAGTATAACAGACTTATCTTGGTTTCCTCCTACTCATTAGGAAGTGTGCCAATGTTGATATTAATGGAATAAGCAAGTCAGAAGTATTAATAATTCTTTTGCATATGCCTTATAATTCTTGCATGTCATCCAATTTCACTGCTGTATTCGACTAGACATAATTCCATTCTGCATTTTTAGATACGAGAAAAAAAAGTATGTATATCTACTGATTTAGACTTAATGAAAACAATTTTTAAAGAATATATTGAAAAAAAAAAAATTTCCATCTCAATACACATAAAAAAAAAAAAATCACTAGGAACTAAGTACAAACAGGTTTCCTACAAATTCCAGAGTACTGAAATATACATTTTCCATGGATGGACTATTGAAAAATTCTGACCTTTTAACTTATAGGCAGATGAAACCTGGAAACCACTCAGTTATGTTTTTCTGTTTATTATTATTAACCCCAAAACCTCCATGGAGTCAAAAGACTCATCACGAGAGGCAAACAATTACACACAAAGCCCATCAAACCATGCTTTAAACTCATTCAATGTATCTGCATTCTCCACAATATAATCTCTGATGTAATGTCTTACTCTTATTATTATACAGGCACCATGGGGAAGACTTGTCATGGGAGACTCAATCTATCTACACAATATATCATACCTCTCCTTAAACCCATTAACAGACAAAGCACTCTGGCAACCCATTCCACTCATTCCCAACTCTTCGAGCAAAATATCTAGTCATCACACCCCAGCTAACCACACCTTTATTCAACTTCGAGGGATGATCCCTTGTTCTGGTTCCTCTAGTCAAGTGCTGAAACATTTCTCCTGCATCTATCCTATAAAACCCTTTAAGAAACGTAAATGTTTCCATCATATCCTTTTTTTTTCTCTCCTGTCAACCAACTTCTGCAATCTGCACATCTTCAATCTATCCTCACAGGGACAATTCCACAGCCTCTGAATCCTTTTCACCGCTTCTTCATCTCCAAAAAACCCAGGGAACCAGACTTGAGTCCAGATGTAGACATATTAAGACCTTATAAAGAGAAAAACAACTTCCTTATCTCTAATTGTTAATGTGTTCTTCAATAGCCAAGTAATTTTATGGGCTACCTTAGTAATATTTCTTCTAAACTTTCACCCCCAAATCTCTAGCTTCATCTATTTCCTGGAGTACAGTGCCAGCAATGTGATACACAACTTGTAATCTATTCATCCCAAAATGCATAACTTTACATTTCTTGATATTAAACTAACACCCATTAACTTTAATAATCACTCGACCTGTACTCATTGTACTAATTTGGTGATGCATGTCTTCTTGATCATCTGTGGAATTCCCTGGCCTATATGACAATATACACAGCAACAACTGTATATATTGTCATATATATATATATATATATATATATATATACACACAGTATATATATCATATACTGTATATATATAACAACAACCAACTGTATATACTGCCTTACTGGCGTTAATCTCATGCCAGATTACTTCCAGCCATACACTCTTGCCCGTCTCCTATTCTTTTTGGTTGCAATTCATCTGCTATCATCAGCAGTACTCCTCCCTCCATCCTATGTTCTCTATCTTCACTGAAAATACTAAACCCGTCAATCCCTGTAACTACATCATCTGCTGTTAGCCAAGTCTCACTAATGCCTATAACTTTTGGTGAGGTTGTAATAACCAATGCCCAAAACTTCTCCCTCTTGTTCCTGATACTTCTGGCATTAGTATATAGCAACTGCAGCATCCCTTTAGTCCTCAATCCACATTTACTTTCTGAACTGACTACCCTATTCAGTATTTCTGCCTGAGAGACTAGATTCCTCACTTGGTCATCCTCACACTCATTCCCTCACTTCATGGGTGCTTTCACACAATCTCACTTGGTTCCACACTAATTGCTTAAGCGTCCCTGAATTTCGGCAGCCACCTAACACCAAAACCATTCATGCTAATGGACTGCATTCAGATGCAGTCCATTAGCACTGCAGAAATCCTTCTTTCCATCAAACAGAGTTCACAGATCCAATTCTACATCATTCCTTTTGCAATCTATATATAGATTCATTGGCTATCAGTGCCCTCCTCCTCCTCAGTTTGCCTCTCACATAGCATGGTAGGAAGCATACGATCTTCACCATTTTGCTCTTCAGTTTTGCCTCCTCTAACAACTTCTTCACATCCTCCCTCACGGCATACTTCTTGCCTCTCAAATCGTTTGTAGAACCAGGACAATCATTTCATTCTTACTTTTGCATCCGAATGGCATGGCTAATATCGTGAATTTTTGCATCTGGGAAACCCGATTTTTTCAAAGTTTCATTAAGTACTTCCCTGATCATTGAGTTTCCATACATAATTGCCTCCTTAACTTGTTTTTCTTGTTTGTTTGGCCAGTCTTTATTATTCCTTCGGATCACTTGTTTCTTTTTTTTTTTTTTCAGCCCTGCTTAACTCCTGCCACTTCTGTAATTTTTCAATTTCGCGCTTTGTCCTATAAAGGATAACATTGAAGCACGCTAATTCTTTATTAATATGTATTTCATTCTCCTCTATTTCCATGGCCACACATTTGACATTGATAGCATCATTTCCCATTTTATCATCAGTATTTGTTGTATTCTCGTCATCTAATAGACACTCACTTTTAAAACACTTAATACAAACTCTCTTTTCAGTTTCCTTTCATATATTCTTTAATTTTCTCAATGAATACATTTCATCGATACATTGTACTAAATAATATCCCGCAAATTCAAATCACCGGACAATGGTCTTTGCCACCATTGTTCATAGCCATGCCAACAATATCACAATAAAAAACTAAATACTCTAAAAACATGAAAATCTACACTAATGCACTATAATATCTTAATTTCTAAGGAAAAAAACACAATAAAACAGATAAAAATTATTAATTTTACATGAGCGCTCTCACAATATAACTCACAATATAACCTTAAGCCAAGACGTTATCTCCTCAACTGTCTCTAAAATTTCCCTGCTAAGTGTATATTTTGCATCCTGTTGTTGCCTACCAAATTTCAGAATCTTATACTTGGCAACACTGAACTGACAGTTCCATACTGTTGCCCACTCATACAATCTATCCAAATCCTTCTATAAGGCCACAACATCTTCTTGATTCCTCATCACTCTCTCAGTTTTGCATCATCTACAAACACCTGCATATCACTAGTTAAATCTATCCCAATATCTTCAATATACAAATTAAATAACAATGGTCCCAACCTGACCCTTGTGGCACAGCACTGACTTTTCTCTTTTGATATAGTGATTCAACCCCTCCCCCCCATACAAAACTTGCTGATACCTATCTGATAATCATTCACTTATCTAACTCAATAGTCATCCAATCCCATCTGCTTCAATTTAACGAACAGCATGTGGTGTGGTAATCTATCAAAAGCATTTGCAAAATCTAAGTGCACATACTACTGTATGTGCATCTTCCTTGTCCAATACATTTATCACCCTGTTATAGTACATAAGCAAGTTGTTTATTATTTTAACGGTATAATAGAACACAGAAACTAAGTAAATAATTAATTTATTGACTTGATGCTGATATTTCGCTGGTATTATAACCAGCATCTTCAGAGCACAAAAACACTGTTTGTCACAATACACGAGACTAAAACATGGTGTACTTAACCCAAATTGTAGCAGCAACACAAAGACTAGAGTCCTGATTTTGGCGCCCTCTATCTGAAAAAAAAAAAAAAAAAAAAAAAAAAAAAAACTATCATATATTACTAGAGTCCTAGAAAAGTGCTAGTTTTTTCTTAATATGACTGTCTCCCAGATCTTCGGCAAGTTAATACAGCCATATTTGTTGAGATTTGGAGTGTGTTTTAGGGCTTCTGTCGCCTCTAAGAACAATCTCTCTGATTTATATGGGTTTCTGTGTAGTACTCTTGTGTTTTTCCAGTTGAATTTCCAGTTGTTTTGTGCTCTGAAGATGCTGGTTATAATACCAGCGAAATATCAGCATCAAGTCAATAAATTAATTATTTACTTAGTTTCTGTGTTCTATTATACCGTTAAAATAATAAACAACATGTTCGACGAACACATAAGTCTGTCCACACGTTTAAGTACATAAGCAAGTTTGTTAAACATGACCTCCCTTTAACAAACCCATGCTAACAAGCATCAAGAATATCACTGTTATCAACACCCTTTTGTATCCTATATCTCACCAACCTCTCCAATACTTTAACTACAATTCTAGATATACAGATCTGTCTATCTATTTTTGTCTTGGCTTTATTATCACCTTTGTGAAGCAGAACAATTTTACCTTCCTTCCACTCCTTTGGGACTTATGTTGTTGGAAGACTCTTTTTAAAGAGGTAGGCCAAGGCTGGTGCTAACTCCTTGAATCATTATCATTATTTTGACACCTCAAGGGAGTCCAAAGACTTTGAGGGAGGGCACCTGCTCTACAGCTCTGTCTCCACCACTCAATCATTCCATTAAGACACATGGTGATAGGTCATCAAATCCTCCTAACACTCTCCTAACAGCAAAATTATCCTCCTAGGAGATTTTAATATCCATAACATCAACTGGCTTTCCTCCTCCAGTTGTACGGATCTTGCAGGGAGAGATGCTGAAACATTTGCCATCACTAACGACCTTACACAAATTGTTCACATGCTAACCAGAATATCAGATAACCTGAATCACTCCCCAAATACCAAGTTCTTTTTCTTACTAATGACTATTCCAAATACACAGTGAATGTTGTGAGCCCCCCCCAGGTAATTCTGACTAGAATCTAGTGCTCATCTCCTTCCCATGCAACAATGCTTACACAGCCACTCCCACACTAGAGCAGTTTGGCATTATAACAGTGTCAAGTGGGACAGCCTCCGAGACTACTATAATTCATTCCCATGATTGGACTATTGTTTCCAGTCTTCCAATCCAAACATATGCACCAAATGTATCATCAAAGTAATCCTCACTGGAATGGAAACATACATTCCCCACACTACTCTGAATTGCTGTCTGCTATCCAAACCCTGGTTCTCCAAAAGATGTGCCAAGGCCATACAGATGAAAAATCAAGCATACCACAAATGGCTCATATCAAGAACTTCATCCGCCTTCAGCAGAAGGCGGATGGAGTACTTATACTGAAGCCCGAAACTGATGCAAGAAAACTATCAATGCTAGAATTTGAACGGGCAAAAAGCAGGAAGCTTGCAGCCTGTCCAAATGGCAGCTGTGCCTTTTGGTCATAACTTTTGTCCTACACTATTCCCACCCCTATCATACCCAGATGGCTCTATTGCATCACCACCCACAGAAAGAACTAATCTCCTGGGTTCACACTTTGCCTCCAATACACGCATATAACTGACAATGGCAAATATCCCCCAGTCATTCCAACTACCCAACATACAATGCCCCCTATATCCTTTTCACAGAAAGAGATCAGAAACCTATTGTCTAAATTAGACACAAAAAAATTTGTGCCAGAACTGACTCCTATCCTATGCTGCCAGTACATACTCTCTTACTCCACTGGTATATATCACAAAACCTGGAAATTGGCCTATATTTAACCCATTCCTAAGAAGGGTGACAAATCACTGCCATCTAACTAATGCCCTATCCCACTCACCTCAGTCCTATCTAAGGTGATGGAGAAAACCACCAATTCTCAACTTCTATACTACCTTGAATGCACGCAGTAATAAGCGACCACCAGTATAGATTCCGTCGCTGCCAATCAACATATCTACTCTCATATATCACCCATCTCTGAACAAATAGCATTGAGAAATTTCTATCTATATGTTCACTGGGCATACAAAGATGCCGTATGGTCACCCAAATGCTCGGTGATGTGCCACACCAGGCATAGCCATGTAGTCCTGTTGTTTGATTTTCTGGGGACCTCAACTCTCTGAAGATCAGTCACTCCACACACGCCATCCATCTCATTGATGGTCTGCCCTTGCCTCTTTTCCCAGGAACTTTACCTTCTATTACTGTTCTGAGAAGTCTCCCTTTCATCCTTTCAATGTGTCCAAAATATTTTAACTTTCCTCTGTCAATATCCTTAAGGAGCCTATAAAGTTCTACTGATCTTTCATAACACCCATTCATTTGTATGCCTTTCAGTATATGATATCCTCAACAGCCTTCTGTAACACCACATCTCAAAAGCAGAAATCAGTTTCTTTTCTGACTTCTTACATCCATCTGAAGTCTCACATCCATAAGTCGCTGTTGGAAAAACAACTGCATCCAAAATCCTCAACTTTGTTCCCATGGAGATAGATCCATCCTTCCAGATTTTATACAAGTCTCTGATGATGGCTAAAACAACAGTCGATCTGACCATTGTTTTAGCCATTCCTAACCTTCTTCTGATATCTTCTGAACAGCAATTCTTCACATTAATAATGGATCCCAGGTACTCAAACTTGCTGACTTCCTCAATTCTTTCTCCATTAAGGTATACTTGTTTCTCAAAACCTGTTTGTATTTCCTTTGAGAACCATAATCTTTGTCTTTCTAGGATTGAGTTGAAGTCCTCTGTTATTACTGATCTTGTTAACTTTGTCAAGAATTAGTCCTAGTTCTTCCATATCATTACAAAGGAGTATTGTATCATCAGCATACCTCAGATTACTAATCAATCTACCTCCTATCCTAATTCCTGTCTTGAGCTCATTCAATGCTTCATGCATGATGTCCTCTGCATATATACTAAACAGGTGAGGAGAAAGTAAACATTCTTGCCTAACTCCTTTTCCAACTTGAAGCTAGTCAGTCAATCGAACACCTGTTCTTACTGTGACTTCTTGCTCCCTGTACAAGTTGGCACCCAGTTATGAAGTAACCACCAGTACAGATTTCGTCGTTGCCGATCAACAGGAGATCTACTCTCATATATCACCCATGGACAAATGTCATGGAGAAATCTGGCAAATCTCAAATGGTTGCACTTGATCTCTCCAAAGCTTTTGATCGGGTCTAGCACAAAGGCTTGCTAAACAAACTTCCATCATTTGGACTGTCTCAGGATTTCTACAGTTGGATTGCCAGCTTTCTGTCTGGATGCACACTGCGTGTGTGTGATGGTAGACAGTTCCCTATTCTCTCACCATTCAACTAATGCTGGGGTTTCACAAGGTTCTGTTTTCTCTCACCAACCCTCTTCCTTCTGTATATCAATGACCTACTTCAGTTGACCCCAACCCAATACACAGTTTTGCAGATGATAGCACACTGCACTTCTCCTTTTCATTTGACAAACCTTACTCTACACAACTCACTTCAACCTCCAGAACATTAACCACCACCACTGCCCTCGATTCTGACCTCCAAGCCATCCTTCAATGGGGCTCAGATAACTAGTCAACTTCAACAATAGTAAAACCCAGTTCTGTCTTATTTCTTACAAAAAATAACAATTTCCCCCACAATATTATTTTTGATAGCACTCAAATTTCCAGACAAGATGAGATTTCTCTTCTTGCATTGACCCTGACATCAGGCCTCTCCTTACATAAACACATCACAACTATTGCATCCTCAGCTTCCAGAAAACTAGGATTTCTCTTTCGCTCAAGACATTACTTTACCTCTAAACAGCTGTTAACTTTATACAAGTCACAAATTCACCCAGCTATCAAATACTACTCTCAAATTAGGAGTGGGGCTCTTAAAAGCTCCCACAAAATGCTTGACTCAATACAGAGAAGAGCAATTAGGTTGATAAATGACCCATCTCTTATCAACTCACTCTCACAAAGACGTTTGATCTCTGCAATTTGTGTATTCTACAAATATTTCCATGGCAAATGTTCATCTGAAATATCATCAATAATTCCCCTGCTCAGTACTAAACCCATTGGAACACATACAGTTTCTGGCCAACATCCTTTCACAGTATACCTAGAAACTCACAGAACAAGTTTCTTTTCCTCCTCCTTCATCCCTACTATGGGAAGTCTTCCCCATGAAGTATTTCCCAAAGAATACAATATACAGACTTTTAAATCAAATGTAAACACATGTTTTTCCTTTCTCAATCCACTACCCATATACGGTACTAACGAACTTTAGGTTGATCAACCAACCTCTGGTGTATGGGCCCAACATAAAAAAAATAAGTCCTATTGCCTTATTGACATCAAGCTTACTTAACTCCTCATATACCTCTTGCTTACTCACCATTAAGTCTACTCTCATTTCATTCTCTACACTTGCGTTTCTAATTTCACACTGAGGATGAAACGCAACACCCTGATGAACTGCTCACTGAACACCTTGACTATGTCTCTGCAGCAGTCACTGATCCTCCACTTGCATTCATTAACAGCATCTTACCATAATCATTCTTCCTTCTACTTGCTACTTATTGAAAAAACTCATGAGGGTTTTTCTTGGCCTGATTTGCTAATTTCTGCTTGTGCTGCACTTTATTGTCCTTACCAAATGAGTCCCCCTCTTGGCCTGCTCTTCGTAGTCTTCATGCAACTGATTATTACCATCATTCAACTTGTGCTGCCTGCATCTTCTTCTATAATCAGTAGCCACTATAAATTTATAAAAGAAAGAAACAGAGGAAAAATTTGTGTCTTAAAAATCATTATACAGACTCCTTGTTACTTGGATTTCATCTATCAGGTTATCCCGAAAGTAATGTCAATTTTAGCATTACGTTTTGAAAGGATATAAAAGATAAATCACTTGCTAATTTAATCAAGTATATATTCTACATTTGAATCAATAATGCTCTTCCAATATTGTGAAGTCATCATAATGCCATTTCTATAGAATATTATTATTATATGGGTGCACACCTCCATGGAGTCCAAAGACTGATCGCTGGAAACCCAATCTATCCACACAATCTATCAAACCTCTCCTTGAACCTATTAAAGACAAAGCACTCACAACTGACTTTGGCAACCCATTCAATTCATTCACAACTCCCCAAGCAAAAAATCTAGTCCTCAAACCCATACTAACCACACCTTTATTCAACTTCCAGGGATGACCCTTTGTTCCGGTTTCTCTAGCCAAGTGCTGAAACATTTCCCCTGCATCTATCCTATAAAACCCTTTAAGCAACTTAAATGTTTCTATCATATCTCCTCTTTTTCTCCTATCAACCATTATCCTTATGGGAAACTGATGTACCAACAACATGGAAGAACGCTACCCTAATTCTAATACATAAAAAAGGTGAGATAGAAGATCCTTTTTTTTAGGGTTACACGGTGATCAGCATTCATTTTAAAAATTTTTATGGAATTTACAACCATGTAAGCTGAAGATCCAAGTTTCAAATCTGATCAATCGACTGGCGTTTTTAAAACGGTGTAGGGACAGTGATATCACTCCTAACTGCATCAGGCTAAAGAGAAAATTCATTTCAACAAAGGCACAAAGAATATACCACCACATGGAGAAAGCACTACTGAGAGAGCAGATCCAAGCTACTACTAGAAAGAACCTAGCTGCTACACAAAACCAGCTACTAAAAGAAAAAACGGAGCTGTCTAGCTACTTAAACGCATATATCTAGATAATCCTAGAAAGGATTACGGACAACACAGCAAACCACATCCAACAAATGAAGAAAGAAAACCTAATTTCCAAATTTCAAAGACTAAAAGAATGACAAAACCAGCCGCCATATTCAAAGTTTGCCACAGTGAACAAGAGCAACCAACCAGAAGCAAGAAACAACAAGAGCCACCAATCGCCCACAGGTATCAATAACATAATTAACCTATCTAACCATGCTCTAAATGAAGACGAAATGTCTATACTTAGCAAAGGTTTAAATTTTGCTATAGCATCAAAAACGATAGACAAACTTGAAGTTATTTGTAATATGGAAAGAGGCCTAAGATTCATACCTAATAACATAGCAGACAAAATACGTATAGAAACTGCGAACATTTTAAACCATAACAAAACAATAACAAGCAACATAACTAAACACGAATTAACAGCAACGATAAAATCACTTAAAACAAATCCGAACATAGTAATAACCAGAGCCGATAAAGGAAATGCCACTGTCATTTTAAACCGTACCACTTATATAGAAAAAATGAATCTGCTCGTCTGACAATAACACATACAAACTAGTTAACTACAACCCAACTAACAGAACAAAAAACAAAATGGAGAAACTACTTAAATCAATTATCACATGGCCTGAAAATACAGTCAAAAAACTGTTCCCTCATTACGCGCACTCCCCTAGAATTTACGGGCTACCAAAAATTCACAAAGAAAACACCCCACTAAGACCTATCATTAAAGGAATTGATAGCCCGACGTATCACTTAGCCAAAAAATTAGTGGCAACACTCAAGGAGTTGGTAGGTCATTTCCCTTCCTATATCAAAAACACACAACACTTCATAAAGATCATCAAAGACATTACATTAGAAAAAGATGATTTATTAGTCAGTTTTAATGTCTCTGCCCTCTTTACATCCCAATCAATGACACAATCCTTCTCCTACAGAACAAATTCCCTCCAGATATCACGGTGCTTTTTGCGCTTGTATTACGGTCGGGTTATTTTGTATGGCAAAACGCCTTCTACTTACAAAAAGAAGGCACAGCCATGGGCTTGCCATTATCCCCCCTATTGCTAACTTTTACATGGAACATTTTGAGCAACTTGCCGTAGATTCCTCTCCTCTAAAACCCAAAGTCTGGCTTAGATATGTTGACGATGTTTTCGTGATCTGGTCCCATGGCCACCAGACATTAGACACATTCCTTAGCCACCTAAACAAACAACACAAACGCATACAGTTCACAATTGAAATTGAAAAACACAACACACTTCCGTTTCTAGATACACTTGTCACACGTCTTCCCTCAGGCAATCTTTCCTTCACTGTTTAATGAAAACCGACACATGCAGGACAATATATACACATAAACTCCTACCACCACCCAACACAAAAACTAGGTGTCATCAACACACTAAAAAACAGAGCTCAGACGATTTGTTCCAGTGAACAGGCACTGAAAGACGAATTTAAAATTATCAGTAATAACCTACAACAAAATGGATACAGCAAAATACTATAAACAAATTTCTACAAAACCACAATAAAAAACAATGACAAACTGGACTACAGTAAAACTATAACCATTCCCTACATTAAAGGAATATCAGAAAAATAAACAGAGTACTACAAAAGTACAACCTCAAAGCCACCTTTAAACCTCCTGCAAAATTAAAAAAGTTACTCAACTCATCCAAAGACCCACTCCCTCTGCCAGCTCACCCTGGAGTATACCGGATTTATTGTACTTGCAGCATACCATATATAGGAGAAACAGGACGCACTATTCCTATTAGACAAAAAGAACATAAACGACACATTAAATATAATAATTATGGTGAAGCTGGCCTTTCTGATCATGCCCTGAATACCTTACACAGAATTGACTGGAAAACCACTAGCTGTCTACATCACACTAGAACATGGTATGAACGGAAATTCAAGGAAGCCTGTGAGATTATCAGCAACCACCCCAATCTGAACAACAATGATGGTTTAAAAATCTCAAACATATGGAAGGTATATATTCGACCTTCCTCGCCAAGAACAACTATAAACAGGACTGTAGAAAAATCCAGTATTGTAAATCAAAAATAAGAATTGTAACACTAAAAATAGGACACCAATTGTTTCTGAAAGAAAACCATCTAAAAGAATGTTTATTCCTGTCATTGTAAAAATAGAATTTAGCTTGATGTAAAAATTTATTTTTTATTTTATTTTATTTTTTAAATTTTTTTTTTTTCACCAGAGGTCACACCTATAGAATAACATGTGATCAAATCATTGTTTCTCTAGCTTACAGTTAATGATGTAACTCAGTTGTTCTGTATACTTACGTACGCTCTAGATGACGATCTTGACGTGAAGATCGAAACGTCGGAATAATAAAAAAAGTTTTTTAACATGGTTGTAAATTCCATAAAAATTTTTAAAATGAGTGAGATAGAAGACTTGACGAACTACCGACCTTTCATTCTACTATCAGTGGTCTACAAAGTGTTGACAAAAGTCTTAGTTCATAGGCTTTGTGCGACTCTGGACCTAGCACAACCAAAAGAACAGGCAAGCTTTCGAAGGGGCTTTAGTACAATGGACCATATTCAAGTTGTACAGCAGATTATTGAACGGTGTAATGAATATCAATTAGAATTATGCCTTGGTTTTATTGATTATGAGAAAGCCTTTCATTCACTTAAAACTTGTGCAATACTTAAAGCATTACGAAACCAACAAGTGGAGGAGACCTACATCAGAACCATCAAATCAGCATACACCAATGCCACAGCAGCAATTCATTTCAATGGAAACATCTCTACTGTGGGAATACAGAGAGGTATAAGACAGGGTGACACAATATCTCCAAAATTATTCACAGCATGCCTAGAAGAAAGATTCAAACTTCTTGATTGGGAAGGGAAAATTCTGAAGATAAATGGAAGATATTTAAGCCATTTACGCTTTGCAGATGACATAGTTATCTTTACTTCAACTGAACATGAATTACAGACTCATATCCATGAGCTCCAAATTGTTAGTAGAACAGCAGGCCTAAAGATAAACCTAAAGAAGACCCAAGTTATGTTCAATAGCTATGTCCAACCAGAATAATAAAAATCAATAATGAGGAAATTAAACAAGTAGATCATTACATATACTTAGGACAACAGATATCAATGGAACAAAATATCAAGGATGCAGCTAGAATCATATGTGGACTAAGGAATACAACTCCTGGAAAAACAGAAGAATTCGAATCCAACCTTGTTCTTTTAAAAATTAGATGGCAAGAAAATCTCACTAAATTTGTAGAAAAAAAGAGCCAACCTTGCACATCATAGAACAAGTGAACTTTTTAAAAAATGGTAACCAAAAAACAAAATAAAGAAAAAATCAACAATGCATGTTGATTTAACCCCATTTAGGATTAAAGGGAAATGAAACTGCAGATGAAGTAGCAAAAATAGCTGTAACATCAAGTGATACCACAGATTTTGATCTTTTTAAAACTACTTAAAAAAAAAAAAAACAGAATGATTCTCCACGATATGATTCACCACTGGTATTCAGAAGAAAAACCAGGAGCTACCATCAATTCCAAGTTTAAGCGCTGTGCCACTACCATGATCTCTCAGCTCAAGACCAAATAAGTTTAGCAATGGCATAAAAATCTTCCCCATCTGCAAAATCTGTAACATCGAGGAAGCATCACCAATGCATTTACTAAATTGTATGAACATTTCTGAATGTGAACTTTATAACAACCCAGAAAAGGTGCTGTATAAAATACATGAATTTGACCTCTATGATCTGGTGTAATAATACCATAGGATAATAATAATAAAAACTAAAGTTATTTATTTTTCATGTGATAATGAGAGCATTTTTCTTGCATCAAAACTGAAAGTGGATTGTGCATAAATGCAGAATGCAAAATTTTAGACTTTCTGCTAACTGAGACAAAAAATAACACAGCATATTTTTGAATAATTCAATTTTTGTAAACTTTTCCCTTTTTTTAATAATTAAATCTTTGATTTTATTATTAAAAAAGGTTTTAATTCAATATTTTTATGCTATACTTTATGGAACGCTACACAAACATAATTACCTTCGTGAATATGTCCAAATACATGATACTTTGGTTTTACCTTTTGTTGCACAATATGCAGCAGTTCTACACAACCTGCTCTTACATCAGTGACACACAAGTCTCCATGCCCAACAGGAGGGGTATGAGTCAATAATACATCAATATTTTCTGGAATTTTCCTCCACTTTTCTAAGCAAGCTTCTCCACGAGGCAAATTAAATGCCCAATTGCAGTATCTTGGCTGCCTGTAAACAAAATTTCAAGAAATTAAAATGAACAATTAATTATTATGAATACAATCGAATAGAGATGACCCCAAACATATGATGGCTTGACCTGTGTTATTTCCCATGCCCACATTTTATGAACTTTCTTGTTGTAGATATGAAATCAACCAAAATCTGTGCTCACAAACAATTGTGATTGCAGCTAGTGCAAACTGGTAACACTGAGCAATGAGTCGATCAATCAATGGAAACTGATTGACTCAGTCTGCAGTTGTACCCAAATCAAATGCACCATGTTCACAATGCCCTTTATTTTATTTTATTTTTTAATTTCATTTTTTTATTGTTGCTGCTATTGTTTTTTCCCTTCAAATTTAGATTTTTTTTTTTTTTACCCTTCACCATGTCTGACAAGGAAATATGGTGTACTGAATCTGAAATCACCAAAATCTAATTTAATAAATAAATATTTCACAAATGCTTTAAAAGGGAACCTCCATAGTTCAGACAGGAATACCCTTTGGACAGAAAGAATCTTTCTATCCAATACTCTTTGGATGGAAAGCATTGGGTTTAAATTCTATCAAAGCATCTTTGAGGGCTTTTCAATGAAAAATGAGCATGATTAACCCATTCTCATAAAGATAAATGAGTTTGTTTTTTTTTACCTCCCAGAAGACAGACAAATCAGTCAAATAACTCAATATACTTTGAAGAAAGGATGATCCACCCCATCATAGCACTAACTAAGTTTCTATTAAATCAAGTTACTTGGCCACGACAGACCATTGAGCATATTTACACTCCAATCCCATCCCCCACCCACAAGAAACCGTGGTGATGAAATCTGTAGTCAAGATGAGACCATATCAGAGCCTCATAAACTATAATAACAGTTTTCAAAAGTAGGAAATAAGAAAATGGCTCAGCTTGCGATCATCATTCAGAAACCAATTTAGGTTTTAAGTATAGGAGCCACCTGAATATAAGTTTAGACATACAATTAAATGTGCACTAAAAATATTAGTGTTGCAACACAGGGATAAGAAGGTGTAAGTGAACAGCCTGTCAATACTATGGAAATGAGTCAAAAGCAGAATAATGGTAGATGAACTAAAACCTCTAAGTCTACAAATGTACTAAGCAATGCAAAAGTAACTGGATTTTTAAAAATAATATAAGTGTATTAAAAACTTAAATATTTAATATAATAAAACAAATAATCAGTTAAATAACTTTTAAAAAAGTGATTTAAAAGCATGCTATTATTATTATTATTAGAATATATACATACAGAATGTATGTTTATGTCAATACCAATGGCTTCCCTTTCAATACGAGAACATCTGTTTAACAGATAAGCTTAGGTGTTGACGGTTTTTCATGACTCATTTTTTAACAGTATTAACAACACCAAACAATTTTATCAAAGAGATGTTTTATTAACTGTTTATATTTCGCTGAATTTCAACTCAGGATCATCAGAGCACAACACACTTGTACGCGACAGTGAGTGAGTGAAACAAATACAATTGTAGACAAAAGAACTAAAGTTCTATTTTTGCCGCCCTCTAAAAAAAACTAAGCGGGAGTTTCTCTAAGGATAACAGTCTCCCAGCTTTTTGGCAAATTAGTGCAACCATATTTGTTAAGGTTGGGAAAATTCTTCAAAGCCATTGCTGACTCAAAAAATAATCTTTCAGATCTGTAGAGACTCCTAAATGGCACATTTGTTTTCTTCCATCTAATCCTGTGTGAAGGAGTGTCCAAAATGTGGTCTGCCAGTCCTGACTTACCATAGTAATAGTAGCAAATGTATTTTTCATGTTCTTCCAGGCAGATGTTAACTGGTCTTCCTGTTTGCCCATAATAGGCCAAGTCACAGGGAACTTCATACACTCCTGGGTTATATAAGTGGAGTCTAGAAGGGATAATGCTGGGTATAGAAACAATGGCATTTATATGCTGTATACTAATGCCAGGAGTATCCAGAATAAGGGAGAGGAATTGGTGGCGCAGATAGCATCAGCCTGGCCAAAAATTATTGCGATCACTGAGACGTGGTTGACAGAAGAGGATATAATAACAGGAATAGAAGTCGTTGGGTACAGCATTTTTCGTCAGGATAGGAGGGGAAAGCGTGGTGGTGGGGTGCTGCTTATGATAAGTGATGACCTATGTCCTCTAAGAGTGGAGAATTTGGAAGGTAGTGAGACAAATGATTTTGAGAGCGTATGGTGTGAGGTAGAGGTAGGCAAGACAGGATATTTAGTGGGGGTGTTGCTACAGACCCAGGAGCACAGAGGATGGGGACCAGGAGATGTTTAGACAGCTAAGTTTGGCAAGTGCAAGAAGAATGATTGTTATGGGAGATTTTAACTTCAGTAGTATAAATTGGAGAGAGGAAGATGCATGTAACAATAGGGGAATGGAATTTCTAGAATTCTTGAGGGACAAATGTCTTAGGCAACATGTAACAGAGGGAACAAGAAGTTCAAAAATTTTGGATTTGGTTATAGCATCAGAAGAGTTGATAATAACTGAGTTGACGTCTCTCCCACCAGTTGGAGAGAGTGACCATATGGTTTTGACTTGGAAAATGAATAGACATGCAGGAGTATCAAAGAGACGGCAACTTATGTGGAATTATAAGGCAGGTGATTATAATAGTCTTAGACGTCAACTTCGGGAAGTTTCATGGAGGGAGGAATTGGAAGGCCGGGATATCACCAGTGCGTGGGAAATTGTGAAAGAATATTTGTTATCAGCAATGGTAAGTTGTATACCACGAGTGAAGAAGAGAGCGCAATTTGGAGTAAAGTGGATGACAAACAATATTAAACAGGAATTGCATGCGAAAAAGAGGCTATGGAAGAGATATAAGGAGACAGGTGAAGAGATGCATGAGGAATATAAGACACAGGCCAGAAGAGTGACTCGTGTGGTAAGGAAAGCGAAACTGGAATATGAGAGGAGATTGGCCCTAAGATCCAAAGAAAATCCTAGGGAATTTTTTAGCTATGTGGCCAGTAGGAGGAGAAATGACTGTGGAAGAATGATATTGTGGGATAAAAATGGGAATAGGGTGACTGATGCAGAGGACATAGTGGAATTGTTCAATGAACACTTTATTGGAGTATTTCATCCTAGAGGAGTCAGTTTTAATGCTAGAGGGATAGGACTGGTACGAGGTCTGGAGGTACAGGAGGAGAGTGTGTTTCAGATACTGAGTACTCTGGATGTCAGTAAAGCTGTGGGACTGGATGGTATTTCGCCACGAGTTTTGAGAGAACGTGCTAGGGAATTGACAATACCTTTAACGTGGCTTTTCAATGAAAGTCTGGCTTTGGCAAAGGTGCCCAGGGAATGGAAGGAAGGTAAGATAGTGCCATTGCATAAGGGTGGTAACAGACTGGAAGTGTCTAATTATAGGCCAGTCTGTGTGTCATCAGTAGTTGTTAAGATCTTGGAGAAAGTAGTGAGGGACCGTGTACAGCATTGGGCAGATGAGGGTAATGTTATCTGTGAGAATCAACATGGATTTGTGAAAGGACGCTCTTGTTTTAGCAATATGCTAGCCTTTTATAATAAAGTTACAAGAGCATTAGATGAGGGAAAGGCATATACTGCAATTTTCTTAGACTTGGCGAAGGCATTTGACAGGGTGCCACATGATAAGCTGATATTTAAGTTGCAGCACATGGGTCTGGATGTCAGATTGATCAACTGGATTCAGGATTGGCTGTTTGATAGGTATCAGAGAGTTGTGTATGGTGGAGCAGTTTCCAGGAGGCAGAGAGTTACAAGTGGGGTCCCACAGGGCTCAGTACTAGGACCTATATTGTTTAACCTTTATATCAATGACATAGCCAGTGGATTGCAGGGGGATATTCAGTTGTTTGCGGATGATGCGAAGCTTGGAAGGATTATTAGTAATAGTGCAGATGTGGTAGCCCTGCAAGAGGATTTAAATAAGCTAGATAGATGGGCAAATGAATGGGGGTGTCAGTTTAATGCAGCAAAATGTAAGGTCTTCAGGTTTGGGAAACATCGATGGGATGCTGCATACTCTATGGGAGGAGTTATACTGGAGGAAGTAGAGGAGACAAGAGATCTGGGGTTGATGATTGATAGAAACCTGAAGTTTAGGGGACATATCGCAAAGGTGGTGAAGGTAACACAGAGGATTGCTGCTATTATGAGAAGGACACTGACCTGCAGAGATAAGAGGGTTATCATTCCGTTGTATAAGTCTCTGATCAGACCACACTTGGACTATTGTTCTCAGATTTGGTCCCCAGGATTTGAAGGGGATAAATTAACTGTGGAAAGGATACAAAGACGGATGACAAAGATGGTTTCAGGACTGTACAAGGATAGTTATGAGGATCGGCTGAGAGAATGTGGACTGCAGAGTTTGGTGGATAGAAGAAGGAGAGGTGATATGATTGAGACTTTCAAACTGTTGAGAGGTGGTTACAGGGTTTACACTGGGGAGTTCTTTCGCTTGGTTGATCAGCGGGAAGGAGTGATTACAAGAGGCCATCCCTGGAAGTTACGAAAGGAAACTGTGAGCAAGAGGGTAAGGAGTGGTTTCTTTGTGTGGAGGGTGGTTGAGCCGTGGAATGCATTGCCTGATGGAGTGGTGGGAGCGAGAACGGTCAGTGGGTTTAAGGAGTGGTATAATAAACTTTGTGTTTCTCAGGGGGGGGGGCCTCCCCTCGATGAGTCTTAACAGACTTTGTCTTAGAAAGGACCTCCCTCGATGAGTCTTTTGACTCCTTGGAGGCCTGAATAATAATAATAATAATAATAATAATGTTATATAAAAATATTATCATTACAAAAGCCAATAAAGAAAATGCAACAGTTATCATGAATCAAGAAGATTATAACAGAAAAATGCAAGATCTCCTATGTGACGGTTCCACGTATCAAATTATACATTGAGACCCCACTATGTCTCAAAGAGAAAAAGTCTGAAAATTACTGAAAAAGTGATGTCATGGCCAAAAGAAATCATCAGGAAAATAAAACCAATTCATGTTAAACCACCCTGTATTTATGGATTACCAAAAATCCACAAAACTAATATCCCCCTGCGTCCCATAGTCGTTAGCATAGATAGTCCCATATATAAACTGGCCTAACATTTAGCCAAGTCGCTTGCTCCCCTTACTGGCAACTTCTCTACTTTTGTAAAAAATTCAGTCCATTTCAAAACACTAGTTAAAAATCTTATCTTAAAAAATTCAGACATAATGGTGAGTTCGATGTCACCTCTTTATTTACCAATGTACCACTTATAGACAATCTTGATTTAATCAAGTCTAAATTTCCCCCTGATATTTTTGAATTATTTAAATTTACTATGAATGCAGGTTACTCTACACGGGGAGGAAAAATCTACAAACAGATTAATGGCACTGCTGTGGGTCCCCCCCCACCCACCGTTAGCAAAATTTTTACATAGAACACTTTGAAAACAAAGTACTTACCTCGGCAACATACAAGCCACTAGTGTGGTTACGCTATGTAGATGATGTGTTTGCCATCTGGTCCCATGGACAAGACACTTTGGATATGTTTGTCACCTACCTAAACAGCCAACATTCCAAAATCCACTTCACAGTAGAAAAATAATCGAATAACTGTTTAGCATTTCTTGACACATTAGTCACCCACCTTTCAGATGGATCACAATCTTTTTCCATTTACAGAAAGCCTACACACACAGGAAGATACCTACATAAACAATCACATCATCATCATCCAGTCCAACAGTATGGCATTTTAAAAACACTTACACACAGAGCCATTTGTTCTAATGATACAGCTCTGACCACAGAACTCAAATATCTGCACCATACATTCTTGGCCAACGGCTATAATCCCTACAAAATAGATAAAATACTACATAGTCCCATTACTCTGCCCTCCCCTAATACACAACATGACCATTTCTATTCCCTATGTCAGAGGTACATCAGAAAAGATAGCCAAAGTATTGATGAAACATGGCCTTTGCACCATTTTCAAACTAGCAACTCTGATCCACTCACCTAAGGATAAACTTCACCTTTAGCACACCCAGGAGTGTACGAAGTTCCATGAGACTGTGACTTGGGCCTATTATGGGCAAACAGGAAGATCAGTTAACATCCGTCTGGAAGAACATGAAAAATACATTCGCTACTATTACTATGGCAAGTCTGGACTGGCAGAACACGCTTTCGACACTCCTTCACACAGGATTAGATGGAAGAAAATGAATGCGCCATTTAGGAGTCCTTACAGATCTGAAAGATTATTTTTTGAGTCAGCAATGGCTTTGAAGAATTCTCCCAACCTTAACAATTATGGTTGCATTAATTTGCCAAAAATTTGGGAGACTGTTATCCTAAGAGAAACTCCTGCATAGCAGGGTTTTTTTTTTTTGTTTGTTTTTCCATCAGAGGACACCAAAAATAGGACTTTAGAACATTTGTCCATTGCAATTATATTGTTTCACTCACTGTCACGTGTACAAGTATGTTGTGCTCTGATGATGCTGAGTTGAAATTCAGCAAAATATAAGCAGTTAATAAAACATCTCTTCAATAAAATTGTTTGGTGTTGTTCATACCATTAAAAAATAAGTCACGGAGAACATCTGTTATTAAGCTTATCCTAAAGAAAAGAGACACTAAAAATTAGGAAGCTGGCAACCCATCTCCATTATAAACACTGCCTGTAAAGTAATTTCAAAAGCCATTGCCAACAAACTTAAACCCGTGCTGAATGAAATAATTGATAAGCACTAGAGTTATTCTGTCCTGGGACAATCCATCCATGAAAACTTACACTTCATAAGGATCTGATAAGCATAGCTAACAACAACAACAACAGTGAAACAATGGGGCTTGTAACACCAGATCAAGCTTTTGACCGTAGTGAACATCCCTACCTACTTAACTGCTTGAAAGCCTTCGGTTTTGGCTCAGGCATCATTCAATCCATTAAGATTGTGATTTATGCTAAAGCGCACTTTTGAATAAAAATAAACAACAGCTCATTATATTTGTACCATACAGCACATGTATTAAACAAGGCTATTCACTTTCCAGTCCTCTTTACACAATTGCCATAGAGCAGCAATCTTCAACCGGTATGCCGCGAGAGGTCTTCAGGTGTGCCGCAAGATTTGTGAAAACAAATTAATTGAAAGAAATAATGTCGCAATTTGCACATTTATGTATGATCTTCCATCTGCACCTGAAGCTCCCATATTTATATTTTACGAAACTTACGGTCAGTGAATCGGGTTAAAATTGTGTGTTAATTAGCTTTAATCTTTTGATAAGTATGTTCACAAATAACTTCAATTAATTCTTTTATTTTTAAGGTAACTGGTAAGAGTTCTTTTACGTTTCTTTTATTGGATTTTTTTTTTTTCATTCAGTTAATTTTATTCAATAGTATTCCTTTAACATGGATAAATTTATAATAAAAAACGAAAATCTGAAGATAATGAAGAAAGTGAAGCTAGTAAGTCGAAAGAAGAAGGAAAAAATAAAGAAGAAAGTGAAGTTAGTTTTGTCCAGCACATCAGCAACTGATGTGCTGGGCAAATTTTTTTTAATCTAATTTTTAATTTAGTTTTAGAACCTAGTACTGGTTCTTCTAAAACTAAATTAAAAACTAACGTTTGCCATTACAACAAAAATTATTTGTCATTTGACTTTATTTCCAGTTAAGAAGATCCACCACATCCTAAATGTGTGGTTTGTGGCAAAAAATTAGCAAACAACGCTTTGGTTCCAAGTAAATTAAAAAGACATTTACAATCTAAACGAGCGAAAAAACTGGCTGAATATTTTAAAAGACTTGTAATAGATAAAACTATTCAAGCAAAAAGTTGGACTAAATTTGTAACTGTGTTCGAAAAAGCCCAGGAAGCCAGTTACGCAATTGCAGAAATTGTTGCTAAAAAAATGAAATCTCACACAATTGCAAAATCTTTAATTCTGTCAGCATGCTGTAAAATTATTAATATCATGTTTGGTGAGGAATATGAAAAGGAGATTTTAAAAATTCCTATGTCAGATAACACCATTTATCGACGTATTCATGATTTGGTCAAAGATGTTGAATTGTAAGTGGTATCTCACATTAAAGAATCAGATATGTTTGCTATTCAGTTGGACGAACCAAGTGATGTAACTGGTAAAGCTCAGCAGATTTATTTATAAGGAAGATATTATAGAACAGTTTTTATTTTGTCTACCACTCCTGGAAACAACAAAAGGCCAAGATATTTTTGATGCTGTTGATAATTACTTTAATTGTCATAACTTGTCTTGGGATTCTTGCATCAGCATTTGCATGGATGATGCCTACTCATTGTCAGGAAATGTAAAAGGATTTGTTACACTGGCTCAAAATAAGAATCCTAGAATTATTTTTACACATTGTTTGCTCCACAGAGAAGTACTAGCATCAAAATCATTGGCACCCGAGCTTAACAAATGTACTAGACGAGATAACAAAATTTCAATTATATAAAAGCCAGGCCGTTACAATTGAGATTGTTTGCAGCCCTATGCTCCTCGATGGAAGCTTCTGACACACAGTTGTTAATACATACAGAAGTGAGATGGTTTGGACAAGTTTTAACAAGATTTTATGTACTAAAAGAGGAAATTCTAATTTTTTTGACAACTTAACAATCTGAGTTATCAGATTTTCTTAGCGACAAGCTTTGGTGCAGTAAGGTTGCATTTCTTGCTGATTTATTTCAATCTTTAAATACACTTAATAAGAGTATGCAGGGAGACTGTGAAAACATTCTTACTTCCATTGACAAAATTAATGCATTCAAGGAAAAACTAATGCTTTGGGAAGAAACAAGCAGAAAAGAAAATGCAGTAAATATGTTTGAACTAATGAAAAAGTGCAAACTGAATGAAAATCTAATTTTACAAACCTTAAGATTACTAAATACAAATATTGAAAAATATTTTCCCTCACTTGACATATCATCCTTCAATTGGATAAGAGATCCTTAAGCAAGCACATGTAAAGTGGAAAATTTAAAGATTACAGAAGAGGACGAATTAGCAGATATAAGAAATGACAGAGGTTTAAAACTAAAACATTCAACAATAGATAGTACTTCATTTTGGTTATTTCTAAGAAGTGAATTTCCCAATATTAACAAAAAAGCAATAGAAGTACTTCTTCCATTCTCCACGTCATATTTGTGCAAAGCAAGCTTTTCTGCAATGAATATCATTAAGAACAAAAATAGATCGCAGCTGGAAGCCTTGGAAGATGATTTAAGAGTATGTCTATCCAAAATTCGACCTCCCACAAAAGACATTCTGAAACAACATCAAGCTCAGATATCTCATTAAAATTCACTGCAAGTATGTATATTATTCAATACATTTAATATTCATTTGAAAAAATCAATAAAAAATTTTAAAAATAATTTTGAGTATAGTTTTTCTTAATCAAAATGTCAAAAATATAGTTTACATTTTTTTGAAGCAAAAAGGATAAGTATCAATCAAAATTATGCCTATTTTTTGCCAGATCATCAAAAAAATTAAAAGAATATATTTTTAGTGTGTCATAATTTTAATAATTAGTCTAGGTGTGCCATATCATGAAAAAGGCTGAAAATCACTGCCATAGATGCCTTTTTTTGCATAGAATAAACATGTTGCTCAGGCATCCCATCCTAAATTTTCTTACCAAGCCATAACCCTGATAGATATGCTGCTGATGATGTTACAGTTATAGCCTGCAAAGAGGAGAGTTTCTATAACATGTAAACAATATGAAGCAACATCAGGAGCAAAACTATATGCACATAATCACAAAGTATTTATGAAGTCAGAGTATTTACTCAGAAATATAATCACCAGAGAAATTTAAATAAACTTTCAGTCTTAAATAATCTGCAACAATAACATCATCTGTATCAGAGGAATATTAGTCCCTAGAAACCACCACACATTCACATCTATAGCACTCAGCATTTTCCACACCACAGGACTGTGGTGTGGAAAATGGAAAAACTGAACCGACTCCCCTATGTCTGGTCAGTGGTCTTTGGAAGTTTACCCAGGAAACACTCTCTTACATGGATAAGAACTGGTATACACTCATCAAATGTTTCAAGCAAGTACTAGTAAAGTGGGCAGTAATTCGATCCTATGCCTCCAAAAGACAGAAAGCAATAATTGTTAATTAAATAGCTACTAGTGTCCTTTGGCATACACTAAAGATTCTCACACCATCAGTGCAATATACCAAACAAATACAGTCAACTATTTATCTTGTGTCAACGGATGTTGACAACAAGATACCATTTCATACTCACTTTCTCCTTAATAACGATCATCATCACCATTGAATTCCTAATATGTACCCTTAAGGGATGTATAGAATATGATAGTACTACATGTAAAACATACATCATTACTAACTTCCTATCTACAATTTTCCTCCAAATCTATCTTTATTTAAACACTTACAGGAATAGAACAACGTAGTTAGGAATATAAATTAAATTAAACTTTAATAAATATTTTCCGATATTTCGGCAATGTCACATTGCCATTTTCTAAAGGAACTTACAAAAAAGTTACGTGCAACGTAGGCACTACAACACAGAAACTGGGAATGAAAAGATGGAGCTATTGTTCTCCTAACAGTCCTGATGGTGCCCTCTAGCGGGCTAAGTAGGTGTTCTTGGCCGATGGGCTGAAGGTCTGCAGATGTAGGGCTCCCAAATTTGGGGCAGTCACATACACCCAAATTTGTTGAGGTTTGGAGAATTTCTCAGGGCTGAGGCTGATTCCATAAAGAGTCTTTCAAATTTGTATTTGCTACGGTGTATCACTGTAGCTTTCTTCAACCGTATTCTGTGGCGTGTATCCAGAGCATGGTCCGCAAGCCCAGAATGACTGTATTTGTGAAGACGGATGTAGTCCTTGTGTTCCAAAATTCTGATATTCGCTGTCCTGCCTGTTCGGCCAAAGTAAGACAGTTTACAACTGCAAGGGACCTGGTAAACTCCAGGTAGGTCTAGGGGAAGTGGTTGGTCTTTAGTGGAGCGGATAAGGGATGCCAATTTTCTGTAAGGTTTGTAACAGGAGGTCAGGTCATGTTTTTTTAAGATTTTGGTAATCTTTTCCGAGGTGCCTCGGATGTAGGGAATGGTGATGGATTTAGAGTAATCCTTGTTGTGGGGGGGGAGGGAGGGGATCTGTGGTTTGTAGGTTCTAATATTTTTTGGATTTTTTGGGGGGAGTAGCAATTGGCTGAGAAAGTGTTGAGGATGTGATTTAGTTCAGTGTTTAGGCCAAGTCGTTTGAACAGATTAGTTTAGCCCTGTTGTGTAGTATTTTCACTACTCCATATTGTTGTGGGGGGGGGGGGGATTGTTGGTGAATGTATCTGCCTGTATGGGTGGGTTTTCTGTAAACTGAGAAAACCAAGGATCCATTAGGCTGGCGGGTGACTAGTGTGTCTAGGAAAGGGAGGCTGTTGTTTTCCTCTTTTTCCAGAGTGAATTTGATTCTGGGGTGTTGGTTGTTTAAGTGTGTTAAGAAGGAGAGAAGTGTTTCAGAGCCATGTGGCCAAATAGTGAACACATCATCAACGTAGCGAAGCCACATGGTTGGTTTTTGTGGGGCAGAGGTTAAGGCTTTTTCTTCAAAGGTCTCCATAAAGAAATTGGCCAAGGGTGGGGAGAGTGGTGAACCCATGGCTGTCCCCTCTATTTGTTTGTAGAATTTTCCCTGCCAAACGAAATAGCCTGAGTTCATTGTGAACTGAAATAAGGCTGAGATGTCGGGAGAAAATTTAGCTTGGATTAGCTCTAAAGTTTCCTTGAGTGGGACATTTGTAAATAAAGAGGACAGCGAATATCAGAATTTCAGAACACAAGGACTACATCCGTCTTCACAAATACAGTCATTCTGGGCTTGCAGACCATGCTCTGGATACACGCCACAGAATACGGTGGAAGAAAGCTACAGTGATACACCGTAGCAAATACAAATTTGAAAGACTCTTTATGGAATCAGCCTCAGCCCTGAGAAATTCTCCAAACCTCAACAAATTTGGGTGTATGCGACTGCCCCAAATTTGGGAGACCTACATCTGCAGACCTTCAGCCCAAAGCCAAGAACACCTACTTAGCCCGCTAGAGGGCACCATCAGGACTGTTAGGAGAACAATAGCTCCATCTTTTCATTCCCAGTTTCTGTGTTGTAGTGCCTACGTTGCACGTAACTTTTTTTTAAGTTCCTTTAGAAAATGGCAATGTGACATTGCCGAAATATCGGAAAATATTTATTAAAGTTTAATTTAATTTATATTCCTAACTACGTTGTTCTATTCTTTAAGTGTTTTAATAATGCATAACCAACGTATAAGCCTGTGTCTACGAGAATCCAAATCAATCTGTTACCTGTCAAGACTCCAACATTATCAGATCTTATATTTCTATCTTCAAAGGCAATTTTTACTGTATCAATCCACCTATATCTTGGTCTTTCTCTGGATCTTTTTCCTGCCAACCTGGCAGAGAACACTTGTTTTGCTACACTTTCCTCTCCCATTCTGTTTAAGTGACCATACCACCTGAGATTAGCTATGCTAAAGCATTCCTGGATGCTGACAATGTCAAGTTCTTTCTTAATATCCTTGTTTTTAATATGATATTGCCATTGCTGTCATCTGTTCATGTCCCTAATCTTTCTCAGGACTCTCATATCTGAGGATTCTAGTCTTTGGCCAAGTGTTTTATTTCTAACCCAGCTCTCAAATCCATAAGTTAAAATTGGTTTGAACACCATCTTGAAAACAGCAAATTTAGTGTTTTCACTAATTTCTCTCTTATTCCATATAAATTTATTCAGTTGACTTCCTACCATACTAGCTTAATTGATTCTGTTGTCTATTTCCATACTTAATTTAACATTTTCACTAAAATTGTGCCTAAGTAGCTGAAATGTTTTACTTGTTCTATAGGTTGTCTATTCACAATGCAGTTGATATTTTCAATGCTTCTGCCCATTTTCATTATCTATGTCTTGTTATTGCTGACCTCCATACCAAATCTATTACAACAGTTGTTCAATTTAGTCAGGGAATCTTACAAACTTGTACTGGATTTATTTAGAAGCCTTACTCACAGCAATGGAAGAAATGATGAATCACTGCTAACAACAGGTCCCCAATAATGCTCAGCAGGAGTCGATTAAAGGTCTCATGAGGTCCAAACTGCAGAAAGACACCAAATGCAGTCCTGTTGAAAACAATGAAAGGTCAGAACTTTCTCTTCCTTATGCCAAAATTCTAGCAAACAGCATCAAATGAATTTCTACTACCTGAATGGCTAATGCTCATATAAATGCCCAACTAACTGCATATCCCATGCACCAGAGTAGTTATTTTTGCAATAGAAAATACCCAATTGGAGCAATATTAAGAAGCCACTGCCCAGCATATCCCACCAAAAATTATAACCCTCGTTTCAAGAGATGCCAGAACCATACAGATGTACTTCAACATTACATCATGGTCCACAACATTAATTGAAAAGGAATAAACATTGCTGCATGCCATGTAAGTGTGTCAGCTATGCTCCTACAAAAGTAATGGTATCAAATGTCACCAAATTCTGCGTGGACTTCTGTCACAATACAGTGTAGTGACAACAAAATCCAAACACTGCAAGCCTCTACCACTAAGCCTGATTTTTCTGCATCAAGAGTTTTAGAAGACAGGCTTTGTTTTTGTATTTACTTTTTGTAACTACTTTGGTGACAATGCAATCAGCTCTATACCGAAAATAATAAATACAAAAACAGAGTAGCTTCAACCTTCTACACAACTGTGGCTAGGCAATGTTTTTACTGCCATAAAGCAGACCATATAAGAAAATCATGCCCATATGGACTTAAGAATGAGACATACTGACAAAGCTACAAGTGCTAGCAGATCTGCTAAGAAACATCAAACATCAAGCCAAAAAAGACACATTATTCCTAGGAAAGAGCAAATACCTCAGACACAAAACATTTTGCCAAATACTGAGGAATCGAAACCAATTGCCACTAAAGAAACTATACCTTTGGAAGAACTGCTGCCCACATCATTGACGAGCAACCCTAAAGAAAAGGAAGCAGGAAACAGACAAATGACAAAACCACATGAGCAAAATAATGAACAGGAGCAAGGAAATAATAGTACAATTGCAAAAAAAAAAAAAAAAACACCCAAACAACCAAAGATGAACCACTCCAGGTGTACCTCCTCCCTACATGTTAGAGGTACTTTGTATCATAAGCACTACAATGTGCAGTCTTTGCAACACTTGCAATATACCTTGTAAACTTCAGTCTGTTGTCAACCATCACTCCCAAATCTCATCAACTTCCTGCAGTACACCACCATTGATATAGTACACAGCCTTATATTTCATCACTCCAAAATGCAACCTCTTACACTTAATATTAAAACTACAACCCCAGTCCTTACTCAAGTCAAAAGTCTATTCAAATCTTCCTGAAAGGAATTAATATCAGAGGCGTTACTTATAATTCTCTCCAACTTTGCATAATCAGAAAACAAACAACTGAAGATCCCTAGTCAGTCAGTCCACGTCATATATCATTTTACAAACAAGTTAAATAGCAATGCCCAAGAGCAGAACCCCGGGGCACGCCAACTGGTTATTCTCCTTGAGACGCTGTTCCATTATACTGGGGTTATCCCTGGAAGTTGAATAAAGGTGTGATTAATAAGGATGTGAGGACTAATTTTTTGCTTGGAGAGTTGTTAATGAGTGGAATGGGATACCAGAGTCAGTTGTGAGTGCTCTGTCTGCTAAAGGAGAGGTATGATAAATTGTGTCTCCCACAATTGCGTCTTCGGACTCCATGGAGGTGCCCATATTATAATAATAATAATACACAATTTGCTGGTATCGTTCGGAGAGCCAATCTCCAATCCTTGTAACCAATATACTATCTGTTTCCTATTGTCAGCAATTGTACACCAACTTGTACGCTTTTGCAAAGTCAAAGAACATCACTGTATATGATTTTCCCTTATCCAACACATGTTACCTTGTCACGCAAGTAAATGCAAGTAAACCGCTAAAACAGGACCCACCCTTTAAAAATCCATGCTAACCATCCTATAAAGAATACTATGTCCATCAATCCAATCTTGTATTTGATTCCTGACCAATATTTCCAACACCTTGACTAAGAATGCAGTTATACAGACTGGTCTATAACTGAAAACCTCTATCCTTGAACCATTCTTGTGTAGTGGTACTATTTTACCTTCTTTCCACTCCCTAGGAATCTTACCCACTGCATGACTTTCATTAAACATCCAGGTCAAGAGCATAGCTAACTGTTGTGAACATTCCTTAAGAATATGTGGTGATATTTCATCTATTCCTGCAGCCTTATTGACATCTAACTGAATCAACACCTGATATATCTCTGATTCTTTCACTCCAGAATTCTTCTAATACTTGTCACTTTTCTATATATTATATGGCATCATTTATACAGTATGTTATATCAAGAGTCTTGAAAAACTAATAATTTGTATGAGACCTAACACAGAGAGTCAGGGAAACTAAATTATAATGTGAGGAATGGTGAGAATCTGTGTATAAGAGCAACAATGTTATGTAACTGTGTTAATGAAGGGAATAGACATTATCATGGAAATGATTATGAGGGAAGAACGATTTTGATTTTGTGCCTTGTCCAGTTTGTGTGCAAAGATGTCTGCATATATAAGGCACTAGAGAAGAACAGAGATTTGCATGACATGTCTGCATGACAAGTTATCCAACTGTGTCATGCAGACTACAGACATGAATATACAAAATAATATGCTAGTAGCTTATTACATCTGTTACAAGAATGCTAGGAGTATCAGAAACAAACAGGTAGAGTTTGTTGCCTTCATCCAGGGCCACGCCGTGCAGTTGTGCACGGCACAAGGGTGCTTGAAGATGAGGGGCGCCATTTCACCACGGGAAATAATAAAAAAAAATATACATTTTCTTATTCTTGAATTATATCGTACTATATAAATTACACAATTACAAATTATAGTTAATGTAATACAAATTAAATTTTAAATCAGTCAAATTATTATGAATTCTTAATAATCTAACAATATTTTTAACTTGATACATCACCAGTTTTTTTATAATTTGTTTGAAGTGAAACACTATTAATATTACCACAGATTTTATTTCACAGAGTAAGCATTGACTCAGCAAAAATTTTATAAATATTCTCGATTGTTTATTATATTTTTAGTGGAAATTGTTAGTTTAAGACAGACCGTGAATTCATTCTTATGCTGTGCTTTGCCCAGTACTGTCAACAGGATGTAGTATAGAGACAGCCTGCCTCACAGCGCTGCTTAATAAAGGCACTCGTTCAGTCATATTACGGGAACAAGATATTTTACAAAAATACAGCATTTAGTTGAACCAAATAAAAAAGGTGGCAGTTCCTACTGACAGTTAAATGTGTGCTTATTATATTTTATTAATAAAAAAAAATTATAGTCATACATACTAAAACTAAACATTTTAGAACCCACTTATTAGATACTTAAGGAAACAACCCATAAAGTATCATACGATGTGAATTTCATAAACTTTTATAGTCTATATATATATATATATATATATATATATAATATACACACAGTATATATATTAAATTATATTATGCATGAATTCTCCTACTCAAATTGCGAGTCTATCACCCCGAATTTCACATTGTAGCGATAACTTGCTCCCTGCAGTAAACATCCACATCCCAAACAGCCATTATACTGCAGAAACATGAAAACCAATTAGTTTTATCATGTCGCTGGATAAGGTTCACAGACATTTGCAGACTGTGTAATATATTTCTCAACAAATAGTGCAATTACAGACAACTGGGAATATAAACACTAACTAATGAATCACATCTTTCCTCCAACAGACACTGCTATATACACTCAAGCAAACCACATGTTGCAGATGCAACATATGGTTTTGCTTGACACTATCCCCCCCCCCCCCCGTCATGAACGTGTTAAAACTAAGAAATATATAGTGAATGCATTTCAGATATCATAGAAATCGGTTTAAGAGAATTAGCATTTCAATTCAATTGTTAACTTGTTTTGTTTGGGTTGCACGATCTTTTGTTAATACCGCACCAATCATATGCACTTCTTATTGTTGCCTTTTTCTCTACTGGCCTACATTTGCGCACATCTTTCACTTCTCATTAGTAATTTGTCAAGGATTGTTCATTAAGTATCTCAAATCTTAAATTACTAGTAATTTTTGCTTGATATAATGGGAAAGATGACTATTTGTGTAGATAACTTTGATTGCACACAAGGAAACTGCTCTCCAGGACAGAAGAAGTGATGGAGAATAGAAGCTTCTTGGTAAGTCATACCCATTTTCAGTTTTTTTCCCTGAAAACTTTAGTTTCCGAAAATCCCCACATATATCTCGCAGCACGATTTTTTAGCTTTAATTTTGGGAAAAAAGAGTTATAGTCAAGTAAATACGGTAATTTGTTTAGCCTTCAAATTGTTAAGTATGGATCACTGGTTAAAGACTGGATTTATAAAATGCACAAAAGAGAGCAATATAGCAGATATAGGAATAAGCAATTTCACTCCTCTCATTGATGATAAATTATTTATATTAAGTAAATATGTATAGTATCTTTATAAATTTTGTTCTATTAAAAATAAATCATTTTTTTGTTTAAATGTACATCTAAATTCAAATAAAACAGACATTTAAAATGAAATATATTTTTATTTATTTATTATTATTATTTTGATAAGGGTATTTTGAAAAGGTACTTGGTAATAATGAAAATTAAAGAAAGGGGTACATGGATATCTGAAGTTTCAGAAATATTGATCTATCCAAAAATATTTAGTCTGAAACATAGGTGTATATTACGATGTTCGTTTTCTTAAATTCCACTTCGAATTTGGATACACGAAATAGCGTCTATCCAAATATGCACTTCTTACATTTTTTTCGGCATCATTTCAATTTTGAATGTGAAACATATTGACTGTATTGTGTATTCTGTGTTTAAGTGACTTTGGACAAATTTTTGACTTTGTTTTTAATTGTGTACTTATTTTTGTATTTTTGATAGACAAACAAAATTTTAAAGATAATAGTTTATAAATTATAAACATATTAATCAGCTGATGGACCATAGCTAAAAATTCCATATATATGCGGGGTAGACTATTGGCACGTCAGGCTGACGCAGCTCGAATTAAATAAACAGGTTATTTATTAGCTATAAAACTCTTTAGATGATCTAAGCTTGTTTACACATACTGCAATTGGCCCTTTCTTGATATTTTTTTAGTGTATTTTGCATCATTTCATTTTGTGCATTACAGTAATAACAGTGTAACGCACAAATTCAAAAACAAAAGGCAACAGTACAGTTGCGTTTTGTTTAATAAGATATATTTATTGTTGTTTAGTAAATTTTTTGTGAATTTGGATTATTATTCAAGTAAAGTAAGTACATCTATTATATATTAAAGATACCAAGCAATTTTATAAGCTAGGTTTTAATCCTTTTTCCCAAGTAAGCAAACAGGCAAGTATATCAAGTTTGCACCTGCACGTAATGCAAGACTGAGGCAACTCTAGCAAGTACTTTCTACATCTATTATATTTTTGCTAAATTTGAAAATCAGGCAACATTTGAGTCATGTACTAAAAATACATAAGACAAGTTCCACGCACATTTAAAAACTGTTCAAAATACAGCGAACTTAAAATGTCGTTGATTAAGAAATGCATTATTGATTGCACACAACAAAGATTATAGGAAACTGAGAAAAAATATTGGCAATCTGTTATAGAACGGTTAATCTACATAATACAATATTTATCAAGACAGTGTATAGCTTTTAGAGGTTCTTCACAAAAACGTTTTGAAAATAATAACGGCAATTTTTTAAAGTTAGTAGAAACTGTCGCTAAATTTGATTCGATAATGGCAGAACACTTGCGTCACATCCAAACATCACAAAAAAGGAACATTGCTCACTATTTAGATGATAAAATACAAAATGAAATCATCCATATAATTTCTGAAGCTATAAAACAAAAAATTTTAGAAATGGTTAAAGAGGCGAAATATTATTCATTAATTCTTGACACTACTCCGGATATAAGCCACACAGAACAATTATCTATTGTTATTAGATTTGTTAATCAAAATAAAGATACAAATATAGCAGAAATTCGTGAACATTTTTTGGGTTTTCAATCTGTAGAAGATACCACCAGGCAAGGACTATTTCAATTTATAAAAAATTATTTAAAATTATTCAATATTAACATTTCGGATTTACGTGGCCAAGCTTATGATAACGGTTCAAATATGCGAGGCAAACATAATAGACTGCAGAAAAAAAATCCTTGAAATAAATTCAACGGCTTTTTTTATTCCATGTGCTGCTCATTCATTAAATTTGGTAGTTAATGATGCAGCTAAGATATCCTGAAATTATACATTTTTGGGGAGTAATACAGGAATTATATAATTATTTTTCAATATATGTGAAGCATTGGGCTATATTAAAAAAACAAATTCATGTTTTAAATTTGAAACCACTTTCTGCTACTAGGTGGGAAAGTAGAGTTGAAGCAATAAAGTCACTTAAAAATAATATCAAGGATATTTACCAGGCTCTTTTTGATATTACGGAAGATGAAACTAAAGATATCCATTCTAGAGTTCAGGCAGATAACTTAATTTCAAAGATTTATTCGTTTAAATTTATTTGCTCTGTTCATGTTTGGTACGAAATCTTAAGTCTCATAAATGTTGCAAGCAAAATAATGCAGAATCCGACATTTGATATAGGAAAAATTACAGAAAATCTTGATTATGTTATACAAGAATTAAGTACTCGCCGAACAGATCGATATTTTGAAAATATTATTAGAACTGTAAAAGAAGTAGCAAACGATCTTAATATTGATCCTATTTTTCCAGACATTTGCAAAAGAACAAAAACAAAAATGTTTGGTTATGAAGCATCAGATGAGCCAACGCATGATCCTAAACAAAATTCTAAAATAAATTTTTTCTTCACAATTTTAGATACGACAATAACTTCAGTCATGGAAAGATTCATACTCTTAAAACGACATAGCGAGGATTTTAAAGTTATAAGAGACATTAGCAAATTAAAAGATTGGAGCAATGAAGATTTAACGAAACATTGTAAAGATTTGCACTTAAAACTGAGCGACAATCAAGATTCCGACAATCGCGATATTAATTTTATATTTATTTGAGGAATTAAAAACTTTGCAATGTTTTATTAAAAAGAGTCGGCTCCTCAGAATGTTTTAAATTATATATACGAAAATAAATTAACCGACACATTTCCGAATACTGCGATTGTGATGCGTATTTATTTAACATTACCAATATCCATAGCATCAGGGGAAAGAAGTTTTTCAAAACTGAAACTAATAAAAAATTATTTGAGGTCAACAATGTCTGGAGAGCATCTAACAGATTTATCGATGATATCAATTAAAAATAATATTATGGATTCATTCGACATTAACGATATTATTAAAAATTTTGTCGTGGCTAAAGCAAGAGAGATAAATATGTAAAATAAATCTATATTTATACTAATTGTTATATAGTTAAAAGCATATCTCCAAATTATCTTTGTTATGTAATATTTCTTTTTGTATTATATTATGGGTATATATTATGTTAAAGATACCAAGCAATTTTATAAGCTAGGTTTTTTAATCCTTTTTCCCAAGTAAGCAAACAGACAAGTAACTCAAGTTACTAGGTGCAGCCGCAAACTTGACTTACTTGTCTGTTTGCTTACTTGGGAAAAAGGATTAAAAAATCTAACTTATAAAATTGCTTGGTATCTTTAACATAAAAGTAATTTTTGTTTATATATATATATATATTTATTTATTATTTTTTTTTCAGAATTCATTTTTACTCGGTTGGAATATTATGAAAAAGCTTTAATGACTGATACCGAGAGATAAAAAGATGACATAATATATTTGAAAAGATACTACTAATACACTAGTTTCATTGAACTGATCAACATCTTCAGGTATCACAATCAAAGAAGTATATAAAGAATTACACAGACTTAAAATTGTAATAACAGAACAAGTACAAAAAGACAGTAGCGTATTTGAAAATAAAATGCAAGCTTGAGTTCCAAACAAACATATACTACACACTGTTGTGAGCATGCCAGTACTGAACAGAGGCAACGCGTGTGTGTCAGAGAGATTGAAACTCAGGCTGTTGTTGATACGAGAGGAATCTAGAGAAATTTCTCTAGATTCGACAATCTTTCTCTCGAGTTCATCATAGCACACATGGATGTTAGAAGTTTGAGTCCAGTTCACAACGTGTTGGCGGCCTTCGTCTGAGTTAGCTGAAAAGAGAACGTGGCTAGAGAGAGAGAGCGCTAGCTCTAGTCCTGTTATAGGAGATGTCTCGACGGTGTTCTTCCAAACGTAGAAGGATGGATTTAGCAGTCTGGCCATAGTATTGCTTTCCACAATCACATAAAATCTTGTACACTCCTGGAAACTGAGTTGGAAGATGTTTCTCTTTAGGTTTGCTAAATATTGAACGAAGTTTTGGAAGCGTAGTGAAGCAAGTTTTGAAGTTAAACTTCTTGAGAATCTTTGCCAGTTTTGGTGAAATAGAGCTGATGTAAGGCAAAGAGATGAAGGCTCTTGGGGAAGAGGGATCTTCAGAAGTAGTTGAGCGATGGGGGAAAGAAATTTGTAAATTTTCTTAGGAGAGAAACCATTATTAATAAAAGTTTTTTTTAAGAAAAAGGAGTTCATTTTCAATTTCTGTTTCCTGGGGGAAGATCCCTCTTCCCCAAAAGCCTTAATCTCTTTGCCTTACATCAGCTCTATTTCACCAAAACTGGCAAAGATTCTCAAGAAGTTTAACTTCAAAACTTGCTTCACTACGCTTCCAAAACTTTGTTCAATACTAAGCAAACCTAAAGAGAAACATCTTCCAACTCAGTTTCCAGGAGTGTACAAGATTTTATGTGATTGTGGAAAGCCATACTATGGCCAGACTGCTAAATCCATCCTTCTACGTTTGAAAGAACACCGTCGAGACATCTCCTATAACAGGACTAGAGCTAGCGCTCTCTCTCTCTCTAGCCACGTTCTCTTTTCAGCTAACTCAGACGAAGGCCGCCAACACGTTGTGAAGTGGACTCAAACTTCTAACATCCATGTGTGCTATGATGAACTCGAGAGAAAGATTGTCGAATCTAGGGAAATTTCTCTAGATTCCTCTCGTATCAACAACAGCCTGAGTTTCAATCTCTCTGACACACACATTGCCTCTGTTCAGTACTGGCGCACTCGCGACAGTGCGTAGTATACGTTTGTTTGGAACTCAAGCTCGCATTTTGTTTTCAAACACGCTACTGTCTTTTTGTACTTGTTCTGTTATTACAATTTTAAGTCTGTGTAATTCTTTATATACTTCTTTGATTGTGATACCTGAAGATGTTGATCAATTCAATGAAACTAGTGTATTAGTAGTATCTTTTCAAATATATTATGCCATCTTTTTATCTCTTGGTATCAGTCAATAAAGCTTTTTCATATATATATATATATATATATATATTCTGTTGTATTTATATATTAAGGAATAAATATTTTTGAAAATGTTTATTATTAAAAATTCCTTATTAATGAATTTCAGTGATTACAATGTTCTACTACTGTTAAATAAAATTTCTTTTTATGTATGCGTATAAACTGTTTTGTACTTTTAACAGTAAAATTTTTCGCAAAAATTTTTCATGGAAACTTATTTTATGGAGGCACTGAAAAAAGTTTTGCACAAGGGTGCCTCCTACCCACAGCATGGCACTGCCCTTCATCAATATGTTGGGACCTCACATTGTAGGCATTAGTAAAACCTAACTATCAGAATCAGACATATTAACTGGTATTGAGTGTAAAGGGTACAGTATTTTTAGGAAGAATAGATAGGATAGGAGGGTTCTGAGTGTCGACACCTATGACTGTAATACTAGTAACAGTTTTTCATGTGAAAGTTAGTTTGAAGCATCTGGTGTGAAAAAGAATCTAACAAGATCAAAAGCCTAGTGGGAGATTGTTATAGACGTGGCAGATTAGCTGCTAGTGGAAAGCTCTAAAGCCTTTCATATGAGTGAGAGATGAGATGAACAGACATCTGGTTAGACAATGTAGAATACTACATGACAAACTACTCAAACATACTGAGTAGAATAAGGATGGATGGATGGTCAGCCTGGTTACAGAGATGGTTGGATGATAGAAGCCAGCACATTATATACTGAGTGCAATATCTCAAAAAAGAGAAAAATAACAAGTGGGATACCACAGCATTCTGCAGTAGAACTGCTACTGTTTAATCTGTATATCAACAATATCGTTCAAGGTGTGAGATTTATTAATATTATTATTATTACGTGACACCTCCAAGGACTCATCAAGGGAGGTAACCTATCTACAACTCTCTGTCTCGACCAACTACAGCAAACAGCCAATGGCATCTACTGCCCACTACCACTGCTAGTATTTTCACAGACAATCACAAACATCCATGCCCATGGTTGGATTTGAACCCAGAGCCTTTTGGCTGGAGAGCGAATGCACTCACCGCTCGGCCAACCAGGCCAGCAATGAGAAGTTCAGTTCTCGTGTTCAATGCTTAATGGAATGAAATACTGCACAAGGAATGAATTAAATAGTTTAAATGCATCCATTATTTTATCTTTACCACAGGAGCATCTTCAGAGGTACATATGAATTTTAACACACATAAGCAACACAAACTGAAGTAAAACTTTGTTGTATAATGAAACCTGTGGAGCATTCATGACTAAACATACACACATAACCACAGTAGTAAGAACTTTAATGAATAAATATTTTGTCCCTAAGCATCAAATGACATCTTCAGTTCACAGACCTAATTTGAACTGTAATGATGTTCTTACTATCCCTAAAGTCTGGAAAATTATCATCCTAAATTGTGTAAAATAATATTTATTTATGTTATCTCATTTTATGTAATTTTTATTTTATTTAATTTTATTAATTTAATTTTTTTTAAATATATATTTTAATTTATGATATATTTTAATTTATGTCTACAACAGATATATTTTAATTTATGTCTACAACACGCTAGTGCATGCATAGAGGGATTCCATTGTCAGCATGTGCCCTAACTTCATGTAATTCCTAGTATTGCTTGAATTAACTGTACTGAAGATGTCCTTTGATACTTAGGATTTATTTATCATTATTATTATTATTATGTGACACTTCCAGGGAGTCTAAAGACTCATCGAGGGAGAGTGTGCCAACAGCATTGAATGATTGACATCCTTCCAACTACTAACTGCGCTCAAACTTGCTTAACTTTTCGTGAGCCATTAGTAGAAGAGGCTCTACCAATCGACCAACTTTTGCTGGAAAAATATTTACTTTTTAAAATTCTTACTACTGTGGTTACTTGTGTATGTTTAGTCATGAATGCTCCACAGGTTTCATTACACAACAAAGTCATGTTCCTTCAAGGGGAAATGACAGTGCAGAAGACAAACTGCAACTGAAACAGGGCATGCTACATCCCAGAATCTCTTTTTTAAAAAAGTGCAGACGCGATAAACTCATTCCCACATTCGCTAAACTAAAGAAAGTTATCAAATCACCAGGTATGCATAAAATTTATCAGAAAGCAAGCCATTCTTTACTGCTTAATCAGTTTTGAGTTTCTAAACACAAACTGGCAACAAATATTTTAAAAATCAAAGAATTAGAAGCTGAATTATCAAGTACTTTAAATCAAGAATTGCTACTGTTGATTATCAATGTTGATTATCAAAAAATGTGGGGATCAAAGGATTTGAAAAATGCAATATTAATCTACATAAAAAAAAAATACCTTACTTTCTTAAATCGATCCAAGAAAAATACCAACAAATTACCGACCGAAAAATGGGTTGTCAACTTATCTAGTTGTCCACTAACAGACGATGAATTAAATGTTCTAGCAAGAAGTCATAAGTTTGCCATTTCACCTAAATGCATTCCATATTTAGATTTTATACACAACATCGAAAGAAACATTGGCCATATGTTCAATATTGAAGCCAATAGACTATGTTTCAAAATTGCAAAAATAATCTATGATGCCAAACCTTCGGACCTGAATATCTCACCACCAGAATTGAAAGCTCTTACCTCCTTAAAACGTAATAGAAACATAATTATCACCAAAGTCGACAAGGGAAATACCACTGTTGTCCTAGATAACCCATTCATATGACCAAAAAATGAATTTACTATTCCGAGATAGTAATAGATATGCCGAACTTAATTATGATCCTACAAAAAAAGACAGCTTGAGAAACTAAATAAGTTGACAGATGAGACCACTTCTTTAGATTAAGAAACAATAAAAAAACTCAGGACATACCATGCTAGGCCTCCTAGAATATACGGTTTACCTACACTTCACAAGAACAATGTTCCACTCAGACCCGTCATGGATTCTATTGGCAGCCTGACATACAAATTATCAGGATTTTTATCTAACCTTCTCCATCCTCTCATAGGATACTCAGCCTCATCAATTAAAAATTCCACAGTTTCACACAAATATAAAAGACATTCAACTGTTGGAAACTGACATGCTAATTAGCTTAGACTCTTCACTAATACTCCCCATAAAGAAACGATAGACTTGCTAACTCAAAAATTTCCATCCGATATTGTCGAACTATTCAAATTTGTTATTACGTCTGGGTAGTTCACTTGGAAAGAGAAAATTTACAAGCAAGAGGAAGGAACAGCAATCGGGTCTCCCTTATCACAAAACTTGGCCAACCTTTTTCTAGAACACCTTGAAGAAAAAATTTTCATGTTTAATCCTAAACCAAAAATCTGGCTACGATATGTTAATGACGTCTTTGCTGTTCGGGGTCATTCTGAACAAGAATTATACTTGTTTCTAGATAAAATCAACCTCCTTCATCCTTGCATGAAATTCACTAGAAAAAGAATCTCCACAGGGTATCTCCTTCCTGAATATACACATCCAAAGAAAAGAAGATGGTTCCATCTCCACTTCTGTATATCATAAGCTGACTTTTTCAGGTCGCTATGTTCACAATTCTTTGACTCATCATCCATCTCAAAAATTTGGCATCGATAAATCATTAGTAACCAGAGCACACAGATTCTGCTCCTCTGAAGAATCTTTAAACCAAGAATTGGAAATAATCAAAAATACGGCCATACAAAATGGGTACATCCCAAAAACAAATCAAACAATCATCAGCCACTTCCCCACATATCAACCTAGACAACAACAAACCCATAGGATTCCCATACCTTATATCAAAGGCATCTCTGGATGTCTTTCAAAAATTATGAATATAAATCGGATGTTACCTACAAACCAATCAACCAAATCTACAATTGTTACCCTCTCCAAAAGACAAACTCTAACCTCTGATGTTACCTGGCATGTACGAGGTCCCACGCTCCGGTAAATTGTCCTACTATGGAGAGACAGGTAGATTCATTAACAAACACATTTTGGAACATCAAGACTATATCTGCCTTATCAAACCACAGAAATATGGCCAAGCACAACACAGAATTGAAAACCCAAATGATAGGATCCATTAGAAGAAGACTAAACTTCTACATAGATCTTCATATAAACATGAACGTTTATATAAAGAAAGTGCTGAAGCCCTACGTCAAAGACCTAATGTGAACTGTAATGATGTTCTTACTATCCCTAAAGTCTGGGAAATTGTCATCCTAAATTGTGTAAAATAATATTTATGTTATCTCATTTTATGTAATTTTTTTTAAAAATTTTATTTTTATTTTTTTAAATCCATATATAGTTTAATTTATTTCTACAACATGCATAGGGGATTCCATTGTAAGTATACGCCCTAACTGTATGTAATTCCTAGTATTGTTTGAATTAACTGTACTGAAGATGTCCTTTGATACTCAGGATGAAATATTTACTTATTAAAATTCTTACTACTGTAGTTACGTGTGTATGTTTAGCAGGTGCGCGCAGTAGTATCTGGCGCCTGTGTGCAAAAGTTTAGTTGGCGCCCCTATCCCCCCACTCCAATAAAAAAATCACTTAAAAAAGAATTTCCTCTTCTAAAAGTATTTCCTCCAATGCGTCGCACACATTGCACATATGGCCAGCATGCCCCTTCAGTCATAAAGTAAAACTTAGCAAACTAAAGTCTGGAGTCTTAGCTATGACTCCAGTCTTTAGTCTTCTACATTGCAGACACTAACAGGAAGCCAAGTTTGTAATTTGGAATGACTGAAACTGTTTCCCATATACTGGGAAGTTTTGGAAAAGAAACTGGAAAAAAAAATGTTATGCTTCATCATATCAAGTACAAACATCTCACATTTGTCTTTTTCTAAAATCTGCAGGTGCCCTTAAAAAGTAACCTAATTTAAGTATGGATGGAAGTATATGAATTTTACCACACATAAGCAAAACAAACTAAATTAAAACTTAACAGCTTACAGTATGGAGTCCTAAAGTTAAAAAAAAACAGTTAAAACATAAATTATGGAATGAAAGAATAACAGAAGCTAGAATAAAAATTGGTTTATATTCTCTAGAAGAAGGAAGAGAACATGATAATATTGAATTTTATAATTACAAAATATATATAATAAAATAAATAAAAATGATTATGTGATATTAGCAGGTGACTTAAATGCAAGAATTGGAATCACAAAAATTAATAATAATATAGGAATATATGGAGAACATACTCTAAACAGGAATGGTAAAAAATTGATCGACTTTGTAGTTTATAATAACCTTAAAATAATGAATTTTTTCTATAAACATAAAGACATACATAAATATACTTGGGCAGCAAGAGGATTAAAATCAATATTAGATTATTTTATCTTAAATGAAAGACATCAACGTTCTCTTTAGATGTTAGAGTTCACAGAGGATATGAAATAAGTAGTTAAAATAAAATTAAGATTACCACCTAAATGGCTACAAATAACAAGAACAGAAAGAAAATTTAAAACATTTGTTTATAAAACTAGATTATTAAATGACGCAAATATACAATGGCTATATGAACAAAGAATTAACAAATATTTAGATAAAATAAAACAAAATGAAGAAATAGAAATATAATGGCTTAATATAAATATGATACTAAATGCAGCAGCAAAAGAAAGCTTAGGAAAGACCAAAAAATTCAATAAAAGGAAAAAAAATGAAGATATGGGATGATACAATCAAAGAAATAATCAAAATGAAAAAAGAAGCCTATCATAAAAGGTTAAGCAGTAAAAGATTAGAAGATGAAATAGAATATAAAAGAATAAGAGCCATAGCTAAAAGAGAAGTCAGAAAAAAGACAGAGAATCATGAAACAAATTTATTTCTAATTTAGAACATGATTTATATAAAATAAGACTCAATGTATATAAGATCTTGAAACATTTAAATACAGATACTAAAGAAAACATAAAATTAAACACCGAATTAAAATTAGAAGAATTTCTAAATTTCAGTACAGAATTGTGCACAGATAAATATTTTAAAAAAAGATAACTGGCAAACATTTAATGAAAATGAAATAACTAAAGAAGAATTAGAAATCAGCCTGAAAGAAATAAGAAATGGAAAATCACCTGGAGAAGATAAGTTAGGTTCAGAATTATATAAATATGCAGGAATAAGGTTCAAAGAAAGACTCTTATTATTTTTAGATAAAACTTATTCAACTAGTAACCGCCCCAATAGAACAGAAAAAGAGCAGTTGTGATCCCTATCATTAAAAAAGGTAGTAGAGACGACCCTAAAAACTATAGATTATAGGTATACTAAATTCCTGTTACAAAATATATAGCAGAATCTTAAATATCAAACTAATGAAATATTCCGAAAACTTTATTCTAGAGGTACAGAATGGATTTAGAAAAGAGTGATCATGTATAGATCCAGCCTTTTGCATAAAATTAATAATAGAGAAAAGAAGAAGATACAATTTAGAAACACATATTAGATTTATTGATTTTGAAAAAGCATTTGACAAAGTTAAAAGAAGCATTTTATTTAACATATTAAAAGAAAGACAAATACCAAATAATATTCTAAAAGCTATCATAAGTATATATGAAAATAATTAAATACAAATAAGATTAAATCATGAGTTATCATATACGAGAGAGATAAACCAAGGAGTCTGACAGAGATGTCCCCTTTCACCAACTCTTTTTAATATTTATCTAAATGAAATAATAATAAAATGGAATAAAAATTTCCATCAAGGTATTAAACTTTCTCATACTGCGAACTTAAGCGCTCTCCATTTTGCAGATGACCAAATAATAATTACAAATTCTGAAGATAACTTACAGAAAGCTATTTTAAATCTAAATGAGCTAGCCAAAGATTATGGTATGATAATATCAACAGAAAAATGAAAAACGATGGCCTTTAAAGGACAAGATCCAGTAAGAACTAAAATACATCCTCTCTCCAAAAAGAAACCGAACTTTTCGAAAATAGAAGAAACTAGTGGCGTCACCTGTTGTATCTTTTTGTTGTCGAAAGCGGCAACTTTCATTAGTGTTGTGTCAACTGTTTATGGCATTTGTTTCATTAGAAGCCGAGTTATTGTGCCAAGAGTGACAGTGTGTTTTGACGAACGGTCGGAAAATGAGTTTCAAACAGAGAGCTGCAACTGACTTTTGTGTTAAACTTGGTAAAAGTTTTACCGAAATGCATCAAATGCTTCAAAAATCATACGGTGATTTTTGAAGCATTTGAGTGGTTTAAGCGAGTGGTTTAAGTGACTTCAAAGTGGCCGTGAGACACTTGAGGACCACGAAAAGCTGGGCCATCCAAAAACTGCACTGAGCAAAGTTAACATCTAAAAAGTGCGTGATTTCATCAAAAAAAACAAACAAACAAACCAGAAATCGTCCGTGAAATTGATTGAAGATGAATTGCAGATCCAAAACAACTGTGCACAACATTTTGACCCAGAGTTGAGACCTTTGTAAATTGAATTCGCGATTTGTTCCCCACAAGTTGAACAATCAAACGATTGTTACTGGTGATGAAACGTGGTGTTTTGAGTATGAGTCCGACACAAAGCGCCAGAGTAATGAGTGGAGACCACCAGAAAAGGGGCATCCGACAAAAAGTCGCTTGGAGAAGTCAAAAGTAAAGATAATGCTGATATGTTTCTATGATTCCAAGGGCATTATCCACAAGGAATGCGTTCCGCCTGGCCAAAAGGTTAATGGTGAGTTTTATCTCAAAGTTTTGAAGCAATTGATAGCGAGAATTCGTCGCGTATGGCATGAATATTGTGACGACCGACTGTTCGTCAAAGCACGCTGTCACTCTTGGCACTATAACTCAGCTTCTAATGAAACAAATATCATAAACAGTTGACACAACACTATTGAAGGTTGCCGCTTTCAACAACAAAAAGATACAACAGGTGGCGTTGCTAGTTTCTTTTATTTTCGAAAAGTTCGGTTTCTTTTTGGACAGAGGGTGTAGTAGTAAGAGATAAGATTTTAGAACAGTTTTTTTTTTTTTTTTAGGTTTATATCAAATGAAAAAGATATATATTAAGATATATATATATTATATAAAAAGATATATAATAAGCAATGGCAAATCAGTGCCACCATATTGTCTAGCGACTGTATTGTGTCAGTTTGACCTAGACCTTTTGTGGGAGGTGGTTGTGTCTTCCTGTTTAATAATATTACACTGCAATAATTCATAAGTTTTAATTAAAAATATTGTTCTTTCAACATTCAGTTTTATGATAAATGTTTTAATTGATTTGAATTCATAATTTATGTGATAATAGATGTGATCTAATCTAGTTCGTGGCAGTTAATAAGGCCCAGTAGATTTGTTGATGGGCCTTATTAAACTGCTATAATTTATGCTTTTATTTTTTGGTGATTGCTCATAACTTAGTTACTTATTTTTTTGCTAAAGGGTTCTGAAAATGTCAGAAGTTAAGAAGAAATGGGATTGTAAAAATAATCATATTAAAAATTCTGAATATTTTTACATATTAATTATGCTTGTTAGTTTTTGTTTTCATACACGCAGTGTCTGCACTTGTGATGTGCTCGTTATGAAAATGTTATATTAGAAGTAACATGTAAAGAAGTAAAAAAAAATTGATATACTTATTAAACTGAATATTTGTGTTACTTATAAGAAAGTTTGTTGTGGTTTAAAAATGTTGAATTTTGTGTTTGTGAAAGACTTTCTTTTAGCACTGATGGATACAGCGAGTCAGCCATTTTATTGCAGTGCATAGTTTCTGACTTTTGTGAAGTGCGCGTGCTCCCGGAGAGAACTTGATGTGTGATTGACAGCTGACAAGAAAAGCATTGCGTATCCAAGTTACAGTTGTAAACAAGAGAGCGTTCGGAAGTTTTTTAGAACACTGGCCGAGATATATTCAAGTTGGGAGGAACTTGATTTTTTTGTGTGGCAGTCAGAAGGAAATTTCATAATGTATTCCGAAAAGGGAATAGCGAAAATAATAGGTTTCAAGCAGGAATAAGTAAAGAATAAAAAGGAAATCTTGAAACTGTAAATTTTTATAAATTGGCTGGTAAATATTCAAGTTAGAAGGAACTTGATATTTTTTTGTGTGTGGCAGTCGGAAGATATTTTATAGTGTATTCCGAAAAGGGAATAGTGGAAATATAAGGTTTCATGGAGAAATAAGTAATGAATAAAAGGAAATCTTGAAACTGTAAGTTTTTATGGTGAAATAAGTTAAGACTGTCAATTTAGTATTGTGAATGAAAGGAGAACTTGTTGCTTACATTCTAAAGTGAATGTTTTTCTTAGAGAAAATATTGATAAGGAAGTTTTATAAGTATTAAGAATGCCTGAAAGTGAAAGTTTAGAAAATATATTGATTAAGAAGATTTTTAGGTATTAAAGGTGCCTGATCTGATGAGTATTACTACTAAAAGGAAAACAGGATATAGTCAAGAAGACTTTATGTGTGTTATATTGATTGATGAAAAGGATCCTGAAAATGAAGTACAGAGTCGTGTAACTTCTGAAAAAGAGCCTTAACAGAAAGAGAAAAAAGACTATGAACATTTTATTGTGATTGTGAAAGAAAAGGTGTTTAGTCTTAAGAGTAAGTTTATATTTTTAAATAAGGCCTTGGATCCATATAATCTGTAGTTATAGAATTGTTTTAGTTTTATTAAATGTGTTTATTTTGTACTTGGTTTTGAGTCAATGATTAGTTGGATTCTGAAAGAGTGAGTTAAAGTCATTGCACCAATTGGAGTGAACTCTTTGTGCAAATATAATAACATATAGGGACACTCTGAGTCAAAATAAAAATAATTGTTAGTAAAAGAAATTTATATAATATTTCACCTCATAAGTATATAGTATAATTATTAACAAAGGCACAGCCGGTAGACTAAATAGTTAATATACTATAGAGGGAATATAATATATACAAAAATATCTAAAGTATATAAAAAATAACAGGATCTTCGGACTGATGAAAGACTAGAAGCAGCTATGAAAGCTGTGAAAAGAGGACAACTATCACAACGTGCAGCATCCGAAGACTATGGAGTACCTAGAAGAATATGGAGGAACCATTTAAAGACAGTGAAGACAGTGAAGGCTTAGTAGAAAGAATAGCAAGTTTGCTTCAATGGGCGTCCCTTTAACTCCAAAAAATATATGCAGGCAAACTTTTATATTTTGCGAACAAAATGAAATTAGGAATAACTTCAATAAAGAAAGTGGCCTCGCAGGAAAAGATTGGTTGAAGTTATTTTTAAAGAGAAACCCAACAATTTCTAAACGTAAAGCTCAATTTTTGAATCCTGCTTGAGCTCAAAAACTAAATAAAGCCATAGTGAAGCATTATGAGAAGTTGGACATTAATAATCATCCAGAACACCTCTACAACGTGGATGAGAAGGGATGTCACCTTACAATACATAATCAGCAGGCAGTCTTAGTGCAAAAGGTACTCAAAGAGTACATAATAACATGGTATTCTAAGAATGTCACTGTTGTTGGTTGTTTAAATGCAATAGGGTCTACTATTCCCCCCTATGATTGTCTTCAAAGGTAAAAGGCACAAGCCTGAGTTCGATGATAATTTGCCTCCTGGAAGTTTAGTAAGAATGGCACCAAAGGGGAGCATGACTATGTTATTCATTGACTTCATTAACCATCTTGGAAAAAATAACTCTCCTGGAAAATGTCTTCTGATTTTTGATGGGGCGTTGTCACACTTAGATTATTTCATAGTTGATGCAGAGAAGAATAATATTTTGCTGTACTGCCTTCCTTCAAACAACACTCACAAACTACAGCCTCTAGACAAAGCTGTCTACTGATCATTCAAGCATCATTGGGATCAAGAACTCATGTTGTTCATGTACCAAAACCCTGATAGAAGACTGACCAAAGCACGTTTTAATATAGTTCTCAGTAAAGTCTGGTCAAAGTGTATGACTCACAGTAATATCATCAATGGATTCAGAGTAACGGGCCTATATCCGTTTAACCCTGACACCATTCCTGAAGAAACATTTGCACCATCTGTATTAACTGAAATTTCTGAGCTGCAATCTCAAAGTGTAAAAAATGAAGAGGATCCTCAAGATATTTCTATGACAAGATATGTTTACGACTCTGATTCTTCTAACACCAAGCCCAAGTCTTATGTCTATCAGTCAAGACATCAACATCATCCGTATCGACTCTACTTCTCAACATCTTCGGACACCGACAATGAAACTATTGAGCCAGTGCCAAGATGGGAACAAACAGCAGAAGAGGCCTCATCAATAACAGTACCTGTAAGAACATGTCCTAATCCTCCATTATGTGATTCAGATAACTCCAATGATGATATTCCATTGGCAAATCTAAAAACAAAGAATTCTTTGAAGTCATCGTTTCAGGAGTTAATGCCAATGCCAAATTATACAGTTGTCAAGGCAACACTGAGCTATTCTCAACCTGGAGTTGTGGACTATTCAAAGAAAAGCATTAAATTATAAGGGCCAGAGAGTGACCAAAGATCTTTTCAAAGAAAAGATAGTAAGAAAGAGAAGGCTGCACTAAAAAAACAGGAAGAACCAAAAAAAAATAAAAAATAAAGGAACAAAAAGAGTGTCAAAGAGGGGTGATATTGCCATGGATGCAGAGAAGAAAAGGTTGCTAATATGAGGCAATGCATACAATGTCTTAAATGGTAGAAACCATTTAAGACACCGTATGTGAGACCAACAATTGGTGAGACCACATTCTTTGCCATATTCTTTATTATTATTATTATTATTATTCAGGCCTCCAAGGAGTCAAAAGCTTCATCGAGGGAGGTCCTTCCTAAGACATAAAGTCTGTCAAGACTCATCGAGGGGAGGTTCCCCCCCCTGAGAAACACAGTCTATCATACCACTCTTTAAACTCACTGACCGTTCTCGCTCCCACCACTCCATCAGGCAATGCATTCCACGGCTCAACCACCCTCCACACAAAGAAACCACTCCTTACCCTCTTGCTCACAGTTTCCTTTCGTAACTTCCAGGGATGGCCTCTTGTCATCACTCCTTCCCGCTGTTCAACCAAGCGAAAGAACTCCCAAGTGTCAATCCTGTAACCACCTCTCAACAGTTTAAAAGTCTCAATCATATCACCTCTCCTTCTTCTATCCACCAAACTCTGCAGTCCACATTCTCTCAGCCGATCCTCATAACTATCCTTGTACAGTCCTGAAACCATCTTTGTCATCTGTCTTTGTATCCTTTCCACAGTTAATTTATCCCCTTCAAATTCTGGGGACCAAATCTGAGAACAATAGTCCAAGTGTGGTATGATCAGAGACTTATACAACGGAATGATAACCCTCTTTTCTCTGCAGGTCAGTGTCCTTCTCATAATAGCAGAAATCCTCTGTGTTACCTTCACCACCTTTGCAATATGTCCCCTAAACTTCAGGTTTCTATCAATCATCAACCACAGATCTCGTCTCCCCTACTTCCTCCAGTATAACTCCTCCCATAGAGTATGCAGCATCCCATCAATGTTTCCCAAACCTGAAGACCTTACATTTTGCTGCATTAAACTGACACCCCCATTCATTTGCCCATCTATCTAGCTTATTTAAATCCTCTTGCAGCGCTACCATATCTGCACTATTACTAATAATCCTTCCCAGCTTCGCATCATCTGCAAACAACTGAATATCCCCCTGCAATCCACTGGCTATGCCATTGATATAAAGGTTAAACAATATAGGTCCTAGTACTGAGCCCTGTGGGACCCCACTTGTAACCTTCTGCCTCCTGGAAACAGCTCCACCATACACAACTCTCTGATACCTATCAGACAGCCAATCCTGAATCCAGTTGACCAATCTGACATCCAGACCCATGTGCTGCAACTTAAATATCAGCTTATCATGTGGCACCCTGTCAAATGCCTTCGCCAAGTCTAAGAAAATTGCAGTATATGCCTTTCCCTCATCTAATGTTCTTGAAACTTTATTATAAAAGGCTAGCATATTGCTAAAACAAGAGCGTCCTTTCACAAATCCATGTTGATTCTCACAGATAACATTACCCTCATCTGCCCAATGCTGTATACGGTCCCTCACTACTTTCTCCAAGATCTTAACTACTGATGACACACAGACTGGCCTATAATTAGACACTTCCAGTCTGTTAACACCCTTATGCAATGGCACTATCTTACCTTCCTTCCATTCCCTGGGCACCTTTGCCAAAGCCAGACTTTCATTGAAAAGCCATGTTAAAGGCACTGTCAATTCCCTAGCACATTCTCTCAAAACTCGTGGTGAAATACCATCCAGTCCCACAGCTTTACTGACATCCAGAGTACTCAGTATCTGAAACACACTCTCCTCCTGTACCTCCAGACCTCGAAGCAGTCCTATTCCTCTAGCATTAAAACTGACTCCTCTAGGATGAAATACTCCAATAAAATGTTCATTGAACAATTCCACTATGTCCTCTGTATCAGTCACTCTATTCCCATTTTTATCCCACAATATCATTTTTCCACAGTCATTTCTCCTCCTACTGGCCACATAGCTAAAAAATTCCCTCGGATTTTCTTTGGATCTTAGGACCAATCTTTTCTCATATTCCAGTTTTGCTTTCCTTACCACACTAGTCACTCTTCTGGCCTGTGTCTTATATTCTTCATGCATCTTCTCTTCACCTGTCTCCTTATATCTCTTCCATAGCCTCTTTTTCACATGCAATTCCTGTTTAATATTGTTTGTCATCCACTTTACTCCAAATTGTGTCCTCTTCTTCACTCGTGGTATACAACTTACCATCGCTGATAACAAACATTCTTTCACAATTTCCCACGCACTAGTGATATCCCGGCCTTCCAATTCCTGCCTCCATGAAACTTCTTGAAGTTGACGTCTAAGACTATTATAATCACCTGCCTTATAATTCCACATAAGTTCCCATCTCTTTGATACTCCTGCATGTCTATTCATTTTCCAAGTCAACACCATATGGTCACTCTCTCCAACTGGTGGGAGAGACATCAACTCAGTTATTATCAACTCTTCTGATGCTATAACCAAATCCAAAACTTTTGAACCTCTTGTTCCCTCTGTTACATGTTGCCTAAGACATTTGTCCCTCAAGAATTCTAGAAATTCCATTCCCCTATTGCTACATGCATCTTCCTCTCTCCAATTTATACTACTGAAGTTAAAATCTCCCATAACAATCATTCTTCTTGCACTTGCCAAACTTAGCTGTCTAAATCTCCTGATCCCCATCCTCTGTGCTCCTGGGTCTGTAACAACACCCCACTAAATAACCTGTCTTGCCTACCTCTACCTCACACCATACGCTCTCAAAATCATTTGTCTTACTTCCTTCCAAATTCTCCACTCTTAGAGGACATAGGTCATCACTTATCATAAGCAGTACCCCACCACCACGCTTTCCCCTCCTATCCTGACGAAAAATGCTATACCCAGCGACTTCTATTCCTGTTGTTATATCCCCTTCTGTCAACCACGTCTCAGTGATCGCAATAATTTTTGGCCAGGCTGATGCTATCTGCGCCACCAATTCCTCTCCCTTATTCCGGATACTCCTGGCATTAGTATAAAGCATATAAATGCCATTGTTTCTATTCCCAGCATTATCCCTTCTAGACTCCACTGGGCTCAGTGTTACCTGACATTGTCTCCCTTCTCCCAAGTATCCACTCCCACAAGAGGCCACCCCTGCTATCATCCTCCCTGGGACACACTGACTCGTTCAGAACAGCAATCTCTCCAGATGCCTACATCCTTCCTCATTCAAATGTAAACGGTCTCTCGCATACAATTCCTCTCTTTCCTCAAACGCACTCCAAGCATCCACATATACCAGTCCTCTCTTGTCACAAATTCTCGCTATTATGCCATTCAATATCACCGCTCTTCTGCTCAGCTCATCATTATCATACCTAGGCAACATGCACACTATTTTTCCTCTCTCTGTCTTCTTCCGTACAGTCTCAAGCAAAAATCTCATATCTCTCGCTGCCCGACTTACATTACCACTCAAGTCATTCGTTCCTACCATCACAATCATCTCATCCACCCTTTCTATTGTTCCTCCTGGCAAACACTCCTCACGCATCCTATCTTGAACACCACGGATCATTGAGTCGCCATACATTATACCTCTTACCATTCCCTCACTCCTATTGTTTCCATTCTCTCCTCTTTTGTTCATTCCCATACCTCTCTCTTCTACTGTTTCCATTCTCTCCTCTTCTAGCACTTCCATACATCTCTCTCATTCCCTCTCTCCTACTGTTTCCCTTTTCTCCACTTCTAGCACTTCCATATCCCTTTCTCATTCTGTCTCTCCTGCTACTGTTTCCATCCTCTCGTCTTCTAGCATTCCCATACCTCTCTCTCATTCCATCTCTCCTACCGTTTCCATTCTCTCCTCTTCTAGCACTTCCATATCTCTCTCTCTCATTCTGAGAGACCAATACACTCCATGAAGAGTGTGTTGGTGAGACCAACACACTCTTCATGGAGTGTGTTGGTCTCACCAAAGAAGAATGTGGCATATTTGTATGCCCTTATGACTGTTCTTAAGCTAATAATTATGATTAAAATTAATAATAATTGTTTATTCTTTTTTAAATATTTAATTTTGTTCAAGGGCTTTATTAAACTACTATGGTTTAATAAGGCCTACACAAGGTGTTTTTTAAAGACTATAAATTACTGCAAGAATTGTTCTTATTTGTGTTATTTTAATTAGTGATAATACAAACTTTAATATGAACACTGTTGTTTCAATTAATCTAAACAATTGTCTAACTTACTCAAATTTTAAATATGGTGGGCCTTATTTGGCTCAGGTACCTTACATCTAAAAGTGTGCCAGGTTGTGCTCTTGACCAGAACAGATTGTTGTTACTTGTGCTACATTTGGCACTAGTAATGCAACAATTAACTCACTACAAACCGAGCCATTCTCAACCTGGAGTTGTGGACTATTCCTTTGGATGTTTCTAATGCTTCTGCACATAAAGAATTTGTAAAAAATAAGAAATAGACAAAAATATAACAGCATTTCTAATACAAAATCTCAATCTCTTGGTAATTCAGATCATAACCTTATCCACATTTCCTTTTCTAGACGACATCTCTCACCAAGCTGTTTTCAGTCTCATGTCCTTTTAACATCACACACTACATATGGGATGACCTCCATGATTTCTACTCGATTTCTATGGTTCGAACTATTTTCTGCTCTCTCACAATAAAATACCTGCTGAAAGTGAATAAATAAATGAAGGCATTCATCTCACATTACAACTTAAACCCTTAACCACTATCTAAGCTGTGCTCCACCAACAAGTGTGCCAAAATGATCCAAGATAAAAGTTCAACATATTTCAAGCATGTCAAATCAAGACCTCCAGTACTGCATTCAGCTAATACTGCAGATTGCAACAGTTAAAATAAATAAATAAATAAAATAAATCAGCAAATCAGCATGTAACTTTGAAAGGGTCAAATGAAAACAATGTGCCTCTGCTTAAATGGCAATCAAGCCCTCTGATCTTCTACCATGGCTACTGGATGCAACTTCTTCCTTCCCATGATGGTACCATCATAACATCACCACTTAAAGGCAAGGCTGATCTCCTGGCATTATTATTCTCCAACTCTTATACAGATAACCAAGGCAAATTACTTCCCACTATGCCAAGAAGAGCTCACTGCATACCTCCTCTGATCTTCCATTAAAAAAAATATCAGGATTCTTAAGAGCCTAAGACACTAGCATGCCTTCTAGTCCTCAGAGCCTTCCTTATCCCATCCCAGCATTATTTTTCTTCTCCAACTTTTGTATAAATGACCAAGTCACATTACCACTCACTAGAGTTCTGAGCAGTCCTCACAGCATATCCCCTACATCCCATCACACTTAAGTTTAAACTTTGAACATTGGAATTAACACCCATCTTAGATGATTTTTACAAGTTATCATACTCATCTGGCCAAAGAGCATGACAAGGAGCCTATATTTAGTCTATCTGCTCCCCCTCCCCCCCAAAAAAAGGAGATAAAAATCTGCCATCAAATTATTATCACTTTTTTCTAATTCTCTCAAAAATAATGGGGAAGGTCATCAACAATCAACTTCTTTACTATCTGGAGGTGTACCAATTAATAGTGACCACCAATATGGATGGATTCCAACATGCCAGCTCCACAGGAGATCTCTGCTAGCCTACATTACTCACCTATGAACACAATTCATGAAAAGGTCTGGAGAAAATTTTGTCGTTGCTCTTGATATTTTTAGTGAATTTATCTGGAATAGAGGTCCACTTACCAAACTATCATCTCATGGGTTGCCTTCCACCCCTGGTTATTGGATTGCCAGTTTCCTCTTTGTAGATTTCCCCACCAATGCTAGAGTACCTAAGGCTCTGTACTTTGGTCAATGTGCTTTCTCCCAATACAATAATGATCTTCTCTCTCACACACACACACACTAACCTCAACTTCTATCCACAGTTTTGATGATGATGTCAGTACACTATTCCTCTTCTACATTTGACAAATCTTGCAACACACAAAATCATCCAATCTTCAAGACCTTGCATAAGCAATGTCTTAAACAATGATCTCCTTGTCACTCCAACAAAATGAAGAAAACCTAATAAATTTTAATGCTAAAAAACACAGCGCTTCCTTATTTCTTATAAGAAAGATACTTTACTTCACTTCTTATCTTTGGTAATACTCATATTTCAGTCAAGATCAGGTTTCTTTTATCTAGTCTTTCCTAATGCAAACACATCACAGCAAGTTCAGCTTCATCTTAATGTTAATCACATTTTAATGGAAAAAACTGTCTCACTTCTACAATTCCTAACATTATATAAATCACAAAAACATCCAATACTAGAATACTGTGCTCACATTTGAGGTAGTGCTTCAAACACTTCACCAAAAATGCTTGTTGCTATTCAGAAGAGAGTAATCTGCTTAAACAAATGACCTTCTTTCTCACAAACTCAATCCATTCACTTTCTCATAAACATTTCATTTCTGCTTATGCCTTCTCTATAGGCATTTTCATGAGTGCTGGTATACTGAACTGACCGGCATCATTCTTCCACTTTCCTCTAACCATTTCAAAACAAGAGCAGTTATTACTGGTTAGCAACATACATAGTTCAGCTTCAAACTTACCAAAGCAATGCCTCACTTTCTCTTTCATTCCATGTACTTCTGTTCTTTGGAACAGGCTTCCTCACACCGGTTTTCTCCAGTAATCACTATCTCCAGCCATTCAAGAAACACACTGACAGATTTTTTTTCTTTCTACTCAATTACTTATCCATACATTGGAATTAACAATGTATGGACAAGCAATGTTAAAGGTTTTAGAACCTTTTGATATAAAATATATATCTCTATGTTTGCAATGTAGAGAATTATTTTGTTTCTATTCAGCTTAAATGTATTTGGTTACTTCTTGCTCCACCCTGTACACCACTTTTTTATTCTAAAAAACTGATTTTGAACATCATCTAATCAACTCCAGCACTATCCCAACAATTACAGTCTGTAAGTTTTAAATTATTATTTAAATTAATTTAAATAATTACCAAGGTGTTCCATAAATTCTTATTCCACAAACTTCCATCCCAGAGTCCTCTAAATATATACAATTGGTAAGAAGAACACGTACATCTGTATTCTGGTGACAAGCTGTTCTGAGACGACCTAGGGGAAGATGCTGGCTCAATGCTGGAAGAATGCTATTTTTTTTCTTTTTAGATGAATCAAAACTAAGTTCATGGTTTCCTGCTATTACAATCTTATGCTTGAAAGGAAGAGATCCTAAAAAGATTTAAAATTTATGAATCATATGATTTATATTGTATTCTAAGTCAGTAATAGTAGCATATAAGTATCCATTTCCTATTTGTAACAATATTTTCTATAATTTAAGAAAACCTGTAAAATTTAAAATTGACTCTCACTATAACATACACTATTATAACAAACTTTCTCACTAAAACTAAAAAAAAAGTCTGAAATCTAATAGGCACAATGATGTTCTACAGATAATTAGCTTCAGTAAACTATGCACCTACAGTCAACTATCACTTAGAACCAAGGCAGGAGCTAAAATACAAGGGAGGCTATGACTGTGAAGTGAATTTTAGTTGTTTGATAAATTTAGAATTTAATGAAGGTGTTTAAGAGATATAAGACAGTGTACTAAACTGAGTTCTAGTTCCTTGATTTTGCATTATTCAATAGTCTAGGATTTAGGGTGGTGCAGTATAATAGAAATTTTCCCTGAATCTGAAAAGGAAATGGCACCAGTACTGAACCAAAAGGATAGGCATTATTCAATGGCAACCCCTTTGTCTTCAATCCACATGCACTACTCTTAAGAAGGTTAACGGCCCAGATTAAATATTGAGACTGTATAAGAATTAAAGTATATTAACTTGATGCAATGAGCAAAGAACTTTTATTGAAATTAGGTTAAGGAAATTATATAAAGGAATAAATCAGGATTAAGATCATAAAACACGACATTAATAGGAAGAGCAATAAATATTACACTGTTATATTATATGCTACTGTGGTCCTCTACCCAGGCTGATGCCTGACTAGGGTGTGTATTCTGCACTGGCTTAAACTACAAAAAATAGGATTACCATAGTATGATGATCAAACAAATACCTGATTGGAGTAATCACTAAGCTAACCAAGGTTATTACTGTTTTCATCAGGAAGATAGTTACTTTTGATTTTTATGACACAAAGACATCAAAGGTCATACTGCACCAGGACACAGGTTACAGCTATACATATGGTAAATGGTTAGTAGGACAATCACAAACATCCGTGCCCCTGGTGGGATTCGAACCCACAGCCTATTGACTGGAGAGCAGATACACAACTCAGTTGAAATAAACTTTCAACTTCCACAACTCAGCCAACCAGACTAGCTTTCATCAGGAAACCAAAGCAAATGAAATGTCAGCTAGTAGAACAACTTCGAACTCAATAAAACTGAAAATGGAGTCAACAGTCTAAGAATCATCAATATAAAAGATGAGGAGTTAGCACAGGCCTTACAGAAATAAAATACTGCCTATATTACTAGAATGAAGAAGAAAAAAATGGGAAAGGAGTGGAATACATTTAATAATACCTATAAAATGTTATATTCAGGCAAAAGTAAACAATAAAATTAAGGAGTAGCTATAGTTTTCAGCAATGAATGTGAAGATAAACTTTCTTTGAATTATAGGCAATACTGAGTAGTGATGTGGGCAACTATTAAATATGGAACTGGACAACCCTTATTTGTTAAATTAAAGTTGCCAAAAAATTATATTCTTGTATAATCATGTGCAAATGCTGTTTGCTTACACTTTATCCAAGTGTAAGCAAAAAACATTTACATGTGAAGTTTCTTCAAGACTTAGGCTACTTGTATATAGAAGCTAATGACTTCATATTAATTGCCTTAATATCCCATAATGTAAAGCACAAACATCCTTTCGGATATATAATATTATGCATTGTGGGAAGGGCCATTACCCAGACCTTTTTTACTTTTATTGAGGTACTTTTAAGGTATGTGTATGTGTGGGACTACCTCTCTCCAAAAACTCTGAACCTACAAGATCACTCTAAATCTCAATGAGTGACCCAAAAGAATCACTTTTAAACTCATCAAGATCTTGTCAGTGGCTCTACTCAGTGACAGACAAAAATCTGCAACCAAGAAGAACCGTTCTACTTCCCGGAATCAAGCCCAAAGATGAACATTACTAAAACTTCAGAAAGTGCAGGATCATCATCTCTCCAAAAACTCTCAGTAACCTGCAAGTGCAAGATATTTATCTGTTCCCATCATGCATAACATTATACATAGGGTAGGGTTTAAATCCACTTTAAAAAAAAAAAGGATTATTAATCACAAACATATTTAATTAGAAAAATATTTATCAGATTTATGGACAAAGAGCAATATATAATTTAAAAATTACAGTAGAACAGTTTGGAATGAAAATTTCCACAGATAAAACTAAAACAATGGCATTTTGTGGACAAACTCCAGTTAGAAGCAAAACAGTTATTAATAATAAAATAATACAACAGATAAATACTTTCAGTTATCTTGGATGTGAAGTATCATATGAAGGAGAAAAAGACATAAAATTAAAAACTTCAACATTTTACAGATTATAGGCCTGATAAATAGAACACTCAACCCAAATATAGTACAAAAAGGAACATGCTTGAAAATATACAATACTTTAGCAGTGTCCACATTATTATATGGCAGTGAAATTTGGGTAATAAACAAACAAGATAAACAAAGAATAAAAACAAGTGAAATGAGATTTATGAGAAGAACTCCAAAATACACATTATTAGATCAAAAAAGGAATGAAGACATTTTAAAAGAATTAAAAACAAAATCAACAGAAGAAAAACTAAACAATTATAAACAAAAATGGATTGAACATGTAAGCCGAATGGCCAACACCCGACATCCTAAACAAATACTAAAATATAATTATAACATATAGACAAGTTTACACAAGAATATTATATTTTAATTTGCCAACTATCTCAGTGTGAAATTAACAGACTATCTTCAGTGGCTACATAGGAACAGTTTTTAACAAGGTCATATTTGGCAAATTAAAATATAATATTATGGTGTAAACGTGTCTATATGTTGTAGCAAGGCTTATACGTTGGTCATACATAACTGGTAATTAACTTAAGGAATTTATTTACAACGCATAAAAATGGATATTAATTACAGGAAATTTTAATGAATACCTTCAATATTTCAGCAACGTCACGTTGCCATCTTCAGGAACATACAAATATGGTATGTGCATGCTGGCACTAACAAAAGCAAATGAGGAAGAAGGCAAGAAACTAATATTATTCCTAAAGTTCTAATGGTGCCCCCTAGCGGGCTAATTGGGTTGTTTTGGCTATTGGGCTCAAGTTCTCACGATGCAGGTCTCCCAAATTTGTGGCAGTCTCATGCACCCAAATTTGTTGAGGTTTGGAACATTTTTCAGACTGCTGCTGATTCCATGAATAATCTTTCGTACTTGAACTTGCTGGGTGTATTATTTTAGTTTTCTTCCAACAAATTCTATGGCATGGTCTGCAAGACCAGAGTGACTGTACTGGTGAAACCGGATGTAGTCTTTGTGTTCTGAAATCGTGATATTTGCTGTCCTGCCTGTTTGGCCAAAGTAGGACAATTTACAGCTGCAAGGGACCTGATATACACCAGGTAGGTCTAGGGGAAGTGGTTGGTCTTTGATAGAGCGGATAAGGGATGCCAACTTTTTATATGGTCTGTCACAAGAAGTTAGGTCATATTTTTTGAGGATATTGGTTATTTTCTCAGAGGTGTGCCTGATGTAGGGGATGGTGATAGTCTTAATGAAATCTTTATTGTGAAGGGGGGGGGATTACTGGTTTTAGTATTTTTTGGAGGGTTGTAGCCATTGGCTAAGAAAGTGTTAAGGATGTGGTTTAGTTCAGTGGTCAGGGCATCATCATCTGAGCAGATTAATTTTGCCTTGTTATATAGTGTTTTAATAACTCCATATTGTTGTGAGGGGGGGGGGGATTGCTGATGAATGTATCTGCCTGTATAGGTGGGTTTTCTATAAACAGAGAAAACCAAAGATCCATCAGGCTGGCGAGTGATTAAAGTGTCTAGGAAGGGGAGGGCATTGTTTTCCTCTTTTTCCAAGGTGAACTGAACCCTGCGGTGTTGGTTGTTTAAGTGTGTTAGGAAGGAGTGGAGTGTGAAGTGTATTTGAGCCATGTGGCCAAATAGCAAACACATCATCCACATACCAAAGCCAAATAGTGAGTTTTTGTGGGGCAGAGTTTAAGGCTTTCCCTTCAAAGGTCTCCATAAAGAAGTTGGCCAAAGGTGGGGAAAATGGTGAACCCATGGATGTACACTCTATCTGTTTGTAGAATTTTCCTTGCCAAATGAAATAGCCTGAGTTCATTGTGAACTGAAATAGGGCTGAGATATCAGGCGGAAATTTGACTTGGATGAGCTCTAAGGCTTCCTTGAGTGGGACATTTGTGAATAGGGAGGAGACGTCAAAACTGACCATTAGATCAGTGTGTTGGAGTGAGAGGTTTTCTACACTGGCTTGAAGTGGGCTGAGTTTTTTATGTGTGATGGTGTTATGCCAGTATAGTGTGTGAACGCTTTGGCTAATTTATATGTGGGGGAATCAATGCCATCCACTATGGGACGTAATGGCACATTTTGTTTATGTATTTCTGGAAGTCTATATAACTGGGGGGGGGGGGGGTCTAGAGTTAAAAGGTTTTAGTTTGTTAGTAACTTACACAGGCCAAAAAGTGACCTTCTTAAGGAGTCTGTGGAGAGTTCTAATCTGAGAGTTGGCTGGACTATATTCAATAGGGCGGTAGGTAGTACAGTCTAATCATAAAGCCTCAAGCTTACCTGTGTAGTCCTTTTGGTTGAGAACCACCGTGGAATTTCCCTTATCCGCTTTCGTGATTACTTTTTTTTGTTTCCCTTCATTTCTAATAGGGCTGCATATTCGTCTTTGGATAAGTTGGTTTTTGTAGATCTTGCTTTGGTGAGAACACCGGCTACATCCAGTCTAACATTGTTGGCGATGTGGTTAGGAAAGATGCAGATCCCACATTCTATTTGGATCATTATTTCCTCGGCAGGTATTCTTTTAGGAGCTAGGGCGAAATTATGCCCACGTGAAAGTGTGGTGAGTGCTTCAGGCTTGAAAACTACGGAAGAGAGGTTGACTACCGTGTTGAGTGGTGGTTGTTGTGGTATGGAAGTAGAATTCTTTATCAAGTTATCATATTTTTTTGAATTCTTTTGTTGCCGAAGCACATGAGACGTCAAAAAGAATCATCCGAAGGTCATGGCCGAGACTTCAGAACACAAAGACTACATCCGGTTTCACCAGTACTGCCACTCTGGGCTTGCAGACCATGCCATAGATACCTGCCATAGAATTCATTGGAAGAAAACTAAAATAATACACCGCAGCAAGTTCAAGTACGAAAGATTATTCATGGAATCGTCAGCAGCTCTAAAAAACGTTCCAAACCTCAACAAATTTGGGTGCATGAGACTGCCACAAATTTGGGAGACCTGCATCGTGAGAACTTCAGCCCAACGGCCAAGACAACCCAATTAGCCCAATGGGGGGCACCATTAGGACTTTAGGAATAATATTAGTTTCTTGCCTTCTTCCTGATTTGCTTTTGTTAATGCCTGCGTGCACATGCCATATTTATATGTTCCTGAAGATGGCAACGTGACGTTGCCGAAATATTGAAGGTATTCATTAAAGTTTCCTTTAATTAATATCCATTTTTATGCATTGTAAATTCCTTAAGTTAATTACCAGTTGTGTCTATATGTTATAATCTTAACGTCACAAGTTTCTCTAAAGAGTCAAATACTAAAATATAAGCCAATTGGAAAGAGAAGGCAGGGTAGACCAACAAAAAGGATACTGGATGGATAAATCATCATAAATAACATTAAATAACATAAAAAACATAAATCATCATCATAACATCATTAATGTTATGATGATGATTTATGGACCTCTTCAAGAATTTTTTTTTATTTTGATATTTGATCATAGAACTCAATACAAGAAAAATTCTTAAAATATGTCTTTACAATGATTAAAGCTTTTACTGTCTCAATTTTAAGTCTATTTTTTTCATCTGTCCAGAGTGCATTTATTAATGAAAAAGCACGTTCAACAGATGCATTAGTTTCTGGCAGTGCTTAACAAAAACTATCTAGGCATTTAATACTCACAGAATTTATACCTTGCTTTATAAAATGAGCAAACACTTCACACCATTTATCACTGACATTTTGATCCTTCTGTCACTCCACACTTCAAATTTGCTTTCACAATATTTTTCACACATACAAACTTATCAAATAAGTCCTCTTCATTCACAGTAAAACTTGGTGACACTGTCTGATTGAATATGTAGCTTTCTTGTATGTTCTTTGAAGTCATAGAATCCTTTCCCTTCAAATTAATCCAATCCATAGACTGAAGAGGTGTGAGAAATGGTGTACACCACTCCTGAATACAGGAAATCCTCGTATAATGCGGATGTTAGGTTCCATAGAAATGCCGCATTATATAAATCATGTTATGCGAGACTCAGATCACATACAAAAAGTAGGGTTATGTTCCGAAATCAGATTTTTTTTTTTTTTAATTATATAAACAACGACATATCCAACAAAAAAATATTTTTATTTAATTCAAGTTAATTCATGTAAGTCAAGAAAACATAAACTATGACACAAATACATAGTATAAAAATTACAAATTGCAATTAAGCTTCATTGCACGTAATGTATACATATGTGTTATGCAAAATAAAACAGGTGCATATTTTAATCTTTCATAGCACGAGGATTTGAGGATCGGTTAATAAATATTAGTTTTGTCATGTAATCACCTGATGCATTACTACAAAACAGTAGAGTAATTCTGTCTTTGGAAACTTTGAATCCAGGAGCTGATCTTTCATTTTTTGAAATATAGGTGCGTTTTGGCATTTTTTTCCAATATAACCCAGATTCATCAGCATTGAACAACTGGTCTGCATTATAAATGTTTTTAAACAAAAAGTTTTTTGTTTAATAAGATTTCCATCCAAAGGAATTTTCTTTTGAGTGCATCTTCTTTCCAAATCATTAGAGATTTCTTCATTTTTCTCTTAGAAAATTGCATACACGAGCAGCGAGCTTTGCACTTACCATTTGACTCAGCAATAAACACTTTCTCGGATTTTATGTTCATTGTGTTTGATTGTTTGAATTGTTGATTCATTTAAATTCAAAGTCCTTGCAACAACCGATTTTTCTCTATTTTTCAACCGATCCATGATTTTAATATTTTTTTTTTCAAGAGAAATTTTCTTCAAGACGAATTTTCTTTTCAATATTAATTTTTTCCCTTTCAATGTAATTTGTGGCTTACTGTAAAAAGAATTTTTTTTACATAAAAAAGCAATACATATTAATTATGTATGTAACTCACTAGAAAATAAAGTACTCAGCTTGAGATAACACACTTATGATTTTTAATGCGCTTTCCCGGCAGAAAACAAAGACAATTTTCAACAATAAACACTTTATACGGTATACCATTGACGTACATGCGTGCTAAAGGGTGTTTCCCCTAATATAAATTCGCTACCTGCGCGATATGGGCAGATACAAATTTAACGAAGATAAAATTTGCTTTTTAAGTCACGTGGTGAAAAATATATGAAAAGATAAAGGGTTACAATTTGTAAACTGCGTTATATTGAAACCGCATTATATTGAAACCGCATTGTATAAGTACCGCGTTATATGAGGGTTACCTGTATATTCAATATAGGTGCAGTAGAAATCTACTGCGTAGCTTTCAAACTTTTCAACTGTTATGTGTCCTTTTTCTAATTCTTGCAACTGTTTTCTCATAGTAGTTATAAGAAACTTTTCTGCCTTCCTACAATTTAATCTTCCCACCAGTTTGTTTGTTTCATCCTTTACTTCAATTACTGTTACATCTTGCTTTTCAATGCATTTATTGGTATCATAAAAGGTTTTTAACTGGCTGGCAAGGAAATGCAGGAGTGTAATTGAAAGCGGATTTTCAAAGAAATTTTTCAGACTGATAGGACATTTGTCAATACAAAGAAAATATGACTTCAATGAAGGGAACATGTCAATAACCCTCTGGATTTCAGGCAAAAGAGAGAGAGATCTTGTCTTGATGCTACCCAAAACAGTTTTATACTCTGTGTTTGTGAATTCACAAAATTATTTAAGTTCTCCAACTCGTACACAATATATGTGGAAATGTTGGTAAATCTTGTTAATTATTAACTGAAGATCGATAGGTAAGCAATCTGAAGCAGTCTGCATAGCATTATGTATCACATGTGTTGGGCAACCAATTCCAATTAAATTGTTCACAGTGTTTTCTTGCATTTTGAAGTACAGATTATTCTTTCCCTTTCTCTTCTTTCCACCAAAGTTTGTATTTGTATTATCTGCTAATATAGCAATAACCTTTTTCAGGAGATCTAACTTCTGTAACACTTCCAACACATAAGAAAATAAAAGTTCTGAAGTTTCACCACCTAAATTAACTCCAACACATTCATTCACCTTCACACCTTTTACTGGAGGATCATATCTAATGACTAGAGGCACTAATTTCATGTCAAAATGGTTTGATGAATCGATTAGTACTGATATAAAACGAACTTCTTTTAGCTCCTCCTCAATCTGCTTTGTCACTAACAGCACAATAACATCAGTTATTATTGCCTTGCACTTTGTTTGCGAACACCTGAATTTATCATTGAAAATTTTTTTCACGATGGTTGTTGTGCAGTCCATGGAGTTAAAGCTGTGATTATGTACCGCTGTGTGATACGCGAAGGTCACTTCCTGCGCTGCCAATGATAATTCTTTTTTCCCTTTCACTCTTGGTTTTCACAATTAAAAAATTACTTATACTGCAGTTGAAAGACTTACTTCGAACAGCAGCTTTATGTTTTTTCGTTTTCACGTAGATGACTACATCTGACCGACCACCATGCAATATGCAAAATTTACAGTTACATAAAGTACATTCCACATTTTCAACTACACCTTTAATGAAAGGAAATTCTCTTCTAATATTATCATTAATACTGCACTTACATCTTGGCATTATAGGGCTAGAAATTATAACATGCAAAGTATTGATTAAGTAAGATACTGTTATAACAGAAGCATGGGAAAAAAGAACATCGCCATTAGTTATTATTAGTTAGTTATATTATTTATAATACTAATGATTATTATTATAAATAATAAATAAATAAATTTATTATTATCAACATTGTAATAGAAATTGGTACTAAAAATGAGATGAAATCAGTTTATCCATTTTTTCCTGAAGGAGACTTAAAAAAGCAGGACTTTTGGAATTAACTCAGGACATTTTTATAAAAAAGGACAAATGGCAACCCTAACATAAGGATACTAGGGCAATTAATGTGAAGTCATTAGCTTTCATACACAAGTAGCCTAGTTGTAAAGAAATTTCACATGCAAATGTTGTTTGCTTACACTTGGATAAAGAATTAAACGAGAATATAATTTCCTGGCAACTTTAATTTATAACCAAGTGAAAAACTTTTCTACAACCATTATTTGTGTTTATATTCCCAAAGAAGGTTATATTAAGGAAGAAGCAGAGGAACTGCAATTCATTAGAATTTTAATGACAAGTGGATTAAAACAACCAAACTCCATACTCAGACTACAATGCAGCATGCGACAGTTGCAAAAAAAAAAGACCATTGACAAATATAGAGCATGCTTTGAAAGGCCAAAAGTAAAAAAAAAAAAAAAAATTGCTTACTGTTCAAATGGCAATCGAGTCTTCATCCCTTGCCAAGGCCACTTTTGCCCATTCATGGTTCCACCCTCTCAGATCTAGGTGATACATCACAAAGAGACAAGGCTGATTTTTATTCACCACCTCTTTCAAACTCCTGCAATACTGATCAAGGCAAAGCATCTCTCATTTTACCAAAAACTGCTCGCAGCATGTCATCTCTAGTCTATTCTCAGAAAAGCATCAGATGAATCATGAATAGCTTGGATATTAACAGGTATTTTGGTCCTGATAGTACCTTTCCACCTGAGTCATGCTTAAAACTTGTGCTCTACAATTAAAACTCATTCCATAATGTCATTAAAACATTCATATTCATCTATACCACAGCATGAATATAAGCCTATATTAAAAAAGGCCAGACATCAGAGTATTGTTGCATTGCACTCCCACTCATCTCAGTTCAATCACAAAGAACAGTCATCAATAATCATTTCTTTTACCATACGGATGCCTGTCTGTTAAAGAGTGACCACCAATATGGAGTTCATCACTTTCAATTCACAGTGGATCGCCTTGAAAACCATCACTCATTTATACAAATACATGGAAAGGTTTGGTGAAATCCATGTGGTTGCTGATATTTCCAAGGAATCTGAGGCTGGCAAGAGTCTTTTACCAAATTTTCTTAAGGACTACCGCTCATTAGCAGTCCTTTGCAACTGGACTGCTAATTTCCTCTCTGGCTGTGTGTCATGGTAGACAGCTTTCTTCTTCAAACTTTCCACCAGTGCACTGTAGTTTTACCCATACACTTTTTTCCTATTCATAAAAGAACTTTCTATAGTTTCGGTGAAGATAGTATATATCTCTTTTTATTTGATAAACAGTGGAGTGCTCAAAGTGCTTGAAGGCCGAATCACACTAGGCCTGATCACCGTTAATTATTATACATGGTGATACGGGAATATCAGAGACAAATGCCCCAACTCCCACCTCCAGGTTGTGAGCGGGTACACTGGTCAAAAAAGGGAGTGCACACGTCTAGTAACTGCACACAAACTTTTTGCTTTCAGAATTTCTAATTTGCAGTCAATAATTTTTGAACGATTATGCATATCGAAAGTTTATTTTTCACTTGGTTAGAGTATAATAAATTTAGTTTAATCCTTTATCCAAGTGTGAGCAAACAAAGTTTGCGCCTGAAAGTATCTTCAGGACTGGGGTAAGGTGATACAACACCAGGACAACTCGTTGCAAAGGTGTAGCAAGCTACCAACACTCCTGTCTCAGTATCTCCTTTAATGCAAAACACATCTCCTTGCGGATATGTCTAATGTTATGCATTAAGGGAAGGGCCACTACCCAGACTAGTTTCGACCTTTATTGAGGTCTCTTCAGCGGGAGCCAGGCCCAAGCTGAGATACCAGGCAGAAGCATTCGCAGGTCATCTCTACCTATAGGAGTTGCCAAATGATGTGCCACCCTTTTTTTAATAAATTACTCTGGATTTAGAGAACGATGTTGAAAGTTTATTTTTCACTTGGTTAGAGTATTGTATCTGGTGTTGTATCACCTTACCCCAGTCCTGAAGATACTTTCAGGTGCAAACTTTGTTTGCTCACACTTGGATAAAGGATTAAACTAAATTTATTATAGATTATGCATATCACTTATTTCAGTTAGTAATTTCTACAGTGTCTCCACTCCAATATTACTCTAACCCATTCCAATACAGTCTAATTAGTTATTTTTCGACTGCATCTTGTGGGTGAACTGATGTCAGGAAGTTGCAGAGATATTTGTTTGGAGTGTGTGTGTGTACTGTCTAGACCAGGGATGGGGAAACCTTGGCATGCCAACAACTTTTATCTGGCATGCAACCCAGGGCTCACCTTAAAAAATAATTAAATGAATAAATATATACCCGTCCGTGCAGTTAGCCTGGTGGCTGTGCACTTCGCAACCATATGCGTGGGGTAGGAGTGTCCTAGGTTCGATTCCCGTCGGAGAAGTGAAGAGCTGAAAGATCTTCCTCAGCCATAGCCAAGTTAGCAGATCTTGGGCATGGACAGTAGGGTTTCCCCCCAGTTTATCCTGGGGATTTTCATCCCGCAAAGCAGGCAAACCGGCCTTAAGAACTCAACATTACGGACATAGGATACACCGGGGCGTAGGGCTGACCACCTTATCCTGTGAATGATTTGAGGTCTGATGAATAATAAATCCTCGACACCACAAGGTAAATGGAAGATGACATGGAGTGCTTACTCAATTATCCCAAACTACACAACCTTCCATAACCAATACCTTGAACACCAATCTTCTTACCAAACTGGACACTGAGAACAACCTCATCAGCTTCTAAAAACTGTTTTGTCATATTTCATGTAAGAAATATCACACTTACTCTTCACTTTTGATATATTATATCTTCGTGCATGGAGAGATGAATCATCAGTTAACTGGATTTTCCTTTTAAGGTGACTTATATCTCTAGCCTCTCCAGGCATGAGCACATCACATTCACAGCCTCCTCCAAAATCGATATTTCCTTTTCTGCTCCAGACATTACATAAAGAAAAAAAAAGAAAAAGAAAATTATTATTTATTCTTGTGAATACCAGTGTCTAATAATCTTTGCTATATCACAAGTGCCATTAAAAACTCATAAAAACTAGACATTAGTTCTCACATGTACATCTACAACTCCTAACATTGTATACATCCCAAATCCACCCTTCTCTAAGAATACAGTTCACATTTGGGGGTAATGCATTAAAATCTTGGCTAAAATTGCTTCAATCTAATAGAGAGACAGAAATCCAGTTAACTAATAACCAATCTCTCACAGACACATCATAGTTTTTTTCTCACAGGTAAGATGTTCTATTTCCATGTTAGGCATCTTCTATAAGAATTTTAATAGGCACTGTTCTGCTGAACTGGATGCCACCATTCATCCACTTTCTCTGTATGACTGTCTGTTAATCAGTGACACCCAATATAGATTCCATCATTCTCAATTCACAGTGGATCTCCTTGCCAATGAAAAATGAATTGCAGCCAAACATTTCATGACTGTCCAGCTTTAAATATACTGACCAACTTCTCATTATCCTCTTTCATTCCATCCCCTATTTGCAAGAATCTTTTGTAACACAGTTTTCTCTGAGGTCTACAACCTCAAAAGCAAACTAGGTTCCAGCCTGCTTAAATACAGACAAATAACAACTTATGAACATAATGCATTCCTTGAAATGTGTTCGTAAGGTGAATGTTCATAACCTGAACGTATTTATTTTTTATAAGATATATTATAAAATAAATTAAAGATGCCAAGAAATTATATTCTTGGTTTCATCCATTATCCAAGTCTAAGCAAACAACATCTACGTGTGAAGTCACTTCACAACTGGGCTACTTGTATACAGAGGCTACTGACTTCACACCAATTGCCTAACCAACTTTTGTTTTCAATGATTCACTCCAATTCATTCCACAGGTGTTTGATGGGGTTGAGGTCAAGACTCTGTGCAGGCCAGGGCAGTTGTTTAACTCATACCATTACATAACAGCTGTATCGGGGCATGTCATCTTGATAATAACACAGGTCCGTTCCATAAAAATTCCACAGTGTAGGTGGCACCCGATTATACAGAATATCAAGTTACTGAACTGCCTCATGGAACCACAGACAACAACCAGTGTTCCTGCTGCAAACTAGCTGAATGCACCACACACCTCTACTACCAAACTTCAGGAGTGAATTCTCCATGCTTGCTGCACAAGCTCATTAATTGAGAAAGAAATAATATTGATTTGTTAATAAATGCATGCATTTATAAGTGTTCCATTTAAGCTTTTATTTTTATAGACAGACGACGTCTTAAGCTTGTGCAACAATAATTGAGTTTGCGTTGTGATCGAAGGCCGATGCTTGCTCGTCTAATCAAAGCTACTTTGGCTTGCTCAGTTAGGAGCTTCCACATCCTCGCTTCAGCACTGTAATTTCATGCGCATGCATAGCCATTTCCGTTCCCTTCACATTGTCTTAAACAGAAGGCCATATGCAGTCAAAGCAACTCTAGTCAGTGAGCTTCAGCCAGCCTTTACAAGTGTGCATGTTGCTTGGGAAAATTAAGTTAAAACCAACTGTTTTATAACGATGTTATTGACCAGTTCATAAAGAAGAACCATAAGGTAGAATTTGTATTCAAGTAGCTAAATTGAAAAAGATAGAATATCATTTCTAAAATAAATATTGTATTTGTATGATTAAATTTACATAAATTTCTAAATATATAGTTTTAAATGGTCAATAATTCATTATTCTGCTAATCAGACTTCAATCACACCTCTCACTCCCTGAATGATAACAAGAGCAAGCATGAATTTCAAGACCAGCATTTGCCCCTGCCAAACTTTACTGTGGGTACAACACACTGTGAACAAGCATTCACCAGGCTGCCTCCACACCAACACCTTACCACCAGAATGGAAACAGATGAACCTTGATTCATTGCTTTAGGGTACCATTTGCCACTGATCAATTGCCCAGTTCACACACACTTTGCATCAGGCCAGACGAGCTGCCTTGTTTATTGTTGTGATGTTCAGCTTGTGTACCACTGTTCTTTTGTGGAAACCCACTAAATGGAGTTCTTTTTGTACAGTATTAGTGCTCACCATGGTCTTACTGGTGCTCTGGAACTCATCATGGATGGTCTGAGGAAATTGTAGCTGTTTTAGCATGCCACCCATTTTAACACCCTCTGTCCCTGTCGATCATTTTCGGTGGCCGCCCTGGGTGTTTCCTGCACTAGCGATGCCAGAATGTCTCCATTTGTTGATCACATTGCCAAAAGTTGATTTTGGATGCTCCAGTTGAGCAGCAATGACAAGTATGGACTGCCACCAATGTGAGAGCCCATGATGACACTTGTCTTGAATTCACTGAGTTCACGTCGTGTTGCCATGTATTCAACTGCTTCCTACTATCTGTTCACAGGTTTTTATGTTATTAACAAACCTGGAATGTTTCATAACTTCAAATAACAGTGGTGTCCGGACAATTATTGGTAGATAGTGTATAAGACACGATTAAGGGAATCTTCGCAGCCCACAACCCACAACATTAACACGGCAGGATGATGAACTGTGAAGAAAAGAGGTTGACAGCAATGGCATGTATGGGCTGCCACCAATGTGACAGCCCATGATGACACTTGTCTCGAATTCACTGAGTTCACGTCATGTTGCCATACCACCTGTATTCAACTGCTTCCTACTATCTATTCACAGGTTTTTATGCTAATAACAAACCTGGAATGTTTCATAACTTGAAATAACAGTGGTGACTGGACAATTATTGGTAGATAGTGTTTAAGACATGATTAAGGGAATCTTCACAGTCCACCAACATTAACACTGCAGGATGATGAACTGTGAAAAAAAGAGGTTGACAGAACATGGAAATTAGTTAGAATACATCTGACAAAAGTAATGTACATCTATAAACCAAAAGTTGGATGAATGGGAAAATTAAGCAAGCAGTATGGGAAAATAAGTTGTTATGGAGAGGACATAATATATTCATGCATCTGATAGTGATCAGATGCATGAAAATAGTTTAGAAAAGTGACAAACATGGTAAAGTATAATCAACTGGCAAGTCAGTTCAAATAAAATTTAAGGGAATTCTTTTATGATGTAGCAAACAGGATAAAGAACAATTATAGAAGGCAACACTGGCAGAATGTTATAGTAACAAAGGAACCACAGAAGAAGATGTAATGGAATTACTTAATGAGCACTTCATCAGTATATACCACTGCATTGTAAATGATGCTATGCAACACTTAAAGAAAATCAAACACTAGAGGAATGAGAAGTGAAGGAACCAAAGGTGTATCAAATATTGAGTCAGTTAAATGTTAAATTGACATCATGTATTTTTAGGGAATGTACCCTTGACTGGTTATTTAATGAGAAGGTTTTGTAATTAGCAAAAGCTCCCTAGGAGTGAAGAGAAGGTAAAATAGTACTGTTTTATAAAAAAAAATGTGCTAGGAAAGATGAACGTGTTGGATAACAGAGTGGTGATATTCCTGGACTTAGCAAAGGCAAATTAACTTCTGACAAGTTAGTTTACAAGCTCAAAGGATTGAGCACAAACAATAGAATGGATAAGAGATTGACTTTCAGAATGATATTAAGCAAGTTGTGTAAGGGCACAGCATCATGCAAAGGAATGTTGCCTGGTGGTTGGCTGCAAGGTTCTGCTTTTGGACTCCAACTGCTTAACTTATTTTTTAATATTTCATATGGAATGACAATGGTACTGATATCAGGTCTCTTCAGGAAGATTTAAACAGATGTTAGCTGGGACAAATGAATGCAATTGCAATTTTAATGTTAATGGGGACTGCACATTTACACATGCTATGTAGGCTTGGCAGCACTTATGTGCCCTCTGAACTTCAGGAGTCTGTTGCCCAGCAATCTTATCTATTAACAATAGTATATAGAAAAGAATAAGTAGATGGTGGTATCACAGTATAAAGCATTAATCAGACTACACATGAAATACTTGGATACAAATACTGGTTGTTTGTTATTGGGTGTGTGGAGAATTCATATTTGAAAGTTTTTAGGGGTTAGAGTATTTCTTTTAGTATATTTAGGTTGTGTGTATTGTACTGTCTCTTTCAATGGCAGGTGTATCCCAGCAATTAAAAATGTGGAAGATAAGACGTTGGGGGGGGGGGGGAAATCAGAAGAGCTGGGCAATATTAATATCAGTATCACTGGTTTTAGTAGCAGTGGCAATAGTGCATCAGAAATGAGTGAGTGCAGGCAGAGAGAGAGATGAGATACAGGTAGCATGACCAAAAGTGAAGAAGGAAAGTGTGTTAGTGAAGGTCAAATGAGGATAGGATGCTTGGAGAACGAGATAGAGGTACTGAAAGAAGTGGAAGATATGATAAATGAGTTGAGGGTGTGGTACTTGAAAGGCTAATTGATGGGAGATAGCAAATAACAGTAGAAATGAGAAAGAGTTATGGGAATGATAAAAGAAGAGAATGAGAGAGGTAGGAAAGAGAGGAAATTGAAATAATACAGAAGCAAAGGATAGAAAGATGAGAGGAAAGCAGGTAAGCAAGAGAAAGAGGGACAGTGTTGGAAGGAGAGAGCAAGGAATGGATGGAAGTGTGAGAAATGTAATGTATAGAGATTCAATGATATGTGGTGTGCAAAATTGAATGTTAGAGGAATGCTTTTCTGAAGGAACAAGAGAGTGTAAGTATGGCAATTAAGCAAGGTGAAAATGTGAAGGAGATGAGATGATGACGAGAGTAGATACAAATGATCTCAGAAGTGCATTAATCATATGGTTGTCTGAGATTAATTAAAGAATGTGCAGTAGGACAGTGCAAGAGGGAAGACAGTGAACATATTACTCCGATATGATAATGCAGAATTTGAGAAGAGCAGCAATAATAATAATATTATTAGACACCTCCAGGGAGTCCTAAGACTTATCGAGGGAGGGTACCAACTCTCCGTCACCACCACTCAACCTCATCCACATACTGTCTCATCTACACCAACGCCATCTACTGTCCACCATCACCACTATTATTTTCACAGACAATCACAAACATCCATGCCCAAGGCGGGATTTGAACATGCTGCCTTTTGGCTGGATACGCTAACCACTCAGCTAACCAGGTGTGCAAAAAGAGAAGACTAGATTATGTGGAAGCCTGGAATGCATTTCATAACAGAAATTATAGCCCATTTCTCACATGAAATGTGAGAGATGGGTTATAATTAAACATGGAAGGATGCAGGTTGGAGAGAATGTCATTTTCTGGGCAAATGAGTGTGTTAGGACAGGAAAACAAGCTGACCTTTTAAATTATACAGTGTAACCACTGTAAAATATTTATAACTTCATATTTATACAGCTAAATGTAATCTTGAAATTTGGGATATACAGATGGAAGGCTACATATGCTATTGGTGGATCTCTACTAGAGGAAGTGATATTAGACAAGAGATCTTGGGATGATTGTTGATAAAATTTAAAGTTTAAGGCACATATCGCAAAAGTAGTCAGCTTGTTTTCCTGCATGGAGGATTGCTGGACCATAAAATGTATTGCCTGAGAGGGTGATAAGTTTAAGAAATGATATGATGGACTGAGTCACATGACACCATGGAAGTCCTAAATAATAATAATTCAGTCGCCTAGTTTCTGTTGTTATGAAACTCTGGAGGGAGGAAGATGAAGAAATGAACCAAGGCAATATCAGGACTCTGAAGTGTTGATTAATGGAAGAGGTTGAAGAAATGCTAATTACATACTTCAGTAGACATACGAAAAATGAAAATGAAACAAAAATGAAAAACAAAATTAAAATTTCTTATGCTTAATACATACGGGATTATACACAGAGTAAGAACAAGACACATCCCTAGAAACTGCATAAAACTGTGGAGAAGAGGAAAGAGTAAGGAGCAGATTTTTTACACAGGGAGTGGTAGATAACAGAATGCAGTTTTGAATGCCATGGGTGTGAATAAGTTTTAGGCTTGATATGGTATGTTGCTTGTTGAGCAAGACCTCTCCTGATGAGTGTGTTGACTGTGTCGTGACGTTCTATTTTCATGTTATGTTCTAAATCTGCCATCTTGGTACAAGTCACTCTTATCAATAAAACAACTAATTGCAAATTAATCACCGATCCAAAAGTAGGGAAATTTATAATTATACTGCGCCACCCTATTCTTAGATTAGTCTATATAAAATAGTAGGATCAATTTTTAATTAAGTTAGCAGTCTCCTCATTTATTTAGGCCGAATTATTTACTATTTCACTCGGGGTTCCTGCAAGATTTGAATATTTATGAACGGTGCAATAAAAAAGAATTCAGGCAAACACAATATTTAGATTAACAAAATAAAACATTTAATATATGATATATATATAACAAATACAAGAATTCTGCTTTAAAATGAAACAATACAATCAACTTAGTACATCTTGCTAAGTCACTCATGCCAATTCAATGTTCTAAACTTTCACATACAATTCACAGTTTCAAAATTACAAGCTTTCTTAACTCAAGTTAATAAAACTAAACTTCTTATTTAATCAGTCTCCACATATCTTCAGCTGTACTTAATGTTTAATATTCACAGGAAGCACTAATCAAGGTAGACAATATTCCATGCAATCTTATTCCGGACTTTGAACTTCGAAGACATGTTAATCTTAAAACAAACAAACAAGTATGACTACTCTTACCAGATACAATCTTCAATACATCAATTAATTGTGAGCACACTTATGAATTAACTTATTTATGCTAGCGGAACACATTAATAAAAATTCTCCAACGATTTAACTGAACTACTGTTAATCGCGCTTCACTACTCTAAAAAAAAAGCACATCAATAAGGAATTGATAATTCTCCTTGTTTACTTTTCTTAAACTAGTTAATTTCAATATAATTCTTCTCAGGGCAACATAGAATTAAGACGTAATCCTAGACTAACTGGAACTAATCAGAATTTTTCATTGAATGTCCAGTTCTTTATTTATCCGGTTACGGCATTAATTTTCCTTTACAACACAGCTGACTTCACTTGCAACTAAGTATATGGTTCACTATGTTTTGGCTCACTTCTAAACACTATTCTCATGAATTTCTGCCCTAGAGAACTTATAATTTTCTTCCACTTCCTTTGCTTGTATCCTATCCTGCTTCCCGCTCCACAAAACTTCCTCTCTTCTCTCTAATTAAAAATCTTCTCTTATTTTTCTTCTCCTTTCAGTCCGAAGGTCACGCTCTCTTCGACTCGTGCTTGTTTATTTCATGCGTCTCCATAACAACAAATGAACGCAAACATTTCGCTAATGTAATACAATGCTGTACTACTATATGAGTGATTACATAGCGTTAAATTTTCACAAATAAGAATGAACAGAATATTTAAGCTACTTATTCAGCTTTTTCATTACGTATAGAATTAATTATAATAATACTTTTCGTTACATCATATATATATTTTAGTTATTATAAATTCTGCACATATTATTGCTTAACAAATTAATAGTAGGTTAAGTTTAGAATAAATATTTAAATAGTAATCCTAAATTAAGGAATAATAAATAATTTTTATACAAATCATGATTAATACATAATAAGCAATGTTAAATGTGAATGAAAAAAAATAAATTACACAACATAGTTTCATTCACAATTTAACAACTGCCACAGTAGAATCTGAATACTTTATTAGCATCACCATAATTTGTTATGATGATGATAATAAAGTATTCAGATTGCACTAGTCTGAAATCAAAACTGGATGTATATCAACAGAACATTAGGGATAAAACCAAAACAAGGAAATGTATATTTATGATTTTCAAATTATTGATAATTATAGTTGAATAAATACCTTTACCTAAAAAACTATTGAAAGCTTTAACTTCATTGTAATCACCACATCGAGTAAAGTCTCCAGCATGAAGAAAGATGTCGCCTGGTGGGATAGTCACATTCATATGTGAAGTTAGAGAATGAGTATCTGACATGCAAACAAATCTAACAGACATGTCTGAAATAGGAAGATTCAGTGGCAGTGGTTGAATTTTACGTACAATTTGTGAACTTTTCATTTCTTGCCAGGCTGCAGTGGGATTATTAGAGAGAGGATGAACAGAAACTTCATATTCTGTAGATGTCATTCTGAGCAATTTGAAAAACTACTGCAAAATAATAAACAATTATAAATATTTAATAATATTTAGATAATTAATGACATGATTAAAAATAATTAAAGTAGTGAGTATAATTATAATGGAATAAAAACAATATTTTTATTTGTTGAAAGTTTTTCCACTTGGTTATGCTATAAATTAAAGATACCAAGAAATTATATACTTGGTTTAATCCTTTATCCAAGAGTAAACAAACAAAGTTTGCGCCTGAAATATTTTCAGGACTGGGGCAACTCGTGGTAAAGGTGATATGACTTCACATCACTTGCCTTGGTATCCCATGCAAAAACACATCTCTTGAGGAAATGTATAATGCTATGCATTATGGGAATGGTCACTACCCACTACTTCAGGCGCAAACTCTGTTTGTTTACACTTGGATAAAGGATTAAACCAAGTTACCAATAACACTAATTTATAGTATAACGAAGTGGAAAAACTTTCAACAACTAACTATATCTAATCCAGAGTATTTTAATAATAAGGTGTGACACCTTTTGGCAACTCGTATATGGAAAAATATGACTTCTGCATTACTTCAACCTTGGAATCACCTCTGGGTCTGGCTCCCACTGAAGAGACCTCAATGAAGGTCGAAACTGGTTGGTGACTTGATTCCAGGGAAGCAGAGTTTTCTGCCTAGTGTAATGGATGGCAATGCTGTAGCCAATGAAGTTTTAACTGAAGCTCAGCTGTTGCTGTTACCCCCTCAGATGAGATATGAGAAGCTCTGCTCAGTGCTGGGGTGAGCCTGTTGGGTGATCTGGGGGATCACGAGTTTTTGGAGAGGTAACCCCGCACATAACACACGGAAATCAGTTGGTGGTTTGACTCCGGGGGAGCAGAGTTTTTGCCTCATACAGACTACCCCAATGGATCCAGGGATTTGGATCCATTGGGGTGGTCTGTATTAGGGCTTCCTTGGCTGATGCTTTTCTTGGAATATGAGCAGTTCTGCTTGGTAGCAGGTGAGCCTGTCACTGAGAAGAGCCATCGCCGAGTTAAATGATCACTCAGATCGCTGATTGTTGGGTGATCTGAGTGATCACACGAGTTTTTGGAGAGGTAACTCTGCGCTTAAACAGGGAAACCAGTCTGGGTGATGAACCTTCCCATAATGCATAGCATTATACAATGTAATTATACATTATACAATGTCTGCAAGGAGATGTGCTTTTGCATTATGGGATACTAAGGCAAGTGAGGTGAAGTCATACCACTTTTACCATGAGTTGTCCCAGTCCTGAAAATAATTAAGGCACAAATTTTCTTTGCTTACACTTTAAATAAAGGATTAAACCAAGTATATAATTTCTTGGTATCTTTAATTTATACTATTTTTATTATTCTTTCTATAACAATAACAGCTATATGTGTATACCAGCAAAGTATTTGTGAGCATATATCTATTAAACCAAGCAAAACTCTGATATTATGTCTACAAAACCAATGAAATCAGACTACTTTTATCCTTAAGAGATGATAAGAGATGAGTTGTGTGCACTCTCAGAGTAGAAAATCTGGAAGGAAATGGCACTAATGGTTTTGAAGATGTATAACGTAAGGAAAAGGTAGGCAAAACAGGATATTTAGTGAGATGTTGCTATAGGTAAGGGCACAGAGAGGATAATGAGCAGGAAATGTTAAGACAATTTAATCTGATAAGAACAAAAAAGCTTGATGATTATAATCATAATGTATCATTATTAGAATTTGTAGACTGCACACACTAGCAAACAGGAGAAAGAGGAGTGATATGATTGAGACTTACAAACTTCTGAAAGGATCATAGAAGATTTCAAATGATGGAATTTTTCAATTTATGATGGGAAAAGGATAAGAGGGCATCCTTGGAAGATGAGAATGCTGCCAAGAAGAGGATGAGGGCTAGATTTTTCTCTCAATATGAGCCACCCTGGTTGGCCGAGTGGTTAGCGTATCCGCTCTCCTGCCAAAAGGCTGCAGGTTCGAATCCCACTGTGAGTATAGATGTTTGTGAACAATACTAGTAGTAGTGGTGGTCGGTGGTAGATGGCGTTGGTGTAGATCAGTTTTTCTCAAACTTCAGATATCCGCATAACCCTTCTTAAATTTTCATTATTACCAAGTACCCCTAATTAATTAATTAAAAAAATAAATTGATTAATAAAAAATTAATTAAAATTAATAAATTACTTTAAAATAATAATTAAAATTAAATATCTATTTTATTTGAATTTATATGTTCATGTAAACAAAAAATATGATTTATTTTTAAATTTTGGTTTTCTAGAGATGTCAGACGACACACTCTTATCAATTTCATTTGATCCAGATGCAATATCAACGTTTTCTTGTTGCTTACAGCTACTTGGTATTTTTTGCTATATTGCTCTCTTTTGGGGGGTTTCATAAATCCAATCTTTAACCAATTATCCATACGTAAGAATTTGAAAGCTAAAAAAAAAAGACTGTATTTACTCGAATATAACTCTAACTTTTTTTTCCCAAAATTAAAGCTAAAAAAATCGTGTTGCAAGATACGTCTGGGAATTTTCGGAAACTAAAGTTTTCAGAAAAAACTGAAAATGGTGCAACTTACCAAGAAGCTCCTACTCGCTATCGCTACTTTTGGCATCGAGAACAGTTTCTTTGTGTGCATCATCAAAGTCATCTACCCAAATAGCATCATCTTTTTACCCATTATTTCAAGCAAAACTTACCAGTAATTTACAAGACTTCAGATACATAGATCAGCTATGAAGTGGTGCATATGATTGGTGCGGTATTAACAAAAGATCACACAAACCAAAGACAAATTAGCATTTCAACAGTTGAATTGAAATGCTAATTCCCTTCAACCGAATTCCATAATATCTGAAACACATTCACTATATATTTCTTAGTTTTAACACGTTAACGACTGGGGTGGTGCCAAGCAAAACCATATGTTCCACCAGCAACATGGTTTTGCTTGGTCTATACAGCTGTTTCTGTTGGAGAGGGGATGTGATTCATTAGTTAGTGCCGTTTTATCCTGGTTGTCTCTAATTGCACTGTTTGTTGAAAAATATAACGACTCCTTTAATTATGCATAGCTAAAAATTGCCACATACTCCCTAACGACCTTTCGCATACCCCGGGGTTATACATACCACACTTTGAGAAACACTGGTATAGATGATGAATGTAGTTGAGTGGTGGTGACGGAGAGTTGTGGAGTAGGTGCCCTCCCTCGATGAGTCCTTGGACTCCCTGGAGGTGCTATGTAATAAAAATAATAAAAAATAATAATAATATGATGGTGCATGATTGGAATGGACTGCCATTGGATGTTGTGAGTGCAAGCAGTGTGAATGAATTCAAGAATAAGTATGACAACTGGTGTGTATAATATGTGGCCTCCCTCAATGAGTCCCTGACTCCTTGGAGGTCTCTCTTAATAATAATAATAATTATTATTATTATGTGAGATTGATTTTAAATATAGCTGTACACTGGAAAAAGGACTTCTTACATCTCGCCCGAGCTGTAAAATTAAACCTGCCAGATACATGGTTCTCGATGTTTCGCTACAGATAAAATTAAATTTAATGATTTTATTTGAATATATAAATTGTCCATGATATTATGTGAAGGATTTCTACATAACAGAGAAAACTGCCATTTTCATCAGGTAGCTAATGTGCAAATCTAAGCTTCATTTCTTCTGACTTCATTACCAACTTGTCATGTGACAGTCTATAAAAGGCCTTTGCAAAATCTAAATCTATTACATCTCCCTTGCCCAGTGCATTTGTAATCCTGTTGTAATGCATAATTAGATTGTTAAAATAAACACTAAAGAGATGCTAACGTATCCTGTCTTTAACAAATACATGCTGACCATCACTGAGAATACTGCTTATATTTCATTTCTAAATTCAAGCCTTCACTAACCTCTCCAGCATGTTAACTACATACAGATTGGATTATAATATAAATAAACAATCTTTTCACTACCTTTGTGAAGTGGAACAATTTCAATGTGAAATAAGTATGTCAAGGTACTGTTTACTGACTGGAACATTCCCTTAAAACACACAGTGAAATGCCATCAAGTCCTAATGGCTTATTTACATTAAGATTAATTAATTCATCATGCACCTCCTGCTCATTTGCCACCAACCTCCCATCAAGCTGTATGATGTCATGCTTATAAGTATGATATACTTTTATGAATTTTTTTATTAAATGTCTCAACTACCTGCAGAGATAGAAGAGTTATCATTCCGTTGTACTGATAGGGTCTTACAACATAAGACCCTATCAGACCACACTTAAGACTATTGTTCTCAAATTTGGTCCAAGGACTTGAAGGGGATAAATTAACTATGGAAAGGGTATACAGGGGTGGATAACAAAGATGGTTTCAGGACTGTACAATGTTAGTTATGAGGATCGGCTGAGGGAATGTGGACTGCAGAGTTTGGTGGATAGAAGAAGGAGAGGTGATATGATCGAGACTTTTAAACTATTGAGAGGCAGTAACAGGGTGGACACTGGGGAATTCTTTCACTTGGTGGAGCAGCAGGAAGGAGCAATGACAAGGGGCCATCCCTGGAAGTTACGAAAGGAAGCTGTGAGCAAGAGGGTGAGGAGTGGTTTCTTTGTGTGGAGGGTGGTGGAACCATCGAATGCATTGCCTGATAGAGTAGTGAAAGCAAGAACAGTCAATGAGTTCAAGGAACGGTATGATAGACTTTGTGTTTCCGAGGAAGGACCTCCCGTGATGAGTCTCTTGACTCCATGGAGGCCTGAATAATAATAATAATAATGCAATGGATTTTTCTTTGTCCTGATTGGCTGAATGTTGCTCATTCTGCACTTTTGCTTTCCTTACCAAGTGAGTCACTTTCCTAATATGTTTTACTCTTCATAGAATTGATTACTATCTCTTATCTTATACCATCTCTTCCAAACTGCATGACTAATCTACTAATTCATCTTTTTTCTTGTGGAAAGGCTTAGACGTTGGCTATGCATTTTCACTATATAATTTAAGGAAATTACAACGTACTAGGATATACATTAAAATAAATTTTAATATATTTCAATATTTCATGCAATGTTGGTATTATCAACATTGCCCGCTAGAGGGCACCATCAGGACTTCAGGGAAAAAATAGTTTCTTACTTCTTCCTCACTTACTGTTTTGTTGTGCCTGCGTGCACGTATCTTGTACTTAAGCTCTTGAAAATGGCAACGTGACGTTGCCGAAATATTGAAATATATTAAAATTTATTTTAATGTATATCCTAGTACGTTGTAATTTCCTTAAATTATATAGTGATAATTCATCTTTTATATCTATTTAATCTGATGGATTTTAGAATGCACAGATACTGCTGTTATTTAATAGTTTGTGACCAAATTCCAAACAACAGTGATCTCCTTTTCACCTAACTTTTTTATTCCATGCTGTTGCCCCAAACTATTTTTTGAATTTCCATAATCACTAGCCTTGTAATTCTGCATATATCCATTCTTCACAGATGTCCTTGTATAGCTGGCATCAACTTGGTGATTACCTCCTGGTTACTCAACCACTGAAGACAGATTTGACACCTCAATCACAATAATATTATTATTATTTCATGACATCTCCAAGGAGTCTAGAGACTCATCAAGGGAGGGCACCTACTTTACGACCCTCCATCTCCACCAACTTAATCCACCAACTACACCAAACCCCAACTACCATCATCATCATCATCATCTACACCAACACTAGTATTTTTTGTCTGTAAATTATGTGTGTACTGAAGCCCATTTTTCGAAAAACCTGAGTTTCTGGGAGAAAATTCCCTAATCAAATGATCAAACCAAGATTCTTGATCTTCATATGCCCTCTTTTACACATTTCCTGATTTCCTCAAACTCATTTTCATTGCTCTAAAATACCTTTCATTCCAATCTATATTACCAGAATTAAAGTCATCACTTATGTGTTTGACAGGCCAATTTGCCTATACAATTCCTTATAATCATTCCTCCACATTCCAGACTACAGCAACGTTGAACTAAATACTGCATCTTATTCTGGCCACCTAACATCATACTGCCTCAAAACAGCTATGCCCAATCTTGACCTTTCAATTCTCAAAAAAATTTGTGCATACAAATCATGTGCCTTCATGTGCATTCATTTGTACTCCTGTTATCATCTTCATCCCACCATATTTCACTTATCAACAAATTGCAGGCAAATCATCAATACAACAATTTTGATAATGTTGTCTTTCTTATTTCTGATATTCCTGGTATTCATAAAATAAACACTATATCCTATTTCCCTATATTTAGATCCTATCTATATCTTTCAGCTGTGACCTTTCCACATCTGACCTTGGTTTCTAATCATTACTACTTTGTATTTTTCTCCAAATTCAACTACTGTCCCTATATCAGTCAATTCATTCTTATGCTGACAATGCATTCATTCATAATACTGCTACCACCATCCACTCTCTTATGCCATGTCTCCCTGTAAAATCTCCATGCCCTCTTGTTTCTCTGCCCATCTAGCAATATGGTTCTCTCATTCTCGTCTCTTATTCTTCCCACTAGTCTCACACCACTCTTCTCTTCTTATCCATTCACTCGATAATCATAATCTTCGTATTATTTTATCTGACTCTTCTCTTCTCCCATATGGCCTCTAACTTTCACAAATATCTTGTTCATCTCTGTCATTCTCTCTTACAGTAACAGCCTCTCCAGTTGACTCACACCAAATGCATTTAAATGTAATCCATCATTCGTATCTCTCATCTGCCAACACATTCAAAATCTTTGTTAGCAGTCTCAACTCATCCCCATTACACCTGGGTAACACACACATACCTACTACTACCACAATGTTACCCTTCTATCTCTCTCTGCAATAATCCTGATATCTATGTTCACTTTCTTCATTTCAGCAAATCATTCACTCCACAACTATCATTAACTCTCTCCTTAGTTTACTCTTCACATCCAAAGTGTCAATCATCTTGCTCATCTTCCCTCCTGAGAAACAAACCTGGTACATCTCTTCATTCGCTTCTCTCAACATAGAATCTGCATATGGCCAAATTTTTCGCTCAATTTTTTCATACCCTTCCAATTACTTAATTCATACACTTCATCTTACTTCTCAACTTCAAGTCAGGCATCATCCCATTAATTTCACACACTCCAGTATAGCCTTCTTGCCAGCAAAGATTGGTCAATTGGTAGAGCCTCTGCTACTAATGGCTCACAAAAAGTTAAGCAAGTTTGAGCGCAATTAGTAGTTCGAAGGGGTTTAATAGTTCCATGCCGTTGCCACACTGTACCTCGATGAGTCTCTGGATTGCCTGGAGGTGTCACATAATAATAAAATCCCTCCAGTAATTTGGTTGTCTCAAACATATCATTCCTTTTCTGCTTGTCAACTAGTTTCTGTAACCCACAAATCTTCAACTTGTTCTCATAAGGTTCACTTCAAAGACCTGCTACCATCTTAGTCACTGTCCACACGGTTAGCCTAGTGGCTTTGCGCTTCACAACCATATGCCTGGGGAAGGAGTGTCCTAAGTTCGATTCCCATCAATGAAGTGAGGAGCTTAAGGATCTTCCTCAGCCATAGCCAAGTTAGTCGGTCTTGGGCGTGGACAGCAGGGTTTTTTCCGCCAGTTTATCTGGTGTTTTTCATCCGCAAGCAGGCAAACCAGTCCGAGGACAACACACATGGATTATAGTAGTCAGGAATACTGACCCAGCCATAGGTCTGATTCGTCAGCCTATGCCAGTTTCGGAGCCTGGATAAAATTGGGGGGGGGGGGACTAGATGGTACTGTGAACTCCCGTATAAAGGGGGAACACTGTATCATCACATAGAATTTATTTATTTATCTTGGTCACTCACCTCTGGATCCACTCCACCTCTTCGCCAAGAAACTCTGGTGACCAGATCTGTATGCACTAGTCAAGATGGGGTCTTATCAAGGCTCAATAAAGAGAAATAATAACATGCTTGTCTCTGATCATCAAAGTATTCTTCAGTAACCAAGTAATCTGATGAGGTGCTTTAGCACTTTTGCTATGTGCCCTCTAAACTTTAACTCCCTATCCACTAATACTTCCAAATCTCTGGCATTATCAATTTTCTGGAGTACAGTTCCATCAGTGTGGTATACAGGTGGTAATCTTTTCACTGCAAAAATACATAACCTTACACTTTACCACATTAAACAACCATCCATTATCCTATGCCTAGACTGTCGGTCTATCCAAATCATCCTGCAAAATTTTAACATGATCTGTATTTACCATGGGTGTCCGCAGAGGGGGGGGGGGGGGGCAACAGGAATTCCACTGCCAGGATCAAGTAAAAAATTCCACAAATTATAATTGCAAAAGTGATTGTTCTTTCTTTTAAGGTTACACGGTGATCAGCACTCATATTTGTAAATTTGGGGACACAAAAACACACATGCTGAACAGATTATTTTATTAATTACTAGTAAAATAAAACTTGACGTTTCGATCCCTGTATGAAGGTCATCATCGGAAGAATACAAGTGTATAAGGAACCAAGCTACATCATGCTCATCATGCCCTGTATACCGGTAAAAACTAAATCTATGTAGTTAATAAAACCTTTTCCCTAGCCTGACCTCTAGTGATAAAAATAAAATAAAATAAAATAAATAAATAAAATAAAATAAAAATAAAAAATAAAAATAATAAATAACATATAAAAACAAAATAAATAAATACAACTACAATAAACTGCTAAAGTCCTCATGTATTAATATTCTTCTGGATAGTTCTGATTGCTATAATATGATTTCTTTCAGTTGTTGTTGAATGCTACAAACACTTCACCAGGTTGTCTTCTTGTAGTGGGATTTTTCTATGGCTAGTTTAGGTTGTTATACAGGTTGTAGATGGGTCCTCCATATTTTTGAAATGGTTAGGCCATCATTTTTGTTGAGATTTCGGTTGTGTTTGAGCATTTCACAAGACTCTTTAAATTATCTCTCAAACAAGGTTTTGGTGCAGTGTAGGGACTTGGTATTTTTCCAATCAATTCTGTGGTATGTTTGGAGTGCGTGGTCAGAAAGGCCGGTTTTACCAAAATGGAGGTATTTAATGTGTCGTTTGTGTTCATCTTGTCTGATTGCACATGTAACATACCATACATAGGGGAAAAGGGTGAATATCCCAATCAGATAAGCAAGCTTCAGACTTGCAGAAGTCTGAATCTTGCTTGATCAGTGAGTTTGGATGATTAATTGTCTTATTGAAGAACTTTTCAGCTAGGTCATGAAGAAGAGTTGTGATGTAGGGAATGCTGACGTCTCTGTGGATTTGGGAGTTTCTGATAAACCATGGAGCATCTAAACTCATTCTCAGACATTTGTTTTGTATTCTCTGCAGCTTCTGAATATTTGTCTTCGAAGTGTGACTCCACACAGGAGATGCATAAGTTATGACAATCTTGTATATGAGCAGTTTGTTCCGAGTATCTAATTTACTTTTTCTGTTGATCATGGGGTAGAGCTGCGCTATTGCTTTAGACGTCTTTTAACTCATGTGTTCTATATGGTTGGTGAATTGTAATTTTTTATCCAGAATTACTCCAAGATATTTGACTGTATTCTGCCATGGGACTTTAATACCTAGTAAATGTATATCTTCCTTGATTTTGAGGCTTTTTTTCTAGTGAACAGTATGGCTGAGCTCTTCTGTGAATTGGTTTGAATTCTCCAGTCCATAAACCATCTTTCCAGCGTGTGAATGCTGCTTTGGAGTCTCTTAATAGCCAGTTTTGGGCTGAGAGATCTGGCTAATAATGCAGTGTCATCAGCATATAATGCAGTGATTGTTAAGCTTGGGTTTTGAGGGATATCATATCAGCAATATAGATAGAAAACAGCAAGGGGGCTAAGCGTGAGCCCTGCGGTACTCCCGCCAGAACCTTGCATCTGGTTGATACACTTTCATTTATTTTGACTTGCAGGTATCTGTCTCTGAGGTAAGAGTGAATTATTTTAACTAGATTAATAAGTATATTGAATGTGATGAGTTTGTAGAGAAGACCTTGATGCCACACCTTATCAAAAGCCTTTGCAGCATCTAAAAAGACTGCAGCTGTATGAAGATTCTGGTTAAAGCCTTCGGAAATGTATTCGATCAGCCTGTGGATCTGCTGAACGGTAGAATGGTTTTTTCTGAATCCAAATTGCTCATTTGGGATCATATGTAGTTGGTCCATTTGTGATTGAAGTCTAGTAAGGACTACTTTTTCTGCAATCTTTCCAAGGTTAGACAGAAGACTGATAGGTCTGTAGTTTTCAGGGAGTTGAGCGTTTTTTCCCATCTTTTTGATTGGTGTGACATCTGCTATTTTCCATGTTAAAGGGAAATACTGGAATCTGAGGATGGCATTAATTATGCTGACTAGATGTACAATGGCTTTTCTTGGGAGAAGTTTAATTATTCTGTTTGTAATTCCATCTGGGCCTGGAGCTTTATTGTTGTTCAGGTGGGTTATAATGTTTATAACTTCTGTTGGAGAAGTGGGTGTGAGAGATTCTAGATCATCTTTTTGTTCTGTTATGGCCTGCCTAACTCAGCGGTGAATCTTGTAGATAAGATTGATGTTCAAATTTTCATATGAGGGGTTGCATTGACTTTCCAAGCTGTCGGCTAGAGCCTCTGCTTTTTCCCCATCATTGTGAGCTATTCCTTTCGAGGTTTGAATTGGGGGTAAAAGTTGCCTTTTGGTGCGGAAGGTTCGCAGAAACTTCCATATGGAGTTGTCCTCAGGGTTTAATTTTGTTAGCTTGGATTCCTGCTTCCGGTTTCGATGTGTCTGGAGGGCTTCACGTACTTGTCTGTTTAATTTGATCAAATTTGCTTTATCTTGAGGAGCTCTTGTGTTATACCACTTTCTGGCTTTGTTTTTCAGTCTAATTAAATCCATAATTTCCTCGGGGATCTGTCCACTAGGGTGAAAAACTGTGGTTTGGGTAACTGCCTTTATTGCATTTTTGATTTGATTGGTAAAGTTGATTGCAGCCATTTCTATCTCCTTTTTAGTATGAATAGTAGGGACTGAGCCAATGTGATCAGGTAAGATTCTGGTGAGTTTGTCCCAAGATATGAAAGAGTGGGGAGGGAAGAATTGTTCTTGTGTACCAAGTTTAAGCAGAACAGGGTTATGATCTGATGAAAGTTCATTTATTGCTTCCAGCTGGTATTGGTATCTGATGTTTTTGAGGACAACTATGTCAAGTACATCTGAACTTCCAGTTGAGCTATGATGGGTGGGCTCTGTGGGTCCGGTTACAACAATAGAATTTTGCGTTGCGTAATGGTTTAGAATTCGACCTTTATCATTGATTGTGGAGCTATGCCAGGCTGTATGTTTGGCATTAAAGTCGCCAACCATGATGATGGAGTCGGAGAAGCCGAGAATGGGGTCCAAATCGGATACCAGCAATGGAATGCTGGGTGGATTATATATAGCGTAGATTTTGATATTGCCAGCGTTGTTGGTATTAACTTAATGCCTGTTATCTCTAGGTTCTTGGTTTGGGGATTGGTCAGAACATTGTGGCTTAGATAGTTTTTAATGTATATAGCTGTTCCTCCTCCACTTCCGGTTAGTCTATCTATTTTGTACATAGTATAGTTCCGTAATTTGGGATTATTAGCTGGCCTGAGATGTGTTTCGTTTACCAGTATTATGTCAGGATTATGCCTGTGAGAGAACTCTTGTAGTTCTAGGGTTTTATTGCTGAGTCCGTTGGCATTCCATGCCATGATCATGAGAGAGTTGGGATGGAATTTTCTTCTATTCATTGTTGAGGGCTGTCAGAATTGAGTGGGTACCTTGTAGGAATCTTTTCATGGAGGACAGTGAAGGATTCGTCAAACTGAATTCTTGTAACATGGTAGCTAGTGAGGCAGTTAGTACCGAAGTTAGATTTGAGCCTATATGGTCATGAGATGGAGTAGCCTTTGTTCGTGCTGCCTCTGCAAAAGTTTTAGGCATTTGTTTCCTTTCTTGAGTTGTTGGGCTACTGATAGTTTGGGCTGGGGTGTGATTAGCACGGCTGGCTTGAGCATCACTGAATTGTGTTGGAGGGGTAGTTTTTTGTAACCCTCGGTTATTTGGGTGTGTAATGCATCCCTTGTAGTTTGCAGGGTGAGGTCCTCCACAATTTGCGCATTTAGCTGGAGTGGATCTTGGTTTTGTGCACATGACTGTCTGGTGGCCCTTGCCACATTTTAAACATCTGTAATTTGCCTTGCAGAGTTTTTGGGCATGGCCAAACCTTTGGCACCTATGGCACTGCCCAACCATCGACTTCTTCCTTAGTGGTTCAGTAGAAATTCTGAGGCCACATATCGTTGTTAATTCATAAATCTCTTTCTGTGTCTTATCAATTTCTACGAGTGTTAGTGGCATTGGTCTTTTATCTGCCCTGAGCATCCTGCTCACTTTCACTGGTGTTAGGTTCCGACTCATGAGATCAGTGGTGACTTCTTCACAGGTGACACCCTCGGTCACTCCGCAAAGCACAACCTTGAGATTTTTCTCGCTGGGTAAAGCAAAAGTATGATATGGGAGACTTTTGTTATCCATTAGTCTTGTTAGCTGTCTGTAGTCAGTGACTGAAGCTGGTTGGATTTTGACTCCTTCATCTTGATTTTTTGCCCAGGAATATGCAATTTTGTGTTCTCTAAGAGCTGTGGTGACAGTGGTCCATTTGTCCTTGTCCCTAAGTATTACTGGTGGAACCTTTTCGGTGTTCTTTGGGACTTCTAATGTACATGTGTCTTCATCCATCTGGTCTTCTATGATTCTTCTTCTTTTGTAAGTGTGCTCCCCTTGAGAGATGTTTTGACAGGGAGATTTTGGTCACAGAGCAACAATGAGATCCTCTTGTGAGATCTCATTCTCCTCCTCCTCTCCATCATTAGAGTGAATGTACTCTTTTATGAATCCTGGCCAGTCAGTTTCTAATTTGCTTATTATAAGTTTGAGCACTTCTAGAGACTGCTCCTTGTTAAGGAACTGGATGTGATCCTTGATGTTGTCCATCTCAAAGTGCCGCTTTCCTGCCAGCAGAGATGGGTTAAAAGCAGTATAATAATCCCGCAGGGCCGGGGGCCTGCCAGCAAAGTATCCTGTAGACCTAGACGGACTACTAGCAATATATGATCCTGCAGGGCTTGAAGCCTGCCAGCAAATGTCCTGTAGACTGAGTTAGTCTACTAGCAATGTAGGCCTAGCGAATCGCGCTTGTAATTACAAATGACTTACCTGGATAAAGCACTATGGAAAATAAAGTGACTGTTTATGGTAGCAAGGAATTAACTACTATTATTAATGAATAAGCATAAATATAAATCGCTAAAAACATATCAAACCAATTCATAATTCATCATCAATAATACACGACACTAAACACTAACACACAAGCCGCCATCTTTTTAGCTAGTTCAAGTAATGCGTTTTTAATTTTTATATCCACGTTTCAAAGCCAATATAGTGTCAGCTCTTGCGGACCACCTCGTTTCACTTAGTCTTTTAACTGTTAAAGATTTTTTTTTGAAATGTTTAAGGAGTATACCCCATCTTCTTGTTGAAGATGAAAAGTAATTATATACATTTTGAATAAAACAAAAATATTGCACTGCTTCCGGACAAGATTCCGCGGCATAGTTGCCAATTAAATTTAAGGAACGACTAGAGCATAGTACATAATGTGCAGAGGGACTACGTTTTTTCAGCCTAGCTTGTAAACCTGTATAGTACCTTTCATATTGGCAGCGTTATCATAGCTTCGCCCTCTGCACATTTTTATATCCAAAGATAATTCTTCTAATTTTTTTAATACTATCTCTTCTAAATATAAGGAATTGTGTTGTGTAATTCTGATGAACCCGATAAATGTTTCTCTAATGTCAGAATTTGCGGCAACATACCTAAATATCATAGCTAATTGGTCATTATGGGCAATGTCTGGCATTGAATCGAGTATTATTGCAAAATAAGCAGCTTCCTTAATTTCTGATATTAATATTTCTTGTTTTTTTTAGCTATTAACGCTATGAATTCATCACAAGTATGGTAAGAAAGATAATTAGATCTGCCAGAACCACAGTTGGCGTACATTTTCATGTGATGTTTTAAAAAAATCATCAAATTCACTTAAATAATGTAAACACGATAAATAATTTCCGCAAGAATGAGAAAAAATATCATTTGTATTTCTTCTAAATGCTAGCCCTAGTTTACTCAGTAACTTAATGGTAGCTATTATTCTTTTTAAAACCTCTCTCCAATAATTTTCTTCAGATTGTATTTGTTTGATCAATTCAGAATCAATTCGGCTATTTACAGAACTTGATTTTCTTTTGCGATATGTGCACATCGCTCATATATGCTCAGTAGAATGCTCGTGTTCACATAAGGTTCGTGTTATATTTCCCCAGTCATTAAAACCCTTCATTAAGCTATTATTTGACTTAGAAAACAATCTACAAACAAAACAGTAAATTGCTTGCTGGTTTCTGAAAAAATTAGCCACTCTCGTTTCTCCTTTGTTCCATTTGCCTTTTTACAGTAAAAATGTGATTCATTTACATTTCTGACATATATTCTATTGCGTTCTGTGTAAAAAAAAAAAAATCAGCTAACGCCTTTTTATTCCTGTATACGGGGGTAGGCAAGGCCATTTAGCCCTATCTAACTTTTGGAGACTGAGTGGGCAGTTCAATCTCCACTGGTACTCAATCAGAGACAGATGGCCCAAGGCTATCACTAATTAAGCGGTACGCAGTGAAGAGACGGCTCAAATGTGCCGCCATCTCGTGGTCCCTAACCCTAACACAATATATTTAATGTCTGAAATAATGTGGGTTCTACGGTCGATTTTCTTGAGTTTACAGGACGAAAAACCCGAGTTTCCGGGAGGAAAAACCTGCTTGCCCGTGCCAGAGATCGACTAACTCGGGAACCGGTCGAAAAAAGGCTTAGAAAAATTTCCTCTAGTCGCCGACTAGACTCGAAACCAAGTCTTCCTTCGTGCGGCCAAGCGCGGCAGTATGCAAACGCCACATCCGCTGAGCTACACAGGCATCTGTGTATGCTGTGTATTCTTTTTTTATATTTTCGATTTTACCAATATTCTGGGGCATATTTATTAAAATATGCTCGATAAACTGTTCATTAATAGTAAGTGGCCACACTGCTATATCGGTAGGATAAGAGATAATTGGCTTGCTGGTAAGTACAGACTCCGATTGAAAATTTTCTTTAGAATCCTCTTGATTTGTTTCATTTACTTCTTTCTCTCCTATGTTTTCTACATCATTTTGATGTTCTTCATTTTCATCTCCTCCTGATAATGTTTCGTTTTCATTCCGAGAACTGTGAAGTACAACTTCAGTTCTACGAAATTCTCCATTTTCAGAACGAAAGAAAGACAAAATTGTCCCCTTTTGACTTTTTAGCTGTTTTTCATTTTCTCTAAAGTCGTTTTCTTTTACTAGCTCCGGATTCAAATTTCCTTGGCATCATTATGTGAATTAATCTATCAATAGCGAAATAAATATTTCTTAAATCCAAAATAAACTATAAATAAAATAAATAATTACGTTAAAAGCTTAAAAAATACAAAAACAGAAACACTAGTATCTTGGTTTTGTTAAAATAAACGAGTACCAGTAAAATAAGATTAATAATTAATTGAATAATATATTCTTAAAAAATGAACTGAAAAATCAATTTAATTTATAAATAATAATAAACTTGAAATTCAAATGCTTTACCCAAACAATTAATACAGATATCAGCAGCACACAAAAAAATCTCTGTTGTCACTGGAACGTGTTTCAAAATGTTTCCCAAACGGCCAGGAAGTCTATAGACGTCCAGCTAAATCTGGATATGATTCAGCCGACCTGTTGCAAGAACCGGGATAAGAGGTGCAATTTGACCGTCATGTCCATTAGAAGGTGTGTTAAACCCTCACGCTGAAGGAAACGGTTAAGAGACAAGAAACGCACATTATAACGAATAGAGAAATCATGTCAGAAAAATTATTCACCAAGATTCTAATATCAGCAGACATAACATTTTCTTCTAGATTAGATATCTAAAGTAACTGAACCTTTGCTACTATTTTACACTAAAATGAATGGGTATGTTCCCCAAGTGATTTACGTTTGTAACAGTTGTCTTGCGAACGATTTATGAAATAAATTCTCTGAAATATCCGCAGATTAATTAGGTCTATACACCCCCCCCCAAAAAAAAAAGAAGATTATGAAACGCATATGCACCTTTTCTTTGAAAATAATTCAAATCCTCTTTTTCAAGATAATTGTATGAAATAATTTTAATTTTTCGATAATAAAAGTGAAATTGATTATTATATATTAAGAAATTATTTTGGCATAAATAATGTATAAGCATGTAAACGAAATGTCAGTATTTCTGTTAGGATATCTGTAATCAACAATCGAAAATAAAACAAGACATTCTTGATGTATTCTGCACTATAGCTTGAGGCAATTTAGTGCTCTCCCCTTTCTTTCTCAATAGCTGAGAGTAATAAACCTTCAGCTTTTCCTCCAGCTAAGAGGATATTACCAAGTATTTATAAGACGTAGATTATTTCAGAAATAGCTTCCAGCAGCAGCAGAAGTAATATTTAGATTTTTTTAAGTAAAACAAACAAAAATAATACTACTGAACTTTCTTTTGTGTGGTATGCATATAAACAATTTTGCATGGTGAAAATATAGCATATTATTTCTAAAATTTCACATAATTTCAGCAGACAATAGAACAGCTGGTTTTAGATTGCAAATAAATAGTACAGAATTAGAAGCTTCACGGTACAATCTGATTGCCGTAGATTTTGAATACTGTCTAGAAAAGCTTACAAACCTGTAGAAATTTACAGTAGTTATGCAAATGAGTTCAAGGAGAGGAAAAAGGGGGGGGGAGCATTAGAAAGTCTTCAAAATGAGCAAAAAATTTGAATCATTCCGTATATGATATTTTTCATACTATATTTTCAACATATCTACGAGGATATGCACTGGATATTATCGTAATATGCATAATACAAATAAATAAAAGACGAAGGCGAAGAATCACTGCTAAAATATCATTGGATATAAATTTTTGATACCAAAAAGACTAACAATCGGAAACCGAGTAATGCAATTTAGCATTTTAACATTTTTTTTTTATTTTGTCTTTATGAATAACAAAAAATCGTTTCTAAAACTGAAATGTGGTGATCCATATAATGCTATTTGGCTAGAAATTGAAACGAAAGCAAAAGGACATATTTATTTCAATAAATATTATTTAAAAATATAAATATTTGACATAATATTATCGATAAACATTAAAGTATAAACAGTTAATTTCCAAAGGGCTATTTACAAAAATATCTAATACAAAATATACAGAGACAAACAAGGCTATTTTTTACAACATTCTTATGGGACTTGACCTAAGTAAAAAAATCGATGTAATGTGCTTTGGAATATTTAAGCTACAATCGAGTTTTTACAATATTGATAAGAATAATAGTCTAAAAATCCAGGTAGTCCAGCGGAAACCATCTGTGACAAAATGAAATTAGTTTATTTATTTAAAACCACAAAAATACAAATTTATTAAGTATATCTTTATAGAGTTCGTAATTTAAAGGACTCTGATAATAGATTTCTACAGATGTGTCTCATCTTGTTTTGGTATTTTCAAAATTATCAAGTTATTCTGAAGCATTATGAATTTTGCTATTTTATTATTATGCCGCTAATATTTCTTCAAATGCAGCACTTTTTACAACAAAACTGGCTAAGTTACGTTGAATATATCTGTTCGCAAATATACTCAAAATCCCTTTGACCTTATAAAAAGGAAGAATGCTGATGAAACTTCATCAACATTCTATCTGTTAAAATGCAATTACCCTCCCCTCCCAGCAATTAACGAATTATTGTAATTATGTGCACTGTATTTCTTGGATTGACGTTTCTTTTGCTGCACAATTTACTTATTGTCTCTTCCCAAATAAAAATGAATTTCACATGTGCGAAAATAAATGATCAAAATGTTTGTTTGCATTGGAAATGTTATGAAAAACATTTATATTTTTTAAATAACATTTATTGAAATAAATATGACATTTTGCTTCCTTTCCTTGCAAAATAAGATTAATATGGGTCGCACATTTCAATTTTAGGGACGATTTTTTTAATTTTTTTTTATGAACAACAAATGGTGTTAAACTGCATTACTCTGGGTTTTTAACTGTGAGTCTTTAATTTATATCCAGTGGTGTTTTATCAGAGATTCTACGCCTTTGTCTTTTGCTTAAAACTGCAAAAGTATACTTAGGAAAAATAACGATTTCAAACAAAAAGAAAGTGCGCACATGTTACTAGCAGTATTTGTGTGTGTTTGTGTGTGTGTAGTGATAATTTTGGGAGGGGGAGTTAGCCATTAAAGGCGAATTAATTTTGTTAGGAAAATTTTGGAAATAAAATTTCATTTTGATGCATGCACCTACACGTTTCAAAAGATAAACTGTATGGAAAATATCGCTACTTCAAAACTGCCGCATAATATCTAAATTAGCCGAAAATATGTACATAACAGTTGACTTCATAACTGCCGTTTATTTTGATTTGTAGTGAGTGATTAGGGGGGGGGGGGGGAACCAAGAAAGTTGAAATGCAAAAACCTACAGATTACGTTATAAATATTATGCATTACATGATATGATTCAAGATTTACGTATGATAACTAACCTTCGAACTAAGATTATGAATAAAATAGCAAACTTAATTTGAAACAGATGGAGGTTGTATTCATTTTTGGATTTGGATTTTCATGAATTTATAAAATAATTGTTTGACAAAAATAATTATCTTCAATCGAGTTCTTGGAGAATTTTTAAATGTATTGGCGATTACAATAATTAGCAACAAAATTCATAGTGACATTGATCTTCCAGAGTGATACAATATGAAATGAAGAAAGTATGAAAGGATTTCTTATTTTACGCTGGCATTAAAAACTATAATTATACGATAAAAACAATCAGCAAAATGAATATAACTCATAGGTATTTAGTCTGATAACAAGATTCCGGTTACCAAGCAAACGGCAAGCGTTTCTTGCTGTAGGATACAGAACATAGCTACTACGTACGCAAGGTAATGTAGTTAAGTGTTCTTTTCAGCGTGAAGGATTATCGCACTTTCTAATGGACATGACGGTCAAACTACACTTCTTATCCATGTTCTTTCAGCAGGTGGACCGAATATTATTCAGGTTTGCTGGACGCGTATATACGTCCAGCAAAGAAATGGTGCGCTTACATACATGAATTTTATGGAATACAGGAGTTCCTGTTAGTTTTATATTCTAAGGAAAGAATGTATTTCAAATGGAAGCCTCACAAATTTTTCAGCAGCTTCTAGTTTTTATATTATGAATTTAATATTTAAAAACAAGTATTTTATTTTGCAACTATAACTACGCTGTTTTTTTTTATTGTTCTTTGTGAGGAGTGAGGTTTTAAAATGAGGCCCCCCTAGAGAGTGGGGTCCCATCTTGCGCCTAATGGTAAATGCGGCCCTGATCTCAATGGCACAAAGAAGCTGCTATTCTTCTTCTGCAGCTTCTCCCACTTAAATGGGATCACTGTTGATAATGAGTCTCCTCCACACCTTCCTGTCTTGGGCTGTCACCACATCCAAGTTCTTCATCCTCAAGTCCTCTTCTACCAGCTACTTCCATCTCTTTTTTGGCCACCCATGCTTCCGCCTTCCTTGCACATCCATCTGCATGACCCTTCTTCCCACATATTCGTCCTCCCTCTTCATCAAATGACCAAACCATCTCAACCTTGCCTCCTGTATTTTCGCTCCTAAGTTCGTAACTTTCACTGTTCCCCTGACATAGTCATTTCTCAGACGATCCTTTCTGATCACACCGTACACCTAAGCATTCTCATCTCTGCTACTTCCGTCCTGCTGATGTTATTTTTCCTCAAGGCCACAGTTTCTATAGCATATGTCATAGCTGGCCTTACTACTGTCCTATAGATTTTGCCTTTCAGATTGATCAGCACCCTTTTATCACATAACACTCCAGCCACCTCCCTCCAGTTCCTCCAACCAGCTTGTATCCTGCATCCCACTTCCTTCTCAGCTCCTCCATCTTCTTCCACTGTTGAACCTAAGTATCTAAAGTCTCTCACTTTCCTGATGACATTTCCTTCCATCTCCAAATCTGTCTCCTGGCCACCGCCCACTGCACAACACATATACTCTGTCTTACTTCTGCTCAGTCTCATACCTCTCTCTCTTCCAGTACTTTTCTCCATCTTTCCAGTTTAGTTCCTGCTTCTTCTCTTGAATCTACACACAGCAAGATGTCATCTGCATACAACATTGTCCAAGGCACATTTTCTCTCACCTCCTCTGTTACCACCTCCATCACAATATTAAACAGAAACGGACTTAATGCTGACCCTTGATGCAAGCCAACTGTTACTTGAAAACTTTCTGTCCGTCCCAGACAGGTCCAAACACTTGTCTTCACATTTCTGTGCATTTCCCGCAACAACCTGACATATTTCTCTGGCACCTTCTTCTCCCTCAGACACCTCCAGACTTCTTGCCTTGGCACTCTATCATATGCTTTCGCCAGATCAATAAATGCCAGATGTAGCTCCCTTTGTTTCTCTCGATACTTTTCCATCATCTGCCGTAACCCAAAAATAGCACCTGTTGTTGATCCACCAGGGATGAAGCCATTTTGCAATCTCCACCTCCTTCCTCAATCTACCATCAAGAACCCTTTCTAGGATTTTCGTTGTGTGGGACACAACTTTATTCCTCTGTAATTTTTACAGTCTTGTGCATCCCCTTTACCCTTGTAGATGGGGACAAGAGTACTCTCCCTCCAAAAAAAGAAGCTGCTATTGATGCACAAAATTTTATAACAGTCCACAAACATCCAGAAAAAGCTATAATTTGTCAAACTGATAAATCAATACAAAAAACTATAGAGTCCAATAGAATTAAATTAGGTTCTATTTTATCAGCGACTGTATTTCATGCTACACATGATTTGTCTTTACTGGGGGAAAAAGGAGTGATTCTGGAAATTTACATGATTTATTTCAATTTTGGATTGAACCAGGAGAATTAATTTTAAAAGATCATTTGATGAAAGCTCCTGCAAATGGCTGGAACACTTCTATAAGAATGGAACATCAACTAATAGAACGTTGTGAAATGGAAATATGAGAAAGCATTGTATCAGCTGCAAATAAATCTATTGGATTTTCAATGTTTGCTAACGAAGTCACAGATATTGCTGGGATAGAGTGGCTTTCACTTGGCATTAGGTTTGTTGAAGAAAATAAAAATATAAGGGAAGAACTTTTAGGATTTACAAAACTATGATATGGAGTTATTTTATTTTTTTAAATTATTTATTTTTAATTTATTAATTCAGTAATAATTAATTTATTTAATTAAATAGAAATTTATTGATGCAATTATTTGTCTCCAAGCTCCCCCCCCCCCCCCCGGAAAATTTTCTGCAGATGCCCATGGTATTAACTATTGCCCTGTTTGCATCATCAGCAAACAACTGAACAGTTCCTCTCAAATTCCTTTCCTATATGATTAATGTACAAATTAAACAGTAGATGTCCAAGAGCAGAGCCCTGCAGTACATGACTAATCACAGATAGTCTTCTGGACTCTATTCCTGAATAAACTATTCTCTGATATCTCTCAATCAGCCACCCTTTTATCCACCTCATAACCCTATATTCATCCGCATGTGCAGCAGTTTACTGATTAGAATTCCATGCGGTATCCTGTCAAAGGCTTTTGCAAAGTCCAGTGGTATTGCTGTAAACCCATTACCTTTATCCATCTTATAAAATGTGAGCAAGTTATTGAGGCATGACCTACTCTTTCCAAAACCTTGTTGCCCCCCCCCACCACCACCCATACAGTATCCCATTTCCGTCTATTCATTCCTGTATTTTGCTCTTGCCCAACTTCTCCGGTAACTTGACAACAACAACTCCTGATATGCTGATCAGTCAGTAATATTCATCAGTCTTGGAGTATACTTTGGCTCTACTATGCAATGGAACTATTTTTCCCTCTTTCCCACCCCTTGGGACTAACCCAGAGCTGAGACTTGGATTAAACAATGTGGTCAAGGGTACTGGCAATTCCATAGCACCTTAACATAAAACTCGAGTTAATATATCATCTAATTCCATTGCTGAATTCACATTAAGGTTCTGTAATATGCTATACACCTCCATTTCATTTACCTCAGTTCCTAAGCATTCATCTCTCTTTATTGCAATATCTACACCTGAATGATAATGCTCTTGCAAAGTGTTCACTTAGTAATTCTACTATTTTGACTGATTTAGTTACCTCTCTACCACTGGTATTCATCAAAATAATTCTGTCATAAACGTTTTTTCTTTTACTTGCAGCATATCAAAAATGACTAAGTTATTACCACTGGTAATGACCCAGAATGGGATAGTTACTATAAAGAGTCAGAATACTGGTGGGCATAAGGGACTTTTGCACTTTATGTACAGTAATGGCATAAGCATTCAGAACAAGGAGAAGGAATTTTTGGCATTGGTTAGTTCATCCTGGCCAAAGGCTATTGGCATTATTGAGATATGGCTGACAGAAGATGATATAGTTAGTGGGATAAAATATGAAGGGTATAGTGTGTTCAGGGAGGACAGAAAGAAAAGAAGGGGTAAAGAGTGTCTGATGATAGCCAATGAACTGCAGCCAAAGAGAGCAGAAGTTCAACTGCATGCCAGTGAAAATAACACATCTGAGGCGATCTGATATGAGATAGAGGCCAGCAAAACAAAATATACAATTGGATGCTGCTATAGACCAGGACATGGAAAAGATAATGGAGATAATATGCATCAGCAAATAGGCTCAAAGAATGGAGGGTGGGTAATTATTATGGGGAACATAGATTGGAATTAGGAGAAAACACATGGAAGGATGGAAATGGAATTTATGCAATCATTAAGGAATAAATAAACTTCAGATATGGAGGCTAGCTGCGATATAAGCAGAGCAATCTGGCGAATAAGCAGCCATGGACCAACAGCGACTGTGCTATCAGGTCGTGGGGGAGCAGAAGTGGCAACTCTGTCTCACTTAAAACCTCATAAAGACCAATGACAACTCGGTGACATGGTGTCGTGACGTTCTATTTTCATGTTATGTTCTAAATCCGCAATCTTGGTTCAAGTCACTCTAATCAATAAAAGAACTAATTGCAAATTGATCACCGATCCAAAAGTAGGGAAATTTATAATTATACTGCGCCACCCTATTCTTAGATTAGTCTATATAAAATAGTAAGATCAATTTTTAATTAAGTTAGCAGTCTCCTCATTTATTTAGGCCGAATTATTTACTATTTCACTCGGGGTTCCTGCAAGATTCGAATATTTATGAACGGTGCAATAAAAAGGAATTCAGGCAAACACAATATTTAGATTAACAAAATAAAACATTTAATATATGATATATATATAACAAATACAAGAATTCTGCTTTAAAATGAAACAATACAATCAACTTAATACATCTTGCTAAGTCACTCATGCCAATTCAATGTTCTAAACTTTCACATATAATTCACAATTTCAAAATCACAAGCTTTCTTAACTCAAGTTAATAAAACGAAACTTCTTATTTAATCAGTCTCCACATATCTATCAGCTGTACTTAATGTTTAAAATTCACAGGAAACACTAATCAAGGTAGACAATATTCCATGCAATCTTATTCCGGACTTTGAACTTCGAAGACATGTTAATGTTAAAACAAACAAACAAGTATGACTACTCTTACCAGATACAATCTTCAATACATCAATTAATTGTGAGCACACTTATGAATTAACTTATTTACGTTAGCGGAACACATTAATAAAAATTCTCCAACGATTTAACTGAACTACTGTGAATCGCGCTTCACTACTCTAAAAAAAAAGCACATCAATAAGGAATTGATAATTCTCCTTGTTTACTTTTCTCAAACTAGTTAATTTCAATATAATTCTTCTCAGGGCAACATAGAATTAAGACATAATCCTAGACTAACTGGAACTAATCAGAATTTTTCATTGAATGTCCAGTTCTTTATTTATCCAGATACGGCATTTATTTTCCTTTACAACACAGCTGACTTCACTTGCAGCTAAGTATATGATTCACCATGTTTTGGCTCACTTCTAAACACTATTCTCATGAATTTCTGCCCTAGAGAACTTATAATTTTCTTCCACTTCTTTTGCTTGTATCCTACCTTCCTTCCCGCTCCGCAAAAACTTCCTCTCTCTTCTAATTCAAAATATTTTCTTTATTATATCATATCTTTCCTCCCCTTTCAGTCCGAAAGTCACGCTCTATTCGACTCGTGCTTGTTTATTTCATGCGTCTCCATGACAACAAATAAACGCAAACATTTCGCTAATGTAATACAATGCTCTACTACTACATGAGTGATTACATAACGTTAAATTTTCACAAATAAGAATAAACAGAATATTTGAGCTACTTAATCAGCTTTTTCATTACGTATAGAATTAATTATAATAATACTTTTCGTTACATCATATATATATTTTAGTTATTATAAATTCTGCACAAATTATTGCTTAACAAATTAATAGTAGGTTAAGTTTAGAATAAATATTTAAATAGTAATCCTAAATTAAGGAATAATAAATAATTTTTATACAAATCATGATTAATACATAATAAGCAATGTTAAATGTGAATGAAAAAAATTAATTAACCAACATAGTTTCATTCACAATTTAACATTGCTTATTATGTATTAATCATGATTTGTATAAAAATTATTTATTATTCCTTAATTTAGGATACAAGCAAAGGAAGTGGAAGAAAATTATAAGTTCTCTAGGGCAGAAAATCATGAGAATAGTGCTTAGAAGTGAGCCAAAACATGGTGAATCATATACTTAGCTGCAAGTGAAGTCAGCTGTGTTGTATAGGAAAATTAATGCCGTATCCGGATAAATAAAGAACTGGACATTCAATGAAAAATTCCGATTAGTTCCAGTTAGTCTAGGATTACGTCTTAATTCTATGTTGCCCTGAGAAGAATCATATTGAAATTAACTAGTTTGAGAAAAGTAAACAAGGAAAGATATCAGTGCCTTATTGATGTGTTTTTTTTTTGAGTAGTGAAGCGCAACTACCAGTAGTTCAGTCAAATCGTTGGAGAATTTTTATTAATGTGTTCCGCTAACGTAAATAAGTTAATTCATAAGTGTGCTCACAATTAATTGATGTATTGAAGATTGTATCTGGTAAGAGTAGTCATATTTGTCTGTTTATTTTGAGGAATGAGGTGGAGAGCAAGGATTATGAATGATATTCTGGCTGAAATGTGTGAGGAGATGGGAGTACAGTTTGTTAATGTGTGGAATGAGTTTGAGGGACGAAGTGAGCTGTATACGGATGTTAAAAGGGACGAAAGTGAGGCGGAAAGAAACAAAATTGAGAGAACGAATGAAAGTAGAAATGGCGTGGTGCAGAAATCGCAAGTAAAAAAAAATCGAATGAATGAATGATAGCGAAAAAAGAATGACTGATGGCGAAAGTTGGATGCATGTTGGAACGAAAGTACTGAACCAAAGAAAGATGAATGACAGTAAAAGTGAGAAGAATGATAGCGAAAGTTGGACGCATGTTAGTCCGAAAGTACGGAAACAAAGAAAGATATGTGAGAGTGAAAGTGAGAAGAATGATAGTGAAAGTTGGACGTATGTTGGACCAAAAGTATGGAAACAAAGAAGGATGAATGAGAGGGAAAGTGAGAAGAGGGGGGTCGAGAGTTAGAAAGATTTAATGATAGAGTGAATGTGTCGCGAGGTTCAGAAGGTGAATTGGATTGGATGAAGCAAGAAATGAAATGGATGCGGAATGAAATTAAGAGAATTCAGGTCAAAACTATTAAAATAAATCATGATGGCATGAAAGAGATAACAAAAGATGAGCGAGTGGCGTTGTATGGCGACTCCATTATTAAAGGTGTGCTAGAGGATAAAATGCACAAGGTATGTTTTCCAGGCGGTAAAATGAGTAGAGTGATTGAGGCATTGAATATGAGGCGGGAACGAGCAAAAGAGTTAATTGTATTAATTGGTACGAATGATTTGAGAGAGAACAAAGAGCATGTCAAGATGAATGTCAGGAGACTGCTTGGAAAGATAAAGGAGAATAGTGTGACAGGAAGGGTGGTCAGTGTGTTGCCTAGGTATGATTGTGGTGAAATGAGGCGGAGAGCAAGGATTATGAATGATATTCTGGCTGAAATGTGTGAGGAGATGGGAGTACAGTTTGTTAATGTGTGGAATGAGTTTGAGGGACGAAGTGAGCTGTATGGGAGCGATGGACTGCATTTGAGTGGTTATGGTGCGAGTCGCTTGGAGAGACTGCTGCTGGAAGGTAGAGAAGTGAATAGAGAGAATGAATCAGATCGAGAGGGGAGTGATGTGGAAGAGCAGGAGAGTAAGACAGGAGAGATTGAAGGAGTGGAAATGAATGTGGAAGTGAGTGGTATGAGTATAGAAAATGAGAGAATGGGTGTGCAAGAGGAGCAGGGAAACGGGGAGGCTCAGGGTGGACAGGGATACACAGCGTGAGAAAGGTGGATGCTCCAAGAGGAGGTGAGAGAATGTGTAGGCAGGAAAGTAATGGGATGATCAGGGATCAAAAGGAAACAGATGGAATTGCAAAGGGTTCTAAAATGAAGAAGCAGAAAGGGAAATGGCCCCAGTCCAGCATGGAGAGATCACATCGAGTGAGTGGTATCAGTGGAACTAGCTGTAGATCCAGAAATGAGTTGTTGTGTTTGTATACCAATGCTAGAAGTATAAGAAACAAGGCGGATGAAATGGTTGCACTAATTGCGTCTGTGCACCCAGAGATTGTCGGAATAAGTGAGACATGGTTAGATGAGGATGACATCCTGACAGGAATAGAGATGGAAAGGTATGATGTGTTTCGTGAGGATAGAAGGGGTAAAAAGGGAGGGGGAGTGCTATTGATGATAGACAAAGAGTTATGTCCATACAAGGTAGAGATGCAAGAGGGAAATGGGGCCAGTGGTTTTGAGGCAGTATGGTGTGAGATAGAGGTGAATAGAATCAAATACTTGGTGGGATGTTGTTATAGACCTGGTAATGTGGATGGTGGTGATAGTGAAATGTATAGTCAAATAAGCCAAGCAAATAAGAAAAGGGTGATCATTATGGGTGATTTTAATTATGGCAATATAAACTGGAATGAAGAGATAGCAACTGGAAGTAAAGAAAATGAGTTTCTTGAGTTTTTGAGGGATAACTACCTCAGACAGTATGTAACAGAGGGCACAAGAGGATTAAGGGTCTTGGATTTGGTCATCTCATCGGAGGATGTAATTATCAATGAGGTATCAAATCATCCACCAATTGGTGAAAGTGACCATGAGGTGATTACTTGGGTGGTTGCCAGCAGTGCAAGGACCCCTGTGAAAAAAGGGTATATGTGGAACTACAAGGGGGGTGATTATGAAGAGCTCAGGAGACAGCTTGCAGGTGTAGCATGGAATGAGGAGTTAGCTGGAAAAGAGATCAATGCAGCTTGGGGGATTTTCAAAAAATATTTAGTGGATGCAATGTCTAAATGTATACCACGGGTGAGAAGGTTAAATAAGTTAGGTGTGAGATGGATGAATAAAGAGATTAAGCATACAATACAGAGAAAAAGGGCATTGTGGAGGCAGCATAAGAGAAGTGGAAGTAACCAATTTCATGAGTTCTACAAAGACCAGGCAAGGAGAGTGACTTGGTTGGTGAGAGTAGCTAAAGAGAGGTATGAACAGCAGTTAGCTAATGAAGCTGAAAAGAATCCTAGGGAGTTCTTTCGATATGTAGCCAGCAAAAGAAAGAATGATTATGGAAGGATGACATTGATTGGAGGAAATGGTATAAAGACAGCTGTTGCAGAATGTGTGGTGGAGATACTTAATGAGCAGTTTATAAAGATCTTTCAATCTTGTGAATGTGACTTCATGGAGAGATTAAGAGCAGTTGATGATGGGGAGGAGAGACTGACTGTAAGTGAGCAAGAGGTGTTTGGGGAGAGTTGAGTAAACTAGATGTAAATAAGGCTGTGGGACTTGATAATATATCACCGCGTATTCTGAAGGAATGTGCCAGAGAGTTGACACCTGCCTTGACATATTTTTTTAATGCGAGTCTTGCACTTGGTCAAGTCCCTAAAGAGTGGAAGGAGGGCAAGATTGTGCCACTTCATAAAGGAGGCGATCGAACTCAAGCATCAAACTATAGGCCTATCTGTGTGTCAGGTGTTGTGGTTAAGTTGTTGGAGAAGCTTGTGAGAACTAGGATCCAGAGTTGGGTTGACAACAATGGTATAATCTTTGATGGACAGCATGGATTTGCTAAAGGGAGGTCGTGTTTTAGTAATCTACTTACTTATTACAATAAAGCGACTGCTTCCTTGGACAGAGGAGAAGGATACACAGTAATATACTTGGATTTTGCAAAAGCTTTTGATTGAGTACCTCATGATAAGTTGACAGTCAAACTAGAGCAGATGGGGTTGGATATTAGATTAGTGCATTGGATTGGAGACTGGCTATCTGATAGGTATCAACAAGTTGTGTATGGGGGTGCAATATCCAGGAAAAGGAAAGTCACTAGTGGAGTGCCTCAGGGATCTGTTTTAGGGCCATTACTATTTAACTTGTATATTAATGATATTGGCGAAGATTTGGATGGAGATATTCAGTTGTTTGCAGATGATGCAAAGTTGGGACGAACCATAAAGAGTAGTGAAGATGTTGTGGCCTTGCAAGAAGACTTGAATAAATTGAGTGATTGGGCAAGCAAATGGGGATGTGAGTTCAATGTTGCAAAATGTAAGGTTTTAAAATTTGGAAAACAAAGATGGGATGCAGAATTTATGCTTGGTGAGAATATATTGTTGGAAGTAGAGGAAATAAGAGATCTGGGAGTGATAGTGGATAAGGATCTAAAATTTAGGGGACACATCGCCAAAATTGTGAAGACAACACAAAGACTTCTGGGAATGATGAGGAGGACACTGACGTGTAGAAGTAGGGAGATTCTTGTTCCATTGTATAAGGCTTTGATTAGGCCACACATGGACTATTGTGCCCAGATTTGGTCACCTGGTTTTCAGAAGGATGAAGAGATGTTGGAAAGGGTCCAAAGGCGACTGACTAAGGTAGTTTCTGACCTCTGGAATGTCGAGTATGAGGAAAGATTGAAAAGATGTAATTTGCAGAGTCTAGTGGAGAGAAGGAAGAGGGGAGATATGATAGAGACCTACAAGTTGGTAAGGGGTTGTTATAGGATCAATGGTGGAGAAGTTCTAGAGAGAATAGTGGGAGATCAGGGGAGAACCAGAGGTCATACCTGGAAACTGTATAAAGAGGGTGTGAGTAGGGGAGTGAGAGGCAGGTTTTTTTCGTGCAGAGTTGTGAATGATTGGAATGCCTTGCCTGAGAGTGTGGTGTCTGCAAGGAGTTTGAATGTGTTTAAGACCCGGTATGATGAGATGTGTGTGAGATAAAAGGACCTCCTAGATGAGTCTTTGACTCCATGAGGTCTTGTTTAATAATAATAATAATAATAATTTTAACATTAACATATCTTCGAAGTTCAAAGTCCGAAATAAGATTGCTTGGAATATTGTCTATCTTGATTAGTGCTTCCTGTGAATTTAAACATTAAGTACAGCTGATGGATATGTGGAGACTGATTAAATAAGAAGTTTCATTTTATTAACTTGAGTTAAGAAAGCTTGTAATTTTGAAGCTGTGAATTGTATGTGAAAGTTTAGAACATTGAATTGGCATGAGTGACTTAGCAAGATGTATTAAGTTGATTGTATTGTTTCATTTTAAAGCAGAATTCTTGTATTTGTTATATATATCATATATTAAATGTTTTATTTTGTTAATCTAAATATTGTGTTTGCCTGAATTCCCTTTTATTGCACCGTTCATAAATATTCGAATCTTGCAGGAACCCCGAGTGAAATAGTAAATAATTCGGCCTAAATAAATGAGTAGACTGCTAACTTAATTAAGAATTGATCCTACTATTTTATATAGACTAATCTAAAAATAGGGTGGCGCAGTATAATTATAAATTTCTCTACTTTTGGATCGATGATCAATTTGCAATTAGTTGTTATATTGATAAGAGTGACTTGAACCAAGATGGCGGATTTAGAACATAACATGAAAATAGAACGTCACGACAAATATTTTGTTGGATCCTACTTCGTCTTAATCTGTACCTTGGATCCGACATGTTATTTACTACGATGTTCTTAACCTAAAAATAGTTGCTAGTTGGTTTCTAATTCAAATATAGAGAAAATTTATATTTAAAGACTGCGCCACTCTATATCTGAAGTAGTTCAAGAATTGAAGAAAAATCAACCCTCAACTATTTCTCCTTAATATATATACTGGCCGAGTATATTTGACTTACTTAATTTACCCGCTTTGGTTCGAATATTTTATGAATGGTGCAGTAAAAGACATTCAGGGAAAATACAACTTTTGATTATTTATTTATTTATTGTTATGTCAATATTATAAGAACTTGTATTTGTAATTTAACTACGCATTTATTGAAATGCAATAAATTATGTTCTTAATATAAGCTATATAACACATACATAAATTCTACTTCTAATTTAAACAATAAAAACAAGTCAAACATTAAGCCAAGTCAATCACATTAGTTCAACCTTCCAAGCCTTCACATACACTTTCTCAGCTTCTGAGTTACAAAGTTCCTACACATATATAAATATAATAGAACTTCCTATCTAATCAGTTTTTTTCACACACTTCTCAGTCATGCTATAAGTTCAAAATATCGCAGGCACTAATAGTTGAAAATATCTCTCTAACAATTCTTAACTTCAACTCTCAATCACGAAGAGTTTCCACAGTTGAGGTTAGGTTAAGCGTAGCGTAATTAACACTCAATTCTTCAAGCATTGAAATAATACACTAAGATAGTCCTTACCGGAAATAGTTCCTAGTACATCAAATACGTTATGAGCAAACTTTTAAATTATTTTTATTTCACTTAAGAACACATCTACAAGACTTATCCACAGTTATAATTAAAACACTATCAATCGCGCTTCAGAAATCCAGACATCGACTGCAGGGTACTTCAACTATCCTTGTTACCACTCATAAACTAATTAAAACACTGTGCGGTTCTCCTTAGGGCAAATCGGAAATAAGCCGCAAATCTAGACCAACTGGGTTTATTCAGAATTCTTCCTTGAACGTCCAGCTTTTTATATTATCCGATTACAGCATCAATTTCCCTTTTATTATTACTGCTGGCTTCACTTTCAGCTAACTATAAAATTCACTTCATCCTTGCTCACTTATAAAAATTATCCTCTTAACTCCTGCCCTTAAGAACCTTTCATTTACTTCTACTTCTCTAGTTTATGCCCTTGCTTCCTTTCACTTCCAAGTTTCCATCCCAACTCTCTCTTGTTACCTCTTATATTTTTTTTATTATTCTTTTTCCAGCCCTCGCTCTGTTCCACTCGCACTCGTTTATTTCACGCGTTTCCATGACAACAAATAAACGTAAACATTTTCGCTAACGTTACATAAGGTTATACCACTACATTCAGTTATTACATAACGTTAAACTTTCACAAACAATAATAAATAGAATATTTGCATTTCAATAAATGCCTAGTTAAATTACAAATACAAGTTCTTATAATATTGACATAACAATAAATAAAATAGCTTAATAATATTTAATACAGAATCTTATTACTATTAACACATATCTTTGATTAAACAATTAAATATTAGATATAATTAAGGTAATTACATGATATCAAATTATAATTTAAGTTATTTACATTAAATAATATTTACAAATGTAGCCTTTGTGATGGAAGATCATGTTGGATTCTGAAGCAATTAATAATTACTCTAATATCTACATAATCAGAATCCAACAAAGGCTTACCCTTCCTTTGAAAAATTTTTTTTAAAGAAAAATTTTTCACACTAGACTCACAAGTGGAGAAAATTGACTTCTTATCTCCCTTCCAAGATCTTAAGTAGCACTTAGTTTGAATATAATTGGATATTTTATTACAGTTGTATATGCTTTTCTGCATCTCTCCACTTGAGTTCTTGTTGTTTTTATCATAAGGAGAATTCTGATTGCTACGCTTATAACGTGATATTGTCCTTTCAGGGTAGAAGTTCTGTTCTCTGTTACTTACTTTTATCCTCAGTTGTCTATCATTTTGGTAATTTGTTTCTTTTGTCCTAGTTCTGTTATATAGACTAGTCACCCTGGCACAATTTACCTCAACTGTTGTTTGTTCCTTATTGATAACTTCAGGTTCAGGTTTGGCTATTAGTTGTTGAGAATGTTCATCAGTATTACATTTTGATTTTGGTAGGTAAGGCATAACAGACTGTGTATTACTATTCTCCACAGTTGGTTCAGTTACAGACAGCTCCACTTTATTTGGGGCAAATCCTTTCTCAGGTACATGAAACCTTTCTCTCTGCCTCCTTGTTCTATTATGCATATAATTGCCATTTGTTCTGACACTTATTTTCCTGCCCATTAGGCATACTTCCCTTTTAAAAAAATCACAGGAGAACTGATATCTTTCTAAGAAATTTGTTCCCAATATGATGTGAGAGCTTATGTCAGCGGTTGAGGGGAAAACTATGTTGTGTAATTTATTTTTTTTCATTCACATTTAACATTGATTATTATGTATTAATTATGATTTGTATAAAAATTATTTATTATTCCTTAGTTTAGGATTACTATTTAAATATTTATTCTAAACTTAACCTACTATTAATTTGTTAAGCAATAATATGTGCAGAATTTATAACAACTAAAATATATATATGATGTAACGAAAAGTATTATTATAATTAATTCTATACGTAATGAAAAGGCTGATTAAGTAGCTCAAATATTCTGTTTATTCTTATTTGTGAAAATTTAACGTTATGTAATCACTCATGTAGTAGTAGAGCATTGTATTACATTAGCGAAATGTTTGCGTTTATTTGTTGTCATGGAGACGCATGAAATAAACAAGCACGAGTCGAATAGATCGTGACCTTCGGACTGAAATGGGAGGAAAGATATGATATAATAAAGAAAAGATTTTGAATTAGAGGAGAGAGGAAGTTTTTGCGGAGCGGGAAGGAAGGTAGGATACAAGCAAAAGAAGTGGAAGAAAATTATAAGTTCTCTAGGGCAGAAATTCATGAGAATAGTGTTTAGAAGTGAGCCAAAACATGGTGAATCATATACTTAGCTGCAAGTGAAGTCAGCTGTGTTGTAAAGGAAAATTAATGCCGTATCCGGATAAATAAAGAACTGGACATTCAATGAAAAATTCTGATTAGTTCCAGTTAGTCTAGGATTATGTCTTAATTCTATGTTGCCCTGAGAAGAATTATATTGAAATTAACTAGTTTGAGAAAAGTAAACAAGGAGAATTATCAATTCCTTATTGATGTGCTTTTTTTTTAGAGTAGTGAAGCGCGATTCACAGTAGTTCGGTTAAATCGTTGGAGAATTTTTATTAATGTGTTCCGCTAACGTAAATAAGTTAATTCATAAGTGTGCTCACAATTAATTGATGTATTGAAGATTGTATCTGGTAAGAGTAGTCATACTTGTTTGTTTGTTTTAACATTAACATGTCTTCGAAGTTCAAAGTCCGGAATAAGATTGCTTGGTATATTGTCCACCTTGATTAGTGCTTCCTGTGAATTTAAACATTAAGTACAGCTGATGGATATGTGGAGACTGATTAAATAGGAAGTTTCATTTTATTAACTTGAGTTAAGAAAGCTTATGATTTTGAAGTTGTGAATTGTATGTGAAAGTTTAGAACATTGAATTGGCATGGTGACTTAGCAAGATGTATTAAGTTAATTGTATTGTTTCATTTTAAAGCAGAATTCTTGTATTTGTTATATATATCATATATTAAATGTTTTATTTTGTTAATCTAAATATTGTGTTTGCCTGAATTCCTTTTTATTGCACCGTTCATAAATATTCGAATCTAGCAGGAATCCCAAGTGGAATAGTAAATAATTCGGCCTAAATAAATGAGGAGACTGCTAACTTAATTAAGAATTGATCCTACTATTTTATATAGACTAATCTAAAAAATAGGGTGGCGCAGTATAATTATAAATTTCCCTACTTTTGGATCGGTGATCAATTTGCAATTAGTTGTTAATAAGAGTGTTGATAAGAGTGACTTGAACCAAGATGGCGGATTTAGAACATAACATGAAAATAGAACGTCACGACAAATTAATGACTTATTTAATGGCGATTAGTGCCGCCATTAAATAAGCACCTGCTGGGGTCACTGCCCCTGATACTGGGAAGCAGCACTGTCAGTACTGACACAAGGTTGAAGCCAAATGATAACGGAAAAGCTTGTGATCAGAGATTTGCAGATGGCAATATGATTATATTGTGTACGTCTGTAATACTGCGGAGCAGAAAGCAAATGGAGAAACTACTGCTCTACCTTATCTCCAGAACAACCACCATGGCGAGCAAACCCTTACAATTGGCCCCAAGTTCCCGGCGTCCCTTAAATGGGACAGGGGTGTGAAGAATCTCCGGGCTCAAAATGGTGTCCACTTTTAAAATTGCAACTTGGAATGTCAGAACTCTATATGAAGCTGGCAAATTAAGAAATGCCACAAGAGAAATGAAGAGGCTGGGCATCCAGATTTTGGAAATTTGCGAGACAAGATGGCCAGGATCTGGAAAGTGTCAACAAGATAATACGACAATGTATTACTCTGGGAATGATGAGAACAAACATCGACATGGTGTAGCTGTAACAGTAGATGAAGAAATCAATAAATCAGTAATAAATTGGATTCCATTTTCTGAAAGGATAATGCTGTTACAACTTAAGGGAAACCCCGTTAACATAAATATCATCCAAGCTTATGCACCCACAGCTGACAAAAGTGAAGATGATGTTGAAGAGTTTTATGAACACCTAAAAGAGATTAAAAATCTAACAAAGAAACATGTTATAAACATAGTGATGGGTGACTTCAATGCAAAACTAGGAAGAGGGGGTGATGGAGAAATTGTTGGCAAACATGGCTTAGGCACCAGAAATGACAGAGGAGATCGCCTAGTCCAGTTCTGTCAGGAAGAAGATCTAACAATAGCAGATACTGGTTTAAACTTCCACCCAGAAGACTGTACACTTGGAAATCGCCTCAAGATAACCAACATAACATTGTCAGAAATCAAACTGATTATATACTGATAAATAAAAGATTTCACAGTAGTATAAACAGTGCAAAGACTTATCCTGGAGCAGATATCTGATCAGACAACAATCCCATAGTTGCAGAAGTATGTCTTAGATTAAAATCAGCTAAAAAATCACAAAAGAAAAAGAAAATTGATGTAGAAAAATTGAAAGACCCGAACATAAATAAAAGTGCCAAGACACAACTTAACCTGCGATTACAACAGATTAACACAGAAGAAAATAAAAGTGTGGAATCTCTTTGGAATAGTTTAAAGAATGCCATCGTAACAACAAGTATTGAAGAAGTAGGTTATGTGAATAATATAAAACAACAGGAATGGATGACAGATGAGATTCTTTCTCTTATTGATACAAGAAGAATGTACAAAAACAAAGACCTAGCCAGGTATACAGAAACACATAACATCATCAAGAAAAAAATAAAAGAAGCCAAGGAAAATTGGATGAAAAATTTATGTTCTGAAATTGAACTGCTTCAGAAGAAACATGATAATTTCAATCTGTATAAGAAAATCAACGAAATTTCCGGAAAACTGAGGAAAAAGCAAATAGTGTCTCTATTTGCTTTTTCCTCAGTTTCGAAAATGGAAAAATAGTTCTAGAAGAAGAGAATAAAGCACAGATTTGGATAAAATATGTAACAGAACTTTTTAATGATACCAGACAGAAGCCTATAAATATAAAAGATAACATTCAAGGACCAGCAATCATGAAATGCAAAATAGAAAATGCTATACGAACAAGTAAAACAGGAAAAGCCAATGTACCAGATGGTGTGCAAACAGAATTTTTAAAATTAATAGAACCAGATACCATCAAACTTCTTGAAAAACTATTTAATGAAATATATTAAAGTGATGAATTTCCATCAGATTGGCTCAAATCTACATTTATCACTATCCCAAAGAAACTCAAAGCGAATTCCTGTGGTGACTTCCGACTTATTAGTCTAATGAGCCAAACATTAAAAATATTTTTGAAAGTAATTCAGAATCGCATTTATAGAAAAAGTGAAGAAACTCTAAGTGAAACACAATTCGGCTTTCGGAATGGTTTTGGTACTAGAGAGGCCCTTTTCTGTACCCAAATATTGATACAAAAATGCATAGAAAAACAGAAATCTGTCTTTATGTGTTTCATAGATTTTGAAAAAGCATTCGACAAAGTCAGACACACTAACTTAATAGAAGTACTTCAACAAATAAGGCTAGACGAACAAGACATAAGACTAATAACAAATCTGTATTGGAATCAGTCAGCTACCGTTCAATTAGACAACATTACCACCAGTGATATTAACATCAAAAGAGGAGTGAGACAAGGATGTGTGCTCTCACCACTCCTGTTCAACATATATGCAGAGGTAATCTTTAAAAAAGCATTGGAAGAATGTCCAGAGGGAATCACAATAAATGGAAAGATTGTTAACAACCTTCGATATGCAGATGACACCGTGCTAATTGCAGATAATATTATGGATCTACAAAAACTCATTGACAGAGTATACATAGAAAGCCAAAGAATGGGAATAAATATAAACGTCAACAAGACAAAATACATGATCATCAGCAAACATCCAGCCTCATCAATGAAACTGACACTCAATGGGAAAATATTGATCAAGTGTCAAGATATAAATATCTTGGTTGCTGGCTTAATGAATGGTGGGATCCAGAAATAGATATAAAGACAAGGATTGAAGTTGCATGGCAGTCCTTCATGAAAATGAGGAACCTGTGTAGCTCAGTGGATGTGGTATTTGCACAACACAGTGCTTGACCGCACGCAGGAAGAATTTGTTTCGAATCTAGTTTATGACTAGAGCAAGTTTTTCTAAGCCTTTTTTTTTTTGAGAAAAGCTGTTGCGAAGAGCTGTAGTAGAATTTAAAAAAAAAAAAAAGTTGAATGAGTCTCTTTTGGGCCTGGTTGGCCGAGTGGTTAGTGTGTCCACTCTCCCGCCATCATTGCTAAAACTATGAGAGGTACGGCAGTGACCGTACGGCGTCTTGGACGTTAAATGATTTTTTGGGGTGTCAGTTTAATGCAGCAAAATGTAAGGTCTTCAGGTTTGGGAAACATCGATGGGATGCTGCATACTCTATGGGAGGAGTTATACTGGAGGAAGTAGGGGAGACAAGAGATCTGGGGTTGATGATTGATAGAAACCTGAAGTTTAGGGGACATATTGCAAAGGTGGTGAAGGTAACACAGAGGATTGCTGCTATTATGAGAAGGACACTGACCTGCAGAGATAAGAGGGTTATCATTCCGTTGTATAAGTCTCTGATCAGACCACATTTGGACTATTGTTCTCAGATTTGGTCCCAAGGATTTGAAGGGGATAAATTAACTGTGGAAAGGATACAAAGACGGATAACAAAGATGGTTTCAGGACAGTACAAGGATAGTTATGAGGATCGGCTGAGAGAATGTGGACTGCAGAGTTTGGTGGATAGAAGAAGGAGAGGTGATATGATTGAGACTTTTAAACTGTTGAGAGGTGGTTACAGGGTTGACATTGGGGAGTTCTTTTACTTGGTTGAACAGTGGGAAGGAGTGATGACAAGAGGCCATCCCTGGAAGTTACGAAAGGAAACTGTGAGCAAGAGGGTAAGGAGTGGTTTCTTTGTGTGGAGGGTGGTTGAGCCGTGGAATGCATTGCCTGATGGAGTGGTGGGAGCGAGAACGGTCAGTGAGTTTAAAGAGTGGTATGATAGACTTTGTGTTTCTCGGGGGGGGGGGACCTCCCCCTCGATGAGTCTTGACAGACTTTATGTCTTAGGAAGGACCTCCCTTGATGAGTCTTTTGACTCCTTGGAGGCCTGAATAATAATAATAATAATAAAGACCTAAACATGGAAGTCAGATACCGAATGCTGAAATGCTACGTGTGGTCTATTCTGCTCTATGGAGTTTAAACATGGACATTGAAGGCGACAACCATCGAGAAAATCGAAGCCTTTGAGATGTGGCTATACAGAAGAATGCTAAAGATATCATGGACAGAAAAAATTACCAATGAAGATGTCTTAAAATCCATTGGCAAAGCTAAACATCATGTACAAATAATCAAGAAACGAAAAACATCATATCTTGGCCACATCATGAGAAACAGCAAATACCAACTTCTACAAACTATTTTGCTAGGAAGAATTGATGGTAAAGGAACTAGAGGAAGAAAAAGAATATCATGGTTTGACAACATCAAGACATGGACAGGAAAGAGCAGTGCACAACTGCTCAGATTAGCACAAGAGCGCAGTTTGTTTGCCAAGATGGTCGCTGACCTTCGATAGAAGATAGCACAATAAGAAGAAGAAGAGGCTATCTGATATGAGATAGAGGCCAGCAAAACAAAATATACAATTGGATGCTGCTATAGACCAGAACATGGAAAAGATAATGGAGATAATATGCATCAGCAAATAGGCTCAAAGAATGGAGGGTGGGTAATTATTATGATGAACATAGATTGGAATTAGGAGAAGACACATGGAAGGATGGAAATGGAATTTATGCAGTCATTAAGGAATAAATGCCTGAGAGTGCCCGATCTAGTAATTGCATCTAAGAATTTGTTTATAACCAATATGACCATGTTGCTGCCAATTGGCAAGATTGATCATATGGTTTTGATCTGGGAGGTGGCTAAATGTGTGGAATTTTCAGTTAAGATATATATGAAATTACAGGGCTGGTAAGTATGACAAGCTTAGGAGAATGCTTGGGAGAATTACGGGCTAGATGTTGATAGTGCATGGGAAATGGTAAAAGAGTGTTTGAAGGAAGTAATGACAGACTACATACCTAGAGTCAGGAGAGTAAATCAAGTGAGAGTTAAATGGATGAATGTCATCATTAAGCTGAAGCTTATATGAAGCTGATACTTCATATAAGTATCCCATAAATCACAGCACATTCCCTTTTTGTAATATATAATTGCCATGCAAAATGGGAAGAGACTACTGAGATTGATTCTGATCTTTACCAAGTCAACTAGGTATGAAATTCTGTACATGAGCAAACCAAAGTTTTTGTTTGCTCATGTACAGAAAAGGATGAAAAAAAGAAGAATAGAATTTCTTGTCAGATATAATTTACAATGTCGAATATGATGATGGACCATTTTGCCATTTGTACATGGAAATATGATTTATTTTTGCTAATGAGGTAGCTCTTACTATTTCCATAGAGCTTGGTTCTACTGATGAGACCTCAGCTATACTTGCCCAGTGTATTTGGAACAGAGTATGTAACGTGCCAGGCATTCCATTACTCAGAAAAGAACAAGTTCTTTTTCTGCAAATGTCTTCACCATTTAGTACAAAAATAATTTTCATATTTATAATTAATGAATTAAAATATCATTTATGGAAAGTAAAAAAAAAAAAAAAAAAAACGTGGATTTGAAAATCAACAATATGACATACAAATGATACATGTTATATCATGAAAATTTTAGCGTTTAGTCCATCAATTTTGAATTTAGAAAGGAGTATCCATGAGTCATTAGATTTTAAGCCAGAGAAAGAGAGAGAGAAAATACTATTTATTCCTATTAGGAAATGTTTCTCACACTATCCTTTTGGTTCACTGTGGTTTTAAGGTCGATTGCAAGGTTGAGTGGGAGAGCAATCCTAGTGAGTTAAGGCCAGCTCTAGGTAGTTAACTTAGTAAAAGCTAGCCACCAAGGTATTACTCATCCTGGATTTTGATAAAAATAGGTCTTTTGGTCACTCAGCTGTATAAGCCTGGAAAAAAATAAAAAGGACAGCCTTTAACTGCCTGATAAAAGAGCTGTGATCTTTCCTTCTATCTCTCTCTATCCAACTATCTAATGTTATTTAGTCTCAGTTACTCTTCTATATTACCCTAGGTGATGAACATTTCTTCATTTTTTTGCCTGAATAAAGGTCAAAACTACTCTGAGTAGTAACTCTTTTGCATAATGACACTTAATCCACTAGAATATCACACGCTTTGCAATCTCAAGAAACAAGAAAGAATAAATTTATGAACAACATAGATAGATGAAAGAGAACAAGTTTGTTTAGTAAGTTTGAAGCTGGACTATGAACAGATGTTAACCAAGAGCTGCTTGTTTTTTTACATAAATGATTATAACAAAGCAGAGAAAATGAAGTTTATCATATGAAAAAGTGGAATGGAGTGTAGTGTAGTGTTATCAAAAAAAAAAACTATGGACAGGATTTGAGGTTAGCTAGGCTGTTCTAAATTATAGCTGAAGCAACTAAGACCAACCGTTGTGTGTTTTTCTGGCTTATTTGCCAGTTTTACAGGATGAAAAGGTCTGCTACCTCCATATGAGATAACTTATTTTCAATTGAAAAGTTCATTATAAACGATAATCACATCCCAGACAAGATCTGAAACTAGGGCTTTCCAACCAAATGGCATCATCATTATCATTAAGTTGTGGAAGCTCACCTGTGGGGTCAGTGATAGATCATTTATGTATAGGAAGGGTGTGAGCAAAAGTATAGAATCCAGTAGTACTCTAACACTGTTGAGAAAATGTAAAAAGTCAACCACCATGTTGTCCAAAAGTCAACTCAAATGAAAAGGGTGAAAGATTGACCACAATACAATAATCTGCTAAGCAGGCCTCTATGCCAGAAAAGGACATTTTTAGAGAAACTACAATTTTCTCCAAACATTTCCATGGTTTGCATCCAAAAGCAAGTAACACTGGCTAAGGAGATTCACTGTGAATCAAGAGTGGAGGAATATCACTATTATTTATTAATATTATTAAATTCAGATTACAAATTCCAATCAGGAAGTACTGGAACAAATGGGGAAATCACATGAACTTTTAGATACTATAAAAAGAAGGAAAACTGTACATCTTAGTCACCTACTTTGTAATGAAAAATATAAGATACTTCAATTGATTATAAAAGGTAAGATAAATGGAAGAAGAGAACAAGGAAAGTGAAGAAAATCTTGGCTATCAGATTGGCATGAACTCTGAGAGACTGCTCAGAGTGGCTGAGAATCGCTCAAAATTTGCCAAGGTGGTCGCCGACCTCTGATAGGAGATCGGCACTCAAAGAAGAACCTCCTGCAATGATTGCAGGAATGCAATGATGCATTCTGCTCACCAACTGCTCTTCATGCAAAGAACCTGCTCATGAAGCCTTTGCTCACACTTTCCAGATATAGCCCCATTCCCCCCACCCTCCTTTATCATTCTATGAAAAAATTTTTCCACACCAACCCAGTAACAATCCATTACTGACTGCCATATCAGACATATTCCTTCTCCTATTCCTATTCAATGGGTTTTGCAAATTACATTCCCGCAATCTGTTTTCAAATCCCACATTCCAAAGACCAGTTATGATCATAACTGGTCTTTGGAATGTGGGATGTGAAATCCAGAGAAGACTTAGTCAAGTATTCTCTGGAGACCAATTCTGTACACAACAATCCATATGAGTCATGATCAAGTCATTATACGAGGGGGGAGGTCTGGGAAGTTCTGATAAACACCTAGAACAAAAATGATATTAAAGCAACTGATATAACCACAAGAAAGAACACAGCAGTGTTATGAAGGTAAACTTATGTTCTTATATTTTTATATCCTCATAGAATGAAACCATAAATATGAAATATTTTTAAGATGTGTTGGAAGTTATGTTTTTACTCTTCATTACTAGCTACAGTTCCAGCTTTAGAATAGCGCGCAATCTGAATCCCTGATCAATATTATTATTATACAGATATCTCCATGGAGTCAAAGACTTATTGGGAGACCCTTTATTCACACAATACCTATCATATCTTTCCTTGTAAGTAGAAAGAATTATTATGGAATGATGATGATGATGACAGAAGATGCAAATGGCAGACTATAACAGGAAATAAAGCATGGGCTCCTCATTAGTGCATGTGTTGTAAAGGTAATTTGTTTAAGTGTGTTCAGAAAAGAGTTAATCTATTATATCTGGGATATAAGGATTTGGAAAGAATTAGTGAATAATGTAATAGATTGTTACATCTGTGTGACTATCTGATTATGTGTCTGTGTAATTAATTTAGAATGTTCTATGAAAAACAAACATTTAATAGCATACTCAAAATCTGTCAATTCAATATGAATTGAATAGAAAGTTACTATAGAAATTTTATAGGACTGATGCAGAAAAAACTTTTCAGCATATACAACAAAGGGTGACAGTAGGAAGGGCAGAAAGGACTAGATTTTTTGAGTGGCAAGTGAATGAACAAAGTGAAACAGAATGCTAGAAGCAATTGTGAATGCTTTGACAGTCAGTAAATTTAAAAAGTTGTATGACATTATTGTGTAAAAATAGTCAGTGCAGCTGAATCATAATTATTATTATTAACACAACTTCATGGAATCAAAAGACTCACAGCGGTAGGCACACACTTTAAACTTATTCAATGTATCTGCATTCACCATGTCAGGCAGCGCATTCCACTCACCAACCACTCTCCATGCAAAGAACCTGCTCTTTATGCCTTGCTTACACCCCGCCATCCTTTATACAGCTACCAGGGATGTCCCCCTTGATCTATCCCCTTCACCCATTTTACGAAAAATTTCTTCCACATTAATCCACTAATAACCCTTTACCAACTTAAATGTCTCAAATATCCCTTCTCTTCCTCCTCCTATTTCACAAGGATATGCAAACTGCATTCCCTCAATCTGTCTTCATATCCCACAACCCAAAGACCAGCTACCATTTAGTCTTCTCTGGACCCTTTCCAATATATATATCCTCATTACTATGAAAATCAGGAGACCAAATCTGTGTACAATAATCCTGATCAAGGCATTACACAGTGGAACCAGAACCCCTTTATTTCTGCACATCAAGGTCCTCTGCATAATTGCCATTATCCAATGTGGTGACTTCACAACTTGTGCAATGTTGTGAAGTTGCCACATTACAAAATTTCCTCACCAAGTGTATGCTTTGGTCCTCTGCATAATTGCCATTATCCAATGTGGTGACTTCACAACTTGTGCAATGTTGTGAAGTTGCCACATTACAAAATTTCCTCACCAAGTGTATGCTTTGCATTCTTGTTGTTACCTACCAAATTTCAGAACCTTATACTTGGCAACACTGAACTGACAGTTCCATAGTGTAACTCACTCATATGATTTATTCAAGTCCTCTTGTAAGGCCAAAATATCTGCTTGATTCCTCATCACACTCCCTAGTTTTGCATCATCTGCAAACAGCTGTATATCACCAGTTAAACTTATCCCAATATCATTAATAAAATTAAATAAAGGTGGTCCCAAAACTGACCCTTGCAGCACACCACTAACGACTTTCTTTCATCTTTCGAGATAGTGTCCCTATACACAACTTGGTGATACTTATCTGAGAGCCAGTTGCCTATCCAACTCACTAATCTATCATCCAATCCTATCTGTTTCAGTTTAATTACCAATTTGTGGTGTGGCAATCTATCAAAAGCCTTTGCAAAACTTAAGTATACCACTATGTGTATGGATTGTCCCTGTCCAATACATTTGTCACCTTGTTATAGTACATAAGCAAGTTGATGAAACACAACCTCCCTTTAACAAACCCATGTTGACAAGCTCAAAGAATACCACTATTATCAACCCAATTTTGTATTTAGCAACCTCTCCAATATCTTACTACAATCCCAGATAACGATCTAGACTGCCTTTTTGAAATAAAGTCCATGTTCTGAAAGATTAGTGCTCGTTTGTAGACCCTTCCAAAACATGCTTTTTAAAAAGCAAGTTTGTTGCATAATGATAACAAGAATGGTTGGGCTTAGTATTGTGTTATTTGTTTTTATGTTATATTAATTTTTTTTTTGTAATCCCTGAAGATGTCTCATTTACTGAGATGAAATATATAGGAAGTATTAAATTCTGTTTTAATCCTTTCTGAGTGCTGTATACAATCCATTAAGCCTCCAACATGATGTCCTCACAGCACTTAAGCCTCTACACACGGATAACAAGAATCTTTTCCATACCTCCTACACAAACAATAAGCATGAAGGAGAATTCATACTTTGTTACATTTTTAGAAGTTCCATTCAACCTTGGAGATATTTTGAAAATATGTCCAAGTTGATGGCAATAATTAGCCAAAAGGTTTACCATTTTTTTTGCAAGCCCAGCAGTAGTGCTGAAACATTTAAAAGTTACTGTATGACTGCTGGATATTCAAAAAGAATTTATACAGAATTCTGCTGCTCTTTGTGTTTATGGAAGCAGGGTAATGACAAAACACTGTCACGAAAATGTGGCTTTTGTAAAAAGATTTCATCCCAGGAAGAGAAAAGAAAAGAACAAATACAAGCACTTCACTGACCCGAAAGTTAGTTCTTGCAAAATTTCTTCCAACAATGTGTATTAATATTCATGCAGGGATGTGTCTTATGCACTGTGACTCAGAGATTAAGGCAATTGGCACATCTCAATGAAAAAACAAATCAGCAGAAATGAAAGTTTTAAGAACAGCATGTGACTGCAGAAATTTTATAAGAACCAAACTTACAAACAATAGATAATTATAGAAACAAATGGATTCAACATATGAATAGAATGATTTGACAGGAAATATGCAGATGTTTGCTGATGCTGCAAAACTGGGAAGAGCAATAGTAAGTAATAATGATGTAGGGATTCTGCAAATGATTAAATAGACTAACAGTACAGGCAAAGGTAAACTGCTGCCAGTTTAATGTGGCCAAATAGAAGGTGATGATTAACTCTGGAGATAAGAGATCACATGCTGTGTATTATACTGGACTGGATGAAACCGGACTGCAGGAAACCTGATGAGGCCAAGGGTTTGATCGTAGATCGTTGAGATTTAGAGGACATATTGCAAAGGTAGCCAAAACAGAACATCAGATAATATGTGGTTCACACACTAACCAGCAATGACAGAGAATTATTCCTCTTTATAAGGTTTTAAAAAAGCCACATCTGGACTACTGCATGCAAATCTATCACTTGGACTCTGTGCGGATGAAGTGGTAGAGAGAAGAATAGAGGCAAGTGACAAAGCTGAACATCTGTGGGTTTCAAAAACTAACTGACAGGCAGAAAAGACAAGACATGATTAAAACACATGGGTTATTAAAGAGATTTTATAGGATTGACAATGAAGATTTCAATATACATGGCAGGAAGGGAGAGAATGAGAGGTCACCCATGGAAATTTTTTAAGAATGCCATTAGCAACAGTGTTAGGATTATATCTTTTGTTTGGAGGGTGGTGAATGTGTAGAACAGATTGCCAGAGGTAGTTGTAATGCTTCATCAGTGAATGAGCTTAAGGAGAATTACAATAAGGATCTCCCATGATGAGTCTTCTGATTCCACGAATATACTTGTATGATTATTATTAATGGGCATGCTAATGTTTTGTTACAGGACATCACTTTTCCTCAGAGTACCTCTAAGGAGTAATTAGAAATCACTATATTTTTCTTCCTACATATGATGCACAAGGCACATGAATTCATGAACTCCAGTTGAGTAGAAATATGCAGTAGGAGTTGAAATCCTACTGCATATTTCCATTTCCTGAAAGAAGTCCACATCAAACCCACACACACACACACATTTGATCTCTGTATGGCATACAGCATCATTCTTTTGTCTATATAGTAAAAACAGGCTCCAAACAACAGCTGAACAGATGAGTACACAAATGCTCAGCTTTAAAAATGGGCAAAATTTTGTGTATGTGTGTGTGTGTGTGTGTGTATATGTATATATATGTGTATATATATATATATATATATATATATATATATATATATATATATATCAGAGATGGTTATCTACAAATGCAAGTGCCAGATGTATTTCTCATGACAACTGGCAATGTGAGAAAAAAAAAAAAACTATGTTGTTACATGTTATTACAAACTTTCCAAGATGTTCGACATGTTTAAATATTAATCATGCATACTAAATTATTCAAAACATCGCCAAAATGCTGTATATCGTACCAGTTTTTTTGAATTTTGGACATCAATCAAAATTGGAAGAAATTTTCTGGTGGTCCACCTACCTAAAGAACAATCAATTTCCTTTTGTCACCTATTTTTATTTATCATCAAAGAGTATAAATCGGACAATTAAACCCCATAATTATGCATATTTTAGGTAGCATAGCTATCTAAGGCTCCAGATAATTTATTTTCGAAAATAACATCCACCAGAATTTAAAACTATCACAAAAAACGGGACACCTGTGATATTTCGATTTATCACGTTTAACTCTCTTTGGTATACATTAAGTCATTTCGTGATTTATTTAAGCCACTACTACGTATTAAACCTTGATGGTTTAAATTTCGGCATCCATCAGACCATTACATGTCATTAACAGTAGGAATAGGAGGCGCGACAAGAGCTAAATACAAATAAAATAAAATTCATGATTCCCTACCCAATGAGGGAATCAATGGATTTTGCTTTGGACTTTTGACGAGAACAGACGTATTATTTTAGATTGACCCTGATTGAATTTTATATAAGGTTTTTCGGGAAACTCACATTGCACTGGCTCTGACATAGTATGATTCCTACTGTCTCCCCCTCTGCATGAAAAATGCACGAGGTCTGATGGCCGTGTAGGTCCCACCCGAAACGAAGACCAGTGGTGGATTCAAGGTATTTTAGGGAGGTAGCTTTTCACTCTGTGGCCAAGTCAGTTCTTGACATTCCTTTCCCCCTTTAATAGCATTACAAACTTCTTTACTTAGCTAGTAGACTTCCGCGTGAGTGTACAGGACCCAATAGTAGGCTATAAGCCTACAGGATTGCCAAAACATTGCATAAATGAATGTCAATCAAGGCGCTTTTTATCCAAGCAATGGACATCACGGATGATACTGTTCAAGCATTTAGCAAAGAGCAGTTGCTTGACCTGTTCAAAAATATATTAGAAAGGTTTGATACAGAATTCCTGGAATTTATAAACATACACGCCCAGGTCAGTGATCAAGAAGGAGAGGATGAGGATACAGAGGGCGAATTCACAATAGTCCTATCGCCCAAGAACCCTCCACAGATCGACTCCCAGGGTGCACAGGCAACCAATAGACGGAGGACCTCTGAAGATCTTATGGAAGAAGATCTAACACCACAAATTTCCGAAGACAAAAAAGAAAAAGTCCCACCAGTGATTCTCCAAGTGGACATCGGTTTCAAAGACCCTTGGTGAACAAAACATCAACTTCTTCAGGGCCGAAAACACAGATGAGGGAGTTAAGATTCGTCCCGTTACCTTCTCAGATTATTGCAAAATGACAAAAATGCTGGACAATTCTAAATTGCCCTTCCACACTTTTGCACTGGCAAGCGAGAAAAATCTAAAAGTGGTCTTTAGAGGATTTTCCGAGGGCATCACAACAGATGAGGTCACTGCCGACCTCATCAGTCAAGGACTTACCCCAATCAAAGTCAGTAGAATGTGGAGATCTGACAAAAGGCCTATGCCTTTAATACTAGCAGAAATCAGTAACATCCAGAAAAGAATATACGAAGTGACAGATATCTGCACTCTCAAAATTACTACTGAGCCTCTAAGGGAAAAGGCGTCAGCAGGCCAATGCCATAGATGCCAAAAATTTGGGCATGCCCAAAATTTGTGCAGAGCAGCCTTCAGATGTCTAAAATGTGGTGAAGGACACCAGACCAGCTCCTGCACCAAACCAAGGACTACATCTGTCTGTTATACCAATTGTAAAGGACCTCACCCCGCAAACTACAAGTGGTGCCTTTTCCACCCAAAAAATCGTGGGTTAGCTAGAGTGAACCCTGCACCTCCAAGTAATGACATCATAAGCAACCAAACAGGTTGCCCTCCTGTTCGAAATACCTCAAATTTAGCAGCACAGGAAGGCACGCGATCTTCATCCGTGACCAAGACATATGCAGAGGCAGCTCGAACTCAGATTCCTTCATCAGATGAGCAAGCCAGATCCAACTTAACATCGGTTCTAACTGCAGCTCTTGCCACCATGCTGCAGGAATCCAGCAAAGCAAGCTCCTCGCCATCTTCCAAAAATAGATTTTATCTAGAAACCCAATCCATACTGACAGCACTATACAATGTATAAAAAATTTAAACCAAACTCACTCACGATAATAGCATGGAATGCTAATGGCCGACCAAACAAAAATTCTCCAACTGCAAGAGTTCACTCACAGATACAATCCAGATATAGTTTTAGTTAATGAAACGCAACTTAGGCCAGCTAATAGCCCAAAATTAGGGAGCTTTACGATGTATAAAACAGACAGACTTACCGCCGGTGGAGAAAGCACAGCCGTATACATTAGAAACTATTGAAGCCACAACGTTCTGATCAACCCACAGACCAAGAACCTTCAGATAACAGCTATTGAATGAAGTTCACACTAACAATATCGGCAGCATCAAAATCTACGCCGCATACACCCCACCCGCCATCCCACTGTTGATAGCTGATTTGGATTCCATTCTCGGCTCTACTGACTCCGTTATTATGACTGGAGACTTTAATAGCAAGCATGCAGCTTGGTTCAGCTCCACAATCAATGACAAAGGTCGTATTCTACACCATTACTCAACTCAAAACTCAATAGTTATAGCCGGACCTACAGAGCGAATAAATAAAATAATAATTTGAATGGAATGTGTATTAGATATTTTAATTCTATCACTAATCGACAATCTCGATGTTGGTAATTTTATTTGGTGTTTTTACATCACTATATACCCTCGTGTTTTTCAAATATTAGATGTGTCAAAGAAGTGTTCTTACATTATTTTGTTCCAATGCGCATGCTCCCGGCGCTCACGGGGAACTTGAGTGCTCGATTATTACACAGTTAGTGTTGTTCTTTTGTTCTACTCTCGAAGTTGTGTCGCTGATGCTCACCAAATTACTAGATACACATTGTGATGGACCCTCAGATTACTTAAGTGTGGACAGCCCTGCTGTATGTAATAATAACAATAATTGGTACATCCGTAGTGCAGTCACGAGAATGGCAGGTGAATATTTGAAAATGAGGCTTCCAATGAAAGTAGGATAGCCTTTATAGAAAAAAAAAAACATTTATCAGGATCATTACAAAATTTCTCATTCTGTAAACTGCTAATAGTCAATGGAATGATGTTCGGGATCTGATTTACGCATAAGCTAGACAAGCCACAACTTAGTCTATTATATTTGTATGGGTACCAAGCGACTAATCATTATGGGTGACTTTAATTTTCCAAACATTGATTGGGTAGAAGAGAAATCTCATGATAAGAAAAAACAGGAATTTATTGAATTGTTGCGAGACAACTTTCTGATGGATATATGATGAATATGCTTCCATCATATATATCAATGTAATATCAATGGTATGACAATTTTAATATGCACTTCCAATTCATGGATAACTTTGACGTCTATAGACGTCTTGGCCGGTAGCGTAGTTAAAGGTCACAGCTTATGTTACGACAGTGATTGAATAGTTATTAATTGGAATTGTTCGATTAACGCTTTAGATTACCAAACAAATACACTGCAATGTAACGCAGTGTCGGAATTATCACGTTTGACTAATCGCAGCCAGACTCGCGGATATTCGTTTGAACTTGTGATTGCACGTTACAAGTCATTCCGACACTGCTCATTAGAGCAGTGTATCGTACGCTTGCGCGCGTTATTTCTGTGAGATACGAAAATTTTATTATTGGTGCGTGTTCGTGATGAGGGTGAACTATTTTTTGCAAATCTTATTTTATTCTTTTAAAATAACATATAATTATTTATTTATTATAGATACAAGACTGAATTATCACGAGTGTCACTGTTGAAAATATGAAAATAATTATATTTTTTTCAATTATCGTTACACGAAATTGAAATGCGATCTAATGCAGTGTCTGATTGCACGTTACAAGTCATTCGGACACTGCTCGTTTGGGCAGTGTATCATATGCTTGCGCGCGTTATTTCTGTGAAATACGAAATTATTATTTGTGTTCGTTCGTGGTGAGAGTAAAATATTTTTACTAAAGCAATTTTTTAATATGTAAATTTATTTATTAATAAATTGGTTACTGATTAGGGAAAAAATAGTTTTTTATTTTTTTTATTTTGTATATGTATATGCAGCACCCCCCCACTTAAAATTTTTACCGGCCGCCACTGCTACCGGTGGAGATTGAACTGTTCACTCAATCTCCAAAAGCTAGATAGTGTTTAAAGGCCTTGCCTACTCCCTATAAAGGGAATAAAAGGCATCAGCTTACTATTATTATTATTATTATTATTATTATTATTATTATTATTATTATTATTATTCACATGATGTCTGCTGTCAGCTAAACTCTAAGTAGAATAGACATGTTTTGATTTTTCTTTTTCTGGTGTTCATGTTCTGCAATATAAGAATTGAAATTGGAAGAAGAATCTGTTTCAGATCGGATATCATGCAATAACATAGTTCTTACAACAAAATTAAATTTTTTTTCCTTATGAGGAAAAAATTCGAATTGACATTCATAATGACTTTCGTGAAGTGTCTGGACAAGTAGTTTCCTTCACCAGTAGCTACCTCTGATTGGCTACTGGTGGAGGTTGAAAACTGCTCACTTAGTCTTCAAAAGTGAGATAGTGCTAAAAGGGCCTCACCTATTCTCTATAAGGGAGCAAAAGGCATCAGAGCATGGGGTTTTTAATCCACTTCTCAAAACCTCAAGCATAAGACACACTGTTACAGATTACAATATGAGTTCTGGCTTTAGGATCTCGAGATGAAGACGGTTGTCTGCTGAAACCCCCCCCTCTCTCTCTCTCTCTCTCTCTCTTTCCAGAAAAGCCTTCATTAATTGCTAACTTGGGATCGCTATCAGGAGGGATTGAAGAATGAAGACTGGCCACTTTCTATATTCAGAAGTAAGGACTAAAATAAGATGTACCTACTCTTTGGGAGAATAAAATGAATTCGAGAATTTCTTTTAGAAAATGTTTGTGGAAAGAGCATAGTTTATTACGAAATAGTGTCACAGTGGGGGCTCTCACTTCTGTAAAGGTTGGACAAGCATTGATTATGGTCTGAAAAGTAGTATGCAGTTGAGAGCTGTGGATGACATGTCAGTGGTTATACCTATTAGTCTACTAGAAGAAGATCAACACAAAATATGTGATGCAATCAAAAAGAAAGCAAACATCCAAACCACATCTGTTTTCAGAATTCTCACTTTTTTTTTGATAAAGTTGATGCCAAGTGTGTCCCATACCAGCTGAAAGAAAATCAGCAACCAACTCGTGGAAAGTTCCAGAATTGCTACATATTATGAACAGAAGTTATCATAACAAAAGACAACTGCGAGATTTTCTTCTAGAATTGAAAATTTAATCTCATCGTCAAAACATCTAACCTCTCCTTGATTCTTGTTGATTGATGACTGATTCAGTGTGCAGTGTTAGCTCTGTACTAGGAGCACCCACACCCATGTTCGCTGTTCATTTCATGGAAGAGGATCAGCATTTCTCACAGTTCATGTTCATTTCATGGAAGAGGATCAGCATTTCTCACAGTTCATGTTCATTTCATGGAAGAGGATCAGCATTTCTCACAGTTCATGTTCATTTCATGGAAGAGGATCAGCATTTCACCATAACACCACCTCCACTTGCCAGTTGAACGCCCACTGTGCAACCAGGGGATAGGGCTTCATGGTGTTTATGCCAAATTCGAACCCGCCCATCAGCATGGTGCAGCAGGAAACGGCACTAATCACTCCAGACAACCTTTTTCCATCTATCGAGGGTCTATTGCTGACGTTCTTTGGTTCATGCAAGGCGTTGTTTGCCGTTCTGGACCATCATCACGGGTTTTGTTGTTGCTCTCCAACTGTGGAACCCTAGGCAAAACAAGGGACGGTGCATATCAAAATGGGTCGAATTTTCCCGCCGTTGTACTGGTGGGTGAGTTGTGTGACTGCCGCACGTCGTTGCTGAGATACCAGTCGTGACACCTGACGCCCCCCTCTAGGATAACCACGTGTGTCTGACCAATGTGAGCCCTTCTGTTGGATGTCTGCTCATGGTTAATCCAGTCTTAGTATATACCCTTGATACAGTAGTAGCATGGGAGCAACCCACAAGTGCATCTGTTTCCGAAATACTGACGCTTGTCCTCCGAGCTCCAATTATCTTCCCGCGGTCAAATAAGGTTACGTCACCACGTTCGGTCATTACTGGCAATACACTTCAAATGTTAATTGATGAGAATGTGAGGAACATGAAATGTCTAATCTTGAGTCTGGATGACAACTGCTTTCTTTCCTTTCCTCTCTCCACAAATACAGCCCTGGTATGAAAATTCTAAAGTTTTATCTGATCCATCCCAAGTTTTTGTTATTGGCTGAGTACAACAAAAACAATTATTATTATTATTAAACCGTGACAACTCCAACGATTGTGTCCAAGGAATCATTGCAGAAGAGCACTCCACTCTAAGCTACCGGCCGTCTGCGCTGCTTAAACATCTTCACAAAGCACCATATACCATCACTTATAGTATTTTTCGTCTGTAAATCACGTATGTATTAGGGCAGAGTTGCCTGCATAACTAAGAGAAAACACTGTGCTACTTCCGTATAAAATCAGCCAATTCATCAATTGAAAAATGCGATATAAAGTAAGCTTTCGTCACGACGAGAATCGGACTGTCTTTTCCAGTGGAAATGCGCAATTTCCTATTGTTCTTCCATTTGAGGCACGGAAGCGTTTAATAATAAAATAATAAAATTTGCTGACGCCTTTGGTTCCCTAACTTAGGGAATAAAATTCCCTAGGTTAGGGAATAAAAACGTCATCTGCTTAAAAGATAGCAGACGAGTTTCGTCATATCGTGGTCCTTAACACAATATACATTGCTTGTAAAGAAGTCAGTAAACACCCATATGCGCAAGTTGTATCATGGCATGTAATGAGTCACGTGTTTGTAGCTAGTATAAATTAGAGTAATATGATTTCTCAAGTCAGTGCAAATGTGCCCAGGTGAAATGTCTGCGAGGAGAGAAGAGAACTGACAGAGTTTGAAAGAAGCGCTGTGATAGAAGCCCGGATAAAATTTTGGGGGTGGGGAAGTAATGGGGAACTACCCTGTAAAAATCTCACCAGCAACACTTTGTGTGAAAGCCTACAAGGTCATCTACAGTCAGAAACGACTAATGGGACAAATCATCATCATATATGTAAATAAGTCATCATCATCATCATCATGCGTATCAAGGATTTAGGTCTAGCATGGCCTGTTCCGGCCATAGAAGTCATCGTTGAATCGTTTAAGAGGACGTCCTGGTTTTCTTTTTCCTAATGGCTTGTACTTTAAGGCTTGCTTTGGTAATCTTTCTGTTTTCATTCTTTGAACGTGTTCCATCCATTTATGTTTATATATTTTTTTTTCTTTTCTATTACTGGTATTTGGTTTAATTCTTTCATAATTTCATAATAATGTAAATAAGTAGAAAGTTTTTTACCTTGGGTTTATTATACGTTTAAAGACACCAAGAAATTTTATACTTGGTTTTAATCCTTTTCCCAAGGAAGCAAAACAATGTTTTGCGCATGAAATATATTCTGGGCTACTTGTATGTACAGCTTAATGACTTCATCATTTAACGTATTAACTTTAACGTATAATAAAAGGTTAAAAACTTTCAACATCTTTCTCTCATCCAGAGATTTGTATTAATAAGGTCAAGCACATTTTGACTATTTGAATATGAGATACATGGGTGGTCTGAAAAGTTATCGGCCTAACAATGAAAAAACGAATTTATAATTTCAAAATTTTTTTTTTTTTTTAAATTATTTTTATTTTTCAACATAATCTCATTTAAGACTAATGTATTTATTCCAACGATGCTCTAGAGCAATTTTCCCGTCTCCCTAGTAGTTCTCAGTAAGATTTGCAAAATACCCCTCTACAGCAGCAATCACCCTTTGATTTGAAGAAAAACGCTGACCAGCGAGGAACAGTTTTAGTTTTGGGAAGAGATAGAAGTCAAAGGGAGCCAAATATGGGGAATATGGTGGATGTTCCAAAAATTCATAGTGCAGGTCCCTTAATTTTCCCATTGCCAAAACATCTTTGTAGGCAGGTGCATTGTCCTGATGAAAGATGATTTTTTTCTTCTGCAAACCGGCTTTTCTCACGAATTTTTTCGTCTAGTCTGGTTAAAAGATCGGAATAATATTCCCCGGTTATTGCTTTACCCTTTTCAAGATAATTAATAAACAACTTTAGCATCCCAAAACACCGATGCCATGCCCTCGTCTTCTTTGGCGCTGAACAACCGGCTTCTGTCCACTGTTTTGACTGCTGTTTGGATTCTGGTGTATACTGGTGAATCCAAATATCATCCATAGCAATAAATCGACGCACAAAATCAGTTTAAATCTTGTTAAAACGCTCCACGCACTGTTCATAGATTTACATGCGAGTGCGTTTTTGATCTGTGCGGCACCCACCTTGTGCAAAGCTTTTTCATTTGCACTTCCATATGCAAACTTTATCCTACACGTTCTCTTGAAATGCCTATAGTCTCAGCAATTTCACGCACTTTGACTAGCCGGTCATCTAATACCATATCGTGCACTGATCAATGATTTCTGGTGTTGTTACACTTTTTGGACGTCCTTCACGTGGATCATCTTCAAGGCTGGTACGGCCACGTTTAAACTCGGCAGCCCATTTTTTTTAATTGTCGAAAACGAAGAAGAGTGTCCATGAACATTTAAAGCTTTTAAAGGATAAGATCCTGTAAGAACTAAAACAGTAATAGATATCAAGATTTCAGAACACGTGAATTCATTTAACTACCTAGGATGTATGATTACATATGAAAATGAAAAAGATATAAACCTAAAAATTGCGAAATATTTAACCACTCTACCTGCCAAGACGTCTATAGACGTCAAGGTTATCATGGATGCGAAGTGCATATTAAAATTATAATACCATTGATATTACATTGAAATATATGATGGATATACTCAGCCTATGAGGATGCGCATTTGATCCATAATGTCCTGTTAGGTGTTAAAAATAATTAAATGTAATTAACTCTATATTTAAACCTAACCTAGTTCAAAAACAAACCAGACTAAAAGTATACAATACATTAGCCCTACCGGTCTTAATGTATGGAAGTGAAATCTGGATAATAAAACAAAAAGACAAACAAAGATTAATAACAGCTGAAGTTTATGAGAAAAACTGCAAAGTATACCCTATTTGATCACAAAAGAAACGAAGAAATTATGAAAGAATTAAACCAAGAACCAGTAATAGAAAAAAATAAAAAAATATATAAACATAAATGGATGGAACACGTTGAAAGAATGAAAACGGAAAGATTACCAAAACAAGCCTTAAATTACAATTCACTAGGGGGGAAAAAAGTAACCAGAACTTCCTCTTAAGAGATTCAGCGATGAAGCGATGACTTCTAAGTCATCGCTGAATCTCTTAAGGGTTTGTTCCGATGACCGGAACAAACCCTTAAGAGATTTACCACTAATTTACCACATACAGACCACTCTAAGTCTAAATCCCTGACAAGCATGATGGTGTTAAAATTTCTTCGTATCTTTAACACGCGCGCGCGCGCACGCACACACACACACACACACACACACACACACACACACACACACACACACACACACACACACACACACACACACACACACACACACGCGCATTTTTTTTTTTTTAACTGTTAAAATAAACATTACACGAGAGGTAACAAGGACTATTTACATATTATATATTATAAGTTTTTAAGTATATATATTTCTGAGAAAGAAACATTTTCCTTTCGGGTGTACAATACAGAATGCAACAAATGAATTAAAAATTTACAGTTCAGTTTCAGTCTGAGTTATATTTCAGATGAAGCACATTGTCGTCGTCAATCCAGAAGAGGGTATCAGTCGGATTCCACGCCTCTATGAATTTCGCGACAGTTCTTGTTTCTTTCATGTGTTCAAGTTCCAATATCAGCCTGCTCTTTAGTTTCCGACGGAGGATATACATGAGGGTTTGTGCAGTTTCAGTGATGGATAGGTGCTGATTACTTCTTGTCTGTTTTAGGTAGAAGCTGTAGATGACGGCCTTAGCGCAGATGAAGAGGAAATTGCATGTTCTGTGTCTGTTTTCTTCTGTGTGGACTAAATTCCAGTAATCTTCTTAGCTGTGTGCGTAGTTACAGGTGCTCGAGGCAGTATTCAGGGCATAGGTGATTATCATTTTGTTTGCGGGACAGGTCAGATATGTGTGTTCCAAGGTACCTGAAACGTCACAGAATAGACACAGATCCATTTCTCTTAGCTGAAATTTGTAGAGCTTAGGAGTTGGCAAGATGTTGTGCCATAGTCTCCACTGTATATCGGAATCTGGTTTGGCACATTTTGATTTATATGGCAGATCCCACTGAAAACTGTGTGGTATCTGCAGCCTTGTAGATTAGAGTGTTAAGGATGAGTATAAGAAGGGCGAGGATGGGGACACTGACATGAGGAAGTGGTATATTTTCTTGTAGTTGGAGGGAAGAATTGGAAGTGAGGCTTCAGATTGTACAAGATGAAATATTGGCCCCGAGCAGTTTCTAGAAGGAATACGGATTTCCTGAGGTGTAGCGATATCTGGAGGGGCTTTTATAATGGAGGCTTGCAGCTGTTGATATTGCGTTTCAGTTTTTGGGTTCTTCATTGGTAGGCTTGTGAATGCTTTCCACTTTAGGGTGTGGGTTAGGAGGTCTCCTATGACACTTATTCCTGCCCAGTTCCATGTAGGGAAAAGAAAAGGCTGGCCCGTTGTGAGACTTGTGATGTTTCTGTTTGCAAATAGTGGTTCAGTAAGTACAGCTGATTCTGTTGATCCTGTGAGTGTGTGATGAAGTCCTGTGTTTTTCCATTGCTGTAGAGCGTCTTTGTAAAAATGAGGTAGCTTAGGAGGAGATGGTGCAGGACTGGCCATTCGGAGGATTGTGGAAAGTGTAAGTCCTCTGGTGGATGATTTCGTGATGTAATCGAAGGTGGTTACATAAGTGTGATTGCATTGAAGTGTTTTTAGGAGGAGGATTATCCTGAAGGATCTAATCTTGTTATCAAGGGAAATCAGGCCTTGACCTCCCTTGCTGAGTGGCTTGCAGAGTTGAGGGTATGTTGTCCAGTGAGTTTTGTTCCAGAGGAAACGTTTGATTTCCTTTTGAATGTGGTAGAGAAATTCTTCAGGAGGTGTGAGTACTTTGAGGGTATGCCATAAGATACTCGCAGCCATCTGGTTAACTATTAGTACTCTTCCTCTAAGTGAAGACATGGAACGAACGCTGTTCCATTTACCTAGCACCTGTTTAAAACGATTGTGTAGCTGTGTCCAGTTCAGTGTGTTATATATTTTGGTGTTGCCAAGGTGTACACCTTGGCAACACCAAAGCTTCGCTTGACCAGGTACATTCGATTGGAGAATCATTTCTAGACTTCCATCTGCCTGGCTACAAGCCCATGGTTTTTGCAGAATTTAATTTGGCCCCTGAGGCTTGTGCATATAGTCTGGGTGCTTCTTCGGTTACTGTCATTTCTTCTTCATTTCGTACTATTACAGTGACGTCATCGGCATATGCTGATAAGGTAATTTTTTGATGTGGCTCTATTATTCTGGTTCGTTTGGAGATGATGGTGTCGTGTACTCTTTTTAGAAGGGTTCTATGGCCAGTGTATATAATTGACCAGAGAGGGGACACACACACACATATACATATGTATATAGATAGATAGAAAGTTTTTTAAGTTGGGTATATTATGTTAAAGATACCAAGCAATTTTATAAGCTAGGTTTTAATCCTTTATACACACACACACACACACACACACACACACACACACACACACACACACACACACACACACACACACACACACACACACACACACACACACACATATATATATATATATAGATAGATCGATAGATAGATAGAAAGTTTTTTAAGTTGGGTATATTGTTAAAGATACCAAGCAATTTTATAAGCTAGGTTTTAATCCTTTATACACACACACTCACACACACACACACACATGTGTGTGTGTGTGTGTGTGTGTAAATAAAAGAAACCGAACTTTTGGAAAATAGAAGAAACTAGTGGAGCCACCTGTTGTATCTTTCTGTTGTCGAGAGCGGCAATCTTCATTAGTGTTGTGTCACCTGTGACATTTGTTTCATTAGAAGCCGAGTTATAGTGCCAAGAGTGACAGTGTGTTTTGACGAACGGTCGGAAAATGGGTTTCAAACAGAGAGCTGCGATTGACTTTTGTGTTATGCTTCAAAAAGCATACAGTGATGAATGATTATCCCGCACTCAAGTTTACGAGTTGTTTAAACGATTTGAAAGTGGTCGTGAGACGCTTGAGGAACGACGAAAAGCGGGGCCGTCCAAAAACTGGACCGAGCGAAGTTAACATCTAAAAAGTGCGTGATTTCATCAAAGAAAAGCCGAAATCGTCCGTGAGATTGATTGAAGATGAATTGGGATTCCAAAATCAGCTGTGCACAACATTTTCACCGGGAGTTTGCTCCTCCGTAAACTGAATTCGCGATTTGTTCCCCACAAGTTGACCAACGACCAAAAAATATATCCAATTGAACACTGCAAGGACCTCATTAAAACTGCTCGTAACACACAAAGATTAATAACAGCTGAAATGAAGTTTATGAGAAAAATTGCAAAGTATACTCTATTTGCTCACAAAGGAAATGAAGAAATTATGAAAGAATTAAACCAGGAATCAGTAATAGAAAAAAAATTAAAAAATAAGTGGAATTCGTTCCGCCTGGCCAAACGGTCACTGGTGAGTTTTATCTCAAAGTTTTGAAGCGAATGATAGCGAGAATTCGTCCCGACGGCATGAATATCGTGATGCAGACAGCTGGTCACTTTTGCACGATAATGTACCATCTCATCGTTCGAACATTGTGAGACAGTTTTTGAGCAAAAACCAAGTTTGGGTGTTGTATCACTTTTCGTATTCACCTGATTTAGCACCCCATGATTTCTTTCTCTTTCTCCGACTTCATTTGTTGATGAAAGGAAAGCGATACGACACCACTGAAAACGTTCAAGCGGCAGTAACCACGACCCTCAACAGTATCCCAAAAACCGATATAAAAAAAAAAAAAACTAATTTAACGAATTAATTGATCGTGCCAAACGCTGTATCTGAGAGAGAGTATATTGATTGGAATAAATGATTTGAATAATTATAATTGGCCTGTGTTTTATTTTCTATCAAAAGTTCGGTTTCTTTTTGAACAGAGGGTATATATATATTGGAGGGGGGGGGGCTCTTCCCCACTGGCGCCTACAGCGCCCAACTACTCCCGGGTTCCGGGCTGGTAAGCCGGTTAGCCATTGTTTTGAAAGGTCCAACAAATTGTTCTCTCATGAAGGCAAACGCATTATTGGACGTGAAACGTTTCAAATTTTGGCTTATCAGCTTAATGGATTAATCGGCTTAACCCGGCTCAAAACAATGAAGAGACAAAAAACGTTTCAAATTTCGGCTTATCTTTTTTTTATATATATATATATATATATATAATATATATATATATATATATATATATATATATATATATATATATATATATATATATATATATATATATATATATATATATATATTATATATATATATAAAAAGATAAGCCGAAAGTTCCTTAGTACAGTATTTTCCATAATGCAAAGCACGTCCCTTTGCGGACATGTATGATGCTATGCATTAAGGGAAGGGTTACTACCCAGTGGGAGCCAGACCCTGAGATGCAAAGGTTGAAATAATGCAGAACTTATAAATTTTATCTATACAAGTTGCCACAAGGTGCTATGACCTTATTAAATAAAAATCTCATCCTGAGATAACGGTAAGTTTATATACCACGTTTATAAAATTGCTTGGTATACTATACGTTAAAAATACCAAGCAATTTTATAAACTTGGTTTTAATAAGGTATAATAAGGTGTAATAACTAATTACTTTTACTGCGATTTGCCTCAGACCTGAAAATACTTCAGGCGCAAACTTGACTTACCTGCTTGTTTGCTTAGTTGGGAAAAAGGATTAAAACTAAGTTTATAAAATTGCTTGGTATCTTTAACGTATAGTATACATAAGGTAAAAAAACTTTCTATATATATATATATATACACTCATGAGCAGTTGAATTAGAGATACCTGCCGTGTTGGCTAAATGGTGCTGTGGTCGCCCCGGCGTACGGAATAGTGACGCGTGACGGGGATGTCGTCAGATCTTGTACTGACAGTCGAGTAATAGTCGAGCACAGAATGGGGAAGACTCGAGATCTCAGCGAATTCGATCGCGGCCAGATAGTCGAAGCCAGACGTATGGGGCACTCCATCTCCGAAGTCGTGCAGGCACTGGGCTTTTCACGGGCCTCTGTGTCAAGTGCGTACCGTGAGTACATGGAATCGGGTAAAACCACAGCCGCCAGAGAAAACTGCCGTGGTGTACAACGTGTCGATGACAGGGGGACGCCGTCGGCTAACGGATAGACAGGCCACAGTGCCGCAGATCACTCGCCAATTCAATGCTGGACAACAACGACGTACGTGTGAGCAGCCACACCATTCAGAACCATCTCCTCGCTATGGGGTACAGAAGCCACCGCCCGACTAGGGTACCTCTGCTCACCGCACGTCACAAGGCACAACGATTAGCATGGGTGCAGGAACACCGCCATTGGACCCTCGATGCATGGAAAAAGGTCGCCTAGACTGATGAGTCGAGGTACACGCTGAAGGCAGGGTACAAGTGCGTCACCAAGCACATGAAGCGATGGAGCCCTCGTGCCAGCAGGGTACAGTTCATGCCGGTGGTGGTGGTGGTGGTATCCTTCTATGGGGACTGTTTACATGGGATAAAATGAGTCCCCTGGTACATCTACCATCGTCCCTCACCGGCGAACAATACAAGGACCTGCTGTCAGATCATGTGTACCAATTTCTGCGCCTACAGCACCCTGCAGGAGACTTGTACCTATCGGGAGAGGTAAGCCAGTGCATTGTCTTGCAGTAGATACAGGTCTCCTGCAGTGGGGTGCTGTAGGCGCAGAAATGATGGCCGAGTGGGTGGATAAACACTCCACGGACATGAGGATGCTTCGCTGGCTCCCCGAGGTCCCTGACCTCAATCCTATTGAACACATCTGGGATGCTGTCAAGAGAGATATACGCGTCCTGGACCCTGCTCTGACCAATCTCCGTGCATCGTGGGAGGCTATGCAACAGTCATGGATCAGGTTGGCTCCCCAATGCTTCCGGTGCCTTGTGGAATCCATGCCACGCTGCCGTCATCAAGGTGAAAGGGAGGTGCTACCCGCTACTAGGCCGGTATCTCTAATTCAACTGCTCATGAGTGTGTGTGTGTGTGTGTGTGTGTGTGTGTGTGTGTGTGTGTGTGTGTGTGTGTTAAAAATACCAAGCAATTTTAAACCTGGTTTTACTCCATTTCCCAAGTTTCTACTTTCTACACATATATATATATACTTTTTACACACACACACACATATATATATATATATATATATATATATATGACTACTACTATTAACTCGGGGTTGGGATATGTTCATTTTTAATATTAACTGACTTAAAACCCGAGAATTATAACAAAATGAGATTTATTTGAAAACGCAACATGTTTCATCGAGATTGACTTCATCAGGCGTTAAGAACATAGAAAGATATTAAAAGACACTGAAAATAACATTGAGACACTCTAAAGCTATACAATTATAAAGTCATAATATTCGACTGTGAATTACAGTTATTAGGAACTTGAGCTATAGTCCGAGTTAAAGTTCTATTGTTGTACACTTGTGCGTGTGTGGAACCACGCGATCTCCAGTATCTGATAGTAGAGCTGAAAGAGTCAGGCAAATTATAGCTGAGATTATTGTTCATATGAAGCGGGTCTAAGGTGATTTCTTTTGACTCCACAATGTGGCGTTCCACCTCATCATGGCAAATGTGTAGGTTTGAAGTTGATGTCCAATTTATCTCATGTTGGCGGCTATATATATATATATATATATATATATAGGGCCGGCGGAAGTGGGCCTGCATTGCAGGTGGACAGCACTTCAAGGTGGGCGCCGTTTCGAAGTGTTAGTATGAAGTTTCATTCTTTCTTTAAATTTTTGTAATCGAATTAAGTAATAATAATTAGTTAAGTCCATATAATTGCTACAAATTTACATATTCTGCATAAAAATAGATCAGATTTTCTCCCACTGAGATTGTCATGAACGCGCATTCTTATGCAGCAAGCACACCGTTTCGCTGGGCTGAGAGCAGCCCTGTGCAACGTCCCTATCCCGTAATGTATTTTCTACGGGACCTTAGAGTCTCACTGCGCTGATTTCGCCGCTGGAGGGTGCTAGAAGTTGTATTCGGCACTTGTCAGAAGAATAGGATTTTAAGATTGACAACTATAACGGCCCGTTTCATCGCCGTGGCAGAGTATGATTCGCTTATTCTCGTTAACCGAACAGTATTCGTAAGACAGTGGTGAAATAAAGACGAATTATTCGGAGTGTTCTTATTTGGCGTTTAAAATCTGCATATTTGTACTTTTGTATTTTTCTTCTAATAACTTCAAATATAGAGCTGACCGTTATTATTATTATTTTTTTCAAAAGTTATTTTGTAACCTAAAATTTTATTATATTATTTATTATTATAAAAATTTTAAATCTAATTTCTTAAATTTCAGTTTATTTTCAAAAATAAATTAAACAAATGGATACGAAGAAACAGTTATCCGATGCAAAAAATCGAAAAGGAAAAGCTGCAAAAGAAGCACTGGCTCAAAAAAAATAAAAATAAAATAAAATTAAATAAATAAATTAATTAATTAAAAAAAATATATATATATAAATATAATTTGCCATTTGTTTGGTGGCGCTCATTTCAGCTTTGCATATGCGGGTGACGGCCCTATATATATATATATATATATATATATATATATATATATATATATATATATATATATATATATATATATATATATATATATATATATATATATATATATATATATATATATGTCGACGTATAGGACGACCAACGTATAAGATGAGGCCTAAATTTTAGACTATTTTAGGTTTTAAGCTTATGTAGGTTGTATAAGACGACCTCCCAGTTTCTTCTTTCTTGTAATAATGCAACTTTAAGTATTGTTGTTATATTTGTTATTTTTATATCTATGCATATCCGTTATTTTTTTGCATAGCATAGATTTAGTATTTACTCGAATTACTCTATTTAAAAGTGATTAGTCCCAATTTTAATGAATTATTAATTTTGCATTTTTTTTTATATTTTAGGATTATTAAAATTGTTATCATTTAAAATCATGGAATCAGCAACTAAACGAAGAAAGTATGAAGCTTGATTTAAAATAAGGGTAATTGAAATGACAAAGCAAACTAATAACAAACGATGTATGCAAATTTGACATAACCGAGAAGATGGTAAGAGAATGGAGGAAAGAAGAAGATATTTTAAAAAAATTACCAAAGAAAAAAATGTGCGATGAGAACGGGGATAGCCTGATGTCCGCAACTGGAAAATCACGTTTAAATTTTATATTGCAACCACTAGACGTCTGCTTGAACAAACCATTTAAATACCACATGCAAGAAGAGTGGAATAATTGGATGTTGACTGGTGAAAAATCATTTACAAACGGTGATCTATGCGCGCTGCATCATTTGATATATTGTGCAATTTTGCGATCAAAGCATGGAATAAAGTAAAAGTAGAGACTGTAATAAAATCATTTAAAAAGTGTGGTATCTCTAATCTTATGGATGGTAAGGAAAATGATCTGTTGTAGGACAATGATGACAATGAAAACGAAATCAATTCACCGGATTCGAAGTTGGATTCATATGACAATAATTTAAACAATGAATCTGAAGAACTATTTTCAACAGATGATGAAGAAAATTAACATGAAAATTGAGGTTAATAATTATTATTTGTTTTTTAAGACTTACCTCTATTGTAATATTTTAAATAAATTTATGTAACAAAAAATTAATCTGATTTGTTTATGAACACCGCCTATTTTCTTATATAACGATGTATTGTAACTACCTAAATGTTCATCCAAGAAATTAAGCTTTCCTTTTTACACTCGCCGTATAAGACGACCCATGATTTCGAGGGCTTTTCTGTAGTATTTGAGAGTCGTCTTATACGCCGATATATACAGTATATGCATACATACACACACATACTAAATACGGTGTACTGATGGTGAGAAGCTGTAGAGCTTTTAGCAAATCAAAATAAATTTAGTTGCATTTTAATGCTCGCATGGATTAAGTTTGGTTAAATTTGCGGAAGCCATTTAAGTTATGAATGCATATTTTATCAATTTGTCTTTTGCGGGTCAGTTTGTCTGTGTTCGAGAGATAAAATCCAAGAAGAATCCTCGCACACCGACAAAGTTTATAGAATTTCCTGCACAAGGTATAGTATATACATAGAAAATTCATTTCACATATTAGTCTGGCTTGTAATGGCTGAATAATGTCCCTAAAAAAAAGTACTTTCTCTTTTGGAAATTGCTTTATGTCCATGAAATAGGAATAAACTGTAAAAATCGCTCTGTAGATCCGCCATTTTTTGTATACTGTGTGATGAAAGTTGAAAGATCGATGTGTCAATTTGCCAAATGAATACTTTTAATCCCGTGATTTTTATGAGTGTGGAGAACAACTTGTGGCAAATGTACGATAGTATTCCTTTTCCAGCATTACCGTACTTTTTGAAAAAAATATTTGAAAAACGGATCAACTCGACTGAAGAGCTTCATAAGGTCTGTGAAACGTCTCCATTGCATAATTATGACTGAAACAGAACTTCAGTTACATGTCTCGTCATCATAGTCCATTGTCCATACAAGAACTGATTTGATTAAAAACAACAAAAAAAAAAAAACATTCGTTGTTCTGACATCCAGGTGGACTTTGTTTGACTTAATGGGACGGCCAGAAAATCTACAGCAGGGTATTAAAAAATAAACTATTTTCACTGTGCTGTTTGTTGAGAATTACTCAAGTGGTTGGAGTATCACCACATCGTCAGTTTCGATGTATGTTTTTACGTAAGAAAAATTTTTCTTTAGTGATCATTAATTTCAAGGCACAATTATTATTAGAGAAAGTTGAAATTGTGTTAGAATTAAAAGTCAGTTTAGCAAAAAATGCTATTGGTTAAAGAAGCTACTGAATTTGTCCTTGTTCCATGCTCGTCTTTAGTTGGGTCATGCTCGTCTTTAGCATGCCCACTTCGAAAATGTACATTTGATGTTTTGTATCTTTTGGTTATGGATTAAGAGATCAATATTAGATTTAGAACTTATCCCTCAATCTCTTTTGAAAATAAGCAGTTTTTCCTGTTAAAAATTTCTATCACCTAAAAATAGAACACTGTTATTTCAAAATAAATAATTAGCACTAATTCATACAATTCTGGATAGTTTATTATGCATTTAATTTTCCAGCCAAATGAGGCATTGCCAACATTGTCTGTAAAACTTTAAATTACTATTCCTGAATAGCAAATCACATCTAAGTGGGCCAGTTCTTTGGCCAACTCGTTGTCCTTGCCTTACACTCTTCGTTTTTTTTTTTGTTTTGTTTTTAGATAAAGTGTACATAAAAGTTACTTCTACTAGACCTAGTTAAAAAAAAAAAAAACATAATTAGAGACACTGCTAATATTATGCAGGAAATTTTGGAATGCTTGTGTTGAATCAAGATGAGTTGAATGTATACCATGTTACGCATAAACCTCAGTGCGTTCTTATTCAGCTTGTTCGCTTTAAATAAAAACTTTACACTTTAAATTGTCATTCGCAATATTGGTTACTGCTGTATTTTAATTTTCTCTTTATCTGGAAACCCTATATCTTATCACACAGCTCCTAGCAAAACACAAATGAAATTTACCGACTTAAAAGGAGAGATAATATACATCTTATAGTTTTTAAAGTTTCGAAAATAGTCGGAAGCTTATCAGATTTTATATCCTTCAGTTAGAGTTGGTTTGGAATTGCGCTACTTAAGTGAAATCAAAAGCTTTAATAAAAGGCGAATATAGAGATTGTTCAGAGATGGTGTATTATTTGCCTAAATGGTATAAACTAGGGTTTCCCAAATTGTATTCCGCGGAACACCAGTGTTCCACGCAAAGTGAATAAGTGTTCCATGATGTCAGTGACCAAGATGTGTATTTTTAAACATGGAAGTAATTCGGGAAAGGGAATACCGCAGTTTATGACCGGTCATAAAAATTGCCTGCAAGCCGATTACAACAATGGGTGGCGTATCCTTTGTTCTCAAAACTGAACGAAATAACATCTGTGTTGCAAATGTTGGTGACCAATTAGCAAGGAAGTATAAAGAAAATTTTTCCACTGAAATTGAAGATCAAGGTAGTCTGTATCCGGTTCTCAAATCTAGTAATACTGAATACTTTATTCGCAAGTTCGTATTGTAGGGTGAAAGTACTTGTTTCGTAACCGTAGTGCCGTGATTTTTTAAAAGTAATAGGCTTATAGATTTAAATTTTAATATGAATAAGAGACAAGGCACTTTGTTTAATTTTGGTGTTAAGAAATCTCTTATTGAAGGTGTTTGTGACACAACAGATAGCGATTCATCCACCTCTAGCCTACAGAGCGATCTCCAGGATGTACAAAAGGAGGGGGGGAAACTACCAGCACACGGGAGAAAAAGTCTGCATTCACTCGTAAGTACTTATAATAATATTATACATTTTTTGGTGATCAGAATGGGATATGTCAATGAAAATCAGCACAAATTAATTTAATGATGTTGGCCTGAGGAAACTACAATATGCTACAAGATTTCATTAGTTTAGTGATTGATAACTGATTTAAATGTAATTTTATATTTGTCAACATGTCACACCGTTATGTATACGGTGTGTACTAATACTCCTTATTATTATGCCATAATTAATTATTAATATTGTAATGTATCAATAATTAATTATTAAATAAACAATAATACTTAATTAATTATTAATTAATTTATTTATTAATTATTAATACATTACAAAATAACCAAGGTATTCGGTGAAAATTTCAGGATTTGTGAAGTGTTCCGTCCTAGGAAAAATCTGGGAAACGCTGGAATAAACTATTCATGAATGTTCATTTTCCTTCCTAGAAATAAGATTGTAACACAAAATTGAAGGCACGTTGAACTGTATTCATTAATTACTAATTCAAAAACAATTGAGAACTCATGATAATATTTAGATAGCATAACACTATGCATTAATAATTACGCAGAACTTATTTAAAGCTTATATGGTTCTTCTTTCATTTTTTGAATGTCATGTGGTTTGAAGGTTTTATAAACTAGGATGAAATGAAATTCAGTTTTTGTAGATAGTCAAGAGCGATTAAGGATATATATATATATAATTAATAAGTCGTTAATAAAGTTGAAAAACTTACCTATAAAAAGTTCCAAAATACGAAAGATGAGTATATGAATGCCTACTCAAGACTGAAGCTCTAACAAGACTAATTCTTCGCAGTCCTGCAGGGGAGCTAAAGGAGTTAATAGTTACAATGTAGTCTAGTAGGTGGCGAAACATCATAGGCGAGAAACCGTGGTATTCCTTATTACGGAAGTTCCTCTATCTTTTACCTTTTTTGGTATTAGCTTGATTAGTTTACGAGATGAATCTTTATCTTTTTGTTATTTCAAAATTTCCATTTTTTTCTCTCTGTGCTAACTTTCGATTGTCTATTGTTTGATATCTGATAGCAGGAGAAATCGAAAACTTGCACTTCGACAAATAAGAGAAAATGATAAGATAAGGAAAAAGGATTTCATGCAGGTTATGAAAATACTGATCCTGCCTAAACATTAACGCACACGCACACACACACACATGGTGCAATGACAAGAACAAATAATACAAGAGAAGGATATTAAAAAGAGAGAAAATATGTATGAGTTGTGCCTGAGTTTCCCAGCAGAACGCTGATATCTTAGGCATTTTTGGAACGATTGCTATTGACGAAGGATCAGTGGGTCAGTCAGTCTAAGTAGGTAAGACTTAGATTCGATTCTCGTCTAGGATGAGAAGACAGTTTATCACACTTTTCAATTGAAGGTGAGTTAAACACTCTGATACAGAAAAATGTTTTTCTTCCCGGGAACTTGGTTTATTTTTTTCATTTCCATCCTGTAAAACAGACAAACTGGCCAAAAAGACACATGCAAGACATAATACACTAAACTCAAAGTCTTAGTTGCCATACGGGGGTAGCAGGGTTTTTTCTCCCGGAAACTCGGGTTTTTCATCCCGCATACAGACAAATCGGCTCTTCAGAACACACGCAATTTACAGACAAAAAATACTAGTTGTGGTGGGCGATAGATGGCGTTGATGGAGATGATTCGTAGTAGAAGTTCGATGTAGTGGTTGAAACAGTTGTAGGTATCCCCCCCCCCCCACCGCGATGAGTCTTTGGACTCCTTGGAGGTGTCAGGAATAATAATAATAATAATAATAATAATAATAATAATAATAATAATAATAATAATAATAATAATAATAACGCCAAATAGCCAATTAGTGATGAAAAATTCTGGTATCAGGAGGGTGAGATGCTGTGGATAAATCAATAGTACGAGCTAAATGATTTCATCTGGTAAATACTAAGGTTGGTTTTTTTTTTTTTTTTTTTTTGCTTGTTTTGTTAGGAAAGCATACGTTTTATTAGAAAAAAATAAAATAAACAAGCACGTCTGTAACCTCCAACTAGCGTGAAGAGGCATTTGAACCTTGTTTTCGAATCGACTTGAAAGCAGCTCTTTCCAATTTGTACTATAAAGGTGTCACGTATAAATACAGTATAATGATAATTATAGCTAGTATATCTATCTATCTATCCCAATGGCTTTAACGGGCCTTTAAGGCCCACAACCTTCCAAGCATGCTTGGATTTCGTAACCGAAATACGAGGATAGAATGGTCACTCCTATGCCTCAAGGTATTCTTGGCTGTATCCCTGTGTGTTCACGGGTATATACTAGTATATACAGTGGCAAAAAAAAAAAAATAGTATTCTATACAGTACAGTTCGATCAAGCGCTTCCCACAAAAAGAAATAAAACAAGACTACTTTATAGTATTTAATTACAAGTAAACAGCAACAATCAACAGAAAGCATTCTAACATATAGGAAATTAATTAAAAGCTATACAAATGGTTTGATATGAATAAATAAATAAATAAATAAATAGATAAATAAATAAATAATCAGCAACAATAATGATCAGAAGAAACGAAGATAGTAGGTGACTGCCAGATATGATGATCTTTCATTTTAGTCTCTTTGATATTCTGAAAAGGAAAAGAAAAAAAAATAATAATTAAGAAAATATTCATAAAATAAGTTGACCTTCCTGAACTATTTTCACTTAATGGAAAAAAAAAATTCAATAAATAAGAACTCCAAAGATTACAAGTTCTATCCAACATGCTTGTCCTCTTTACTGGAATTTTAAACTTTTGCTTCATTCAAAAATTTCGAAATAGAAAAAACGAATCATAAAGTAATACCCAACAAATAGGTCTTGTAGTAGCAATTACATTTCCTCCCTGGGTTTGTTTGTGAATGTGTCACAGCTGAACTTCCTAAATATTTAGCTAAGCTTTTAACACATTGGATGACTTATTTTCTTCAGATGTCCAACCAATCCTGTTTACTCTTAGGACTCTGTGTTCTTTTTCTATTCATAAATGATTCTTTATCACTAATCTCAAATTCTGTATATGGTTATGACGATCATGGTACTCACCATTCTTCTTTTTCATTTGACAAACATTGTAGTTGCTTATATATCGCAAACTACAAGATCTTCCATAATCAATGCCTGAAACACTGATCTTGAAATATTTCAGTGGAAACGAACAATCTTGTCAACATCAATGCCATTAAAAACATCTTATCTTATGCGCGAAGGATCATAACTAACCTCCCCTAGTTTTTGAATTACAGAATCAGATATCTGCTCGCCAGATCAGATATATCTTACACTTCTGGCCTCTACTAATATAAGCATATCGCACCATAGATTTTTCTGCTCAATTCAGTACTTCTCACTGCTTTGAGCCTAAAACTCCTAATGCCGTATAAATCCTACATTCGCACTGCCTTTAGAAAACCGCTCTCATAAATTGGATGCGCACCAAGAATCTTCCTAAAAATGCTTCATGTTATCGAAATGGGGGAGGCTGCTACCACTCCTGCAATTTTCCTCAGGTCCGTAAACACAAGAGAACTGCTGGCCAATATCCATTCTCTCTCTCTCCAGTTTTGAAGACAATGAATGAATTTGTGTTTTGGAACAGTTGTCCCCACATAGTTCGTCCTAGGACTACAAACTCCAGTTGATAAAAAAACATATCGCTATATTTCTTCTGTCTTGCTGACCATTTGCCCATACGACACTGATATATACTTACCCTTTCAATAGCATATCGTACACTCTCAAAGCATTTGCATTCTCTGTGAATTTTGGAGGTGGGCAGCCCAAGTCATTTTCTCGGGCATCTATATAACTTGACGAAAAAGAGGAAGAAAAAAACAAGTGGATTACCGCCATGAAATTCGGAATATTCGTAGGGTTTCAACGCCGTAGCATGTTTTATTTTCCATAAGCAGGAATGATTATTCAGCTATTAATCAACAAAGATGGCATCCAAAACCATGTTTGCCCATCGGGATCCGAATTGGCTTTTGACGTCTCTGGAGGACATAACCGGTTGAAACATTTCTGAACAGAATATCGAAACCGGAATTCATATTTCAAAAAATTTTACTCTCTTTCACTAATTTGTATGATTTTATCAACATACTAACTTTTTGCGTCAAACTAGTTCTCTTACGCTCTGCATTTGTATATATGCTAGACGTTTGTGGTAGCAAACCTGCTATGTTCAGAATCCCCGCTCCCAGCATACACATGATTATATCCTTCAGTTTTTAAATGTATTTTAGCCAGTTGTTAATAATAATTTAACATATCCAGCAGAACTGATTCTTCTGAAGGCAACATTCTGAGTAAAAGCAGTCGAATACATCAAGACCAGAAGGTCCTCAATTTGTCGAAACTTTGGTCCAGAGCCTTATTAACATTTTGTTATGATGAAAGTTATTTTAACTTTCTTAGCAACAGAAACAACCGAAAGGGTATGTGAACCTCTGAAAGCGATACATTTTCGCTTGGCATGGTCTTCTGTCATGTTGCAATCTGTTGAATGTTTGCTGAAATTATATTAATTCTGCAATATAGATATGAATGAGGTTTTTTTTTTTTTTGCGTAATCACTGCACTTCGACCTAACATGTCAACGTTTGCATAAAATCATGACAGAGTGATTAACTTTGTACTGCAGTAACATGCGTAAGACTTTATATAATAGCTCAAGTGACAAGTTTTAATATAACAAAATTATTTTACAGTAATTAATTTTACATATAACTAGTAGGAAATGAGGTAACAGGTGGCGCTCTGCTGTTCTCATTCAACAGTGATATGTGGGAACAATATGTGCTCGCAAAACTACTGGTCCTGTTTCTGTTAGTATTTTATTTTCTACTTCACATTATTCAAAAAAAAAAAAAATCTTTCAGAACTTTTATACTGGATTTGAGTTATTTAAATCTTATACTTAGAGGCCTGTTCTCTAAAAAAAAAAAAAAAAAAATGGGTTGGGAAGACATGAAAAAAAAAGAAAGAAAGAAAAATTTAGAAAAGTTGAAAAAATTAGTTTGCATTTATATTAGAAGGCTATGGTGTACATTAGCTGAGCTTATTAAAATTGAAATAGCTGTCTGGAAAGTACTTCAAACAACAACCGACAAAGCCAATTAACGGAAATATTTCCAAACAGTGGCAACATTGAGGTTGTCTCTTTTGTGTTACCCTTAAGGTAGGTTCCCTAAAACATCACGATCCTTCAGTTATCGATATACTTTGTTCTATGTATCTCTTAACAAAAAAAACCCGTTACTGTCTTTTATTCACTATAGGGGTAAACGAGGCCGTTTTAGTCCTACCTTTTTCAGACTGAGAGGAGGGAGGGTTGTTCAATCTCCACCAGTAGCCAACCAGAGATAGCTATTTGAAGACTATCACTAATTATTAAACAGCATCTGATGTAAAGAGGCAGACAGTGCCACCCATCTCGTAGGTCCCTAACCCTAAGTATACTGTTTGCCTGAATACTGCGGGTTCTACGTTCGATTTTCTTGAGTGCATTGAATGTTTCCTAGTTTCTAGTTTTTCTTCTCGAGAACGACCAATGCGGGAAGCAGTCGAAGAAAGGGTTAGAAAAAATTCCTTTAGCCGCGACTAGATTCGAACTGAGAACGGCTTTCTTCAGGAGACCTAGCACTAAGGGTACAACCGCTACTTCCGCAGGGATACACAGGCCTTCTATTTATCTCTTGAATTATTATTTAGTCATATTATTAATGCCTACATTTATTTTAAAAATTATGAAAATGTTAAATGAACAACGTTTCGCAATGAACTTTTTACAGTATTTTTTTTTTTAAATCTTAGAATTCAATGTCACTTCGTTTAACAGACCGAACTAGACTAAAATAGAATCCATAATAAAAATTCTGTAGTATAGTGAAAATATCATTGCATATTATCATTATATGAAAATTTCCAATAGCCCGCGAAGCCCACTCATGTTACACACCACCTATGATGAACACGATGAGATTTGCTATTTTCTTTCTTTCAAATGGCGATCCACATTCATAACATAAAATTCATAGCCTGAAAATCGTCAATTTTTTTTAAAAGCATACTTTTTTCTTTTCAGCAGAGTGTTTTATAATGAGTCTATACGTGGTGTAGGAGCTGAATCGACCTCACGACGAGTTCTTGAACTCCATGAAAGTTTTCATACAATAACAATAAAGTCAATGACATCTTCACCACGTTAAATTTGATTATAAAATCACTACAAAACTATAAACAAAACGACTGCATTCCGATAAGGCATAATCCACTTAAGTAAAAATCCTGTGTCGGAATTTTAAAAATCTCTTAATGAATTTGGAAAACTAATTTGCAATACTAATCATCTTTCAAACATCAACTGTGTATTCAATTTCGAACAGCTACAAAGAATGGAAAATGATTACCAAAATATGCTCGATTTGTACACTTACCTAAAATGGTCGTTAAATCATGCAGGGTAGCTGTGTATATCGTAGGGAGAAACCGTGTTGAGAGTTATTGGCGTTGTCTCTGGAGAAGCTGTTACTTCTTACTTTCAGCATAAACGGCTTGCTCTTAGCTTTTGAAATCAAAATCAATATTTCGGTTATTTTCACTTTATACATAACTTAAAAAAATTCAGATCTTTCTGACGAATGAAAATTTAGTAGAATATGAAGCTACAAAACTATAAACTAGAGTTCTTAGTAAAAACATTATTTAATGAATACCACATACATGACTGGATCGAATAACATCAATTCAGTCCAGGTCTCTAGTGCGGGAAGGGAGGGATATGCTGTCGATTCTCTCCTTCCCACACTAGAGATGTATTAGACCTTGATACTTCAATATAAATCGTGGCATGTCTGAATGTCTCCTAATCATGATCAATCAAATACCCGAACAAGAGCACGCCAACGTGCACTTGCTCACAACTAATTTGAATTACTGAATTCCACATAATACATTATTTGATGTAATCATGCTCTGGATATTTCTTTCACACGAAGTCCCACGAAATCTGGAAGAAACTAGTCGTAGTTACTAAATAATTAATTCAATAACTTAAACCAGAATTAATAAATAATTCTGATTTAAGTCAAATGGACGTTTCTATATAGTCCTTGTACAAGTAAACTGTATTCTACAACATGTTTATATATTTTTTTACATTCCCTAAAGATTTGGATGAAGATGGATGTAATGACGTAATACCTCTTTTCTATGAAATCTAGAAGAAAGTGTCTTTGCGTACTTAGATCTACATAATTCTTGCCTTTGTGTTGTAATTATCTAATTCTGCAATATTCATCTTAGGTGTGTGTGTGGGGGGGGGGGGGAAGCAAACACTCTTTCCAGCAAAATGTCCACTGAGCTGTGCAATTACTATGGAGAGGTACACTGCATTCTTCAAGACGAGTTGCACTATTGTAATGTTGACGTTGGGTATAGAAGATATGTTGATGACCTCCAATCTTCAGCGTCATGATGCAGAGGAAAATCATTTCCTTGACAGCATCGTTAGAGAAGATGAAACATGGGTTTCATCATGTTAAATAATGAACAGTAGAATGGAAATAATTCAATTTCTCGAGACCAAAAATAGAAGTTCAAATCGGTTCCTCCAAGAAGACAAATCGATGGTTGTCTTTTTGGGGTAATCAAGGGACTGTTCGATGAGTTTCTGACGAGGAGTGGTGCAACAATAACAGGCCATATAAAACAAACAAACAAAAAATTCTATCAGACTCCCTCTCAGTGCGAGTTGTGCTTCTGCATAACAGGACTCGCTCTCTTTCTTTTATCTCCCCCCTCTCTCTCTCTCTCTCTCTCTCTCTCTCTCTCTCTCTCTCTCTCTCTCTCTCTCTCTCTCTCTCTCTCTCTCTCTCACACACACAACTCAGCAGACAAACACTTCGTGGTAGGTTTATGGGAGCATTAAGAACATACCCCACCTGCGTTCACAAGAGCCCTGACTTCATATCTTACAAATAAATACCATCTCTTTGGCCGCTTAAGAAACATTTTTGGGACGTTTCGACTTCAAATGCAATCAAAGATGTTCGAAAATGGTTCCAAACACAGGCCCGGAATCTTTTCTACCGTTAGATCAGACAGTAAGAAATATTTCCATAATGCTGCATATAAATTTTGTCCTGTTTCAAATAAACTTCTGTTTTGCGATATGGCCCATGAATTCTTAATTTTCTGATTACCCCTCGTATATATCGATCTACTTGTAATAAGTATTTTATGTTACTAACTTCGAAATTTATTTATCATCATCCTGTATTATGCCAGTGATTTCTGGTATATCCAGTAAATGTAAACTGACATTTTTCATCTATGTTTAAACATATCTGTACACCGGAGGTAAAGGGCACTATGTCCATTTTTTACGCATCCGAAGTAAAAGGTTACTTGTCCACTTAGTGCTCTTTATCTCGATACCATGATGGCACATAGTGCCCTTTCCAACTGGCTAATCCGCTTATTATTACACACAGGAGATAGTGCTTTGCACAACTGAAAAGAGAGCGAAACAAAACATTAAAATATACCTAAAACTTAATTCCGTAAAAAAATGGACATAGTGCCCTTTACCTCCGGTGTATACAGATATTATTTACACATTAACTCGAACAGACAGCATACACCCTCTCGTCCAATGTAACACTTGTAATGTGCTTCATAAGAAGGAGAATTAGTTATACGTTGTTAAAGTTTTTTCATTTCCTATTCAGTTAAATATCTCGTAAGATATGGTTAAACTCTATACAATACGCAAAAAGAAATGGCAGAAAATTCAAATTAAGAAATAACCATTGAGATATGCAAGAAAAAAAATCTTACATATGACGATATTCCTGTCGAGGAGGCCTGATCCACAAAACCTGTCTTCTCCTGGTCCTGCCCCATCCAAAGATCCCTGATCAATACCAACAAAGTCATCGTCGTTACAGATAGGTCCACTGGCACCTGCATCACTGGGATACCCCCACGAAAATGAATCGGGCAATTCTGATTCCCATTTGATGGAGCAGAAGTTTTCCTCAACCCTGAGACAAGTAGTATACCTCAGGTTGCTCAGATAACGTACCTTACCAGGTATGGAAGGACCAAAGTTGAAACTTCTTACTGTTTCGCTGGGACTGCGATAATACTGAAGACAACCGGGTGGAGCTGTAATTACAAAATTAAGAACTTAGTGACTACCAGAAAATCACGAATACCTACACAACCAATTTCACCTTATTAAGAATTGATCAGTTTTAAAAAGATGCTCTTTTATATTGCATCATCATTAATAAAAAGTCGTCTGACTCAAGAGTCTACCGGAACTACGATACTAACTTAATACCAGAAGAGAAACTAATCAATCAGAATTAATTTTGCTACTTATATTTTACAAGTCGAGACACTTACACTATATAATAACTTAAAGAATTCACCAATCTTTTTCATCAACATCAACACACTTTCACAGTTGACACTCATATCAGCGGCTTTTTCACTAAATATATGGAAAGACGTATTTTGATTCAGACGTATTATAGGATTCAAAATGGGATCTGTTTTCGCCGATATACCATTTATGATTCCACTTCATATGTACTTGCAGTATGATATGATGTTTCAGCATGTTCATACTTGACTGACTCATTTTCACAGAAAGGTCTCGGCAATGGCAACATCAACCAGACTGTCCAGAATGTCAATATAACGTCCGGTGTTGGAAACAAACTACAAGATTTACTTGCAGATTTATTGTAAAAATAACTAAACTTCTGCATGTCTTGCTGTCTACTAACCGACAACTTCGGTAATAAACCAGAAATTAAGAAAGAAAGAAACAAACAACAACAAAAAAAGCGTTGTGTGTGTGTGTGTGTGTGTGTGTGTGTGTGTGTGTGTGTGTGTGTGTGTGTGTGTGTGTGTGTGTGTGTGTGTGTGTGTGTGTGTGTGTGTGTGTGTGTGTGTGTGTGTGTGTGTGTGTGTGTACACACAAAAAAAAATGCGTTTCTGATGCGAAACGTACTCCGGGTTTTTTGTTTAACAATAAAAGATCTTTAGCTCAAATACTTGAAGAATCTCTGGATAATAATAGTTGGCATGAGTTTATTGTGAATAGTTAAGCTCAAGCAACACAAATACAATATGATAACAAGATTAACCTTATCAGAAAATTTGAGACTCTTAAGAAAGTACAGAACACACTTACTTTTACAAAAGCCAACATCAATCCTGACAAAGTTGTAATAAACAAGTCTTTTCACGTTCTTACAGCTGCCGAAAAAAAGCATTCTCAGCAAAGGTCTACATTTTATTCCTTCGCCAAGATTTATTCCTAAAGAATCTCTCCTTATCAAAATAGAAAAGGCCACTTCATTCCTACCTACTCAAGATGCTAAACTTCTACGTATTGAATCCATATTCATTATTAATAATGTAAAACCTCCAACAGATAACATTTCTTCAGCTGAACGACAGCATATTAAAAAGCCTAAAAATCAACAGAGATATAATAATATTACCGGCAGATAAAGGCAATGCTACAGTTGTCCTCAGTTCTGAAGATTTCCATAATAAGATGCTTCAATTGCTTGAAAATAATACCTATTCAATACTTCAGGAAGATTCAACTTGAGAACTATAAAATCGCACGAACAAATTATTAAAAACAACAACTAAACTATCTCGCAACATTCGCCTTTCTCTACGCTCTCTTCATCCGCTTATCCCACATATTTATGGAGTTCCTAAAATCCACAAGGAAAACATCCCTCTTCGTCCAATTGTGGAAGGTATTGATTCTCCGACTTACAAACTTTCTAAACATCTTGCTAAATACCTCAAATGTTTTTCTAACAGGTCTTCGTCTTTCATCAACAACACCATGGACTTCGTATCACACATTAAGGATATAACTATCAACGAGAATGACATCATAGCTAGTTTTGACATAGTTTCCTTATTTACAAATGTCCCTACGGAAGAAGTACTGATATTTACTAAAAGACCAATTATCCAAAAAAATGTTTGTTTTACTGACCCATTGCATTAAGTCTGGTTACTTTCGATATAAAGACACCATATACAAACAAAACCAAGGTCTAGCGATGAACAATCCTTTATCCCCTATTCTTGCAAACATTTATTTAGAGGATTTTGATACAAAAGCTATATCATCCTTCTCGTTTAAACCTAAAATTTGAAAACGTTATGTGGATGACATTTTTATTATTTGGAGCCACGGCCACAATTCTCTCATGGATTTTCTTGATCATCTCAATAATCAACATCCTAATATAAAATTCACAGTTGAACTTGAAAATGACAATTCCCTACCTTTCCTGGATATAAAACTGTCTTTCTGCTCTGGAAAATTTAGAATTTCAATGTATAGAAAACCTATACACACTAATAGATATCTTCATAGTCAGTCCCATCATTTTCCTCCACAAAAACTTGGAACTATTTCTACCTTAGGACATAGAGCACCCTCTCTTCTAAATGACCCGGATGAACTACAAAAAGAAATTAATTACTTCTCATATATCTTTAGACAAAATGGATATTCTGATAGAACCATTACAAAATTCCTTCTAGATCCTCCTAGCCACCGCACTGGAGAAATAACCAATATTAACGGTAATATCTCTATCCCATACATCACTTCAGTTTCTCAAAAATTAGCTATAGTTCCTAAGAAATACAACGTCAGCACTTTGTTTACTACACTTCCAAAAATCCGCTCTCTAGTAAGCTATCCGTAGCCTCACCATCATAATCTGAAATATCCTGGCGTGTACAAGATATCAAGATATGGTGTGACCGCAATAGCCTTTATTTTGGTCAAACTGATAAATCTATTGAATTACGTATAGAGGAGCATAAGAGAGACATCTCTTACAAAAGAACACGCGCCAGTGCCTTGTCTAGTCATGTTCTTTTCTCGAACAATCCTGATGATGAACTCCAGGATCATTCAGTCTGCTGCGATAGATCCAAAAACATCTTTCGTTGCCATGATGACTTTGAAAGAAAAATTGTGGAGTCCAGAAAAATCATCCTTAATCGTGAACATTTAAATAACAATTTGAGCTACCACCTCCCAGATAGCCATTCTGCTGTTGTTGAGTACTGGCGTTCACGAGAGACGCAAGCACGCACTCATCAAACAATGCCACGATTGAAAGAACAACTGAAATGTAACTACAACGTTTTTTCATGTTAATTATGTACTGCAATTTTTTCCTGTGTTTCTCAGTTTTTTTTTAAACTTCACTGTTTTTATTGCTATTTCCTATTTTTAAAAGACACCTGAAGAAGGCTGTCAAAAGCCGAAACTAATAGTGTGTTATACTATTAAAATTATATTATAATTAAATTATATTCTCTTTATACAAATATATCAAAACAACCGAGTCAATGTTCCTCAACATATATATATATATATATATATATATATATGAGATTATCAACATAGCTGAATAGCTGATATGTAGCTATGTAGATATGTTCATATCTGAAATGAATTCCGAGTATTAGACAAACAATTAATTTAATTTAACACACAACATGTTTCGTCGGAATGCCGACTTCTTCAGGCGTGAGAACATTAAAAGCAAACATAAAAATCACCATAAAGAAACATTGAACCACTACAATAACAGGCCATGAACTGGAATTGAACTGGAATTTGAACTGAAGCTACAGTCGGGCTCAAGTTCTATTGTTAGGCATCTGCGAGCGTGTGACTTCACGAATGCGCCAGTATCTGATGGCAGAGCTATGTGAGTCTGCCAAACTATAACTAAGGTTACTGTTTATGTGAGAAGAGTCTAGGATAATTTCTTTGGATTCAACTATGCGGCGTTCTACTTCATCGTGGCATATATGAATGTTTGATGTTGTATTTTAGTCTATTTCGTGTTGGCGGCTTTCGTTATTTGTGCTCAATGAGAACAGGACATGGCTTGAGAGGGCGCTTACTCTGGTTCTACTTTAAGTGATGTCTCTCTGATGTTCTTCGAGACGCAGGAGGATGGACTTCTCAGTTTGGCCATAATATGGCTTCCCACAGTCACATATGAGTTTATATACACCTGGAAACTGAAGATGGTTGTGAGCCTGTTTTGGTTGGCTTAGAATTGATCTCAGTTTAGGAAGAGTGGAAAAGCATGTTTTTATATTAAATTTTTTCAAAATTCCGGGAGAGCGAGCTGATGTACGGTAAAGAGATATAACCCTTGGGGTTGTTCTGTGTCTCTGTGTTGTTTTGAGGAGGGTGGTATAGTTGTTTATTGATAATTTTTGAAGATTTGCGAAGGTTCCTTTGAGATATTGTAGTTCATTTTTCAACTCCTCCTCCTCCTCTTCATCCGTGTGCGATGATTTTCTGAAGATCGAGATTTTTAAGGAGTCAGTCATCTTAGTAAGTTTTTAGACATCAAACTTATTATATATATACTGATGAGATTACCTACCCATATCCATGCTATTGCAGTGTATCATAGTGATTCGAATTCTCCATTTCCGTATCATATTGTCGCCATTGCTGACAACACTAAGAACCACAGGATTTCCAGAACCTCGACCCATGTCGATGTACACTAGAACAGATAAAATGAAATCATCCATATCATTTATTTATTGTGCATGTAATTAATTTAAATACACTATTTTAATGCACTGTGAATTAATTTCTTCAGGATTTTGTCACTCACTCAAGAATATACTGCTAGTGCATGCATTATTGCTTTGACTTTCACTTTTTTGTTTATTTAAAAAAAATAATTGTGACTTTTCTAATATAGACTTTAATTATTATTTAAAGATAATTTTCATTGCATTATAAACATAGTTGAGTGGGCAAAGATTCTGTATTTTCTTGCATTTTCTTCAAAGTGAACGATAAAGTGCCATTAAAAAAAACAAAATCTGAGGACTTTTTTTCAAGTCTTAAATAATTTTATTTGAAACAGGTAGATACTCTACTTCGCAATAAAAAAAATACAGACCACTTTTAAATGATCGGTTAAAATGACTCAGTGCATCGCAGCGAGAGAGTTAGATGCTGCTTTTTCACTTAATAAATAATAAAATAAAATAAAAATACATACGTTCCTTGAATCAAAACGGAACTGTCCTTTCCAAACAAGTGACGGGTATCCTAGTCCCTTTCACAAGTTTGTTAATAAATCAAGGACAAAGACAGAGGCTTTAAATCATTTCGCTATTTTTCGCTGAACTGGGAACCAATTAAATCGGGCCTTCCGTTTTTAACAACCATCTTAGTAGGGAAACCTGTTTTAATGTTTTTCGAAATGAAATGCCGAGTTATTTTGGATCGTCTTCCTTTACTGACTGTATCCATTATGATGAAGCCCAACTGCATTTTTCCCTACAGGTTTCTGATTATCAGAACCTTCAATTTCCCAATTTTATGGAAAGGGCCTCCTCTCTCCAAGTAAGAATCCCACTGTGACATCAATGATTGTGCATGTCATTAGGTGAGAGATGAATCTCGTTGTTCATCGTGAAACCACGACTCTGTTTAATGGAGTTCTGCGGTGGCATGAGAGAATGCTATGATTAGTCTCTAAAGTAGATTGCTGGTTATCCCATCCCTGGAATGTACAAGAGAGCAGGATTCATAGCTCTAAAGACGGGGGGTTACATGAAAATGTTATTGATAAAGGTGCAATGTACTGGAGAATTTTTGGATGTTGAAGACTACATTCGAAATGATCAACTAACGATCATGAATAACGAGAGGATTATTATGATGGCCGAAAATGTGTGTCCAAATAGAACGCAGACATTTTGAGCAACTATGATATCTTGCTTTATTGATATTCATGGATGTTTCGGGATCTCAATGTTCATCAGTTTCTCCAACTTAAGAGGAGGTTTCAAATGATAATTAAATAAAGAGCTGAGAAAGCAGTCTATACGAGAATGTGTTTAAGGTGAACTGCAACAACCATGGAACAATAGTCATTTTTTGGTCCTCTCGGATTTTAAAAATACTATTAAAAGAAATGAAAAAAAAAGAAAAACTTACGGTGCTGTCCTCCGTTTTCTCCACAGAGGATAGGCAGTCGTTCTCCTACTGTTGTTCTGACCATGAAGGAATCTTTTGTACACAGACCAAGGACATCTGGCTGGGAGAGGTTGAATTCTTCAAAATCTAACCTCAATTGGCAGACGTTTGGTTGTTTCTCTACTGTTACCTGACAGGTTTTCGTACCATTTTCACCATGGGGATAGTGGGGATTGACAAATGTAGTCTCATTCTGCGTTGTAACTCCGTTGCAAGTAAATTTAACTATGAAAAAGATAAAATGGGATAGAAATAAAACAGATGAAAAAAAAAAAGGTGAAAAAATCCTACAGTAAGATATGTTGCAAAAAATCATAGCGAAAAAATTTATTAGCCATAAAATTTTATTTACATGACACAAAGTTTGTTGGAAATATCATCTTTTTCCACTTAAAATAAAACTAAGTTTTTTTTGTTGTTTTCCACTTGGTTGATATTTACTAAGTATACACGTAATATCAAGTTAATAATAATTAGATGATTTCAAATTATCAAATACTATTTCGAATTTACATAAATTATGACACTGGTCAACAAATTTTAATGTTTATCGAAACGTTTGCGAAACAAGTAGTTTGAATTATTTCTTTTTAATTTATTAATTCATTGTCGGTCTGGTTGGCCAAGTGGCGAGCGTATCCGCTCGCCAGTCAAAAGGTTGCGGGTTCGAATCGCGCCCTGGGCATGGATATTTGTGATTGTCTGTGGAAATACTAGTGGTGGTCGGCGGTAGATGGTGTAGGTGGGGTCAGTTGGTGATTGAATGGTAGGAACGGAGTTGTAGAGCAGGTGCCCTCCCTTGATGACTCCTTGGAGGTGTCAAATAGTCATAATAATAATAATCGGGCACACTGATTATGAAAATAAATTAATTATACACAAAAATTTATGCCAGTCAGTTTTTTTTATTTTAATTATCCCTTTTATTTATATTCAAATATATGAACTTGCACAACACTTGTTATAAATCTGTATAGACATGTTCCATAATGTCGTAATATGGTGCACATTTGACATCGACGTACACAACTAATACGAATATAGATTTTCCAAACATATCTGGTGTATGATCTGTATTTATGAAACAAACAAACAAATAAAAAACGCGCAGTTATAACTAGGGACTACAACACTCTAATGGAGAATTCGGGTTTCTTTTGCAAAATGCATCTTCCTAGAGTCCAGATAGGAACATAGGGATAATGCATATTTAAATTAATAATGACACCGATGAAAACAGAAGTTTTTTTCTTTTTCTTTTTCCTCATCCAGAAAAATAGGCAAAAACTGGCCAAGAGAACACAAGCAATTAACACCCGTATTAGCATTATAATCTACTTTCTTCCGCCGAAATTCTAAACAGCCCAATTCATCTTAACATATGCAATAAAGTCAGCAGTAGCAGAGATGTTGCATCCTTTGCATGGGAACTGACCAATGAATCTTCCAAATAGTAGACTCTGCAATGACAATTTTTTTTTCGTTTTGCATTAAATTTCGAAAACATATAGTTTGAAGCCCTTAAGCCCTGTGACATGGATAAGATTCGATCCTTTTGTTTGATCCATACTTAGGATGAATTTGCGAGAAATAGGGAGAATATATGTGTTAGGAAAATTAATTAAATAAATAAATAAAAACAGGTACTTAAACTTAAAAATTTTGGATTTTAAATAAAACATGAAAAATTTTCCCATTGTTCCTGTTGGTCCGATCGCATACCGAATGTGGAAACCTTCGACTTCCTAGTAAGTCGGAAAGCATTTTGATATATTAGCCAGACAGTCTGTCACTCAGTTTGCCAACATGCTCATGCTTACATGATTGTATTGCTCATTACTGAGCATGTCAGTGACCAAAAAAAGAAGAAGAAACATCAGTTTCAACTTCAACTTCAAAGTGTGAAGCTATAAAGAAGAAACTCAATATTATTCCTTGTTTGTGAATAAAGTATTTTGTAAACAGTTCAAATTCACTGCTATTCAAATTCTTTTCCCCTTTTTTTCCCCTCCTTAATATGAGCAAAAGTAACCGAATCATGTGGATTCAAAGCAAAATAGTAAAGTTGGGTAAGATCATATATTTTATCACTACAGATCTGTGAGAGCGAACATAAAAACAATGATATTAACTTTAAACAATTCTATGTCTAAATATAGTTATTGTGAAACAAATCAGAACTTACAATAACAACACCGATAGACTCCATTTACACAGACTCCAATGCTCTCTCCTCTTCTCTGTTCACATTCCCGTGCAGGGAGGCAGATTCCCTTATCCCCATTATCACCGGGGCATGCTTGATTCTGCTGTCGCACGATATCAAAGATACTTCCTAAGAGATAAATGGATTACGTTTCGTTTTAGATTCCTTTCACAAATACCATTCATCATAGTACTTAAATATATATTAAAATATCTTCACAAATAAATAAATAATGTTTTGTAATTTTTCTGAAGATTTAACAACCAGTTAAACCTGAAAGAAAGCCATTTACGAGGCAGCCGATGAACTATCCCACTTTTGTAAGTCACATAAAAGAAGCTGTTGGTAAATCAGTGAAAACTTAAAATAATTATTTAAATAAATGATTAAACAGACGTAACGATGCTCTCCAGTATTTCAGTATCAGTGTTTTCATATTGAGAAGGAGCGACATTTTGTAATGAACTACCAGGCGTTGAAAAAAAAAACAAAAAAAAACTAACGGACGTTTCTGTTTTAGTGTCAATATTTACAAAGGATTCTACAAATGATTAGAACCGTGAAACAATTAAAAGGGGGGGGGGGTATTACTTAAGTCTGAATTAAAACTATTGTCTCACTTTACAGAAATACATTAGCTAAGTCACCAGCTATGAAGATTTTCACTACCCAATGAACTGTGGGTATCGTGGCTTGAAATCGTGGGGGGGGGGGGGTGCTGCAACTTTCGGAATATACATACGTATATTTCGAAATTTTATATTTATCTAAACACGTATACACTATAAGTACAGTGTATACGTGTTTAGATAAAATATCAAAATTATGGAAAAAATTAAAAAAAAAAATTAAACATGAAAAAATATTGTTTATTGTCGATAAAATTATACAGTTTAGTACAATTCAAAATTATTTAAAAATAAAATATATTCTTCTTGTTTTGTTTCATGAAAAAATATTGTTTATTATCGATAAATTATACAGTTTAGTACAATTCAAAATTACTTAAAAATAAAATCCATTATCATAATCCCAATACATCTCCAAGGCCCACCTTTCCTAATTGGGTTGTGGGGAGAAACAGCTGCAAGAGGAACTTCCAATGGTCACAATCCTCTGCCACCAAGCTCAGGTGTTCTGGTGGGATTCCCAAACGTATACACCCAAGGTTTTGGATATAATCTATCCAGCGAGTCCTTGGCCTTCCACGTGGCCTCCCACCTTCTGGCTTGGCAAAGAGAGCCTGCTGAGGGAGCCTCTCTTGTGGCATTCTGACCAGGTGTCCGTACCAACGTAACTGTGATCTCTCAACACGGAGAAGCAGCGGTTGAGTATTGAGGGTTTCCCGAATTGCAGAGCATCTGACTCTGTCGAGTCTTGTTAGCCCCGCAACCCCTCGAAGGAACCTCATTTCAACCGCTTGGATTCGTGTCCGCATTCTTTCGGTCATTACCCAACTCTCGTGACCATAGGTGAGGATGGGCACATAGACTGTATTGAAGACAGCCAGCTATGCCTTCTGGCATAACTCCCACTTCAATACTACCGAACGGCCAAGTTCCCACAATATTGAGCTTGCTAAACAAATTCGAGTATCTAGCTCTACGTCCCATTTTCCATCATTCGTGAATATGGACCCAAGGTATTTAAACTTCTCCACCTGCCTCATTGGGACTCCACTTACATGTAGAGTGCACTGGGATGGTTGTTTTGAGACCACAAATGTTTCAGTTTTGGCCACACTGATCTTCATGCCGGCATCTGCACAAACAGCTACAAACCTATCCAGGGTCCGCTGGAGGTCATCTGTGGAAGAGCTAAGCAGAACTAGGCCATCTGCAAAAAGCAGACGTCCAATGCTACATCTTCCAATTCTGACACACTCACTGCCTAGGCTGTGCCTATCAATCCAGTCCATAAATATTATGAAAAGGAAGGGGTGACAGAACACACCTTTGGCTGAGGCCAACGGAGACTGTGAAAGGTTCAGACTTTGTGCTGTTTACCCTGACACAAAACTCTGGGCATTCATACAGGGACTTGATGGCAGCTAATAGTTGACCATCCACTCCATACTCCTGTACTACTTGCCAAAGCTTATCCCGAGGAACCCGGTCATATGCCTTCTCCAAGTCTACAAAACATGTGTAGACATTCTTGGCATATTCCCAAGATTTCTCAAAGATTTGCCTTAAAGTGAAGATTTGGTCAGTTGTGCTTCTACCAGGACGAAAGACACATTGTTCTTCCTGGAACTTTGACTCAACTATGCTCCTGCACCGTCTTTCCAAGCACCTAGCATACACTTTCCCAGGCAGGCTGAGCAGAGAGATGCCACGATAGTTACTGTAATTCTTCTGGTCTCCCTTCTTGAAGACTGATATTATTATGCCTGTCTGCTATTGCTTTGGTGGTCGCCCAAATATCCAAGCAGCCTGACACACTCGAGTCAGCCAGAGAACACCGTATCGATTTAAGGCTTTTAGAATTTCGAGCCGAATTTCATCATCGCCAACAGCCTTGCCGGATTTTAGCGATTTTATTGCTAAATGGACCTCTTCTGCTGTGAGACTAGTCATTGCTCCGATCTACACCTCTTGGATGTCCACAACTGCTGGGCCACCCAGGTTAAGAAGGCCTCAAAGTATTCCCTCCATCTGTGGAGGATATCCTTCTCGGTTGTTAAAAGTGCATCATCAGAAGTCTTAATTGCCCTTGCTGTGCACGATTTCCTCCCTCGAAGGCGGCTTATGGTCTGCCAGAATACTTTGTTTGCATTTGCGTAGGATGAGTCCAATCTTTCTCCAAAGAATTCCCAAGCCTTCTGCTTTGCTGTCTTTACTGCCTCAGAAGCAGCTTTTCGTGCCTCAGCATACCGCAAACTCATCTCAGGTGACCTGACCCTAAGCCATGTTAGGTAGGACTCCTTTTTTTCCCGGACAGTTTTTTGGACTTCTTGGTTCCACCAAGGTGTCTTTTTCTCACTCCTCGTTGCTACGCCGAGCTGCTTTCTGCCACGGCATGAGAGTGCAGAGGCAGTGACAGCTTCCACTCCTCCTCAACATAACCCCAATAATGTTCTAAAATGAAAACTATAACAAATGTTATGTCTTTAATTGTAATGTCCATATATTTAAAGATTATTTAGACGGAGTAAACACGATAAGCACTACGAACACTCTACTACTGGCGCAAACTGTACATGAACAACAGGAGAACTGTTGTTCATGTACAGTTCGGAATAGTAGCCGCATTACGCTAATAGCTCGCATCTCACTATGACGTCCATGTGTTTGCATGCGTAGCAAATATTAGCAATATGACACTGTGGTAAACACAGTGCTACTAGCGTCCTTCACCTTCCTAAGTGCTACAAGATGAATTATTATTATTTTTCATACAAAATAAGATAATTGTATGGGATTGTCGATGATAAAATTAAATATTACAAGCAAATATAAATAAATTAATAAATATATTTATATATCGAGAAAATTTGGAGGTGCTGCAGTTCCACAGTACCTATGCACCGGCCGGTTCTGCCAATGAATATTCTGAACAACTCAACCATAAAAATTCTCTTCCGAAATAACATTTTGATTTTGATTTCTTATAGCAGTAATGCTAGCAAAACTAGCTGGCATTACTCGAGCCTCAACTGAATGTTTTTAATAAACTGAGTATGACAGTTCCTGAATTAATTCATTTTTCTCCGCTTTATTTCTCAGATTCTAACATACTTAAACAAATCATTTCTTATTAAGAAATATCTAGAACATCCCATCTCAGTCTTAGAATGTAAATTCAAAATATTTATTCCGACATTTTCATATTGATGTGACAGAATGGGGAAGTTTTAGTTCCGGAAAATTAGAATTTGGGCCTCGAATACTGATGGGACCTGATACTTGTCAAATGCGGATTATATAAAATCATATAAAACACGATGAAAGGGATGAAGGTAATGTTATGTTTATCTGTAAGAGTAGAGGATAAATAGCTGAATAAAAGCAAATACTACTGGTAATGACAAATACGTTCGGAATAGTGCGGTGTAAGAAGAAGCTTCAGAGTGGGTAAGAAATCACTGAAGGTAATCAGGATGTTGGACTACTTCACAGCAGATGGTACAAAATGTAGAAATGTTTGAGTTGGTCGTTTTGGAATTATAAATAGGCATCTCGGGCTATGGTAATGATGTGTACTATGTGTTACTAACTGTGATCTGGCCGGTTTTCTTTTTTGCACGATAAAACACACACACACACACACACACACACACACACACACACACACACACACACACACACACACACACACACACACACACACACACACACACACACACACACACACACACACACACACACACACACACAAACTGGTAAAAAAATGGTAAGAAAACAGTTAGCTTTTAATGGATGAATCAGTCTAATAATTGGCATCGCTTTACTGTGTGTGTGTGTGTGTTAGATTCCGATTTAAATATTATCATAATCTACGGCAATTCTATGGAGAAAGGATGAAATTATTTTATGTAGATCGGAGATCATTAGAATGTTATTTGATTATGTTTGCATGGAATTTGAAAGAAATTCTGAGATGTTTAGGATGGGACATAGTTTGAAACTGGGGTTATTTAAAAGACTATAGAAGAAGTTTTAGCTGTAAATTTCAGATATAAATCAAATCCTAAAAGTTTACAATGGATGAAATTCATTCATATTAAACGGCTATACATCAGGGTTAATCTATCCACATTTGACCAACATCAATGAATCTCTGAAATTGGAAACAGTACTCTCTGATTAGAAATTTGAAAGAATGAATTCATAAGGGTGGTTTATCGCATAAAGAGAATAATTATAAACTAGATAATCTTATTAGTATTATAGACAACGCGAGCACACCCCACCTCAACACCACCAGAGTTAAAGATCGGTACTATCAACATAAGAAGGTCTGAATGGCAAAGAAATGGAGCTAGCTGAGAAATTAGATAAGTACCAGATCGACATAATAGGGGTGACTGAAACAAAAAAGACAAAAACTGGTGAGATCTTTCTGATGAATAAATGCAAAATATTATATTCAAGCAATAACAATCGAGGAAAAGGAGTAGCTATAGTATTCAACACTAAATATGAGGCTAATCTTCTTGAATTGTAGTCAATATCACATAGAATTATGTGGGCAAATATCAGAATGGGGAACTGGACAATGAGATTTATTTCTACCTATGGTCCCACAGAAGGGTCTACTAAGGTAGAAGTAGAGGAATTTTTTGATGCTTTAGAAAAAGCAACTGGCACAATGAAAAAGGAAAAGTTAGTCCTTGTTGGGAATCTGAATAGCAGAGTAGGAAATGATTGTCAGACATACAAAAATATTTTGGAAAAATTTGGAGAAAAGAACAAAGCTAATAATAATGTCAAATACCTGTTGGATTTCTGCTCAGGACATGGACTGGTTATTACTAACACCATGTTCCAACATAAAAATGTGCACAACTTCACATGTGCACCTGTGAACAAGTGAATTTGCAACGGATAAGAAAAGTCTCATTGGCTATGTTATTGTTGATAGTGATGTTTTCTCCCTGGTAAAAGGACACCGGAGTGTACAGAGGATTTGAAATTAGAAGCAATCACTATTTAGTCTTGAGCAGGATAAAATTGAATTTCATATTGAAAAGAATAATATGTAAGAAAGTTTTAAAGCGAATAAAAGTTGAGCAGCTCTCAAATATGAACTGTAGACTAACATACACAAAGATTATTGAAGAAAAAATGAAAGAGTTTGAGAACAGGAACCAAACCGTGGAGATTCAGTGGCAAGCAGTGAAGAAAACCTTGATTGATACAGCCAGAGAGGCATGTGGTGAGGTAGTCTGCAAGTCTGCAAGGAACTGCATGGTGTACACAGGAAGTTAAAGAGGCAGTGAAGGAAAATAAGAAAACATATCACAAGGTTCCTGGAAAATAAGTCAGCTTGTGCTCCTAGAGAATACAGACAAATGCAAGAAAGCTAAACACTGTGTAAAACTAGCTAAACAAAAGTCATGGAAGGACTTTGGCAAGAACATAGAAAATAAATATCAAGAAGGTGATAAGATATTCTGGAGGTTGTTGAAGAAGCTTAGAAATGGAGGAAAGAGTGCTGTAAAAGGAGGTAGAGATGATAAAGGTGACATGAAAACGGAAGAAAAAGATATCCTTGAAATATCTGTGCTATCACTGCTTGTTTCATTTAGTAATTACTTCGAAAAATTGCTAAATGAAACAAGCAGTGATAGCACAGTGGTAAAAGAACACTGAATAGGCATACAGTCAGGAATACATATCCATACTTAAAGTAGAAAAAGCCATCAAAGGCTTGAAATGTGGAAAGGTAGCATGAGTAGATGATATTCGATCAGAAATGCTGAAGTATGGAGGTATAAAAGTCTTACAGTGGCTGCACTGCATAGTTCAGAAGGCGTGGACAGAGGGACGAATTCCCGATGATTGGAGTAGAGCTCTCATAGTACCCATATATAAAAATGGAAATAAAACTGAATGTGAGAATCACAGAGGCATTTCCCTACTGAGTGTTTCTGGCAAGATTTATGCCAGTATACTTGAGAAACGGTTGAGAAGAATTGTGGAAGAAAAGCTTGGTGAAGAACAAGCTGAATTCAGGTCAAATAGAAGCTGTCCGGATCAGATCTTCACTTTACGACAAATATTTGAGAAAGCATAGGAATATAACAAAGATCTGTATTTAAGTTTTGTCAATCTGGAAAAGGCATATGACAAGGTGCCAAGAGGGAAGCTATTCAATACTCTACAGTTGTATGGTGTCAATGGGGTATTATATCGAGCAATACTTGGTCTTTATTTGAGTTGTAAGTCAGCAGTTAGAATTGAAGGAAGTACAGGAAGATGGTTTAATGTTAAATCTGGTGTGAAACAAGGATGTACATTATCCCCTCTGTTATTAATTATCTATATGGATCACATTATGAAGGAAAATGGTATTAAACATGATATCAGAATTGGAGGTGTTAATATCAGCTCTTTGCTTTATGCGGATGATGTTATACTTCTAAATATATCCGCTACAAGTTTGCAAGATTCCCTGACTAAATTGAATAACCGTTGTAATAGATATGGTATGAATGTCAGCATTAAAAAGACAAAGACAATGAAAATAGGTAGAATTGTTGAAAATGTCAACTGTAATAATTAAGGGGATACAAATCCCTTGTTGTTCAACTGCCAGTAAGCAAAACTCTAAGATCGAGGTAATACTGTAATTACATTATGAGGATAGAACAACAAGGGATTTGTATTCCCTTAATTATTATTAAGGATGTCAGAAAAATAGCCGTTTATTTTCAATTTATGTTATAATATACAAACACACCTTTATTTCATTCGTATAGTAAAGGTATGTAAGTTTTTTTTCACTTAAACCTTGTTATCTTCCAGGTCTACCTACTCACTGATGAGACCTCAAAAAAGGTTGAAACCGGTCTGGGTAGTGACCTCTCCTCATAATGTAATTACAGTATTACATCCCCTAGGGGCTGAGTTTTTACATTATTCGAAAATATCAAGTATAGTGAGGAAGCTTGCTCCACCTTTGATTCGAGTTGGCTTGGTGTTGTGCTACCAAGTGGTCATTTACACTTGGATTCGACGATGGTTTTTCGATATATATATATATATATATGAAACTCGTAGATTCGTAGTTCTCGATCTTAGAGATTTGCTTACTGGCAGTTGAACAACAAGGGATTTGTATCCCCTTAATTATTATTAAGGATGCCAGAAAAATAGCCATTTGGCTCTCAATTAATGTTATAAATGTCAATTGTGTTGTGAACGGGGAACCTGTAGAACAAGTAAAACATTTCAGCTACTTAGGCACGATTTTTAGTGAAGATGATAAATTAAATATGGAAATAGACAATAGAATCAACAAAGCTGGTATGATAGGAAGTCATTTGAATAAATTCATATGGAATAAGAGAGAATTTAATCGGATCACTAAATTAGCTGTATACAAGACAGTGTTCAAACCAGTTTTAACTTATGGATCTGAGAGCTGGATCAGAAGTAAAACACTTCACCAAAGACTAGAGAATCTTGAGAAATATTAGAGGCGTGAACAGATGGCATCAATGGCAATATCATATTAAAAACGAGGATATTAGGAAAGAACTTGACATTGTCAGCATCCAGAAATGCGTTAGCAGAGCTAATCTCAGGTGGTTTGGTCACTTAAACAGAATGGGCGAAGAAAGATTAGCAAAACAAGTGTTCTCTGCCAGGTTGGCAAGAAAAAGGCCACCCAGAGGAAGACCAAGATACAGGTGGATTGATACGGTACAAAGTACCTTAGACGACAGAAATATAAGATCTGACAATGTTGGAGTCTTGACAAGTAACAGACTGATTTGGAGGGAAATTGTAGATAGGAAGTTAGTAATGATGTAACTTTTTCATGTAGTACTATCATATCCTCTACACCCCTTGAGGGTACATGTCAGGAATTTGATGATGATGATGACAACGCGATGAAATAATTAATTAGAATCAGTATCCAGGATGATCCGGGATGTACTTTTTTAGTATTTTTAAGATTACTCGAGGAATAAGGTACAACATGGTTTCGAAGGGAGGATCGACAAATCTACTCATTTTTATGAAAATCGTTGATGGAAACAGATCACGGTAATGATTGTCATGTGATTTATTCGTTTTCTATCGACGATTTTCATAAAAATTAGTAGATTTGTCGATCCTCTCAGAGACTGCTGAAAGCGTTCCAAGTAAAAACCTGCCGAATAAAATACACAGGAATTTATGATTACTAAGTGAGTGAATAAATTGACATATAGAAGAGAGAAAGTAAAGTTTAGACGGCAGTATTCTCAAGAGGCAAGTGGTTAAGTACGGGGTATTCATGGGTTCGGTTTAAGGACCTTGTTTAATATAATTCATAAATGATTTGGGTTGAAATACTAAGAGTAATATTTTTCTTCGTTGATTACGTGAAGCTGGGAAAAATAATCAATTCTTCGGACAACCTCAAGTTCTTTGCATAGCAATCATAAAAGATTGGAGTGGACATGAATGTAGTATTTAATATTCGTTGTCAACAAATGTAAGTATATGCTAGCTGGCAAGAAGGCAGTATTAGATGAGCATAGCTTGAATGGCCAAGCTTTAGAAAGAGTTAATGACATGAGGAATTGGGTATTCGGGTTGATAGGACCAACCCTGAGCCACCATACTCTGTCAGTTTCGATGACGTCTCTGGTTGAAGAAATCTAGGTTCGAATCATGTTTAGGACTCAAAGAACCTTTATCAAATTTATCAAATGAATGTGAGCTTCATAAGGCAGTGGCAGGATTTTTTCTCCCGGTAAGTCGATTTTTTTTTGTCCTATAAACCGACCAGGAGAATAAATGTATATATTTAGACATAAGCCTTACCATCGAATCATAATATTTTCTATATTAAGCAAATATATAATTGTTTATTTATTTATCGTTTCTTTAACAGCACTGGATTAGTCTCAGACTGTGGAGTTGTTTTCCTCCGAGTGCTCCGGTTTTCCCTCACAAACACAAAACCTATGTTGAAAACATTTGACAGTATTCATATCGATTGTAAAAGTGACACGTATGACTTTGGGTAATTCGTGAGTTTAAGGCAGCTGTCAATCAACCTAAGATGGACACAGGTCTCCTACTGGAAGGCTGATGATAATTAGTGAGGTTTTTGGGTTGTGTAGCTCAGTGGATGTGGCGTTTGCCAACCACCGCGCTTGGCCGCACGAAGGAAGACTTGGTTTCGAGTCTAGTCGGCGACTAGAGGAAATTTTTCTAAGCCTTTTTTCGACCGGTTCCCGAGTTAGTCGATCTCTGGCACGGGCAAGCAGGTTTTTCCTCCCGGAAACTCGGGTTTTTCGTCCTGTAAACTCAAGAAAATCGACCGTAGAACCCACATTATTTCAGACATTAAATATATTGTGTTAGGGTTAGGGACCACGAGATGGCGGCACATTTGAGCCGTCCCTCTTCACTGAGTACCGCTTAATTAGTGATAGCCTTGGGCCATCTATCTCTGATTGGTACCAGTGGAGATTGAACTGCCCACTCAATCTCCAAAAGTTAGATAGGGCTAAATGGCCTCGCCTACTCCCCGTATAAGGAGAATAAAAAGGCGTTAGCCGATTTTTTTTTTTTTTTTTTTTTTTTTTGTTTTAAACTGGAATTGTGAAGATATCTGATATGCTACTTTTAGTTTCAGATTTGTTTATTTCATGTGAGAAAGTTTGTTCCTAAATGTATGGGACCTGTTGTAAGAGAAATTAGAACACAATTATCTGTGAAGTTGATTGACTGCTCTTCACGCCTGGAGGGAATCTAACCTAAGCCTTTTCAACAAGAGTAATGTCGCAACGTCCTCCAGATATTTCGTGGCTATGGTGTGGAATTGCATGTGTGTAGTATGAATATGTTAACCTGATGTTTTTAATTATTTGTCGATGCATTCACGATGGCTAGATGAAAATTGTTAGCGGATACAGGCTGGACACCCTTGCAGTTTAAGGTGTTTATTTCGAGCTTTCTATTCTCTATCGATTTTTAAAAAATCGACAAATGTACAAAAAAAAAAAAAAAAAAAAAAAGAAAGAAAATAAAAAGCGGGGAAGCCCATGTCTCTAGGACAAATGGTTCATGTGAATGTAAACAAAACAACATAAAATGGATCGCTTAATTAACAAAGTGGTCGTTACACGTAACCTGTGGCAATCTGCATAATAATCTTTATATACGAGATTAATTTAGATGGTACTTCAGTACAAAGCACTGGTGTCATTTGAGAAGTTAAAGCACGAACATTCCCTTTTAATCATGCAAAATTTAGAAGCAGTAACGTCAATTAAATTTGAGTAGAGAAGAACCGAACATTCGTTTTTATATATAAAATAAGCATACAACTGTTTTAATAAATTATATACTAATAACTATATTATTTGTTTTGTTATAATCAATTGTTATAAAGAAAAGGGAAGATAAGAAAGAAAATTAACAAAAAGTTTCCGAAAAATCTACCTACCTAATCCCGTAGGGGGTCGAACAGCTTGACTGTGGCACACATCAATAAAGCTAATTATTAGAATTACACATATCGAAACTTTTATCGTTTGAAGCATCGTTGACCTAGAAAAACAATTTTTTATAAGGAAATGACGAAATGTTATTATATATGAACAAATTTCTAATCTAACAGAAATGACTGGTATTAAAAATAAAATAAAAAACTAAATAAATAATTTTTTCCTTAAAACATGACTTGCTTTTCTTATCAGTGTGTTATACGAGTGTTATAAATGTGCTACTGTATATAAAAATTAAAAGCAATTTTGCTGTTAATTGTTTATATTTTTATTTATTTATTTTTAAATTAACCATCTTTACGGCCATTATGGATTAAATACGCATCCTCATACGCTTCGCATCCACCATATTTCAATGTAATATCAATGGTGTTACAATTTTAATATGCACTTCGCATCCATGATGACCTTGACGTCATAGACGTCTTGGCTGGTAGTGTGGTTAATGAATTATACATCTGTTCTAAGTCTTTGAACTCTAATTAAGCGTTTCCTCCTATTGTACAGCTGCGACCAAGACACGTGATATTATATACATGCTATATGATTCGTTCCTGTATTCAGAATGTAAATATGTTTTTTGTTTTATTTTCTATTACATATGTGAAGCCTTTATTCAAAAATTATGTCTTACATGGCATATCTCTCATGACAAATTTAGTGAAATATATAGGAATAACAAATTATATTTGGCTTTCTCTGATATGGGTGAAACCGTTATTCAAAAATTATGTCTAAAACAAAATGCATGTGTCTATTAAACAACTAGTAATTAATGCTGAGATTTTCGTACCACCCTTGAAGGCACCCTTTGGTCCCTAAGTGATGGCTTCTTGGGTTTCCTCTGTGGGTTACTTGGCTGAAGTAGCAATCATACAAGGCCATTGGCTGATAATATTGCCTACAGTTTATTTTTGGCGATGCAGTATTTATCAATGTCACGGAAGGATAGATTGCTGAAATGTTGTAAGAACTGAAAGCACATTAATTTTGCATTGATGGTCGAGTTTATATTTATTTATTTATTTATCCATTATTATTATTATTATAGAGGCAGTGTGCTAACAATATAGTCATGCCTTGTATCCTTAGCATTTAGTTCCCGTTTTTTGTTTAGATTTTTTTTTATAACCAAAGAGCGCTACCCATTTCCTAATCTCCAAAAATAATTAACATGTTGACTAAATTTTTATTAGAGAAATTTATTATTTATTTACTAAAGGAATTCAAAACTGATCTTAGAAGAACTTAACCCATCAGAAACAAAAGTGCTTAAGCAAGCATTTCGCTTCACCTAGAGAGTGGTGGTGAAATTCATAAAGACATATCTTAGTGGATTAGATTTACCGCCCACTTCTATATGTAACAGAAATTATATTAAGTTTAAGGGAGATAGTAAATCCCGTATTATTCTACAGTCGGGTACGAAACTCGGATCGAAATCCATCGAAATCCTAGAGTTTCATGCCGAAAAAACTATCGGCGAGCCCAAGTGTAAGTAATCACTTGGGTAGTACAACACCAGGGCAACTCGGAGCAAAAGGTGGAGCAAGCTCTGTCACTGTCCTTAATATTCTCTCATAATGTAAAACGCAGCTCTTAGGAGATGTATTACTGTTTTACATTATGAGAATTAACAGAAATTATATTATATATAATTTCTGTTACATCTTCAGGTGAGTTACGTCAAGGCGATATTTTGATCGTTTTTTTTTTAATTAAAACGCTTTTTTATAGTCATCATAAACTATTATTAAATGGAAAAAGTAATATTTTCTTAAGGATTACGCTCCTTTAAAAGTGGCTAATGGCTTTTACTAGGAAGCTGTAAGAAGATTCTCTGTTAATGGAAGTGGTGTTGCATGGAAAAATGTTAACAGAAGAATCTCGTAGGATTGCATTCATTTCTTTCAATATACATTACTGGGATCTTAACTTTATAGCAATTTCTGGCTACTAAAGGACTTGCGATGAGTAGTTCCGCTCGGTATATCCGTGTAGCCAGTTTCCATAAACAGGGTTCTGGCGAGTACTGCCTTACACAAAAGAAGCATATTTAGATGGATGTTTTTCATCCTCTGGTTAAACAGCATCATCATCTTGCTTATTGGAAGCCTGGAGTGGCCTGCTTTCGTGTTTCATCTTTATATCAAGAACTGCGATCTGCCGCACTGTCCTCAAATGCAGTGATATCCTCGAATGCGAGCGGATCTGGATCCCTGCACAGCCTATCGAGCATGTGCGTAAAGGATATCACCCACGATGCATGGGAGAAGAGAGAGAGAGAGAGAGAGAGAGAGATGACAGAAACTGGATCCCTCGATATAAAAAATTAATGGTTTATAATGTCATTAGCAAAGCTATAAGTAAGACTTCAAATCTTATTTACAGCTTTGCCGATGACAGCATAAACCATTCCTCTTCCAAACCTTCATTTAGCAGCTTCGGAAGATTTTGTAACTTATTTGGGTTCATAAACCTTAATACAGGTTGTTAAATTGATACAAGTATTTTGGTGCTCTGATGTTCAAGCATTCTTCTGCCAAAATAACAGCCGAGTGATGGTAATTTCAACCGAAATTACCGCCCTGCAAGCCTACATGCCTAAAGGAAGACTGGTCCAATATTCCTATTGATCGCTATCGTACGCTTGTGGAAAGTATGCCCCGTAGAATTGCTGCAGTCATCGCAGCAAAAGGAGGTTTTACGGTCCTACATCTTATTAAAGTGAAAGCCATGGCTGTTTGTTCCTCGCACTATGGTGTCCGCTAACTTCTTTCTTCTTTTAAGTGTATATTATAAAGAGAATTCCAACATCTTATTTTAAGACATTTTTATAAGGGAGGGTGGGGATTTGTTTAAGGACAACAAAACATCAAGCCAGCTTATGATTATCATGAATCTTCCATTCTTTCAATAAGCTTATTTCAATTCATATTGTTGTTCTGTTCTTCTGTTGATGTATAACATCAACAGAAGTAAGTTCAATGTAGTTCAATGCTTCTGGATGTTTACCAACTATTTCTAACTATATGGCAGACTTTTCCACTGAATATATCAGAAATGATCTAACTAACTGATTTATATATTTGATTTATATATTTCTGCATTAGACTGTTTAAACAGTCTGAGGTTTTATTAGTTTTAATACCTATGATCGTACTTGCCTTGGTACTACATGAAATTCGTTATTTGTTCTATCGTCTTATTTACTTCTGATTTGCATAGTATGAGTTGTGGGCAGATGGCCGTGCGTCTGACATCAAATACTTTTTCTACTTATTCTAAAAAAAGTATACACCAATTTTTGTAAGTTATTTTTATATCCTGCAAGGAGTACGTCATCGTCTAAAACATCATATCCCATCCCCATTTTCTGATTCCTAACTGTTTATTAACACCGATAATTCTTTATAAGCTCATCCATCATAAGATTAAATAGACGACTAAGTGAGCAGTCCTATCTAATTCTGATTTTTCCCAAATAGTTCTCCAGTTTCTAGTATAAACGAGTTGTTGTTACATATCTCTGTAATGGGCTTGATCAGTCATTTGATCGATCAATATTTCAATGATCAGTCTTGAGATCTTGAAATAAAATTTTAGATTCATATACATACTGCTGTGGAATTAGATGGGATACAGTTAGGAATCGAGTACTAAGGTACTACCTTAGTACTCGGTAAAGTCCCAAGAGAAAAGAAAGAGATAAAATAGTACCGTTGTGCAGAGGAGGCTCGAAGATTGCAATAGTAAATCAGAGAGCAATCGGTCTCTCTGGGAGTGGTAGCAAAAGTATTGGAAAAGTTGATTCAAGACAGAATTCAGGAATGGGTTGATAAGAATATGACACTCTGTGGGAGGAGAGGGGCATGGTTTTGTGTAAGGTAGGCTAATTCGTAGTAATTAACTTTTTAAAACAGAGTAATCGACTTCGATAAAGGGAACGGCTACATTATGATACTGCTAGCTTTCGCAAAGGCATCCAGCAAGATGCTACATGAAACTCAGTTACGCAAATTAAGACAATGAGAATGTATATAAAATTAATAACACAGATACGAGGGCGGGTGATGGACAGATACCAAAGAGTAGTATATGGATATGCAGAATCCAAGGGAAAACAGGTAACTAACGATTTGTCATAAGGCCCTGTGCTTGTACCATTATTATTTGATTTGTACATAAATGATATGGGGAATGATCTGAAAGGAAGTATTCAGATCTTTACTGATGATGCAAAATTGGATAGCATAATAGTTAACTAAGTGATGTAGAAAGTTTGCAGGATGATTTAAACAAGCTAACACTATTGGGAAAAAGATAATAGGTGCGAATTTAATGTGAAAAAGTGTAAAGTGATGTGCCTTATTTCAGGATGAAAAGATTACAAGTTGTGTACTACATTGATGGGACTGTACTCCAGGAAACCGATTATGCTAAAGATTAGAGGATGTTGGTGGATAGGGAGTTGAAGTTCGGAGAACATATTATAAAAGTGAACTCATGGGATTACTTGATTACTGAAGAGCACAACAAGCAAAAAAAGGAAGTTATCATCCTCTTTATAAGTCATATCTGGGTTAGTGTGCAGATGTCTGATCACCTGGGTTTCTTAGGGATGATGAAGTGGTGGAGAGGATCCAGAGGCGAGTGACCAGTGAAATGCTCCCAATGACGATCGATTGGGAGCATTCCAAAGATTTGGGTTGCAAAAGTTGATTGATAGGCGGAAAATAGAAATATTTAAGTTACTGAAAGGATCATATAGGATTGATGCTAAGTAAATGTTTCAGCACTTGACTAGAAGGGGTAGAATAAGAGGTCATCGCTGGAAATTGAGAGAGAGTGGGATCAACAAGGGTGTGAGAACTAGATTTTTCGCTTTGATAGTGATGAATGAGTGGAATAGGATCAATATGATAGTTCATTAAGAAATGAGGGTTATTTTTTATCGTCATCATATGCATGTATATTATGTTTATCAACTGTATGTGCTCACCCGCCAGTTTCTGTTTTAAGAAAAAAATAAGTAAAAATGGGATTCACTGCAATTTCTGTAACTGTTGGCTGCTGGATGAACACCACTCACATTAATAATAATAAAAGAAAACAGTGTCAAAAGAGTCCAGAATTTATACAAATAGTGTAATAAAAGTTTCATTTGTATTAATGAGTTTAAAATGAATAACAGAAGCCATTCTGTTATCTGCCTTACGTGAGCTTGAAGGGAAGGTTTACTTTGAATCAGGTAACTAGGGAAAGGTGCGGTGCTAAAACATACGAGAACTCAGAACACATATCATGGTTCGAACTGAAGATGTATTGCAAATACAGAGAGAGAGAGAGAGAGAGAGAGAGAGAGAGAGAGAGAGAGAGAGAGAGAGAGAGAGAGAAAGAGAGGCTGCAATGACAATACTTATCCCTCCCCTCCCCAATAATAGCTCTGAGTAGTAGGAAATTAATTTACAAGATGTGCTGTGCATATCAAATGCAATCGCAGATGATCACTTTCACAGCTTTAGTTACTCGAATTAAACACCAGATTCCAGAGGAATATGAAACATCTTCACGTTAATCCACATGGCTTCATTATACGGAGATGCCGAGCACTCTCCATCTATTTTGTTATTCGGCGTAATAATGGAATGATTTCCAACAAGCTTATACCACGAAATTCATTCTGGTTGGCAATAGAATTCATCCAGGTGACAGAGGGTGAAAGAAGTGAACAAGGAAGAACTCGTAATACTTCAAAGCGTCTTGAGTGCAGTTGAAGCGATGTCGGACAAAATGGTCTTCACTGACTTGGAAGCAAATATGGAAAGAGTCCTGTAAAATATTCTTATATCTCAGATAATAAGATATCGAGATATATTTGCTTATTATAGCTACTTTCATAGGCAAGGTCTCTTTATTCTTTCAAAGTCTCTGGACTACACAGTATTCAAACTACCTATTCTTTTACTCGAGGCACCAATCTCAAGGACCGAACTAACCTGGGATGATGGAACCCATCAAATACGTTATTTTCCGTGGAAGAATCATGGCCCGTGTTTTTACTTTTAAGATCAAATAAACAACAGTTCTCTGATGGCTGCACAAAATCAAATTAACTATATCCATTCAAATGGCAGTGGTGGTGGATTAAGTGAAATGGTACGGGAATTTTCCGTTAAACGTAAAAATCGTGAACCTGTAGACATGCTTTTTTTTTTGTTTATTTGTGTAGGGTTACGCAAATTAAACATCTAAAATAAGTATTACTATTGAAACATTGAAGTAACATATGTTAATAAAACAAAAAGAAAATTAAAAAAAAAGTTATTTATCAATGACTATTCTTCCAATTAAATCGTCGTTTCTAAAATTAATTTGAATCTCACTAGCTTTTGAAAGTACGAAACTGGTAACTCGCTTGTACAAATGCGGGAGATTATTTTTTTCCAAAGAACAAAGATTACTGTATATGGGAAACGATTCTATCCTAGAGAAATTAAACAGTGATGCTAACCGTTGACGCTGAGTGTTGAAAACATAATTATTGATGATGTACCTGAAAACAGTAGAATTTTATGATAAAATTCCTAAATACTCCTTCGCCTACAGTCTACCACTATATAAATATAGTCTGAAGATCGGCTGCATTGTTATGCCGTTTAGAACTTCAATAATAAACATGATACTTTCTATTCTATATATATATTTAATTTCTACTTTCTATTTTCTACTTATCAACGACAAATTTCTTTTACATTAAAGCAGTTGCAAAAAAAAAAAAAAGTGTTAACTTTCCAGTCGCGGCAATTTATCCAACCTATACGAAGACACAAGCCATAAATTATAGCTGCAGTACATACATCAAACAAATCAAAATCAGTTCTATGTTCAACTGTTGTGATGATGAATGATATCGCTATGCTAATCATGGCATTCAGAATCGCATCACTAAATAATCATCTACGATGATTGCAATTTTCTTATTTGTTATCTGGTGTTATACGAGCATTCTTGAATGCGAGTATGCCTTCTTGTGTACATCAAAAGCTATTGTAAACAGTCAGTTTCTGCTATTTTAAAGTTCGCTATATTTTTGAAACTCTTTTAAAATTTGCGCGTGTTGAAGCGATTCTATCATTTCGTCCCTTTGTCATTTTCGAAACGAAATAGCCAGAAAAAAAAAAAAAGAGGATACGATTGTGTTAAATTTTCTACTTACCTGCTTACGAAGTGAACACTATATTCCAAGAGAAGCAGAGCATGGATTGGAAGAGCCGCTCCTATAGCTGGAGACGATCTCTTCTTCCCAAAAAGAGGCTAAACCAAACGCACTGTTGCTCAGTGATACGAGAGCGCACGTTTGACCTGACTTGTCTTTTATACGCACCAACAATCTCGAATTTCTTTCCTACTCCCAGTCCCAGTGCGTACAAACTTGGGCCTATTGCTCCACTTGTATTGTTACGTCATTGACCCTCACCTAGTAGGTACAGCTTCCCGAAAGATGACGGTCATCGCTCTCGGGTGTATGCAAAGAATGAAGCCTTCGAGGCACAAGTTAACCTCCAGTCGGTCGTCCTCAAGACTTATATTGGAGCTTTCGCACACAAGTTTGAATTCTAGGAAGTCGAGTGCACAAGGACAAGCTTCAATGGCTATTTCACTCGCTGACAATTACGTTTCAGGCTCATCTAGAACTGAAAGGCCACCTTGAAGACTTTATTGTGTTGCTACTAACAAAGCCTGTTAGTACTTCTGTGAGCCTCCAGGCATAAATTATTTGTTACCCTTTTATATACATATTATTTTTGAGTTAATAATTAGAACATTTTGCATTAAGTGTTATCTTGCAAAGCAGTTCAAGTATAAAGTAAAAAGCCTAAAAAGTTCATAAAAACAATGAATTCCCAATAAATAAAGATGGCCCTGCCAAAAAAAAAAAAAAAAATCGTATTAACTATGATTTTTTTTTTACATACGTCTCATTCAATAAAGTGTAATTCTATAGTATCAGTGCTGTGACTGGGCTAAGTGCTTTTTTTTTTTTTAAATCTATTTTGTACATCATCCGGATACCACGCTGTAGAGACCAAACATGGAACTTTTTCAGCCGCTTTAGGTCTCCCAATAAGCAAGATTGTGGTCTCATACCAGGCGATAAAATTCATCTTTCCCCTAAAAATATTTACAGACATGATGCCCACGAAAGAATTCTAACAAGCAGGTGTGTTAATTACAGAGCGAGTATACTTGAACCACTCGGCCAACTAGGCAATTGCCAGGCTTATCTGTAGAAGGAATTCCCATTAAAGTAACTGGATGATGTTTGAAATACATAAAATCTCAAAAATATCCAAACTTTGATTGTGCGCGAGGGAGTTAAAAATTAAAGTTGATCCGTTTTATTTTGATGAAGTTGGTTTCAAAAAAAAGATGGATTTAAATATATATTAATTAGCAACATGTTCATTTTATGTATTCGTGTGGGGTTCCCCCGTTCCTCGACCGCCCCCTAAGGAACTGGTTGAGCCCTCCTAGTGAGGGATTAAGTATGTATTTTAAGAGTGTAGATCTGTGTATGTTCACAGGACGGTTCGCATGTTCTGAAGGACGAAAAACCCGACTTTTCAGGTGAAAAAACCCTCTACCTCCGTATGAGACCGGCTAACTCACCTTTAGTCAAAAGAGACCAGATAAAGGTTCCTCACATCATGGACGGGAATCGAACCCAGGTCTTTCCAACCAAAGGGCTTTGTCTGTACCGACTGAGATATGGATCCTTTCTGGTGTGTGTGTGTGTGTGTGTGTGTGTGTGTGTGTGTGTGTGTGTGTGTGTGTGTGTGTGTGTGTGTGTGTGTGTGTGTGTGTGTGTTTCGAAGACCTTTAATTTGTTATTTTTAAAGATGGCACAATGAATGATGAAAATTGGATCTGCAGAATCGCCATAGCTTAAGTGATATAACAGGTGAATTAAGGAGAGAATAAAATATGATCAAAAAAGATTTTTGCATTCTCAACAACAATAAAAAATATGCCAAATTCCTCTACATTTTTCTTCCATTTGGAATGATCCATTTGTCCATTATGAAGTGCTTCAGGGATTTATTACACGTGCACGTTAATACCGTCTCGAGAAACCAAACGATTGAAGGTCGGCCATCGACATCACGTAAGTACAAGAATCTGTTCAGTAGACAATGTACGCATTTTATCGAGCTGGCAATCTTCACTCATTTATTTATTTTTCTATTTATTGCTACTTTGTTTCCTGCGAAGTTTTAACTTGATATTAAGAACTTTAAGAGTCTTACATAAGTTTATTCAGGGGGGGGGGGTCACGTGTTCACGTACAGAATACAGGATATATGAAAAAACGCATTAATATGCTGATATTTTATTCTTGTAATGATTCTGCAAACATGTAGCCCTTCTAACATTCGGTGTTTGCTTTGTTAATAGTACTCCGCGCAGGCACAAGGTTAAGAAACTATTAGCGCCGTATGCAAAAGTTTCCTAAGAGCGATGAACGATGAAGTCAAAGGACGTCTTAACTTTTAAAATTTGGCTTTCAGTTTTATGATCAGTTATAAAACAGTAACAAAATTCAGTAAAATAAAGAAATCCACTAAAATGGCGGCGATAAACAACAAAACAAGAAACGTCGTTTTGTCATTTTGTTATACACAGACATGTACACTTTCCAGTTACTTAAAGATGTATCATCCTTAAGGGCGATATCTGGGAGGGAAGAAAATGTGACACTTTTTGAAGCAAATGATGTGACGTCACAACTTTCGAAGCATTAGCTGAGAGAGTTTTTTTTTTTTTTTTTAGATCAAAAACACAGCAACAAACGTATTTTAAAAAGCTTAAAAACCATTTTTACAGAACAAACATGCGGTTACTGATTTATCTTAAGATATCAAAATATGGTAGTGTTCGTGTGTGCTTATTAATGCTAATATAATTACAAGACATAATGAAATTACTCCACACGTTAATTACGTAAGGAAAAAAAAGCAAAACTGTAATTTCAGTATCGTTTAATGTAAACATTTTAATTATGCTAGCATTAACAATAATCCCATCGTACGAGGATCATTTTCGGATGTTGGTTTTTGGTAAGTTACATTTTGAAGCTTTCAAACTAACGAACAAGCTTCATATATAACTTACCTTTTATCAGTTATAGTAACTGTCATGATATGGCATAGCAGTTACTATAACTGATCTTATTCCTAATTTTTCCCAAATTAAAGAAACCATCGTTCCACAAATTCTAATTTCGTTTATTTACGTGCTACTAAATTCTTACTTACTAACCCGCTCTTTCATGCCTCTGGCGGGATTTGAATCCGCAGCTTTTTTGCTGCAGAGCGGATACGCTAACCGCTCAACCAACTTGAAGTGTCTTTGAGAACGTTATCAGAATCGCTAATTTTGGACAAGTCGGATTTAGCATGACATCTGCGATCCCCACCATTTCTTCTAGAAGAAGGTTTCATTCCCAAACCCCAATGAGGTATGGGAGTGACCATACGACATCATAATGACGTCACGTGTGAATAATGAACTAAGAATCTTTAAATCCACTGTTATATGGTCCATAAACAAATCGAGCCTTGGCCTCCTGGATTTGTTGCCTCTAACCCTGTTTGTCCAGGACCTTACTTCTGCAGTTTGGAAACTGCAGTATGATGTTGCTGTTTGAATAATGGTATCTATCCATCTTGTTCTTGGATTTCCACTTGATCTTTTACCAATAATTACACTATTTATAATCTTCTTAAGAATGCTGCCATCTTTCTTAGGAAAAACATGTTCTGCCCACTGCAATTTTTTGAATTTGATTACACTAGATATTGTGGATTCTTTATAAAGTTGACATAACTCATGGTTGTATTTGATCCTTCAAAGACCATTATCATTCACTAGGCCAAATATTTTTCTAAAAATTTTCCTTTCAAAAGCTGAAATCAGATTCTCCAATCTTGCTATAAATATGCAGGTTTCACACCATAGATAACAAGTGGATGATATTCATTGGAAGAAGTCTTCGAATGAATACTTTTTGAACTGAGTACACATGAGAGAAAATAAAAAGCCTACTTACCTCTTTATGTTTGATTCTGCACTTCTTCCATCTCATGTGGTTAGGTTGTGATCATTACTTCTAAATATTTGAATTGTTCTACTTTTGCTATTTCAAGGTTGCCAATTTTCACACTTCTATCAATAAATTAATCCTACCTAGTATTAAAAAAAGGAGAATATTAAAAATGATATCGGGATTGAGGAATACTGATTATGAAGATAGACTGAGGATTTGTAGACTGCAGACACAATCAAGAATAATTAAACAAACCTTCTGAAACGGTCATATAGGATATCTGTAGATGGAATTTTTCATTTTATGGAGGGTGAGATAAGGACGAGAGGGCTAACTTGGAAGTTAAGAATGAATGCCGTCAAGAATGGGGTGAGAGCTAGATTTTCTCTTATAGAGTGGGGCATATCTGGAACGGACTTCCATTGTATGTGGTGTGTGCAAGTAGTGTCAATGAATTCAAGAACAGGTATAGATAGTATGTGACCTCCCTCGATGAGTCCCTGACTGCTTGGAGGACTCTCTTAATAATAATAATAATAATAATAATAATAATAATAATAATAATAATAATAATACATTATTATTATCATCATTATAATCAAAAGTGGATTTTTTTAATTTAAATGTAATTAGTCAAAGCACGAAACTGTATAAATGTGTCCGAAAGTTTAAATTTAACTATAATTGTTTAAAATATTTAAATATTTATGTAAAGTTTGTATAAGCCTGTGTAGCTGAGTGGAAGTGGCGCTTGCGTCCTCTGCGCTTGGCTGCTTGAAGTTAGACCTAGGTTCTAGTCTAGTCGCTGACTGGAGGAACTTTTTCTAAGTTTATCTTCGACCGGTTCCCGAGTTAGTCGATCTCTGGCACAGGCAAGCGGGTTTTTCGTCCCGTAAACTCAAGAAAATCGACCGTAGTACTCACATTATTTCAGACAGTGACATATCTTGTTAGGGTTAGGTACCAAGAGATGGCAGCACTTGTTTGCCAGCCTCTTCATCGGTGGCTGCTATAATTAGTGATAGACATGGGCCAGCTCTCTCTGATTTGCTACCGGTGGAGATTGAACTGCCCACTCAGTCTCCAAAAGCTATAGGGTATAAAGGCCTCACCTACTCCTTATTAGGGAATAAAAGGCGTTTAGTTGATTTTTTTTTTTGTAAAGTTTGTAATATGATATAGAAAAAGAGACGAAGCAAAGATCTGGGACATTTTGTGAATAGGAAGTGACAAAGCATTCCGGGAACATTTTTATTTTTGATCGAGATCACTGGAATGTCACAGGTTTCGGTTAAAAATGTATCCAGTAGCCGAAATACTAATCAAAATGAAATAATAGCACAAAATTAACATTTATTAACAAACACGTCATTTAGCATAACTGATTTTTATTTATAGGTTATATGTTAATGATACCAATGTTACAAACCCATAAAATATAAACGGATAAATAATAAAACAATAGAACATAATTAAGTGCATTTTATATAAACAATACCACTATTGAATAAACTGCTTTCCCTCCCCCCCCCACACGCAAAATGCACATCTCATTCATGAAGCAGTTGTTAGCAAATTCCATGCTTAGTCTCTCGCGAGCGATTCACATGAAAAAAAAAAAAAAGAAAGAAAAGAAAGAAAAAAATCACATTTACCTTGGTCACATATTGACTGGCACTAGTTAAAAATAAATAAAATAAAATAAAATAAAAAAACTGAACAAGTTCTTCTAGGTGTTGATCCATAGCAGTTACCTACTAGAGGCTGTGTTGCTACCCTAATCAGCAAATATGTTTAAATTTAAAAAACTCTAGTCTTTTTACTTGCAAGATAACAACAGTGCAGGTTCAAAAGCTAAGTAGATGTATGAAAGTATAAACAGTTTTAAATGTTTACTGTATTATTCACTGTTGAGTAAGCCTTTTAAAAGTATGCGTTGAGTGTACACTTATAAGCAACTGTCAGTCATGCACAAAAATCCTTTTCAAGTTCAAAAACACATCGCTTCCCTTTCCTAGTAGAATTTTAAAAGCAATTATGCCTAGAAAGAATTATTTCAGCTTGCAGATCGCAGACTTTTATAAATTTATCAAAACTGTTGCATATTTAATGAGAATGCCTATCAAAAATGTAAATTAACGATCCACATCTTCAAAACTTGTAAATATTCTGTATAATAATAAACTTTGATATTGATTTAAAATATTATTATTATTTTTCAGTAACTGAAAAGTACAAACGATTAACAAAAAGGACTTCATATTCATCCTCAATATATATACATATTAAGATTGTATAATCCGTGTTAAAAACTCTGGAGTTTCCCTTTATAAACTGCAGCTATCGCAATTTCTATGGAACTGCAATACTTATTTACATTTTAACATCAACGAACCCTTTCTTTTGATATATCTCTTCCATATACAATTCTTTGATAACTACCAGATTTGATCATGTCAATCCACCATCATTCAATTCCTGTTCCCTGACATTTAAATGTGAATTTGCCTTGAGACAAATTATAAAATGCTTCTGCGACATCTAGTAATATCAAAATTAATACAATACAATAAATCTCTTTATTCGTAACTATTTTAGCTTTATTATGAAATATAACCAGACTAAAAGAAGTGTTTAACTAACGTCTGTTGAAGAGTAAGGTTTTGTGATGATGATGTCTTCTGCTCTTCAGCAAATGTCACAGTGACCCATCAACAAGTACAACAACAAAAAATTACATGATATGGGTCTGATAAGGTCGTTTTTATGATAACTGAACTGTGAAACTTGAAGTAAAAGCGTTCGTATCTACGCTTGTCTTTCTCAATACGCTATTCTATTATTGAAGCACGCGCACGCGCACACACACACACATATGTATATTATCTGAATGTTATTAATATGTGCTGAACTGGATAGCAGGCGGTGATGTCTTCCAGAAGGTCAACAAAACACAGTTTTGTATAGAACGGAAACTTTTTTTGTTGCTTCACCTATCACAATGAAGTTCACAATCAAGCTCTACTAACCACATTAAATAACAACTTTATTCCGGCAGACTACTGGAAATGCAAAACTTTATGCATGGTGGGAATGTTACAACTGAAAGAACATAAACCAATTCGTCACGAGGTAGGCCAATGCGACAATCTATCAGTTCACTACTACATGAATTTTTCAGGTCTCCGCTTCATTAGGAATATAAAAGTAAAATGACAGAATTATGATGTTCGAAATCAATTCTTGACAACAGAAAGTGATGTAACGCTGACATTACTAAGTAAGTTGTTTTTATATCACTCAATTTTAAGGTTTTCATTTTTATATTACTATAAAGTCGCAAAACACTTCATATTGATCATTTATTTTAGAGAGCATTTCACCGTTTGTTCTTTAATAAATAGAGTAAGTATATCTGCCCTAATTGGCCAAGTGGATAGCGTCTGTGCTCTCCAGCCAACATGATTCTTATCCAATTGTGGACACGGATGATTGTGAATATTTTAGGATGACAGATGGGTTCATCGCCTAGTATCAGACTAACCTCCCAGTGGACGCCTGAAGCGTGTTGAAAAATATACCGTGTTTAGTCTCAAGAGAAAGATAGTCCGCGCGGTTAGCCTAGTGGTTTTGCGCTTCGACCATATGCCTGGGGAAGGAGTGTCCCAGGTTCGATTCTCGTCGACGACGTGATGAACTTGAGGATCTTCGTCAGGCATAGCCAAGTTACCCGGTCTTGGGCAGTAGGGCTTTTTCCGCCAGTTCATCTGATGTTTTTCATCTCGCAAGCTTGCAAACCGGCCCCGTGAACATAAGCTTCTACAGTCAAAAATATCTACCCCCCCTCCCAGAAGCAGACTAGGCGACAGGTCGGCTGGGAGTGATACTAACAAGAAGTCGCATCTAAGTAACACGCGGACCCTGCATAGGAAGCGGGAATAACGCACAGTGAAAGAAGAAGTCTCAAGAGAAAGATTCCCAAGTTACCTAATCCTTATCGCAGCTACGTAACAATGTTCTATGGGTGTATATTTCGTGAGTGGCACTCATATATATATATACAGTTATAAAAAATTAGTTGAATGCCTATATACTGAGAATGAAAAAGAAAATTTTAATGTTAAGATGCAACTAGTTTCGTTGAATAAATCAACTTCTTCAGCGCACGCAACTTATTACGCAGCTCACGCACGTAGTCAACTTCAATTGGAACTCAAGCACGCATTCCTATTTTAAAATGGACTATCGTGTAATTTTATCATGTCTCTGTTATTTTATATAATTCTTTGTCTGTGATACCTGAAGAAGTTGATTTATTCAACAAAACTATGAGTATCTTAACATTAAACCTTTTCTTTTTCATTCTCGATATATAGTCCTTCAAACTATTTTTATAACATTATCTACCGAGTAAATATGAACGATAACATCGATTTTCCTGATGACGAGGAATTAAATTTGCTCATCAAAGAATATCAGAAAAATCTCAGGACCATTGGATTATTCATTAACAGACTAGTCTTACTTAAAAGATGTAAGTGTCATTCTATCATCCCCCGTTTTATTAATTTTAAGAAATCCATTAAAACTGCTAGAGCTCAAAGAATTTACCATAGAGCTAAATTGGAGCTTTTATCCCAACCATTTTTGATACCAAACGTAGTCTAGCTACTTATTTCTCTAAGAAGACTTCTCTTGAAATCCGTTTATCTAATTCTCTATACACTTCATCTTGGAACAATTTAAAAGAAATTAGCGCTCTAAAAGCTTCTAAAGCCCAGAATACAAATAAAATTAATCTCATCAGAAAATTTGATTCTCTAAAATGTATGTAGGATTGTCCCACATTCCATCATAATTCTACCTTTTTAAAAAAAGTTGTAATAAATAATTCTTCCCATCCACTTTCATCGACAGAAGAAAGTGTACTTGCTAAAGGTCTCAGTTTTGTTATCACTCCTACTTCCATACCTCAACAACTATTCTTAACCAAGATAGAAAAAGCAGCATCCTTATTACCAAACCAAGAAGCAAACCTTCTTCGTACGGAAGCTATATTCACCATAAATCATGCAAGACCGCCACTGCAAGACTGACAACCTTTCTTATTCTGAAAGATCAGCTATAAAAAACTTAAGAAATAATAATGACATCATTATTCTCCCTGCAGACAAAGGGAATGCTACTGTCATCTTAAACAAATCTGATTACGATAACAAAATTTTGGAACTATTAAACACTGACACATACTCTGAACTAAATAGTGACCCTACAAAAGAACTGCGCAATAGGACCAATAATTTACTGAAAATCACCGCAGAGTTACCAAGAAACATCCATCTTTCCCACAGGTCGATTCATCTGCTAATCCCAAGATTATATGGACTCCCAAAGATCCATAAATTAAACTCTCCACTCAGACCAACCGTTGAAGTCATAAACTCCCCTACTTACAACCTATCTAAATACTTCGCATCCTTTTTAAAAAACCCTATCTGGAACTTCCTTTTCTCATATAAAAAAATTCAGCTGATTTTGTGTCCAAAATCAAAGACATCGAACTCAACAAATCAGATTTAATGGCAAGTTTCGATATAGTTTCTCTCTTCACGAATGTACCTACTCAAGAAGTCCACCATCTTCTCCAGAATAAACTATCCAAGAAATTCTTTTCCTTACTTTCTCTCTGTGTAAATTCAGGATACTTCAAATTCGAAAACAAGATTTACAAACAGAACTCAGGATTGGCTATGGGCAGTCCGCTCTCTCTGATTCTTGTTGATATATTTCTTAAGGATTTTGAAGAAAAAGCAATTAATTTCTCGACTCTTAAACCCAAAATATGGTATCGTTATATAGACGATGTATTCCTCATCTGGGAACACGGTGTCAACAACCTCAAATTTTTCCTAGACCACCTCAACAAGTTTCATAAGAAAATCAGTTTTACCTACGAACTGGAATCCAACGACTGTCTCCCCTTTCTGGACTTAAAACGTACGAGACGCGTTGAAAATATCAAAATCTCAATTTTTAGAAAACCCACACACACAGAACCTTCATGCTTCTTCCCAGCACTACCCTCCGCAAAACTTTGGTATTATTACAACCCTGGCACATCGAGCCAGATCTTTACTAACAGATGAAACAGAAATTGAAAATGAACTCCATTTACTAAAAAGGACTTTTGTCAACAATGGTTTCTCTCTTAAAAAGATTGATAAATTTTTCTCTTACCATCGCTTAACTGCTATTGAAGATTCTTCTCCCCCAAGAGCTTTTACATTGCCATACATCAGCTCTCTCTCCCCAAAACTGGCAAAAATTCTTAAGAAATTCAACATTAGAACTTGCTTCACTACATTTCCAAAATGTCACTCCATACTAAGTAGACCTAAAGTGAAACATCTTCCCATTCAGTATCAAAGAGTCAACAAGATTTTGTGTGAATGTGGCAAACCATATTACGGCCAGACAGCTAAATCCATCCTTTTACGTATGGAAGAACACCAAAGAGACATTTGGTGTTCTTCCTACAACAGAACCAGGGCCAGCGCTCTCACTAGCCACGTTCTCTTCTCTATCAACTCGGATGAAGGCCTCCAACACCTCGTAGACTGACCGCAAACTTATAATATCCACGTGTGTTATGATGAACTCGAAAGAAAGATTATCGAATCTAGAGAAATATCGCTCGATTCATCTCATATTAACAACAGCCTTAGCTACAATCTTTCTAACGCACACATTGCCACTGTCCAGTATTGGCGCACTCGTGATAGCTCACGCACGTAGTCCACTTCAATCGGAACTCCTCCAGCACGCATTCCTGTTTTTAAATGTACTGTTGTGTTTTATACTAGATCTGTTGATATAATTTTATTATGTCTCTGTTATTTTATATAATTCTTTGCCTGTGATACCTGAAGAAGTTGGTTATGAACGAAATATATATGAACGAGCGCAGAAATTCATCGTTATAAGCCCCCCACCCACCATGAGGGGGGGGGGGCATAACTTTCTTACAATGAAGTCAAGAAAGCGATAAAAATGTAATTCCGCTAAGTCATCCAGTTATATTGTGAGAGACTTAGAAAAATTCCGAACATTAGTAGAAGTGATATTCTGAGGTAATCATGTTGACAAATATTTGTTTAAAACTGTAGAATAAACTTGATGGAAAGTATTTGTTTTTGTTTCAATGACATATCTACTTTCGATACTGGGGAAGGGGGATTTCTAAAGTCCCCTAATTCTCCGAATAAGTTTCCGAAGAATCTATCTTCGACCCAGCTTTTTTAGTGAATATGCCTCACGAATAAGCAAATATTTGGTTGTGATGCTATAATAACTCTTAATGCGAGTAAAATCCCGAAGACGAGATTAAAAAAAAAAAAAAATCGAGCAGAAACAGTCATTAACTCATCAAAAAATTAACTGGACTGATACTCTTGTTAACCTACACGTACTTAAGTACATTTCACTATCTTCAGTACTGCTAAATAAAGAATTATATCGAAAGAACTACAAATATTCTGCTCCTTAATATCTTGATTTCGCTTGTTTATTTCATGTTTATGAACTGTTTCTATTACTAAGTTTTGTTTTTTGTTATTTTACGCAATCTTTTTCATAGATACCTCTTTTTTGCCTAGTTATTTTACCCAATACAAGTCAGTATCATTTCCGATGTGCTGTTTAATTTAATATCCCCCCCCCCCCCCCAACGATTTACAGTTTCACCTACGCTTAGAAATTAAAGTGTTTTGATTACGCCTAAAATATGAAATTCAAGTTAGTGTTCTCGGGATAGCTTGGGAGGAAAATTTATATAATAAAATATATATAAATTTGCGCTTCTTGAATAACAAGCTATAATACCAAAGTTTTTAGGACACGAGTATGAACTGTCATGCAAACCAATACCTGATAATAAAAACAAAACAACAACAACAACAAAGTACGTCTAGTGGCACAAGGATATAAATAGTTCTGTGTAATTGCTTCTTACACTCTCATTCAAAATTTCACCTGAAGAGGAGCAGAATGCGTATCGCTTTCAAGAAATTTCATTTGCATGGATTTAAGGGAAGAGCTTTAGCCCCTTCAGACCTATGGCTGGGTCAGAGGACACACACAGTCACTTGAAGGCCCAATCACACTAGGCCTGATCACTGTTAATTATTATAGGAATCGGTGATACGGGAGATATCAGAGACAAATGCCCCAACCCCACCTCTAAGTTGTGAGCGGGTACACTATAAATTTTATAGTGTACCCGCTCACAACTTAGAGGTGGGGTTGGGATAAACTAACCCTCGAACCCGCAAGGTAAAAGAGGGAAGATGAGATGAGAATATATATTCAACATCTTAACCTAAAGGTACTTAAAGAAATGATGCAAACAGTAACCAAGGTTGTTAATTATATTTCTGCACGTGCTTTGAATAAAAGATAATAATTCAGAATCTATAGAATGAGGTGGATTCGGTGTACAAAGGATTAATCATTGGCTTAGTCGAGGTCTTGTTCTGTAACACTGAAATGTTGAATGCCCGGATGAGATAAATCTCTTTTTGACTAATCAGCAAATGTCTTATAAAGAAATGCATAATATCGTGTGGGTTTGTAAACTGATGTTTTTTGAAGATTTTTGCGAACATGTAAATGACTTGAACCTCAAACTACAGGGTTCTGGTAAGACGCTTGATGTTATGTTTGATGACATGAAGGCATTTGAAATAAAATTAGGAGTTTGTAAGAGGGATGTAGATGAGAGATTTGGTTATTTTCCAAACCTAAAGAAATACATCAATGAACTCCAAAATAATGGCCAAACAGACCGCTAATCTCTTCACAAGCAATTTTTAAAAGTTATGTTTTTAAACGTTGTGTCAGCTGTTATGTTCTCTCTATGATTGGTCAAGTTCAGAGAATTAAAAGACACTGCAAAATTCATTAAGTTTCTACGTTTCCAGACACTATAAAACTGGATATCTTTAATTTTATTTCCCTTTATTGTTCATTAGTCAAGTAAAACGATTATGAGATTGTGCACTGTAATTTATTGGGAAAACTTGAAAAAACTTGTCTGATTGTTATTTATATAAAAAAAATCAGAATTATTGTTTACTCTTTTGCTGATATTAAATTGTGTGGCTGTATATGACAGCTAGAATTACATTTAAAGGCAAATAAATAAATATCCACGCTATCAAAAGTTTAGAAGGACTTTTAAGTAAATATTCCTTCACTAATTTTTACATTCATTCAATCTTACAAGACTTACAATACTCATTTTTGATTATTTGAAAAGGTTATCTCAATACTTAAAAGACACGAAATAATAATATGTTCCCCAAAATTTCGGTTGGCACGTGAGAAAAGTTTGTATCGAAAAAAAGCTTGCCCACCCCTAGTCCAGACGCTACAGTCACTTGCACTCGTGTGAACGATTATGGATTTTTGTAGCTACGCGGATTTAAGCAAATGAATTGTTTGTGGCCTTGTGATTTTCGCTGATGTGAGCACAGGTTACCGTACACATTGAGCCTCAGACTGCACATGGCTGGCAAGCATCACACAGAATATTGTCAGATTCTCTTCTGGATTGAACGGTGGAGACAGAGAGTTATGGAGAAAGTGGTGCCATCCCTCGATGAGTCTTTGGACACCCTGGAGGTGTCAGTAATTATTATTATTATTTTTTATTGATCTCTCAAATATTTATATATGTACAATGATCATCTTGAGTAACATTCAGTATATTATTTTACAAGGTTCAGCACTGAGTGCTACATATAATGAGATTTCAATAATAATAATGACAACATCAGAGATCGAAATCTAAAAGTTTCATGCCGAAGAACTATCGGCGAGCCCTAGCGTAAGTCAACACCTGGGTAGTATAACACTAGGGCAGCAACAACAACAACAACAACAACAACAACAACAACAACAACAACAACAAAAATAGCATCTTGGCTCTTTATCGTAATGATGATAACATAGTTTTTTTTGCTATTTTTTAAAATAACAATCACAGTAATAATTTACAATTATATAGTCCAGAGTTGCACAAGTTATATAATATTACATGTACTTTACGTTTTTTTTCAAAGTTTGAGAAAGAGCGATTATACAACAGATTTACACATGTGTAATTAAAATATTATATTTCCTATTTCTCAAAAACATACAATGTAAACTCATTATTTACATATTTTTTAATAATAAGAATAATTTATAATAAAAAAATCAGCTAATGCCTTTTATTCGCTTATAGAGAGTAGGCGAGGCCTTTGTACCCTATCTAGCTTTTGGAGACTGAGTGGGCAGTTCAATCTCCACCGGTAGCCAATCAGAGATCCATGTCTATCACTCATTATAGCAGCCACCGATGAAGAGACTGACAAACAAGTGCTGCCATCTCTTGGTACCTAACCCTAACAAGATATGTTACTATCTGAAATGACGTGGGTACTACGGTCGATTTTCTTGAGTTTACGGGATAAAAAAACCGAGTTTCCGAGAGTAAAAACCCGCTTGCCGTGCCAGAGATTGATTAACTCGGGAATCGGTCGAAGAAAGGCTTAGAAAAAGTTCCTCCAGTTGGCTACTAGACTTGCACTTAACTCTGACTTCGAGCGACCAAGTGCAGAGGACGCAAGCATTCCACCGAGCTACACATTTACATTATTTTTTTCATGTTACATAGTAATATTATATTAATGATATTATCACATAATAATCAGTATCTTCATTATTGTTATGTAATTTACTGATTGTTTTGTTACATAAGCTGCATTCTTTGATTATAAGGATTACGTGTAGATGGGTGAGGCGAGTTAAAAAAATAATAATAATATTCTCTCTAATGCACTGTTCTTCATATTGTCTTAATATGAAGAACAGAGCTATAAGGAAATATGGCTCTTAGGAATTTGACAATGCGGCTCAAAAAAATTGAAATGGAATGAAATAAGGGCAGATTTCAATTGACAGAAAAATGGCGATAAAGTTATCATAGTAGCCTATGAATATGAATACCTGTTTCAGGTATTCATATTCATATTAATATTATTCAGAAGTTTTATTTTTTTTTTTTTTACGGTTCCATAATGCGAAACCGCAAGAAGGAAACCCTTATAGGTCGATTCGGGTAGCAGGGTAGAGGAACTTTTCTCTAGGTCTTTTTTAAATCGATTTTTGGCACAAGACAAAGAGGGCGTTTGTTACTGGAAATTCAGGCTTTTAATCCCACCGCTCAGAAAAAACTGATCGTAGAACACATCCTATTTTAGACCACAGTAGGTGTTAGAATTCAGGATTAGGAAATGGAAGAAATTGTCTTTCATACTCTTGTCCCTCTCTTTCCAAAAATCATCGCAAGCCATGAGCTCCGCAATGGTAACAGCTAAGCATGGAGCCTGACAATTCCCAATTTTCAAGAAGTTAGGGGGTGCTAAAAGAGTTTCGCCTGTTCCGTTGGGAATAGGCAAAACTTCTCAAATTAAGAAAAAATCCTAGAATAAAATAAAATGTAATAAAAGTTTATTCTCAACTGGAGAATATAAGGGGGTTAAGACGACTTTAGAAGGATGAGTTGAGTTTACAAACAGTAAGACATTAGAAAATGGAGAATGCCTATGTGATGATAAGTTTCCAGCATTACTCTAACTTGAAAATTCAAAAACATTAAAATAAAAATAAAATAAAGCAGCAATAAGGAGTTGGCGAGGCCTTTATACCCTATCTAGCTTTTGGAGACTGAATGGGCAGTTCAATCTCCACCAGTAGCCAATCAGAGATAGCTGGCCCATGTCTATGACTAATTATAGCAGCAAACCGATGAAGAGGCTGGCAAACAAGTGCTGCCATCTCTTGGTATCTAACCCTAACAGGATATGTTACTGTCTGAAATAATGTGCGTACTACAGTTGATTTTCTTGAGTTTACGGGATGAAAAACCCGAGTTTCCGGGAGGAAAAATCCGCTTGCCCATGCCAGAGATCGACTAACTCGGGAACCGGTCAAAGAAAGGCTTAGAAAAATTTCCACTAGTTGGAGACTAGACTTGAACTTAAGTCAAACTTCGAGCAACCAAGCGCAGAGGACGCAAGCACCACTTTCACTGAGCTACACAGGCCCATTCAAAAACATAAGTTTTTTAATTTATAATTTGAAAGCATTTAAAATAAATAACAATGCAAGTTATTTCTACATGATAATAGCCCTTAATAATGCCCTATAGATAATAGCCATATGAATAATACCCTAGATAACAGCCTATTAATAACAGACCCACGAATAATGCTCTCGATTCCATGGAAAATGGCTTATGAATATTTGGGAATTTTCCCTTTCAATAATTAAAGTTCACATATTTCACTATTAAAAAAAGTGTCGAGAAAGAGACGCAAATTTAGTTTCATCTTTTCATTTAGTGTTCATTAATAATAAATAAATAAACAAACATGATAAATGCAATAGCGAGTTAATCTACGAGGGTGGGGGGGGGGAATCTGGAAAGTTCTGATAAACACCTAGAACAAAAATGATATTAAAGCAACTGATATAACCCCAAGAAAGAAAATAAGAACATAATTTACCTTCACAACTCTGTTACTAGTATGTTCTTTCTTATGGTTATACCAGTGGTTATATAACCACAAAAAATAAATAGTATTTCCATTTATTTCTTGAATAATCGATTCATTTTAATTTATATAATTTATCTGTTTCAGTCGTTCTAACGCACTTTTTTGTGTGTAACAGCGATGACGGACAACATTGGATGGAATCTTTTCATTATGGTACTTCTCAGCGGCACTTCTTGCACACATTCTGATGAAATACAAAACACCACGATTTTACGGAGAGATGAAAGACGTAAGTAAAAAGAGCAGTATTAAATTGAAGAATAACAGATAATTTTATACTCTCATAAGATAAAATAACTTAATAAGATATTAACTAGAAATTATATATATATATTGACAAAATTAAAGGTCATATGTAGATATAGCCTGAAAGAATTAATAACATGTTGGCCCAGAATTCGCTGTAATAACTGGCTTGCGTCGCGAAAGATTTTCCACTAATATCTGATAAAAAAATAAAAAAAAACTTGTACCCCACTTCTTCTTCTTTTAAAGTACATTCGAAATATGCTTTCTTCTATTATGCTCATTCTGCATTCTCGTCAATCCACAGTTGTTCTTTCGGGTGTAGGTTCAGCGATATGCTAGTTCGCATTGTATTCAAAGATACCCAAAACTGTTACAATATAAGACACGTGCATGCACAACTCCAGAACATTAATGTAGGACCTAACAATCATGATTCTATGCACTATGATCAATGAACCTGATCCGTACCACGAGAAGTAATCACACATCACTACCTGAGACTGTGAAACGTCATCATGCTACCCTCGTTTAAAAGCTAGACAGCATCCATATCCAAATATGTTCATTAGACTCGCTAAAAATTCAAAGATTTTTCAAAATTTTCACCCTATACCAAACCTTGGTTTTCCAAAAAAAAAAAAAAATTTTTTTTTCTTAAAAAGTGCTAACTCGGTCCAAGAAATAAAACAGTTCATTGTAAGTGACAGACAAAAACTCCAGATTCATTCACAGTGTATATCGAACAGGGGCAAATTCTCCATGCTTGCTGCGCAAGTTCATTAATTGAGAAAGAAGTAATACTTATTTGTTAATAAATGCATGCATTTATTGAGCTTTGCGTTGTGTATCGAAGGCCGATGCTTGCTCGTCTAGTCAAAGCTACCTTGGCTTGCTCGGTTGTGGGAGCTTCCATATCGTCGCAGTAGCACTGTGATTTCATGCGCGCGCATAGCCATTTCACGTCGTCTCACTCTGTTGCTTAAACACAGGCCATACGCAGTCAACGGCTCTAGCCAGTGAGCTTCAGTCAGCCTATACACGGGTTGTAACTTAATTGGGAAAATTAAGTTACAACCAACTTTTTATGACGATGTTGTCCGCGCGGATAGCCTAGTAGCTATGAGCTTCGCAACTATATGCCTGGGGAAGGAGTGTCCAAGGTTCGATTCCCGTCGACGACGCGAGGAGCTGAAGGATCTTCCTCAGTAGTGCCTTCTAGTCCCTAGCACAAAACTGTTGGGTGCAACTTCTGTTCAAATGTGCTTCCACCTCTCTCTCACACACACACACATACACACCTTAATGGTAGTATTTCAACACCATCTTCAAAGCTGACCTTCTAGTATCATTCTTTTTTCATCCAACTCCTGCACGGATGATCGAAACATATCACCTCCTTCCTTATCTGAAACAATACATCGCATGCTTCTTATAACCTTCTGCCAAAAGACATCAGAACAACTGGATACAAAAAATTAATAAATAAATAAAAAATTCTGGTACTGATGGAACCCCATCAATTGTGCTCAAAAGATGAGCACTTTACAGCATGGAAACAAGTCCATATATAGATAATTCCAAAAAAAAAAAAAAAGGAAATAAGTATCACCTATTACTCTCACTTCAGCGTTATTATCTCGGTCTAGGGAGGGTCAATAGTCAACTTCTTTCACAAATGAAGACCTGTTAACTCATCAGTGACCATCAGCATGCATTTTGCCAGTCAAGTTCCCAGCAGATCTCCTCGAATACATCACCTGCTTCTGGACATATGCCATGGAAAGATTGGAGAAACTTGTTCACTTGACATTTCCAAGGCGTTTGTTAGGGTTTACAGCGAAGGCTTTTCAGTATATTGGCTTCCTGGCTTCGTGATTGGATTGCCGGTTATCTCACAGGTAGTCGTGTAATGGTGGAGGGAGTTCTGTCTTCAGATTTCCGAAGAATGCGGGTCTTCCTCAAGACTCTTATTTCACCCACACTCTTTCTTATATAAATAAACGACCTCAAAATCCAACCACAGTTTTTTGATGAGGGCTCTCTCCAATTATCCCACTCATATGACCTTGCAGTGCTCAAACTTCAAGTTCATCTAATAAGTGTCACAAGCACTAATCTCCATCCAATACTTCAATGGGCGATAGCGGTCTTGGTGGTCCCCTTCAATTTGTCTTTTTTTTCGCAAGTCAGACTTTATTTATTTTCCCTTTTCTTTGGTAATGCTCAACTGAACCCTCAAAACCAGGTCTTTCTCTTTTCGGATTTAAACTTTCTAAAAATTTTTGAAGCAGTGTATAAAAGAGCAGTTCGTTTGACTGATGACCCCCCCCCCCCCATGGCTCTCTTCAGCTATTACCTCCTCAGAGACGATCAGTTTCCCCCATTGTGTCTCTTGTAATGATATTTTCACGGGCGCTGTTCAGCAAAAACTAGCATCGATTATGCATTCTATTTCTTAAACCTACAGTTGTCCAATATCTTTTTTACAGATGATTAAAAACAAAACAACAACAACAAAAAAAAAAACTGTGATTTTATGGTCGAGATGCAATTTTGTCGGTTTTTGCCGCACTCCAAGCTTGCTGCTCTTGTACACTAGCTTAGTTGCTCAGTAGAGGCACTCTAGCCCTGGGTAGTCTCAAAGGGTAAGAGTATATCCAACTATTCAAGAGGAATTTTAGCAGACGGGGGGGGGGGGGTAGGCTCGTGCATATGCACTGTGGAACTGCAGAACCCCCAATTTTTCTCGATATATAAATATATTTATTAATTTATTTAGATTTGCTTGTAATATTTAATTGTATCATCAACAATCCTATACAATTCTCTTATTTTGTATAAAAAATAATAAAAATCCATCTTGTAGCACTTAGGAGGGCGAAGGACGCTAGCAGCACTGTGTTTATCAGTGTCATATTGCTAGTATTTGCTACGCTCGCAAGCATATACACATCATAATGAAATGCGAGCTATTAGCGTAATGCGGCACTGTCCGTCGCGCAGTTCCACTGTTGTTTATATGCAGTTTGCGCCAGTAGTAGAGTGTTCGTAATGGTTATCGTGTTTACTCCGTCTCTTTAAATATTTGGACATTACAATTAAAGGATTTAATTGTAATGTCCAAAAATTGTAAATCCATTCCTTTAATCACAATTAAAGGAATGGATTTTATTTTTAAGCAATTTTGAATTATACTAAACTGTATAATTTTATCGACAATAAATAATATTGTTTCATGTTCAATTTTTTTTTTTAAATTTTAACTATAATTTTGATATTTTATCCAAACCCGTATACACTGTACTTACAGAGTGTATGTATATTTCGAAAGTTGCAGCACCCCCACGATTTCAAGCTATGAACCGCCGCTGTTCTGTATAACAGAGCAGTTTATGTGACGCTAAACACAGAATCAAGTTTTATCATCATCATCATCAAATTCCTGCCATGTACCCTCAAGGGGTGTGCAGGATATGACAGTACTACATGAAAAATTACATCATTACTAACTTCCTATCTACAATTTTCCTCCAAATCAGTCTGTTACTTGTCAAGACTCCAACATTATCAGATCTTATATTTCTATCGTCTAAGGCACTTTGTACCGTATCAATCCACCTATATCTTGGTCTTTTTCTGGGTCGTTTTGCCGCCAACTTGGCAGAGAACACTTGTTTTGCTAATCTTTCCTCTCCCATTCTATTTAAGTGACCATACCACCTGAGATTAGCTCTGCTAACGCATTTCTGGATGCTGATAATGTCGAGTTCTTTCCTAATATCCTCGTTTTTAATATGATATTGCCATTGATGCCATCTGTTCACGCCTCTAATCTTTCTCAGGACTCTCATATCTGCGGTCTCTAGTCTTTGGTCAAGTGTTTTACTTCTGACCCAGCTCTCAGATCCATAAGTTAAAACTGGTTTGAACACTGTCTTGTATACAGCTAACTTAGTGTTCCGACTAATTTCTTTCTTATCATTTCTAATTTCTAATCTCTTTGAAAGCATATTCATTTATAGATTTCGGGTAATAGAAGGTTGAAGTTAATGATATTTAGAAAATCTCGCGGTTCGAAAGAAAAAAAAAAAAAAAAATAGGAGAGGCTCCTATATCGTACACACCAAATTTAAAGTAAGACCATCATTCTCAATCACAGATGCCGTAACACACACACACACACACACACACAGGCCATTTAAGTTTGAATATAAATTGTCTTTGCTCAAAAAAAAAGATAATCAAATTTGCCAATAAATTATTCCACTTATTACGAGATAATGACAATAATGAAGAGAACCTTCTAAAAACATAATAAAATAATAAATTATGTAACAGAGCAGGTGTGAATATATGAAGTGCAGAGCCGTTATTGTAACGCACGTGTTTCATATGTTTGAAATATATATTTTTTAATATGTTAACTATATTTTCACGTTTTAATTTATTGCAATGAGAACCAAATCTTAAATGTTTTTTTATCGAAAGAGAATCTTTAAAAGCATTATCTGTTTCCATTTTCATTTCCCAGATGGCACCACATCTAAGAAAACCAGAGATAAACACAGCTGGTCTCAAGTGCCGTGCATAATATAAAGGAAACCGTTACGAATCTCTAAGTTGAGAAATTCTATTTTAAAAAAAATAAAGTAAAATACAAACTTTAAGAGTGGTTTGGAAAATTTTTAAAGCGCAGAGAGTTATTACAATGCAAAAGGAAGAATACGAGTCATGTCTTTGGAATCGAGTTCTCCAAGCATTTATTATTATTGTTATTATTATTATTAAAGTGAGGAACCTCCCAATCCATAAACAATTCCTCATATGTTTTCTTAGTCATATAACTTTGTTCAAGGGGAAATGATCTCTGAGCATATGAATATTTTCTCGCAATCTTCTTTCACTACTCGTTATTCCCGCTTCCTATGCAGGGTCCGCGTGTTACTTAGATGCAACTTCTTGTTAGTGCCACTCCCAACCGACCTGTCGCCTAACCTGCCGCTGGGGGGGGGGGGAATATTTTTGGCTGTAGTGGCATATGTTCACGGGGCCGGTTTGCCTGCTTGCGGGATGAAAAACGCCAGATAAACTGGCGGAAAAAAAAACCACTGCCCGCTCCTCAGCCATAGCTATGGCTGAGGAGCGGGCAGTGGGTTTTTTTCGTATCAGCCATAGCTATGGCTGAGGAAGATCCTCAAATTCCTCACGTCTTCTACGGGAATCGAACCTGGGACACTCCTTCCCTAGTCGTATGGTTGCGAAGCGCAAAGCCACTAGGCTAACCGCGCGGACCCAGATATTTTCTCGCAACAAGAGGTAAGAAAAGGCACGTGCTCATTGGAATGCAAATTTGAGTTTCCAGAAGTCACAAAACTTGGGTGGCTTTATATTTAAGTCCACTAATTTCTTTAGAACAGAGCCATGTCCACTCGGTCAGCTTCAAGCCGGTAAGCAGTGAGAACTGAATTATGCTCAGTTTGCAGTCGTAGGTATAAGTGCAGACAGAAAGCATCGGTGTCTGGACTATAAAAGATCGGTCCCGGTGTGGCAATGTAGGAATATTGTACTGGATCATAATCTTATTTTTATTTCTTATGATCTGATCTTCGCTTATGCTGCTTCATACCTGGAACCTTAAATAAAAGCGAAGGATATCTACATCACAGTAGATAGTAGTTTACAAAGATGATGTAGAGATCTTACAGGTAGATTTAACTAGACTGACGCTGTGGGCAAAGGAGAATGCTATGACTTTAATGTAGCAAAGTGTAAGTGCATTTTTTGGATAAAAGATTACCAGCCGTGTACTATATTGATGGAACTGAACTATAGGAAATTGATGAAGTTAGTGGATGGGTGGATACGGAGCTGAAGTTCCAACAGCATCCTGCACGAGGGACTAAAATAGCTCATAGGTTTACTTGGTTATTGAAGAACTCTAAGACAAGCAGAGATAAAGATGTTATTATACCGCTTTATGAGGCCTCGTGTGGACTACTGTCACATATCTGGTCACTTGGGTTTCTTGGAGATGAGGAAGAGGTGGAGAGGATCTAGAGGTGATTGTACAAGATGGTGGCATATCTATGGAATGCCCCTTATGAGGACAGGTTGACGACAGGTTACAGTAATTGGTTGATAGGCGGAAAGAGGGAGATATGATGGATGCATTACAAGTTACTTTATTTTTTACAAGATTGGTACAGACGAAAGTTTTCACTACGTGGATGATGAATGGAGAACTAAGGGTAATCCCTAGTAATCGCCGACTTTGTCGGCGAAAGAGTTCAATGCAAAGTGTTGTTTAGTGCTTAATAAAATGTTTAGGACATCTCTCTCAAAGAGTTTGCTGACTCACGGAGATGCCCATGTAATAATAATAATACATTTAATTAATTATAATAAAATTAATAAAATAAATAATAAAATTTATCGAATAAAATATAATAAATAAAATATAATAAAATTAATAAAATTAATTTTAATTTTTTTTTTTTTACTCAACACAGTTCATATTTTCAGTCAGGACATCAAAATGGAATTTAATGACACTAGTAATTTTAATTTTGATCAAGAGAAATATATAAAAGCAATTTCAGCTAACGAACACTATAAATACTTAGGAATATTAGAAGCTAGTGATATTCTCCACTCGAAATTAAACAGCAGGCAGCAGCAGCAGTAGAATACACCAAAAGAGTTAGAAATATTCCGAAAACAAAACTAAATGGATTAAACACAATTAGAGCAATGAATTCTTGGGCTATACCAGTGATCCAATACACAGTTGACATAATCGCAAAACTAAAATATTATTGGCTATGCATCATGCATCCCACAAAGCAGTAATATTGACCGGTTGTACCTACCAAGAAGAATAGGCGGACGGAGCAAGTAAGACAGACTGTGGAGGAAGAAATTAGTTGAAAAAGTTACATCGACAATAGCTCTGAGCGAATTCTTTAAGCAATTACACAAAAGGGCCTTCTAAAAGCAACAGGAATCAAATCCAATTACAAAAAGAAACCGAAATAACCGATATGTGCGAGGAAAAAATAAACCCTTGCATGGCCAATTTCTTCGAGATACTGAGGAAAAAAAATCGACATGAACAAGACGTGGAAATGGCTACAATATGGATATATTAAAAAAGAAACAGAAGAATTTATTCTAGCGGCTCAAGAACAGGCATTAATGTAATCAAAGCAACATTTTTGAACATAAATAATAACAGCAAATGCAGATTATGCGATCAGAAAGATGAGATTGTAGAACATCTAATCCAGTGGTCGCCAAAATGGTCGATATCGACCCCCAGGGGTCGATTCGGACTCAGGGGTCGATTGGGAGTCGATAGAAAAATATAAGACATCAATCTACGGGTAATATTTAATTCGGTTAACTTGGATTACCTGCATCCTGAATGACAACGCAATTAAGAGTGAATCGTGGGAACAGTGACATGAATAGGACCTGTAAGATGGAGCAAGGTCATGAAAATAGTTACGGAAGCCAATCAAGTAGGCCAAAATAACGTATTTACCAATAAACGGATGTCGGCGGTTCCCGCCCGGAAACGAAGCACACCCTTCACATTGACAACGTTAGTAAATTGTTTACTAAGTTAATAAAAGTCTTATTTTCATAAGGCAGATTGCATTATTGTTTATTTTGTTATCTAAATTAAATTTTACATATTATGTATCCCTCCTATCAAATATTTAATGTTATGAAGGACGTCAAAAACAACAACTTATCCCTTTGACGTTAAGCCAATATAATAATATATACAATAAACACCGTAACTATAAAATAAACAATCTAAAAACTCACATAAGCGTCTTTTTTGCTTTTCCTATTATAATAAGAAATAGAAAGAAGTCAAGAAAGAAATTTCTTGACTTTTTATCGATAGAGGGATCGATAAAAAGTCAAGAAACTCTTGAAGGGGTCGACGGTCAAAGAAGTTTGGCGATCCCTGATCTAATCAGTGCCTGCAGCAAGGTAGCTCAAACTGACTATAAATACCGCCATGGTGAAGTGTCCAAAATAATTCATTAGCTGTGAATTATTTTGAATAGTAATGAAAAACGCAACAGCAAAATTCTCTGGGACTTTAGAATAAAACTGATCGGCATTTGGAACACAATAGACCTGACATCACAATTATCGAACATCGACCGGTTTGCTTTATCGATATCGCAGCACCCAGTGATAACAACATTAACAACAAAGAACTGGAAAAAATTACTAAATATCGCGATCTGGCAATCGAAGTTGGCCGGCTGTGGCTTAAACACACCAAAATCATCCATATAGTTATTGGTGGGTGCACTTGGTGCAACTTCAAAGAAGCTATCCAACTGTTTACAGCAATTAAACATCAATGAAGTGACCCCATATGATCTACAAAAAACAGCATTACTTGGAACAGTCCATATTTTACGACGCTACCTGACAGACTATTCTTAGATTCTTCGGCAGAATCTGAATTGCTCGGTATCACCAGTCAAATTGTTGTTTGAATGATATCCTGTTTTGACTGTGTACCAATTGTGTGAATATGATGATGATGATTTTTTTTAAGTAATAGTAATAGTAATTTATTGATTGCTAAAATATTTACGCATACAATAGACATCTTGAGTGACATTGCAACTTATAATTTTACAGAATTCAGCTCTAAGTGCTGCACTTTCTACATTGATTTCAACTAAAATTTTTAATAGTATTTTATTGCCTCTATATCCTGTATTTACAACACATGGGCTTCTAATGTTAACAATGAAGATTATTTAGAATTTTTTGTATAATAATTTTTTATTTTTGTTTATATATTTTTTAATTATAAGAATAATTTATTACATTATTTTTTCATGTTACATAAGAGTATTTTATTAATGATATTATCACATAATAATCAGTATCTTCAGTATCTTTATTATTGAATACTTTACTAACTGTTTTATTACATAATCTGCTTCTTTGGTTATAAGGATTACGTGTGGTTGAGTGAGGCGAGTTAATCCCACCTACTTCGAAGCTTGGGTTAGCTTTTGTGAAGAGAGTGGGATTTAGGCTTCACTATTCATGTTGTTGCTACTGTTTATGTATGGGATGTAGGCATTGGATGCTGGTGAATTTGTGATGTGTATATTAGTGTTAATGGTTCCTTAACTTTGTTGGTATATTTTCCAAAGTTCGTTTTTTAATGTTCTGTAGTTATCTACGTGTTTTAAATTTCTTGGTAGGTTGTTGGATTGCGTGGGTATCGGATGTGATCTCACAAAAGAATCGTATGAATTGTTGAAGAGTGTAGGGATGTAGAGAGTTGTTATAGGTCGTGTTATACGATATGTGTCTCTGTTGTTTCGATAGGTGATGTTGAAGTAATTCCTTGTTAATGTCATGTAGTGTTTCAGGTTTTTAATGCTCAGAATTCTGTGTATCGCCATGTGCTTCTCGGATATTTTGTTGCGTGTAAGGTGTGTCCAGATCACTGTTGGCACGATTTTCCTGTGTTATGTTTCTAATTTTGTTAGGTGGCTGTTTGATGTGTTTGCATAGACTGTTATTCCGTATCTGAGTAGAGATTCGCAGATACAGTGATATAGGTGTTTTTTTATGTTGGATGGAATAATGTCTTTAACTTGGAAGAGTTTTACTGCGATGATCCGGAGTTTGGTATGTATGTATCCTATATGTTTTGTCCATTTAAGGTGGGAATCTATATAGAGAAGACCGGGGGATTTTGCGTGTGTTACAGGTTTGATTTCGGAAAATTGGCAGGTATTTTTGTTGTTAATTTTGTTGCAGCGGTATGTGTGACAGTGTATCGATAGTGATGCGGGGCGTATGATTCTTGGGTTGGGTATTATCAACATTTGTGTTTTGGTGCCGTTGATTAGAACTACGATTTGGTGGAAGTATGTTGTGATTTCGTTTAGGTCTTGTGCTTTGCAGAGAGCTGTGTTAATGTCTGTGTGGATTGCTAGTAGTGCTGTATCATCTGTGTATTGAAATATTTGACTTCTTATGGATATGTTATGAACATCGTTAATGTATATGTTGAATAGAGTGGGTGATAATATGGCACCTTGAGGTACACCGTGTTTTATTTCTATACTCCGACTGTGACATGTACCTATTTTTGTTACTTGTGTTCTGTTTGAAAGGTAGTTCTTGAACCATGTATGCAGTGTTCCTCTTATAGCTATTGAGTATAGTTTGGTGAGTAGTATGTCATGTTCAAGTGTGTCAAATGCTTTGGTTAGGTCCATCAGTATAAAGACGGCGTACTTGTTTTTGTCGAGAGCTTTGTTTATTGTGTCGGCGATGTCTTCTAATAAAGTAATGGTGCTTTTTGTTTTCTGAAAGCCGTATTGGTTTTGTGAGATGATGTTGTACTTCCGTAAATAGTTCTGTAGTCTGGTGTGTGTTATTTTTTCAAGAATTTTTAAGATGACTGGTAGGGTAGCTATTGGTTTGTAGTTCTGAGTATCGTTTCTTTTACCATGTTTGTAAATTGGAGTAAGTATTGCAGTTTTTAGTTGTTGTGGAATTATGCCTGTGTCGAATATTATGTTCACGAGTCTCAAAAGTATTGGATTTATTTGTTCATAGTGTGTTAAAAGGTCTGTGAGTCTTATTTTGTCTATTCCTGGAGTGGTCTTTGGTTTTAGTTGTAGGAGTGCTTCTTTCAGTTCCTGTTTTGTTACGGGTGGAAAATACATCGTTTGTTGTTGACTTTGTGTCGGTAGTTTTTTGTTGATTGTTGGTAGTTTGTCTTTTTTGAGTTGTGGGATGTTGTTTGTGAAAACATGGTTGAATGAGTCTGCTAGTTCCTCTTGGTTTGCGTCCTGGCCGAAGCTTTTTGTAATAAAATCTTGTGCTGAAGTTTTCTTTTTTCGAGTTACTAATTCGTTGAGTGTAGCCCATGTTTGCTTAATGTTGTCGTTATATTCCATGAATTTTTGGAAGTGGTAGCGTCTTTTTGCCCTACGAATTTTTGTTGTTAGTTGATTTCTTGTGTTTTTGTATAAGGTTTGTAAATATGTGTTACTGGGTGACTGTTTAAGTTTTTTCCATAGATTTTATTTGGATTTTCTTATGATAATAATAATAATAATAATAATAATAATAATAATAATAATAATAATAATAATAATAATAATAATATAGGCTGGTCAACTGGTGTTTATTAGTTTTTATGACTTGATTTATCTGAGTTGAAATCCGAGAAAAATTCCTACAACCCTGCCCAAAGATTGATTAACTGAAATATGCAGAGCAAAGGAGAGAAACAAAGAGTTCCTCTGGAACTCTTTATTTCTCTCTCATATATATATATATATGACCCAAGAAAGATTGGTTGGTCTAACAACTATATCGATAGAGGCGGATATAGCTTATAATTTAAATTCAGAGGTCTTATGAACAGTTTTATTGTGCGATATCCCCGTAGAGCAAACATTTAATTAATATTATTATGTAATCGTTTTGCATTGATGTTTCTCTTGTAATAAAAACAAAATCACAATTTGAGATTTTCTTATATTTTTGTCTTATAATCCATCAGGGGCGATATTTAATTGTTTGCCTCAGGGCGCGATCTAATCTGATTATTAGATCGCGCCCTGAGTATTAGGTTTAAAACTCAATCTTTATCAATCTTATCTTATGAATCCGTGATTCGTTAGCTAAGTACTATAGCGAGTTAATGCCCACTCTCATTAAAACACCTCATGAGGGCCAAAGCAGTAGTAACTTCGACTTGAAGTGACTACTGCTCTAAGTTCGATATTATTAATCTATCTTTTATTAGAGAGAGAATGCCAAATTTGAAATTTGAAGTGCTGATAAATCCAATTAATAAAATGCCTTCAGTACTTTAAAAATGACGAAAAAAGTCTCCCCCCTAAAAAAAAAACTAATTTCGTATACTTCTTTTCATGTGCTGACATCTCTGTACGTCGCAGTAGTGAACCGAATTTCTGCCAATTTTCAAATGCAGCTGTTTCTGACAGCAGCTTATAGTCCCTGGGAATATTTCGCCCCAGTGGAGAAAAATGAAAAGCGGTTTTGTCAATGGAGGAGTTAAACATCTTCGCAGAAAGCCTCTTGCAGCAACCTTGAATATATTTTAACTTAACGGAATACTTAAGACCATCTAGAGAATTAAGATCAATCAAATGGAGATTTATTGTTGCTTTTAAATTACAGCAGAAGCAACTAAGTCTACGAGGCCAGCGTTAAGAATTGAAGGAAGTAACGTGTGTGGAATCGCCTTTCTCGGCAGGCAACTCTACAGGTTGCATCGTTCAACCGTTTCCGATCCAATTTGAATATACATGCTTATGACACACTGCTTATGCCTCGCCGATAATTCAGAAAAATGCTATTTTCTAAAAATATCTCGTATTAAAAAAAAGTCAACTATTGAGGAAACAACATGGATAGATAGAATTAAAAATAGTAGTTACTTAGGTCTGTTTTAATTATTCTAATTATTGCTTCTTTATCTTTTCTTCCAGCAACTCTTTCATATCTTCTCTCATTCCACACTAGTCGCCTTTCGAATATTTGCACCAGCCAAAACAATTCAGGCTCTTTCACTTTTCCATTGTGCATTCTAACAGCATTACTTACAACTAGTGGCGGCCGGTGAAAATTTTAAGTGGAGGTGCTGCATATACGGAAAACAAAAACAAAAAAAACCACCTTCTTTTTCCTAATCAGTAACGAATTTATTAATAAATAAATGTACATATTAAAAAATTGCTTTATTAAAAATATTTTATCCTCACCACGAACAAACACCAATAATAAAAGTTTCGTATCGATAGCAATGACAAGTGCAAACGAATATCGGCGTTAGATCGCAGTGCATTTGTTTCGTGTAACGATAATTGAAAAAATATAATTCTTTTCATATTTTCGTCATAATGCAGCCTTGTATCTATAATAAATAAATAATTATATGTTATTTTAACAAAATAAAATAAGTTTTACAAAAAAAAAAAAATGGTTCATCACGCACACGCACCAATAATAAACGTTTCATATCTCACAGAAATAACGCGCGCAAGCTTATGATACACTGCAGTGTATCTAATGACGTAACGTGCAATGACAAGCGCAAACGAATATCGGCGTTAGATCGTAGTGCATTTGTTTTGTAATCTAAAGCGTTAATTGAACAATTCCAATTATTAACTATTCAATCAATGTCAACACATAAGCTGTAACCTTTAACATGTTGTACCGCATTTATATAATGTTGTAAGCATTGTTATTATTTATAAACACAGACAAAATTTAATTTTTTCATTTTTTCCTTGGGGGGTGCTGCAGTGTCGCAGTGCTTATGTACGAGCCGCCACTACTTACAACACTAAATAAATGGGATAGCAGTGAGAGAAAAGTGATAGAAAATATTCAAGAAAAATGCAATCAGGGTCCTATCAATGCTCGAGGCAGAAAAGCCATCAGAAACCTGAAATGTATAAAGGCAACTGATAGAGATGATGTCTGACAGGAAATATTCATACATGGTGGTATAAATGTTTTACAGCTATACTGCATTATTCAGAAGGACTGATTTGATGGCTGAATTTCAAAATATTGGGGTAAAGATCTCATAGCACCAATCTATAGAAAAATATAAATAAAATGAATGTAAATTAGAGGACTTTTGCTAATGAGTGTTCCATAAAATTTACGCAAACATACTTGAAAAGCGATCAAGAAAAATTATATGAGTGATACCGGAAGAAGATAGATTCAGAACAAATAATGGTTATCAGGATCAGATTTTTACTTTAAGAGTTGCAACATAAGTTTTGTACACTGCTTATAAAGAAGTTAACGGACATCCTTCATGAGCAAGGTGCATCGTGCTATGTAACGAGTCACCTGTTAAACTGGAGGAATATGATGTTCCCAAGTCAATGAAAATGTATCCGGGTGAAATGGCTGCGAGAAGAGAACTGACGGAACTTAGAAAGAGGCGTTGTGAAAGGATGCCATGTTGCAGACCTAACTGTTCGGCAAACTACTGACAAACTGGGACATCCCAGGTCAACAATTAGCGATACCATATTGAGATGGGAGCACAGGAAGGCAACTACAAGTGCTATCTGCAGTGGACGACCCAATACACTCACCGAACACGACAGTAGGGTGCTACGAAGGATAATATGTAAAAACCGTCATTCTTCAGCCGATATGTTGAATGCAGAGTTCCGGGCATCAACTCGAACACAAATCTGCACAAAAACATTCAGAACCGGATGCAGCTCGTCTTCAGTGGTGTTAGAAGCGTGTACAGCGGTACATGGAAGCTTGGAAAACTGTGTTATGGATCGACGCATCACGCTACACCCTCTACCGAGCGACTGACGGGTGTGGCGAATGCTCTATTTTTCCTAGTTTGGCCTCGGACCTCTGTTTGTGGTGCCACGCACATTGGACTCCGAGAGGTATCTGAACATTCTGGGCAATGCGATGCTTCCTACTTTGAGGTTTCTATGGAAATGACCATTGTTGCTTTCAACAAGACGATGCACCGTGTCATAAGCTTGCTGCTATAATTGCGTGGTTTGTGGACATGAACGTCACCGTACTTGATTGACCTCCATAGAACCCTGATCTCAATTCTATTGAACATCTGTGGGATGAACTGGACAGTTGGGTGAGATCAAGGGACGTCCGACCCACAAGAGTCCAGGACATCATTACATGCCTACAGGAGAAATGGTGTAAAATCCCCATTTATCGGTATCGCACGCTTGTGGAAAGTATGAGCAGTAGGATTGCTGCAGTCATCACATCATAATGAGTCTTACATCTTAAGGTGAGCGCCGTGGCTGTTTGTTCCCCACACTATGGTGTCCGTTGACTTCTTTCCAAGCAGTATATGTGCGTGCGTGTGCGTGCGTGCGTGCGTGTGTGTCAATTTAGACGATTATATATTATGAAATAATGTATTATTAGCATCGTATGTTTTTTTTTTTTTTTTGTTGATCCTGTTCTTCAACAGTTAACAGGTCAGTTTTATAAAGAAGTTTAGAACTTCGTCTCTTGTATAAAAAACAAATGATCATTTTCTATTACCCGAGGTTTTTAACATGCATGAATTAAAAACAAAATATAAGTAAAAGGAGCTGTGGAAATCTTTTTTAGTTTATAGTTTTTCGCGCATTTAGTTACTGTGTATTTTCATAAGGGAAAAATAAGCTGCTTGCCTATAGCTTGGGAGAGAGAGAGAGAGAGAGAGAGAGATGAGATGAATTGAGCAAATCGGTAACTGTAACAATCAGTTATCCTAAAAAATATTTTTAGGATAATCGATTTTTATATCGATATATCGATATAAAAATCGATATATCGATTTTTATATCGAAAAATAATATTTTTCGATATTATGAAGTAATATCGAAAAAAAACTGACGTCAATAAGAAACTAATAATTGCAGGCCTATCATAGGCTTAAACGCATTCATCTCCATCACAGCTGTTCTGTTATCCTAGTGCTGAGCGCATCCATTGACAATTAGAATAAAGATATCAAACACAGCTGTGTACAAGATAATCAATTCTCAATCAGTCAGGTTAATTTATTGTTACATTTCAAGTGTCTTTTCTAGAGCGCTGTTGGTTTGCTTTTGACTTTTCAGATAATCATTTGAAAAACCAAACATCTGACTCCTTTAGGAGGTGGAAACGTGATGATAAAATGCCTTAAAACTCATGGAGTGATGCTTGCAACCGTATTTTCCTCTCTTTTAGGTCTGTCCTTTTTCACTGTAATACGCTTCCAGAACGAGCCATGTGATCCTCAGAGAAGTCAGTTAGGCAACTGCTATTCAATCAAAGAATGCAGAAATTTGCGAGGACTACCACAAGGAATGTGCGCTGCTGGATTTGGTGTCTGCTGTTTGCGTAAGTACAGATTTATATGAAACTTACGTTCTTTTGCGTTCTTTATTATGTCAATGGATACTTTCATCTACCTGCACGTGTAAAGAGAACGCTTCATAAATTTCATCAGGTATCTCAGCAGAAGGTCCATCTTCGAAACTAGTGGGAAATGTGAGAAAGCTCGATATCTGAAACACTGCAGTCTCCGTAGCTTAGTCGGTATAGACGAAGCCGTTTGGCCAGAAAGACCTGGGTTTGATTCGTGAGGAATCTTTATCTAGTCTCTTTCGACTAAAGGTGAGTTAACCAGTCTCATACGGAAGTAGCGTTTTTTTTTTCCCCATCCAGAAACTCGGGTTTTTCGTCCCTCAGAACAGTACATCGGCCCCGTGAACACACACTGGTGTACACAGTCATAAATACTTACCCCCTCCCCCCATGAGGAGGTTTCAACCCGTCCTAAAAGGGACGGGGGAGAAAAGGTGAGAAACTCCATAAAAAAATAAATAAAAAGATAAAATCCGAAACAACCGAGGCCCTGTCATCTTTCCCAATGTTGATAGCATTTCGTATACAAATGAATTTTTCATAGTGCTAAAAAAAAAAAAAAAAAAGTCCACTTATTAAAAATCGTCCAATCTTATATTAAGTATATGTGTACATCCATTTTTATAATTGATAAAAATGGAAATTATAACACGGTGCGCGCGCACGCGCACACACATGGGAGCACATTCCTATATACAGATGTGTCCCCCCCCCCATATGATCTCTTTGTCAGGTTGAAGTGCAGATGAGACACCAGAAATATTATCATTCATTTCGTGGTGATAAAATCCCACGGTCTTCAGCACACAAGGAAGCAACAGCAAAGCCACCAGTGACAGCTACTTCACCTGGGACAGAAAAACGGGCTATATGCGATATTATGTAGTTGATCAAAAGCCCAATACACCAATAAAACATATCCGGACCGTTGTTATGGTATATGCAGCCTCTAGGCAAGCACTATTTTACCGACCCTAAATTCACGAAAATGTTAAAATTAAAAACAAAAAGTGGAATTTTTATGATTGGGTTACAATTGCGCCAATTGCCGCCCTCTAAGCTTGCCGTTCCTAAGCATTGCCTTAGTTGCATAGTGGGTTATGACGACCATGAGACATGATGCAAAACGAAAGCAAGTGAAATAACTACAGCGGGTTTTTTTTTTTTTTTTTGAGGGGGATGGAACAAACTATTTTGTCTCCACTTAAGCCTCTTCTATGGCTGGAGTCCCCTGCTAGCCGTGAATGGACCTCACATAGGTGTGTTTCGTGACGCCAATGCAACTGACCTTGAATCAGTTACGGAAGGTAACGTCTAACTATAAGTCACGCTACAAAATAGTTTCTAAACTTCGTGTAGCAGTTGTGATGAAGAACTCTTCTTCATGCTCTCTTAATACAAGAAGAGTATCACTGCGCAGCCCCTTTTACTTAAAAAAAGCATTTTATTTGTCTGAATTTAATAAATTAATACATTTTAGGATTATTCTTCACAAAGACAAATAAATTAAGACTAATGCATAAAAATAAATATGTCCTGCATTTCAAATAATAAAATAATAAAACGCTAATACAGTAGAAAGAGAACCACATAACTTACATGCCGGCTTGATTGGCCGAGTGGTTAGCATATCCGCTCTCCAACCGACAGGCTGCGCGTTTGGAATCCCACTACAGGCATTGATGCTTAAGATTGTCTTTAAGTGGGAGATTAATATCATTTCCCAGTGTGGAGAACCTTCCCACTTATTGGAGGCCTGAAGTGGCTTGAAAAAATTTCCATGTTTGGTCTATAGAACGGGGTTTCTGCATTAAAAATACAAAAATACCAAAAAATATATAAAAATTAATAAAAATGAAAAAAATCCTTAGTCCACCCCTCCCCCCCCGTACTAATGAACTATAGGTTTACAACTTTCTTTCTAGGTGGGAGTCACATAAAACAATATATGTTGAAAATATACCAATATTCAGTGTGCTGGATGGGCTTGTTTTTCAGCAAAGTTGCTCATGATGCAACGTGAATTTATACGCATATTTCGAGCACTGTGACGAGCTACAGCCTAACTAAAGTTTCATTCCGAGAGTTGCGTATCCCCATTTGAAAGCTAGAGCGTTGTGGTGTAAGCCACACAGACATCCATATTGTGAACAAACTGCCTTCTTTGAGGAGAGGAAAAAAAAAAAAAACCTAACAGCGATTGAGTTAGAGAATAGATTCGTGATGGTTGTATCGCCATTGCCGTTTTTCCCACGGCAATGATGCGTGAAAGGTTAGCATGCATAAATACATCCGAGAAAGGAAATAATAATTTCAAAAAAATAAAATAAAATAAAATAAAATAATTAAATGAGATGTACTAAAATAATTCTTTTTTTTTTTTTTATTCCCACGATATTTCTCCTCCAGAAAATTTGAGCATCTCGTAGTGATAGCAGAGCATTATGTTTCGAACTAGCGATTATGTTTAAATATTTGGTTTCGAGATTGGTTTCCCATTAATTTTAACTCTATATGTAACATTCCGCAAAGAATTAATTAAAACAATAATGTTAATTAATGAGAATTAATTGAAAGTAATAATTTATTTATTTATTTAACGAAAATGTATATGCATTAGTCAGACATAACTAATATTGCATATAACAACAAGTTCATTTTTATACGTGTTTTACATTTTACATATTACACGGTCAGTGCAATGATTTTTTTTTTATTGACCGACAAAAATAGTTTCCAATAAGTGTCGTTATATACAGTACTATCGTTCAATTTTACCACAGAATGCGCCCTTTATTTTCCTTTTTGTTTTCTACAGCAGTTAAATTAATAGTTTATCTGTTAATGCCGTGTGTGTGGTGAATGACAAGATAATCCCTCCCTCAGATAAATAAAGTTAGCCTGAAATTCTGAAATTACGTACTGTATCACCCATAACTCTCCCTCCAACTCCTAATCTCGCACTGTCACAAAACTAATAACACAACAGTGGCTATGGAGAAAGGGCTCTGTTAACATATCTCTTGAAAAGCTGGGATGCATTCATAGGAAAATCAATATGGGGAGGCCAAAGAACAGAGGCAGATGGAAAGAAATAAGAAGATGAGAAGTGTGTTCAATCAATTTGCAGTTGAACTGTGCATGGATGACGATGGCAGCTTGTGTTCTTACATGATTTGAGGAAAGCAGAGGAACTGGCCAGCTAACAATGGAGCATCGCCTATGAAAATAACTATCTGTAAAAAAAGACAATGCAGAAACATAGCATGAGGAGTCTCCAAGAGAGAGGTTATCTATTAAGATGACTATAGATAGAGTATATTACAGAGAGATCTTATATACAAGCTCTCTCAAAGAATTCTTTGAGAGGTTTTGGGTGCACATCCCAAATATGAGAACAATACTCAGGCGAATATGGGATTTATAAATTGCTAGGAGTTGAACAGGAGAGAAGTGTTTTGAATGAGGAAAAACACAGAATTTTTTTGCAGGCTGATGAAGCCAGATGTGATTTGAAACTAGATCTTTCCACCCAAACGGTTTGTCATAATCGACTGAGCTGCAGAGGCTCTTATTACTATTTAATTTAAACAATTAGTAATGTTTCAAAACTTATCATTTAAAATCCAGTATGCAGATGTGTTCCAGATATATTTCTATGTGAAGTTGCTGCGTCTATGAATGTTAACAAAAAATAGTTTTCATAAAAGTGATGTTTTTAATTACAGACGAACTGTATTTACGTCATATTTTATGGAATAATGTAAAATATTAAAACATGTAGAAGGTAAAAATAGCAAATGTTTCTGATTCATATTTCCTTTCTATTTCTTCTAGTTCAATACTCTTGTGGTTCAATAGTTAATCGAAACTGCACCTTTTTCATAAATCCTCAATTTCCTGGAAGATTGACAGAGAATGCACAATCGATTTGCACTTATACTCTGCTGAGACCACCACGTAAGACTGCCATATGTCAAGTTCGTCTTGAATTCCTTGAATTCGATTTAACGGGGCCAACGGAAGGCATCTGCACGATGGACGTCTTTACGGTGTCCGCGCAAAACTCAAATCTCATTCCTCCACTCTGTGGCCAGAACACAGGGCAACATGGTAAGTAATGCATTAAACTTGTTATCATACACTGTTATAATTTTTGGGCTTCGCTGAGAGAGCTCTAACATCATTTCAATGTGCCTGTAATATACGTGATATATTCTATTACATGCAGGAAACTTCATAAAGTCCATATATCCATAGGATCCCTCTGAAACCAGTTAACAACGCAAGAACTTTACTCCTAGTAAAGAAGTTTCTAGTTTCTAGATATTTCCGCCCCTATATTTTCTGATCCTCCAAATTAAACTATTAAAATTCTTTCTTAGGACCTCCTCCTCCCTTGAATAAGGTTCTCTTACAAGCAAGTCTCTTACAGGCTCAATGCAAAAGGTTAGATGCAAGGATGCAATGGTTCGTACTTTAATTTGTTTGTAAGTTCTCGTGTTTTAATTTTTTCCCCCTTCGGAATGGAAACTGAAGTTATTCGAAATATCTTGCTTCCTCCATATGAGACTGACAAATCATCTTCAAGAATCCCTCTAATTTCAGAAAATGTTCATCTTAGCGACGGAAATCGAACTCTAGTCTTTTCCAATAGGGCATTACAGAGGGAGTCTAGACACAGATTGCTGCATTTTTCTATATACAGATAACTTTAGGGGCACTATGATTCAACGAAACTCACCCATAATTTTCATTCTCTTCTCAAATCTATAAAAATGTAAGATGGCCTGTATTCATTTATAGAAATTCAGTATAACTGATTTTATATCCTATTTAACTTCATCTCTATCCACCTTTCCTTCTCTGGTTTTCATAAAAAAAAAAATATCTTCAACACTTCAAGAAGCATGCCAGTGACCTTCTCGATTCCCATCCCTAACTCACGTGATACACTGATATGGACTACAAAGACTGTAACATGAGGGGCTGACATAAAAAAAATATCTATAGTAATTTCGAAACTTCAAAAATAAAATTCAAACCTTTGAATTTTTTTTTTTTTTTAGTTTTTAGTTTCTTTCAGAATCATGAATCTTGTATTTTAAATCTATATTTAATGATATATATTTCTATTGCAGTTTATCTTCATGTGAATATGGCACAGTGGCCAATTACATTGTCTGTTTTGACCAGAGGTCCGGGATCTAGAAGATGGAGGATAAAAGCTTCCTTAATTGAATGCACAAATCCATGTAGAGGTAACGTATCACTCTGGTGTGTGTGTGTGTGTGTGTGTGTGTGTGTGTGTGTGTGTGTGTGTGTGTGTGTGTGTGTGTGTGTGTGTGTGCTTTTGCCGAATTTCAGGATATATATATATATATATATATTATCTAGACATTCATTTTTTTTTTCATGTTAACACAATTTGCCTGCAAAAAAAAAATCTTTTTTTTTTTTTTTTTTTTTTGTAAGGAAACAATCCTGAAACATGAGAACCGACTTCTGGAAACATCTAAAAATGCACAATATGTACTGATTAATCGCGCATTTCTGTATAATAACTATTTTTAAGGAACTTTTCCTTCCCATTGTCTGTTCTGTTACGGTTCAGTGTTACATTTATAAAAACTGCCGCGTTAATGTCAAATTAGTGTTCGACCAATTAATTAAGTGGTATCTCTAAAAGTTAGAGCGAAGGTTGCCTTGGAAACTGGCTGTATAATGTCACCAAAACGGCATACTGATCAGGTATGATATTTTAAGGACTCACTAATAACATGGCTACCATTCTGCTCGAGTGCTTTCCACGCTGGATATTAGCATAACTTTAATACGTAACAAGAATTAGTTCCCTATTTTTATCTCAAACACTAAATGTGATGCACTTCCTAAAACTATATTATTTAAACAGAATTGATTTTCTTTCTTTCTTTTCTTTTTTTCTTTTTTTTTATTCGTACATAAATGATTTTGCATGAAAGATTATTTTTAAAGAGAAACAGATAAAAATCACTACAAATTAAACAAACATTCGCATTGCACAGCTTTTAATTGTTATAGGCTGTCATCGGTCAAATGAAAGGTGTATAATTTATCTTTTTTTTTTTTTTGTTGTTTTTAATAAATCAAGTGTGTTCACAGAAAGTTCGTCTGTTCTGAAGGAAAAATACAATTTTTTTTTTCTGTTTTGAAGAGTTTACGTACTTAGAAAGAAGATTAAAAAAACGACTCTTCTAACAGCATTTGACCCTAAGTTAATGGACACTTGGCTGATATAAGTAAGTGGTATTTAGGATGTTTTTAAAAATGTAAATAACTTTTTATTTGAGGAATCGATTGGATACAGGCAAATTTTTGATAATTTATCACAACCGTTACGAACTATAATGCAGACAAAGAAAGCTGCAGATTTTCACTAATGTCAGCAACGATATGTTTGATTTTTATGAGAGCAGCCAGGTACTTTATTAATAGCAAAACTAAGGTTACCTTAACATGATGCATATGGCTATAATTATCTGCGAAACATGTAGCATTGTAATGACAGTTAGTTCCCAAATAGTCCAAGGGGCTTCAATCTCACAAGCCCAGCAGGAACTCTTCCAGGCCATTTTCAAGCGATTCTGAAGTCGTTCTCTAGAAATGGTTATATCTCTTTTCTCCAAACAGAGAAACGAGCGTCAAAACACAATCATCTCAGTAACTGACATCATGTAATCAGTGTAGCATGACCACTTCAGCCGTTTAAAGAGCGGCCATGAATTTTGGAACAGATAGTTCTAGGGATAGTGCGTTCTTCATATAGCGTGAGATCCAAAAATGTTGCAGAAAGACATTGGGAAACCCAATCACAATAGTAAAATAAATCGGATAATTTGATGTAATCTCCGTATGGGATTAACAAATATTGTGTTCAGAAAGCCCAAAACCTGGAGGCACCTCTTGAAAAGTTTTTTCAACATACTGTATATTATTCATAAGGAATCCTTTTCAATATTACGGTGAGTACTGATGCAACTTCCAGGAAAGGTGCGCAACCCGTAAGTCACGCATCGCATGGGGTTTCAAAAACTTTGCTTTCTCTTAACTCAAATCCTTGTTTGTTTTGCATTCTTATTTATACTTTAACAATTATAGTTTCATTCAATTGGAACATTATATAATGTTCCAATAGAATTAACGGAAACTGAAATTGAAATTTTATTAACACTGAAGGAGTAGTACAATGAGAATATAATACAACAGGTGTAACAAGAATTTAGAACAATACAAAACAAAACAAAAAAAAAAAAATTGTTCACGTGGTAATATAGAGACTGATTTACATTTAAGATATCATGAATCCTATTAAGGAAGAGGGAAAAATACAGATAATTTCAATACAGATTGAAGGCAGCTTGTTTTTGACGAATGTATACTATTTTTTTGTTTTGTTTTTGTTTCTGTTTAAAACAGACAAAACTGAAAAACTGCCTAAGAAATCCAAAGGAAATAAAAATCAACGCTCCTCTGATTTTAGATGCCTTAGCGATAATTCTAAACAAACCACCAGGTAATGGAAGGACTTTTCAGGAAGCAATAAGCAGTTATCTACAGCTAAAACTAGTTTGACCAGCTCTATTTGGCCACAGGATTTCGACTTTTGTCATGTAGAGAGTTGGAAAAATTATCCGAAAGTCTAGTGTTTTAAAGGTCTTTATATACATTGGAATCACCTTTCATTTCAGTTATAAATGCGGCTCTCCTGGAGAGATTGCTTACTTCTATTGAAATAGATACAATTTTGGCCCATTCCTCTACAAAAATTATTGTAGTTTATATAGTAATGCTGGACGTGTGGATCATGTGGATCGTTCTAACTTTGTACTTTTATTTTCAAAGCATGTCGTCACATTCACTGTAGGGTGCATTATGTTGCTACTCAAAGGGATAGACCCCATAGAAATGCCACAGCATTGATATTGGTATCGGTTGGAATTATGTTGTAAATGCATGTCACTTTTCTTTTAATGTAGTTATTCACCGATCGGTTTCGGTGGTTTTCTTCAGTTTATGGAAAGGAAAAAAACCTTCCACCTCTGTATGTTATTTGCCAACTCACCTTTAGTTCGAAAGCAGTTATAAAGTTTCTAGCATCCTAGAAGAGATACGAACCTAGGTCTAAAACCACAGTAAGAAACAATGGGTTGTCCAGAATATCAATGAAACGTTCGCCATTTATTTTATTTATTTATTTTCATGAACATACTATAAGGGATCCTAATTCAACTAAGAAACATTCTCACACCATAACACACCGATACTGCACATTTTACACGTGACAATATGCTGTGGTAAATGACTCTTAGCAGCTGCCCAATCCAAAGAGGTCAATAGATTAGAAGATACCGCAGCTTTCAAGCAGTCTACTGTCCAATTAAACTATTCATGACAAAAGTCTAACCAAATCATTGTTTCGGTTGATGTCTAATTTGTAGACAGAGGACCTTTTCACAAAAACCGAATCTATGAGAGTTAGGTGTATAATGTTCTGGAACAAACCTCTCTTTAGCTGCGCCACCCTGGACCTTTGAGAGAATTCGCTGATGCATGAACTGAAAATGTTTTTTTCTTTCGTTTATTTGTTTGATATTCCTTGTCTATATATCGTGATGTGCCGCAAATTTTTTAAATAGTATGCAACAGTCGAGAAAAAACAGAGGCGTCCTAATATTTTTTTTTAAAGCAAAGTGCACATAAATGTCCATTTTGTGCTTTCTGAAGAAAGAGCACAAAATGGACGTCCTTTTTTCTTTCCGAGCCAAAAACACGACATGTAGCAGGCAGCACCGTCTATAAATAGGCAGTAGATTGCTTACATTGCTTCCTCGTAGACCGCGAGAAAATTAAAAAAATAAGTATATATATGTATATTAGTTTGTAATTTTTCAGATCCAGATTAGAATACGATGAAAAACTTTAAGGTCATGTAGAGGTCATACACAACATTAAGCTTGTGTATGTTATTATTCCACTTTATAAGGCTTTGATAAGGCCTCACCTGGATTACTGCGCACAGATCTGTTTCTTAAAGATGTGAATGACGTGGAGTGGATTCATTCGTAACTAAGATGCGGCAGCTTCAATCTCTCCTGATGCTCCACATGAGGAGAGATTGAAGATTTGTGGGTTACAGAAGCTGGTTGATCCGCGGATAAGGGGTAGGGGAGATTTGATAGAGACATATAAGTTGCTTAGGATGATTTATAGGATTGATGTGGTTGAAATATTTCAGTAGATGAATAATGTGAGTAAGAGTGTGGTTAGTAGGGGAGTGAGGACTACATTTTTTGCTTGGAGAGTGGTGAATGAGGAAGAAAATAATTTCAAGGCAAAATGTGACAGATATTGTTATTATTATTACATTTATTGATAATTGTTGATTAATGTATTTTTTTAAGTGGACCTCCCAATAGAATCCATGGAACTGCCTATATAATAATAATAATAATTCCACAATTTCGTACTTTTGGTGGTAAAATATCAGGCCAGTGGACCGATGAGTTATATGCTTTGTCTAAGTTAGCTGCGGTCAGAAAAGTTTGAGAGACACTGCTTTGGAATATCCTGTAGAAAAAGGGTCTAGGACATAGTAAAGTCCAATAAATTTTCTTCAGTTAGTCCAAGACTACTAGGTACAGTAATGAGGGAATACAGCTAAGATGGACAAGGAGCATACGCAAATGGAAAAATATTACATGGAGTGATTAAACCTCCCTATTATTTCATGATGAAGAAAGGGGAAGGATATGGCGAAAATACTATGAAATCATAGACCTACCATGCTTTTCTTTCTCCCCTCCCCACAACAATGGCGATTACGGTGGGATAGACCCTCGGGTGGATCCCTGATACTAGCATAGCAAGGGCTGGATGATACCTAACATCGTCGAAGGTAGTTGAATGGGTAAGACTAGTTGCAAACTAACTTTACCCATTCATACTTTATCATGCATGAGACCAGCAAGTGACGAATAGTTACAACAATATAGCGAGCACACCATGTCAAAAGTTAGGTGCCATCGAGCAATGATTACGAAAATATAATAGTGACTAGATTTATTGAAATGTCATTGTACTACCTCAGTCACTTGCTCTCAATTCACGTGTATGTGTGTGTGTGTGTAACTTTTATATCCTAAATATTTTTCATGCTAAATTCGAATAAATTATAGAAAAGATATCAAATAAATACCAATTACAAAATAAACTGATTTTTTTTAAAATTTATTTCCTTAATGTTTCATTTTTACAAGACAACAAACTCATATCTTTAGCGAAAATGAAAATTTTCATGCATTAAAGATCAATATCTACAGTGACGTTTACTTATTCCCTCAATAATAGTAGGTCTTGCCCACCTCCATTTTGATGCTTACCATTTGTTGACCAAGTAAGTTGAATTAAATATTTTGGACTCTGATGAAGTAAAAGTATTGAAGTCAACAGTGTGTCAAAAGCAAATGTCCCACTAAATACCCGAAACATTTACTAAAACTACTAAGTACAGTCAATATCTAAACATTTCGATATCGATCGACCAGTTTAAGACAATTACTCTCGAACTATCAGTTTTGCACTGCATCTCAGCCTCTTCATAAGGTGGTTTTTCTGGATTTATTTGAATATTCCAAGCTTCAAAGGATTGAATGCAATGCACCAACATGCAGTATTGATTCAAATTTATTTTGATACAATTTTTACAAACTTCTAATACAATTCGTAAATCGCTTTTTCTCCATTTGTCGACCATTAGGTCTATCTCAGAAATATCTAATCGATTTGAATTTCTGTTCAAAAATCTTGAAGGTGAATCTCGAATTCCAAGAGATAATAGTATGAGATAACGTTGCTCTGATAAGGTTGAACCTAACCGAGAAAGTACTCAATTTTAAGAGTGATTGATGACTTACTATTTTTGTTTTAAACCTCCATTTTCAATGAAAGGACGTTTTTACACGTATATTTCCACTACTTTTGATATGCATGAGAATGATCAAATGCAGGACCAGTTTATTTGTTATAACAAAAATCATAACAAAGATCATATATTCTTTATCATAGCCTACGTATTACGAGCCAGTAATTTTCTCCAGAGGGTAGCAGCAGGGAGTATATTCCTTTAAAGCTAAAGCTTGGCCTCCGTATCATACCTCAACTAACCCTATACACAAATTTGTTGCCACAGTGAGCGTATACGATCCTATAATAGTTATCTTTTTCTTATAAAATTTGATGATGAAAAGAGCATGCAAACATTACTATAGAAATAAAGAAAGAAACTTGTCCTTGGGGAGGTCATTAATCGCATCTCAGGTCAGCGCGTCAGGTGCTGCCAGTCACCGCTATTGCATGGGTTAGCTCCTTCTCAGCCTTTAATTGAATGCTTTTCGTGAAACTATGGGAGCACGCTAAAAGGAGAAGAACGCTAGGTAGAGAGGTGAAACGGCCGGTCGGCCGGCCGGCCAGCGAAACAAGAACACGATTCTGTACACTAGCTCCAGGCTAAACACACTCTCCAGCTTTCTTTATAATTATTTATGAATTAGTAACAAAAAGTGAAACATGGCACTGAATTACTGGGATAATGGCTACTGCGAAGGAATATTTCAAAATACGTGTTAACTCGAAGCAGGAATTTTCAGTTTTAAAGGGACTTGATTGGAATAATAGCAACAATATATATTTATAAATTTTTAATTTATTCTCTTGAGAGAGAAAAGCTGTTAAAAATCTTGTGTTCTCTCGCTCATAGAAATGCTGATTCTAAAAAGTTTTAAAATGTTAAGCATTACTACGCTATCCTCTTCATACTTTAAACTCAAGTTATGGAGGTGTCGCCAGTTTTACTACTGATGGTGCCAAGCCTTTTTATATACCAGTAGAAATTTGGCAACGTTACCATGACTTGTTATATTGGATATGTCAAGAGGATATCACATTAATGCTGCGTTTGTGTGTGTGAGCGCACGCACGCACACACACACACACACACACACACACACACACACACACACACACACACACACACACACACACACACACACACACACACACACACACACACACACACACACACACACACGCGCGCGCCTTTGAAGAGAGAGGAAACACATAAGGTGGGGGGGGGATATATATTTAAGACTGAATCAGAGTCAAAAAATGCGATTAAAGCTAAATGAAAATGAGACATAATTCCCTGCTGATTTAATATATGTAATGTTTTCTTTGTAATTCAGTACATTCTTGAATATTTCTTTATTGTTAAACCTCAGTTTACTCGCTGTCAATCCCAGCCAATCCCCATGATAATAGTTCTTATCACTCAGATATACCAAACGATTCATGTGTTTTTAAGAGGGATCAAATTATGGGGCAATTACTTTTTCCATTAATTCGATCTGAGAGTGAAAAGCAGAAAATAATATGATAATCCCAGTCACGAATTTTGAAAAACAGTGGAATTAATCAATAGTTCAAATATCCAAAAGAATAACGTTGTTCTTTATGGGAACAACTTGCAAAAAAGGAGAGAACATAAATCAGGCCTAGCATCCCACACAACTTTCACCGGCCATAATGTACTCTGGCATAAAACGAACATGTTTTATATTGAAAAAAAAAAAAAAAACTGTTCAACAAGGAAATTTAAGGAAGCTGCAAATATGTTTAGAATCCAAACGCAATGCAACAAAAACTGGGGCCTAATTCTATACCACGTTTGGTCAGCATTCATGAAAACTATACCTAAGTCAGACCTCGGACAGAGTGAACGTGAACCTCAGAACGTGACAACATCCATCATTGTTCAGACATATCATAGTATGTATCGATTCTGCATTCGGATTTTTTAATTTGATGAACAGTTAGACTGCCAGTACAACATCCAATGGACTGTTTTGAGTAATTTCTCATTTCTTGTGTTTAAATTTTTAGTTACCTTTAACCAGGGGTGTAGTCCTAAAAGAAATAGTGACAAGACTCTACCGTGGAAACAAAAATCCAGAGCACGAAGTGCGGCATTATTATTATTATTATTATTATTATTATTATTATTATTATTATTATTATTATTATTGGGGTGGTCCGAATGTACTGAATAAGACTCGTGGACCAACAGGGCCATAAGGGGCAATCATCTTGATTGTAAGGGAAGCGGCACTCCCATGGACTCCTAGCTGGATCTATCCTCTCCTTCTTCTACTTTGAGGAAGACCCACTTACTTTAATCTTTCCTATAAGGCCTTATCAGCCAACTCTTCTTACTTTATGACCCTTGTGCTATTAGAGTACTCGAGGGCCATGGGGTCTTTTCATTTCTGGCCTTACAACTATGTCCTCTCTATAAACCTTACTATATTTCTTCTATAATCTACCCTTTCCCCTTCAATATACCCTATTCCTCCTATGGGTTTAAATTCGGAAGAAGGCGAGTTCAGAAGCCTTAAGGTAGCAGCCCTACCACTGAACTATTCCATCGTCAGGCTAGTCCCCTGACATGGAGAACATAACCATACTTGTAAGCTGACAGAAAAAGATAATCGGATTGAATCTATGGGAAACGACCCTGGAATGGAAAAGGGAAAACGAAAATGGAAACGACAAAATGTAATACACATAGCAAACTGGAATGTAAGAGGAATAGCATATAAAGAAATAGAATTAGACCAGTTATTAAATGAAAGAAATTTTAAAATAGCAGTAATCACTGAAACAAAAAAGAAATTAAAAGCAACTATGAGAACTGAAAATTTTAATGTGTTATACAGTGGAGTCGACAGAGACCAAAGAGCACAAACAGGAGTCATGATTTGGATTCATAACTCCCTTTCAAAACAGTTAAAACATTATAAATTATGGAATGAAAGAATAATAGAAGCTAAAATAAAAATAGATAGAGGCTATTTAACAATAATTGGTTTATATGCCCCAGAAGAAGGAAGAGAACAGGATAATATTGATTTTTATAATCAGCTACAAAACATATATAATAAAATAAATAAAAATGATTACATAATTTTAGCAGGAGACTTAAATGCAAGAATTGGAAACACGAAAATTAATAATAATATAGGAATACATGGAGAACACACTCTAAACAGAAATGGTAAAAAATTGATTGACTTTGTAGTTTATAATAACCTAAAAATAATGAATTCCTTCTATAAACATAAAGACATACATAAATATACTTGGGTAGCAAGAGGATGGAAATCAATATTAGATTACTTCATATTAAATAAAAAGACATCAAAATTTTCACTAGATGTTAGAGTTCACAGAGGATATGAAATAAGCAGTGACCACTTCCTTGTTAAAATAAAATTAAGATTACCACCTAAATGGCTACAAGTAACAAGAACAGAAAGAAAATTGAAACATTTGTTTATAAAACTAGACTATTAAATGACACAAATGTACAATGGCTATATGAACAAAGAATTAACCAGTATCTAGATAAAATAAAACAAAATGAAAAAATAGAAATAGAATGGCTTAATATAAAAACGATACTAAATGCAGCAGCAAATGAAAGCTTAGGAAAGACCAAAAAATTCAATAAAAGAAAAAACTGAAGATCTGGGATGATACAATCAAAGAAATAATCAAAAAGAAAAAAGAAGCCTATCACAAATGGTTAAGCAGTAAAAGATTAGATGAAATAGAATATAAAAGAATAAGAGCCATAGCTAAAAGAGAAGTCAGAAAAGACATAGAGAATCATGGAATAAATTTGTTTCTAATTTAGAACATGATTTATATAAAATAAGACCCAATGTATATAAGATTTTGAAACACCTAAATGCAGATACCAAAGAAAACATAAAATTAAACACTGAATTGAAATTAGAAGAATTTCTAAATTACTACACAGAACTCTGGACAGACAAATATTTTAAAAAAGACAACTGGCAAACAATTAACGAAAATGAAAAGGAAATAACTGAAGAAGAATTAGAAATCAGCCTGAAAGAAACAAGAAACGGAAAATCACCTGGAGAAGATAAGCTAGGTTCAGAACTATATAAATACGCAGGAACAAGATTCAAAGGAAGACTCTTATTATTTTTAAATAAAATTTACTCAACTGGTATCCCCCCAATAGAATGGAAAAAAGCAATTGTGATTCCTATCTTTAAGAAAGGTAATAGAGATGACCCTAAAAACTATAGAGGTATCAGTATACTAAATTCCTGTTACAAAATATACAGCAGAATCTTAAATAACAAACTAATGAAATATTCCGAAAACTTTATTCTAGAGGTACAAAATGGATTCAGAAAAGGACGACATGTATAGACCCAGCCTTCTGCCTAAAATTAATAATAGAGAAAAGAAGAGAATATAATTTAGAAACACATATTGCATTTATTGACTTTGAAAATGCATTTGACAAAGTTAAAAGAAACATATTATTTAACATTTTAAAGAAAGACAAATACCAAATAATATCCTAAAAGCTGTCACAAGTATATATGAAAATAATCAAATACAAATAAGATTAAATTACGAGCTATCATATACAAGAGAGATAAACCAAGGGGTCCGACAGGGATGTCCCCTCTCAGCAACTCTTTTTAATATCTACTTAAATGAAATAATAATAAAATGAATTTACATCAAGGAATTAAACTTTCACCTACAGTTAACTTAAACACTCTCCTTTTTGCAGTCGAACAAATAATAATTACAAATTCTGAAGATAACTTACAGAAAGCTATTTTATATCTAAATGAGATATCCAAAGATTATGGTATGATAATATCAACGGAAAAATCAAAAACTATGGCCTTGAAAGGACAAGATCCAGCAAGAACTAAAATAGTAATAGATAACAAGATTTTAGAACAGGTGAATTCATTTAACTACCTAGGATGTATGATCACTTATGAAAATGAAAAAGATATAAACATAAAAATTGCAAAATATTTAAAAATAACAGGTGTAATTAACTCTATATTTAAACCAAACCTAGTTCAAAAACAAACCAGACTAAAAGTATACAATTCATTAGCCCTACCAGTCTTAATGTATGGAAGCGAAATCTGGACAATAAAACAAAAAGACAAACAAAGATTAACAACAGCAGAAATGAAGTTTATGAGAAGAACTGCAAAGTATACCCTATTTGATCACAAAAGAAACGAAGAAATTATGAAAGAATTAAACCAAGAAACAGTAATAGAAAAAATTAAAAAATATAAACATAAATGGATGGAACACGTTCAAAGAATGAAAACAAAAAGATTACCAAAACAAGCCTTAAATTACACGCCATTAGGAAAAAGAAAACCAGGACTTCCTCTTAAACGATTCAACGATGACTTCTAAGGCCGGAACAGGCCATACTAGGCCTAAATCCTTGATACGTATGATTATTATTATTATTATTATTATTATTATTATTGTGACGGCGAAATGGCAGAGAGATTGCCTTGTTTTCTGAAACGAAAGTGACAAGAGCGGCAGCTGCCATTTTTTTGAGCGAAAGCTGGAAAAGCATTATAAGTCTCATTATTATAATTATTATAATTTATTATAATGAATTTAAAAATTTTGATATTTTTAAAAAAGTATTGGCGCGCCCTGGGCCGACTACACCCCTGCCTTTAACCCCTGAAGATGTAAGTCAAACTTCATACGAAACTTGTCGAGTTTGTTTATCTTTAATTATCTTAATAAACATGTGGTCGCAATACCGAATTCTTTCTTTTGAACTATTAAACCACAGAAATCTACCCCTACTGTTACAACTGTTGTTTTAAGTATTCTGCCAATTTGGCCTATATTTATGTCAGTCATTTCCACAAAAACACATTTCAACAGCAGTAGTGGCAGCAGCAACAACAAAAGGACCGTTTCCTTCACACTATTAGAACAAAAATACCAAATCGAGTCTGGAGATACTTAAATATAAAAAAAAATCTTATCCCAATTAAATCTTTGCTATTTACAGCCATGTTTTTTTAACACTAGAAACAAACATTTAATACACCATGGAAAAGTGGGAGAGTTAATGTTAAACACGTTTGACTAGGGGAAACAATTTTGGGAACGATGCCCTTTGGATGGGAAAACCTCGGTTCGAGTCTCGTCTAGCAGGCGAAGAATCTTTAGATTTTTCACTTGAAAGTAAGTTAGCCGAGGTGGAAGGGCTTTCCTTACCGGAAACTCAGGTTTTCCATCCTGCAAGTTGACTAGAAGAATACACGCTACCTTCCTAAAATTATGGTTATGATACTTGGTAGGGCGTGAGACTGGGCCTGCAAGTATCGCGGATCATATCATTATTATGACATGACGTATATAAAATGGCAGGAAAAAAATTCATCAGACGATGAATCTTCTCATGTTTACAAAAAATGCATGTTTTTTTTTTTTTTTTTGCGAGTATTTGACTCACATGACTAAGAAAGAGTAGCACAAGCACCAAGTACTCTATTATCTTTTGAATATCATCCTGACTTCGATAGATAGTCTCAATAGTAAAATCAAACGACAGGCGTTTCTTGGTAATAAGTTTAGACACCACGCAAAATCGTATCTATCAGTTAGGTCTTATTTTTTCCATTTGTGAAAATAATTGATCACAAAAACAAGACGAACTGAAAAAAATCCAGACAAATGAATCATTTGTCGGATTTTTTTTTTTTTTCAGTTAAAAAATCTTATGGCTGCTGTTGTTTACACAATTCAATCCACATTAAGGCTACAGAAAAATGTTTAGCTTTCGAGTGTTTACATTTTGCTCATATATTGTAAACACAATCTCTGCTTAATCTTCATTCCGACCCGCAAATATCATTTTGAACAACTGTTGTCGTAAGCGCGTAATGAGAGAAAGAAAGTTTTCGACCCATTATGCAACAAACAAAGCTTATGTTATTGACCACATTTTTGGTGTGGGTGTACTGAAAGTGGACTGAGTCATAACTTATTTCACTTGAAACCAAAAGTTAGATAAGTTCTGTCCGGTTCTTATAGTAGCGATATAGTCATTTTGCCTACTTATTTTTTTTTTTTATTCAAGAATCTGAACAGAACTTTATTCTAAAATTACAAAAAAAAAAAAAAAATCATTTATATAAAAAGTTATTTCAGATTATAAGGGTCGTTGAGAGAATCAATGTTACCTATGAAATAAAAAAATAACGAATGTTTTGATTGCGTTTGAGATTTCTTTTACATCACGAATACGAATGTGCGGAATATGTTACTTCAGCAGTGGTATTTATATTAATGAAAGCAGTAGATGCTCCTTACACTTAATTGAATCACATAAGTTAATCATTTTTATTACTTTTTGACCCAGGATAGATTAGAACAGCAACTCGGAAGAATACTGTTGTTAATATTATTACCATTATAATATTATTATTTTTTTAATGTGAATGATCAAATTTATTAGAAAGTTTTCTTTATTTGGATGATAATTTTTGATCCCGGATATAACTTTTTTTCTTAATTATAAAATATTCGTCTTCAAATAGAATATTTTCTTCAATTACTGATATAAGTGAATATCATATAAAACACTTTTTCCAGTGAATTTTTAAATTTTAGGGAGTATGTTAAATAAAACCGCAATGAACTTAATTACGATAACCCCAATTTATTTTCCATTTTTGTAGCATATTTTTGTAAGATGCAATAACATTTTTAATATTCATCCCTTTATAGTTTATATATATATATATATATATATATATATATATATATATTAGAAGCCATACTAATACGTTTTTACAAAATGCTAAATTCTGTAAACATTTCTACTTATAAATCAATATTTTTTTTAAAATTTAAAATATTGAATTATTAACATTGAAAAATTAAAGGTGAACTGAATTTAATAAGAAAATGTTTAAAAATCTGGTGGCGAATGGCATCTTATCAAATATGCCATTTAAAAATACAATAAAATTTTAAAGTTACAATTTAAAGTAACACCATTAACACCATTGTTTCTTGGTAGCTCCCCCCAACTGCCTTCAATACTTCAAAGAACCCAGTGGAATGTTTTCAAGTTTCAACTATCTTCCCAATGTTTCGCCGGATGACAGCAGTGGTTATTTAAACAACTTAGACTATTCTATATGTTTTAGAAGAGAAGCAGGCTACTGTTCGCAGACGTATACGACTGACAATTCTAATCCTTTCATAATATTAAATATTGATCAGAACAACGCTCCAACAGTAGGAAGTGGACAAGCGGGTTTGGGAACGGAAGAATGCCCAAACGATTACATTATTTTGGGAGGAGAACGTTACTGTGGGACTCGTTTAAATCCGGATACAACATTTCCGAATCCTACTACCAATGCTCCAGTTACTGGTAAGTGATATTATTTATTTATAGGCCAATCAATAAATAACGTTACTCAATTCTTACAGCTACATGAGCTAATGTAGGCATTAATGAAATGAATTCCCTTTGAAGTAGTCCGTATCAAAATAAATTTAGTTCTTGTTCAGATTTAGGTCAACCTCTACACGTCTGATCACTTTTTCTGTTTTATCGAGTAATTCTATCCGTCTCATTTAACCAAGTCAGAAATATATATAAAGAAATTAAGCAAAAACAGTGAACTACCTACTTGCCACTAACAAAAAAGCAGTTTTCAACTAAGGTATTTTTTCTTGAACAGTTATATTATTGTTTTGTTAATGATTCATTTACATGTGCCATAGGATGAAAAGATTTGCAATAAAACAGTCTCCCCTACAAAAAATAACAACGTATTGTATTTAAAACCTTTAAAACATTTAACTCTCCCCTGTTACTTTATATAAACTTCAATTTTATATAAAATATTATTTAGAAAGTCCATTCTACTAATTTGTAAATAAGTATTTTGTTTTCAAAAACTACATTTAATCAATTTAATTGAATCCATATAATCTTTACTAAATACGAATATGCAAAAACCTGAGGAAATTGCTTCGCGTGTAACGTACTACGCCTGGTTGGCCGAGTGGTTAGCATATCCGCTCTCCAGCCAAAAAGCTGCTGGTTCGACCCCCTAGAGCATGGATGTTTGTGATTGTCTTTCACCTTCATACATTCATTCATCCAAGTATACATATATACTCTCCCAAGATGGACTGGATCCTCATGGAAGAAGCAGATCCAAATCTCCCGCAATGGGAGAGGCCGTCACCCTGTAGTGGGTGAAAAGACAGGCTGATCAGTATATCCCAGTTCCTACAGGGAATGAGATGTAGCACGTTATACTCGAAGTGCCAAACCTTTCTTTTAACAGTTAAGAAATATTACATGCATTTTAACAAATAATAATAAATAAATAATGAAGAAATAAAAAATACAAATACTGTCAAGATACTTTTTGAAGAATAACCTAAAGGTAAATATAAAAGTTGCTGGAGAAGAGCGAATATTAAGAAACGAAATCACTTGCTTGAGTGGTTGAGTGCTAATCAGGCACAGTGCTGAAATTTTTAGAGAATTAGCAATAATTGGACATAATAATAAATTTATTATTAATTATAATTTAAGAACGTTTCTTCATCCATACCGATGGCATCATCTGGAGCTAGCACGCAAAAACAAACATAACACGCTATTATTATCACTGGTAAGTACAAGAGCCATTATTCTTGATCGGCTATTAAGCAGGAGTTGTGGGGAAACTTTGCATTAATTAGAATCTAATTGAATGAAAAGTAAGAAAAAGTGCACGCATACATCAAATTAACTAATTGTACATAATATTAAAATTAAAATAAAAGTGAAATTTAAAAAGTAACAAGCTCCTGTTGGGTCAACGTAGAAGTGCCTGAATGCACCATCAAAGTTAGTTGTCTGTTATTAATGGCTGATAAGCCTATAGCTAGAATTACATTGGACAATAAAATAACGCTAGCACCATAGGATCACCAACCAAGAATTATTGTACTCGATAAATGAATTTGTCATCTGTATCACCTGTTCACTATTATTAGGCTACTCAACGTTTTCAGTACAGTATATAGAAAACCTATAAAATATACGTACTAACATTATACACTAACTCATATGATGTACAACTACTAACATGCATGCAGGTTTTTTCTATACCGAAGATATACAGAAACATGTTGAGTAGTCCCACCATCACTCTTCCAAAAAAAACTAGGTGTTATCAGAACCCTGACCAATAGAACTAGGAAAATTTGCTTCACGAATGCAGCCCTACAAAAAGTATTTTAAGAATTCCATCTGTATTCCACGTGTGTGTGTGTGTGTGTGTGTGTGTGTGTGTGTGTGTGTGTGTGTGTGTGTGTGTGTGTGTGTGTGTGTGTGTGTGTGTGTGTGTGTGTGTGTGTGTGTGTGTGTGTGTGTCCCCTAAGAAAGCCTTCAATATTTTTTCAGCTCTATATGGGGTTGTTTAAAAATTATCTTGATCATTTTTCTGCCTGTCCATGGTACTTATGTTCGATAGGCTCTACAACCGCACGGAAATAAAAAAAAAGTTTAGATCTTATTAAGCTGAATTTCCACAAAAAGGTGAGCAGAACCTTGCTAAAATCTGATTTGATGAACCAACAGACTATACTCTTTATAAGAAATAAACAACAATTAGAGCTGTTCAGAGGAAGCACTAAAGGGACAAAGAAGAAAACAAATTTGATCCATGAGTTTGGAAATGAACAGCGAGAGACTCTTATTGGCTGTTAATCGTTTTAACGGAGATAAAGTGAAGACTTGATCAATGACAGTGGCATTATATGTATACATTGTGAAATTTATATATATTGAAATTTGTAAGTTTTGTCGTAAAGATCACAATAAAAAAAAAATCTGTGTGACGTCGGGAGTATACGGCTCACTCGTATACTGTGAGATACTGGGATGTTAAAAAAAATAGTCTGTTAAGATCAAGGATATCATGAAATGTTTTGATTTTTGATATATATTTTTTTTTAGATTTGAGATTTTTGAGTTTTGAGATTTTGCCTCAAACATTTCATGATCTCCTCGATCATGAAATGTTAAGATCAAAAGATTAAGATCAAAAGTTAAAAGACGATAAAAAAAAATGTTATTACAGAGGATGCACGAACAGGACTAGCGAACATGTTGAAATAAGCTACGCTAGTGCAGTAGAATATTGACTATACATTAGCAGCTGAAGATTTACATTTCATAAAACAGATCTTGTTGGAAAACAACCCCCCCCCTCTCTACCGAGCTAGCAGTAAGATTCCTGACACAAAAAAAGATATCACACAGAAAGGTCATCTACGTCATTCCAGAATGCTGCGAGTAACTTCTGGCTTTTTTCAATCAAATGTTTCTTCAAAGGTGAAGGTTTGAATAGGAATGAAGACATATAAATGAAAGTGATTCACACTTTAAAGCCAATTATTAAGGGCATTCAATGGTGCTTTAAATGCTAAATAATAAAAATATCAAATAGTTCGTGCCACTCACAGAGAAGAATATAAAGGAACTTTTGTTGTGTGATACTACACACAGAAATTAAGCATCTAGCTGTTTAGTTCCAAATAGCTATTTCGAAGGAATTAAAATGTACCAAAAAATAAAAATAATTAATATTTGGCTGTTTCATTACTTTTGTAATCCCACCTTTTATATATCATACAATAAAAAGTGAATATGTTACTGTAGTTGTTCCTTGTAATCTTAGATAATTTTAGGTAATTTCCACTTCTATAGATGTGCCTAGTTGGAATTACTGTACCTAAAATCCAATGCCATTCAAAAAAGTTTGAATAGGAATGCACTTCGATTTACACAGATTATTAAACATGTTTTCTTTTGTTCTTTGCGTTTTCTTATAACAGAACGTCTGTTCTATTAAACTGTGGGTTACTTTTATTTATAAAGTAATGATTCATCAGCAGAATTTTATTTTCAAAAAAAAAAAAAAAAAGAGTCAGAATTGAAGCTTTCTTTTGTATCAAAAAGCGCTGTTATTTAGCAGTATTTAGAAAACATCGTCAATACCATAATTTTCTAGTGTAATAATGGACTAATATTCCAGATAAACAATTATAATGGTAAAACAGGATCAAAAGCAATATTCACGTTTTATTTTATTCTTACAGATACAAGTAGATCAGGCCCCTTTGTTGCCCGCTTTGTCACCGGTTCCAGTTTGACAAGCGCGGGATTTCGACTTCAATTCCGACAAAATCCATGTCCTAGAAATCCAGGCTGAAAAATTTTGCTGTAATGCTTCATTGTATGCATTATAATGTAAAAGTCAGAAAGAAAAACAATAATAAAAAAAAGGGAAAAGAATATCCTTTTTATAATTATTCATGAATCCACTACTATGTACTCGTTTATTACGTAAGTGAGCTGACATTTACTTAAACTGTTTTGTTTTAATTAAAAACATAATAACAAAATATACATTTTATTTACATTCGCGATATTTACATGTAAACCAATGCTGTGATTAAAAGTTTATCTTTAGGCCGCCTAGTGGGTCAAATGTTTAAAACTCATATTATATATAGATTTCCATACTGTGAGACACTTACAAATGATAACTTTATTGTATATTAATAATATCTCATACAAAAAAAAGGGTTAATTTTGAAAGAAATGTGAATATAAAAAGTAGAACAAGATTAATAACTAAAAGTCCTGTAATGCCAGCAAGATTAATGACGGTGAGATGGCCGTTTCAAAAAATTCATCATCATCATCATCAGATTATAGAAGAATGAGAAACAAGTTGAGGTTACCGTGAAGATGAGATGAATGGATTCTGCAGATGGAAACTACATTAAACTTAGCTTTAGACATCCCAACAATCGTAATTTGTGAGATTTTATTATTTTTTTTTATATCAATTGGTATATAGCGAGCAAGCAAAGCATTTCATTCAAAGTGGGAAATTGGTCAACGACAGCATCCCTAGCTTAGTTGGTAACGACAATTCTGTCCTTCCTTTGGAAAGACGAATTCGAATTCCGTCTAGGATGCGAAGAATCTTCGCAAGGGTTGTCGATCTCATAGGACGATAGTAAAGTTTTCTTCGAGCAGTTTAAACAGCAAACCGAAGAAAGTACTTGTCTCCGCTCTCCAACCAACAGATCGTGGGTTCCATTCACTGCGGGCATTTATGTTTGTAACTGCCTTTAGGTGAGAATTGAATTTCATCACCTGGTGTGACATCCGCGTCCTACTACTTACTAAAGGTATGAAGTGGCTTTAAAAAGTTGAATGTTTGGTCTCTGAATTATTGAACCCTTAGCTAACCAACAGTGCTACTGTGCAATAAATATACAATAATATATTAGTAAGTGAACTCACAAAATGATAACCGATTTCTTCTTACTATTATTATATGGGCAGCTCCATGAAGTCCAAAGACTCATCGCAGGAAGCTCACTGACATTCCACTAAGCACTAATCATCATATTTTTTGGCCTTATTTAGCCTTGAACCCATTAACAACAAAGAACTCACAACTGACTCCAGCCTTATTCCAATCATTCACCACTCTCCAAGCAAAAATTCTACTCCTTGCTAACCATACACATACTCAACTTCCAGGGATGACCCTAGTTTTCATCACACTATTCAAGTACTAAAAAACTTTCTTCTGTACCTATACTACAAAACTCTTTAACTTATATATCTCAATAATATTAACTTCCCCTCTTTTTTTTTCGCCCATCAAATAATTTTCGCAATCTATAAATCTTCGATCTGTTCTCATAAGGGACAGTCTATAGATTGTCACCAACGCAGTCACTGGCTTCTGGTGCCTCTCAACCTCCACATCTCTCAAGAAACCCGGGTAACCAGATCGTGCAGAACAGTCCAAATGGTGGGTATTAAAGCCTTATAAAGAGGTATAACAACCTGCTTGTCAGTGTGTTCTTCGATAACCAAGCAGCCGTATGAGCTACTTTAGCCGCAGCATTCCATAGTTACATCAGTTCCTTACATCTCAGATCCATTAATATATAGCTGGTAATCTTTCTTTTCGTCCCAAAATGATCATCCCATAACCTTACATTTTGCAACATCAAAGTGATAGTCATTCTCCCTAGCCCAAACTGTCAGTCTATTTAAATAATGCTGCAAGGCCTCTACATCATCTTTATTAATTACTACTACTCTACCTAGTTTTGCATTATAAATAAACAACTGAATATTTTTCGGCAGACAATTTCCTATATCATTAACATCAAAGTTAAATAGGAGCGGCCGAAGTACTAGATGGTGTCTATCCATCAAACTAATCCTCTAACCACAGCACTAGCTTCATATCCAAATCCGATGCTCCATTTTATGTGACAGAATGCCATGTATTATCCTTATCAAACGCCTTTGCAAAGTCAGGCAGTGTTATCATGTAGCTATTTCCCTTATCTAACTCAGCTGTTACTTTATTATAAAAAGTGAGTAAATTACTGAAGCTAACCTAACCTACCGTTCATGAAACCATTTTATTCCCTCCCCAAACAGTATCCTATCCCTATCTACCCATTTCTTTTGTCCTTAACTAACTTCTCCAAAATCTTGACCACGATTCCTGAAATGCTGAGTGGCCGATAAATAGCTACTTCTGTTTTGTGTAACAGAACTATTTCTCCCTCTTTCTGCTACTTTGAGACCGTACCAGAACTCAAACTCAAATTAAGAAATCTAGCCACAGGCACTTCCGGTTCTCAAAACTTAATACGCGAGCTAATTTCATTTCCTATCCCACAGCTGTATTCGGTCCAAGGCTCTATAATATCGTAAACACCTCTACTTATCGACTTTTGTTTCTACATCTTCTCTTGTCATATATCTCTTATCGCAATGTCTCCACGTGGATGAAATACTCTTGCAAAGTTATCATTCAGTAACATAGCTACTATGTCTAGTTCAGTCACTCCCCTAACATGAGCATTCATCAAAAATAGTATATAATCATCATCATTCTTTTATTTGCCACATACTGAAAAGATTCTTTGGGGATACTCTTGGCTCTCTCAGCAAATTTACCTCGTACTCTGATTTTGCCTTCCTTTTACTATACTAGTCATCCTTTGGCCTGAACCTTATATTGCTCGTAAGATTTTTGGTCATCATTCTCTTTAAATTACCGCCACAAATTCTCTTCTCTTTTTTTGGCAGCTTCCTCTTGATGATACCATTCATCCATTTAATTCCTACTTGATTTATTCTCCTGACTAGATATGCGTTCCTGCTTTCTTCCAAAACCGCATTAGTATTTCCCATGCATTATGACCACCCTTTCTCCTTAGGATCTCACCCCATCGTAACCAGTGGTGAGCTATGAAAATTTTAACAAAGGGCTCGCATCGTAGAGAAAAAAAAAAGGGGGGGGGGAGAGACTAACTTAGCCCTTATAATACTTATATTGCGACTTTGTAGAGCTTCTGACAGATATGATCTAGCATTAATGATTGATATCCTGCAGGATATCAATCATTAATGCTAGATCTTTTAAAAATTCCAAATTGAGAAGTCGGTTTTAAAAACCCTTATATTAATCTTGTGATGCAAAATTCTTGCATAAAGCTGGGTAATTTCTCCACACAGCAAAAGCTGTTCGTAAACTGCAAACTGCCCATCGTGGTCCAAACACACAGTCGATCTTTAAAATTTCGATACCAAGGTCTTTTGCAATCGTATTTAATTCTCGTTGATTTTTTGATGATTGATGAATACAACGCATATAATGTATTCATAAATATTTCAAAATGATTTATTTGTTTAATGTTTTTTTTATCGATGATCTTCGCAATGCCAAATTACAATGTTGGGAAATCTTTGCAGAAGTTTGATTGCAACACCTGATTTGGTTCCTAACATTACACTAGCTCCATCAGAACAAAATGAAATGAGATGATTTTTTAAATAGTTATCAGAAAATCCATATGAATTTAAAGCAGCAATTATAGTAGCATGTATACATTCTGAGGTGGTATTTTCTAGTTCTACAAGATTATTAAACAAGAAGAACAAGGGGCTCGCAAATTTGAGAAAAATTTAACAAAGTGCTCACGCGAGCCCCTTATAGTGCACCACTGATCGTAACCCTTCAAGTAGTCTCCTGAGTTTCTTATAATTACCAGCTCTCATTCTTCCACATGTACACTCGCTCTTAATTGAAAAGATCACATTGTCTCTTATTCCCACCAATAAGCGGCAATGTGATCAAGCTGGCTACAGACAAATCCTCTGATGCAATTACAAGATCTAGGAATCTCAATTTCCTGGACTCCATCGCATGCTGCCTCAGGTAATTAATCCTCAGTAGCTGCATAAATTCCATTTCTTTTCACTCAGGTGCACTGCCTAACCTAGAGCAGCAACCAACTTTTGTCCTATTTGCCACACCAGTAGAAGTCAAATAGAGGTTTAGTAGAAGGGCCAGTGACTTCCTGCTTAACGTTATACGTTAATTACATAATAATACTATTTTTTCTTATTTTAAAAAAAACAACCCTTGTAAACTCAATATAACAACAACAACCATGAAGTTAGGCTTAATGTAACAAAAAAAAGTCTAACAAAAATACCCAATATCTCGCTAACACTGTTTACTTCGTATTTCAAAAAATTTACAGTAACTCAAATGACAACATATCAGTTTATGTAAGTTAGACAAAGATGTCTACACGCCCTGTTTATCCAACACAATTGTGATTATTCCACTCATATTTCCTATCTTGATCACGATTTATAAAATCACTAGTGATGAAAATAATACACAGATATAATCTTCCCAATTACAACGTCATTATTCTTCCCCTGGTGACCATAAAATTAAACTGTTGTAAACAACAAATATTATTCATTATACCGAATGTTAAAAAATGCAGGTAATTCACATTTTCACTGACATGTTTTTGCCATAATAACTAAACTTCTGGATGGACTGAAGAATCGCAGTTGTGTAAGTTGAAGGAACAACTATTTATTTCTAGCATATCCAAAAAAATTAAATTAAATGCTGTGGTCAACTAACGCTATAATAAGTTTCATAAATTCAAGTTGAAAAGACAGGCAATGTATAATGATATAATACTTCAGAGGCAGATTGCATGAAAGAGCAGCAAGAACATTTGCTTTAGTAAATTGGAAGCGGAATTGTGTAAAGATGTTTACCAGAAGATTCTGTTTTTATTGTAGCCTTAAAGGAAAGTGGAGGAAACCCAGTACGATAGAACAAGACCTATGAAAATACTTACAGAAAGGATGATGCTAAAACAGAACGCCTACATGAAAGTAATTGCAGCGATTGTGAGACCTGTAACTGGTTGCCCTCTTTTGGAGAAAAAATTCTTGATACTATACAAAAGCGGGTAATCAAAATTTTTTCTTTAAGAGTTTTTAGTACACTATCTCAAATATAACAAGTATTAAAGGTTGGAAAGCTATCCAATTTGGCAGAGTACAGAGTACGTGTGATCTTACAGAAGAATTAGTATCTTGAGGAGAAGAGGACCCGACCTTTTCTGAGGTTCTTTGAGTAAACTATAGATGTAATGCGCTCATTGTAATGCGCCTTGGGATTAATAAGTTGTTTTGAATTAGAGGAGGTAGCTGAAGCTATGAGACCCCGTTTATTATGTCTTATTGAATGCATCCCCTACTTGGATTGCCTGTCTAGCTAGCGGTATAAAAAATCCGATTTTTTCCAGAAGCAAAATTTTCCATCTCCGCATGAGAGCCAGCTAACTCATTTTCACTTCAAAAGCCCTTAAAAATTTTATACGTCCTAGTGGGTCGAGAACCTAGGTCTTTCCAAGGAAAGGACTTCGTCCTAACCTACTAAGCTACAGAGATTTGCTTGTACCAGGAAAAGTTAGAAGTGAAAGTCAGAAGAAATCTACACTTAAATATTATCACAGCAAAGGAAGCCAAATCATTTCATGCAAGAAATAGATATAACTGTTTTAGCGGCATTAAAGTTAACAAGCAACTAGAGTAGCGCAAGTGGATCATGTTTGTGGCATTCATTGAACTTGGAATGCTGGAACGATAAAAGAACTGCTGCATGAAGTAAGTCTAAATAAGAAGGGTAAATTTATCGGCAAAGCTATGGTTATGATTGAGATGAATGAGAGAAAATCATTTACGTATTGCAGTTCTTCATCATTGGTAATGAAGCCCTCGTGGTTCTCCATGAAGCACAGAGAGCAAACTGATCTGCAAAGGCAGAAGGTAGACCATTTGGCAGTTTGGTAAGGAGATCTCTATTCTTGATCACATCAAATGCCTTGGAAAAGTCGAGAGTAACTGGACACCACATTTCTTAAATCTTTCTATGATCTGTTTCAAATGCCGATCATTATCGGCATTTGAAAGAATTTGAGAGAATGTTGGGAGATGCGGTCCCAGTCGAAAGTGGCGGAATTCATATGCACGATGGAAAAGTAGTTTAATGGCTGACCGTTATCTCTCCGAGTTTTTTTATTTATTTTATTATTTTTATTTTTTAATAGCCTAAATATATACTTGCTTCCGTGATCAAGGTAGATGGGTGCCGAATATGTTTGGTAGGTTGTAAATAGGATGTGAGCTGAGAGCTTCAGGTAATGAAGACTTAAAACTGTAATATCCAAGCTGTTTAGGATTCTTCTGATGCTTTCCTGGTAGAAAGAGCAAAGGTAAAAATCTGAGCTGTTCGTGGTTATTTAAAATTATTTGGTTTGATCATCTATGCAGAACTTGGAAGAGAACAATGCCACACACACACACACACACACACACACACACACACACACACACACACACACACACACACACACACACACACACACACACACACACACACACACACACACACACACACACACACACACACACACACACACACAGAGAGAGAGAGAGAGAGATTTAACAAAATAAGGAGGAAATGTCTTGATAAACAATGTCGGTTAAAATGAAAAGACTTTAAGAAGCATTCTCTTATATAAGATGTAAATGCTACATTGAAGACATTAAAAGTCACACGTACTATAAGTATTATTATTATTATTATTATTATTGATACCTCCAAGGAGTCCGAAGACTCATCGCGGGAGGACACTTACAACTGTCTCAACCACTACACCGAACCTCTACTACGAATCATCTCCATCAACGCCATCTACCGCCCACCTCCACCACCACAACAACTAGTATTTTTTTGTCTGTAAATTGCGTGTGTTCTAAAGGGACGATTTGTCTGTATGCGGGATGAAAAACCCGAGTTTCTGGGAGAAAAAACCCTGCTACCTCCGTATGAGATCGGTTAACTCACCTTCGATTGAAATCGTCCAGATAAAGATTCCTCCCGTCATGACGAGAATCGAACTTAGGCCTATTCCAATCGAAGGGCGCAATATAATACCGTCGTTCTTCCAATTGTGCTACGGAGGCTATAATAAGTGAGTTGGATGACTGCGAAATTCAATAGTTATCATTCGGAGATTTAATACTGGAAATTTTGTCCCGTTATCTGTTGATCGCCATTGCCTAGTAATTACTTATATTTCCAAGTTTTTTGGCTTAACCTAATGCCTTCACATAGAAAAAAAAATAATCCATTTTTATTTTCTTATGTTTATAATGAGATGATGCTTGAGTTTTTTTTTTATGTATATAACCTATTCATTATTTTTTTTATTATTATTAATAGGAAAATGGACATTTTCAAAACCTGATGTTTGAAACGCTTCCAGCAAATTAAACGTTTCCCCAAAAAGTAATGGAATAAACGGCAACTTTATTCCATTAATTCCATCGGATACGAAGTATTTAGACGAAATTTTTAAGCGTGCTTTATATATTATGAAGACATAAGTAATTCCTCAAAAAACGTTGACTTAACAGCATTGAATCACAAATATCTACTCTTTTACAAACTTATTGATTCAGACATGTAATTTCAAAAAGCAATATTGACTAGTTTTTCTGAAATCCTATTTAATAAAATACGGACTTCACTAGAAGTTGCTTTCTTCTAATTCATACCTCCTAATTAGTGACAAGCACGCATGAGTTTTGGTCAAAATAATAAGGAATTATTTGTCCATAAAGAAACGTGGCAAAATGGCGTTTCGTCATGGACGAACTGATAAAGCCTTTGCTAGATCGGGAACAGCAAGGACTAATAACTAAAGGACCTTTCAGCCGCTGTGTCCTATCACTCTAAAAAAGATTGCATAACACTGATATAACAAAGGCTAGAGGATGTTCCGTAGTTTGTATTGTTGTTTGTTACTAATCTTTTAAATCTTAAAAGCCTTTCCTGTAGTTACTTTATTTCTTTGCAATGCCGTTAATAAAACTCTACGAAACTTTTCTGTAGCGAAGGACACAGATCATAAAGTTTGATGATAAAGCTTAAAATAATCACAAGCTACTATCACAAACAACGGCAAGATTGGTCGTCTTTTCGCTTCTCAAATATGCAAATACCCAGAAAGCATTTCGGTGTTTATAACAAATTACAAATACCTCATATGTAATGCTTTTAATTTTCAAAAATTGAACTCTATAATTTTGTTTTTGATTATATATATTTCTACTAGTTATTTTTTTTATTTCATCAAATGATGTTTATCTTGGAGAGGACGTGTAATAACGCCAAATTATCCATCAGTAGCCGCTGTGGAGGTTTCTAGTCCGTTTAGAGGACAAGTTAGTCAGGAAGTTGGTTTCCGTCATCATAGGGCAGTAAACTCTGAGGAAAGTTCGAAGGCTGCAAATGACCTTAAGCGGTCACGATGAACCCAAGCTGTGCATCTTAAGGAAGTTTTAGCTTCAGATGTCTGTATGAAAGTTTTCATCGTTTTACATACTACAACTTAAATAAAAAAATGAAATTCTAGAGTGAAAAATTCTTAAGCAGCATACCATTTTAAAGCCGTGAATTTTATGATATTTGGATTGCCATAATATTAAAAGTACCCATTTGGATACGGTTGTCATTTACAGTGTGACTCACTCCATTGAAAACAGCATAAAAATTATGTCCTCCTGGCGGTAAGAAAAACAAGTTTTAGAAATAAAAAACTACTTCTAAAAATCTATCTATTCTTTCATAAAGTAATCAATTCATTTAAAATAAGATCCTGCGAAATGAGTAGAGAATTAATCAATCTCAAGTTCACGAGAATAGTCAAGATAGCAAAGATGGAAAATGTTTCTGAATATCATCTTGATGGTCCTTGTCGAAATCAATGGTCAGTTTTGCAGCACATCAATAATAATAATAAAGCATTACTTCATTATGATTGACCTGCAGGCATTAGAGTGCTTGTAGGTCAAGATGACTAGTTGTTTACCAATGAAATTAGCTTGCTTTATGTATATTTTATGCAAATCAGATATTGTAATTGATCGAAAGGAACTTTTGTTCCTGATTTGGAAAAAGTATTCAATATTTTCTCTATTAAGTGAATAATTAACACTCAATTCCCACATCCCTAAACGCGATGTTTCTGAAATTTATAATATGTAAGCTAATCATTCCAAATGGTGTAATGTAGACAATGGACTGTGCAATGTAGATGGCAGATTGGGTATTGTTGTGGAGAGTAGACGATCCCAACGAAATCTTCGGAATCCATGGAAGCATAATGTAATAATTAAGACAAACAAAGATTAATAACACTAGAAATGAAGTTTATGAGAAAAACTGCAAAGTATATTCTATTTGATCACAAAAGAAACGAAGAAATTATGAAATAATTAAACCAAAGTCGGTAAGAGAAAAATTAAAAAATATAAACATAAATGGATGGAAACGTTCAAAGAATGAAAATTGAAAGATTACCAAAAGAAACCTTAAAGTACAAGCCATTAGGGAAAAGAAAACCAGGACGTCCTCTTAAAAGATTCAACGATGACTTCTAACAGGCCACGTTAGGCCTAAATCCTTGATATGCATGATGATGATGATGATGATGATGATGATGTAATAATAATAATAATGTCCCCTATGGAACACGGCTTTGCAGCGGGACTGCGGGGACTGAGTGCTTCAATGATGTGGAGTTATGTTAGCGGTAGCGTAGCTACTAGAACGACTACTCAATTCACACAGGTCTCAAATGAGATTCCAGAGAATAGTGTTCTTCCATACTCATCTTAACAGCGAAAAGAGTAAGAAGAAATTTATAACGGATCAATCAGCTCTCTGTTCATCAAACACTGCATCAGGTCATCATGTTAGGCATCAGGCGACAAACCAAACTGAAGAACTAGACTAGAAGAAAACGAAGAAGTTATGAAATGTGTTTACGAATCAACACCAAATAAACGGGGTTTCAGAAGAAACAAAAATTTCCCTAGTTTGCAATAACAGAAATGGAGACTTCTGAAACAAGAGACTTTTATTATCGTAACAAAGTATTTACTTAACTCGAGTTTCAAGAATTACGTAATAATTCAGCTCGTGTGGTAGCGACAAATCATCGGGGTTGCTGTATCGAGCTTAGAAATTCAACTCAGTGATCACCAACCATATCCCAGGCTATGTTGATAAAAATGCATTTCGAAGATCACCTACATTAAAACCTATAAACTCAACAAATGAACTATAAAAGTCACAAACATTAAAAATCCTTACATAAAGATTAGACAGCTCCTGTTGGACGCAAATGCACAAGAAACGATCAAAACTGAAAGCTTAAAAGAAATAAATATAGTTATTTTATAGCACAGCATCACAATGAGCCTGTTTCAAATTACAATCGGATCAATTGCAGAAGTTGAAGAAACATGAACAATCTGAACATTAGAAAATCTGGTTGAAAAAATTCAAAAAAACTGCTGCCGATCTTATGAACTTAAAGAAAGAAACGTAACCTTAAAGAAGAGCAGCTGGAAAAACAATAGCATCAAAAACAAACTTACACATGCATATAATTTGTCCAGCAAATCAATTACTAGAGTTATTGTAGAACTAATGCAAAACCCATTGCCACTGTACACAAAAATTAAAATACGTGATGCAAGAATCAACTAATATGTACAAAATGTTCAATTTCAACTTTAATCCAACGTTATTTTTTCAACCTCTACAGGAAAATGGCAATGCAAACATTCGTCAGAAAAAGCAGAATATTTGAATTTAAGAAATCAGTCCGAGATGATCTTGTTGAATACAATAAAAAACGTCTTCTGGATTAAAGGAAACAGAATTGGATCAAAAAAAAAAATCAGCTAACGCCTATTTTTCCCGTATAGGGAGTAGGCGAAAGAAAAATAAATATGAAATGTCGTTATTGCAAAAGAAATGGTTAGTGCACAACTAGAAAACTGAAAAACTGGAGTGTTGCAAAGGTAAATTACATGAATTCTGGTTAAAGCATCAAACCAGTTTACATAGTCAGGTAACACAACTTAATTATTTATTGCATTTAGACTTAGTCAAAGATTGTGTGATATTGGAAGTGCATATCTCTCCATGAAAGTAAGTATAAGACTGAAACCAAGCAACTCTAGTTCAGTAAGCATGCATGCCAACTGTTAACTACAATCATTGTGAATTCCATATATACATCAAATAATCAAATTTATCCATCTGAACAAAAGTATAATTATAAAAAAAAAAAAAAAAAACTAGAGTAATCAAAAAATACCAGCTGTTTATTGATTAAATGGTGCTGAAAAAAGCAAAAATGATGAAAAAGGACCTACACATTGTATGGACACACTACGAGAAAACATTTGACTCCTTCTCTCTCTCTCTCTCTCTCTCTCTCTCTCTCTCTCTCTCTCTCTCTCTCTCTCTCTTCTCTCTCTCTCTCTCTCTCTCTCTCTCTCTCTCTCTCTTCTCTCTCTCTCTCTCTCTCTCACACACACATACAAATGATGAAAAAGGACCTACACATTGTATGGACACACTACGAGAAAACATTTGACTCCTCACACACACACACAAATTTTCTGCATTCTCAAATCATTAGAGATAGAGATATTCGTTACAAATAGATGTGTTTGTTTCTGGCCGCTACCATGAAAACATGAAAAATCACTTTGATATTCAAATATAAACACTTCGGAGATGTCAATATTAGACCTGCAATATTCTAAGATAATTCTTTGTCGCCATTACACACACACACACACACACACACACACACACACACACACACACACACACACACACACACACACACACACACACACACACACACACACACACACACACACACACACACACACACACACACACACACACACACACACACAAATGATATAAAAGGACCTACGCATTGTATGGACACACTACGAGAAAACATTTGACTCCTTCTCACACACACACACAAATTTTCTGCATTCTCAAATCATTAGAGATAGAGATATTCGTTACAAAAAGATGTGTTTGTTTCTGGCCGCTACCATGAAAACATGAAAAATCATTTTGATATTCAATATTAGACCTGCAGTATTCTAAGATAATTCTTTGCCGCCATTACTAATCAATTATATTGATACCTTTGTCCATTAATTTTTGAAGAAAAACAACTCGGATTTGAAATTCCTAAAAATAATATTAAAATTTCTCATCTGCAGTATATGGAAAATCAGCACAACAAATTGACTCATTGCTGAACATGTTTCGTATTTTCAGTCAGGACATAAAAATGGAATTAGGTTTGGATTGGCAGTTTCAATTTACCAAGAAAAATTTATAAATGCAATTTCAATAAATGAACTCCATGAATATACCTAGGAATATTAGCCAGTGACATTCTCCATTCGAGAGGTAAATAGTAGCAGCAGAATACATTAAAGTAGTCAGGAATATTTTGAGAACTAAATTTAAATTTAATGCATTGAACATAATTCGAACAATAAACTTTGAGTTATTTCAGTTATTCAGCACAACTGACATAGCAAATTGGACAAACTGGTATGCAAAAAACTCAAAAATTAATGACTGTGCATCATATATTACATCTACAAGATGGCATTGATCGCCAGACGTTGTCTGCTTCAAGTGAGAAAAACTCTTCAAGAAATTCGCTTGTAAAATTACATCGACAGTACTGAACAAATTCTCCAAGCTATTTTTCAATAAGAACTTTTAAAAACAACACAAACTAAATTTGATTAAAGAATAGCAAAAATAATTTGAGAACGCTGGAAAACCATTATATGACCATATCAGTTTCTCACAGATCCATTTAAGGGTTTATTTTATATATTGCATATTAAAAATGAATGTTAATTTCTCAATATATAATTTCTTTCTTAATATATCTTAACATGAAGGTACAGTATGCTAAATATCGAGATAAGGCAATCGAAATTGATGGGTTGTAGCTTAAAGAAATTGGGATAATTCCAATTATTAATGGCGCACTTTGTGCAATTTCAAAGATTTATCAGATTATGTACTAGAATTAAACATTGGCAATTTTTAAGTACATATGATTGGCGGGGAGGGCATTATTTGGAACAGTCTATATTTTGAATTTTAATTGTTTTTAGATTCATGGGTAAAATGTCAACTGAATTACATCACCAGTCAAATGGTTGTGGTTTTGTGATCAGCATCTGTTGTGTTTGGCTGAGTTTCAATTATGTGAATAAATGATGCCATTGCTACTGCTGATAATAATAATAATTTTTATTATTCTGAGTTAATGATAAGAACTCATGAAAACCAGAATCTCTTGATATTCTTGTTTTCCAAATTTCAAAAAGTTACTCACTTTGTGATCATTATTTCTGTGCTTTATTTCAAGTACATAGAGACATATTCCAGTGAACTGAATTTAACTGAATACGTGGGGTGGAAGAAGTTCCCAAACTCCGCTATTAGTTTTAGCTTCATGCACTACAGGCTAACTGGGTATAACGAAGACTGAATCCTGCATCGCCATTATGATTGGAGTCTGATGCGAAGTATAAAACCACCGGTCCAGATTCTCCTATAATAGAACAGAAATTTCAAAATAAAAATGTGTAAACGTTCAGATTTATTTAAAATATATTATTATAAAACTGCTTTCATAAAAATCCCCTTAGCTGACCTCAGATTTATAGATTTTACTGAATCTCGCTAGATAAATAGAATTCATAATCTGTGAATCTGTTTGGTTGAGAAACAAAACCACCTAAGATTTTTTTCTTGTAAATAGTAAAAAAAAGTATTTTTATTTACTGTTTGATTTTGATTTTGTATGATTATGTATTTTATATTTTTGTATCTTTTTTGTATATATATATTTTTGTATCCTTTTTTTGTATTTATATTTTGTATTATTTTTTATTTATTATTTTTTGTAAAATAATCTTTTAAATAAACTGTTCTAACAATCGAGACGTAAGAGGAAGAATTCATCATGACATATTAATAATGGAATTGCACGTTAATTTATGTCTTTATTTGTAAAATTTTCGGCTAAGTTTCATAGCCATTGTCAATACAATTATAGGAAAATTATAGGAAAATACAGGCTCGCACGCACGCGAAAAAAAACAATTCAATTGAAAGTGCGTGATATTATGTGCACTATCGGCTGCCGAAGAATAGCTCCATCTGCATTAATAGATATACAAAATAAATTACAATAAAATAATTTACTTAATAAATTATTTTTAAATGCAAACAATAAATTAATTACGAATTAAGGAACACATAAATGGTGAGTATTAGTCAGTATAACTTTCGAAAACTGAGAACGTTTAAGGCAATCGTTTTTGTTCAGGTTTGGATTGTGAATGCGTGATTCACAGCTTTCTCTGTACAGTGCTTCAGATTTTGTAGATAAAGCGTGGCTTGCTAAATAAATTAGCAAGCTATTTATTATCTTTGTAGATAATGCGTGGCTTATGTAAAAATTATCAAACATAGTTATATGATTAAGACATTACAAAATAAAAAGTTTTCAAAAAGATATTTAAATTGAATACAGTATTGTAAATCAGTCAACCTTAAACATAATTATATGAATCACATGTAATGTACATCTTAAATAGTAATTATCACTGCTTACTAAATGTTACTGGAGTCTCTGTAATGGCGTCAGTTCCGCAATACTCTGAAATTCCTATGAAGAGGTAATCGCCATTCTGGCATGCTTGTCCTGTCGCCTGGCTGTCCACTACAAATTGGCCATCAGCAACGAAGTTCACTGAGCACATACCAGCCTCCTTACGAATGCAAACAGCATAGTTAAGGTTAACAGGATAGCCAACTTCGGTGCTTACTTTGTTTCCATAGTTAAAGCTCTTAATCATTCCCATGACACCTGCGAAATACTGAAGGCAATGACTGGGAGCTGGAAAAAATAAATAAATAAAATAAATAATAATAAAATAAAAATATATGTACACACACATATACACACATACATATAGATAATGATTTCAAGTTAAATGTCAATGTTAATTGCGAATTGTATTTGTGTGTGTGCATTTTACGTGACCTAATTTATTTAACCGAAGTTTGGGATCGGCCTTTTGGAAATGGAATTATTATTTCATCACAGCTTGATTTACAGATGCTGTTTAAGCTTGAAATATTGGTTAAATGAATCCCTAGGACTTTAAAACGACAACAATCCCAAGCAATTATTAAGTAAATGTAGTGCTTCTCGAACTCTAGGAGAACTATCTAAGGAAAATACGAATCTGGATAGAAAGGGCGGCTCGAAGTGTTGCTTATGTTACTGTAGGTTTGGAAGAAATGGGAGGAGAGCAGTTCTATTGAACAGCTACCATAGAAATATCGCCAGAAGGGATGCACAAACTCATTGTCCATGACACAGTGACCAAAAACAGCCTGTGCGTGTGTATGTGTGTGAGTGAGAGAGAGAAGTCGATCAACACAACTGTTCTTTTCCGAACAGCATCCAGAATTTTTAGAGATGTTATAAGTGAACCACCTCACATGTGAGAGTGCATCCTAAAATACAGAGTAAATAGCTGGACAGATGAAAGGTAACACGCCACGAGCGAAAAAGGTTGCCAAGTTTTATGGAAACCCAGGATGCGATAGAAGTGATGCGATTATGTCAAGAAAGGCACTCTCCTTTACTTGAAGAAGAACAAGTTGTTTTTGCACCACATTGCTTGCAGCTTCTCTCTCTCTTTTCCCCTCTCTCTCTTTGGCATTTATGTATGAATTTCATGTAAATTAAACAGATATTAAAAGTTGCATTTTCCATTTTCTACAAGAATCAAAAAGCTTAATGCAAAACTTGTAGTGTTGCATTATGGTCTGATTATGGTTTCATTTATAGTTAGGATTTTGTAATACACATCCAAATATTCCATTTTCCAAGTACTTTTCGTATCGCAACAATAGCGATTAATTTGATATTTTAAATTAAACTTTAGTATCGATTTTTCGGGATATCCCCTCCCTCCCTCTATCTTAATTTTGCAAATGGGTGACATAGGCCTTGGTCACTTTTCAGCTGAAGGGTCCATGCATAAAATTTGTTATTCACCTTTATTTAAGACAACAGTTCATTTTGAAAGAAAAGAATCGTATTATATTTGTTTGTATCATATGGAAGGCGACCTATTGTACTGAGAACCGATATCATTTACTTTGTATCTTGTTCTGCTTATGTTAATTCAGTGGTTTCCAAAGTTTAAGTAGTGATCTTTGACAAAATAACTACAATTTACGATCTTTCATGCATGAACTTTTTTTTTTTTTATTGGTCCTTTGAAACCTTCAGAGTTTTAGGCCAATCTAAGCAGTCAGACCGCTGCAGGGTGCTTTGACTATCTTTGACTACCTTTGGTAGTCAGGTTTCTGCGTAGCTTGACTGCCAATTTGTTTAATTTCCAACTATCCATTTGAAGTTTGGAACAAATATGGAGAATGGAAAATTTAACTATGGTATCTATTTATTTAAATGATATTCCTGAATAAATATCAGAGAGAGAGGATTAGATACTATAGTTAAATTTTCCATTTTCTATATAAATTTAAAAAGTTAAATTCATTTTTTATTAAATAAAAAATATTCTATCTTGTTCAGTCTGCAGGAATCTACCAGCGTATTTGTCGAGCCCTGTATATATATACAGTATATATATATATATACATCCCGGTATATGCTCTGGCTGGATTAAAATTATTAACGAATTTTGTCCAGCCCATAGGTTGGAGATCCCTGCTCTAAAAATAATTATAAATAATTATTTATCTATGCTTCAAGAAGATGCTTCAATAGACTGAAGTATCTTCTTTAATTACTGAAGTATACTGTATATTGATTTTTAACTTAGCATGTAATGTCCGGAATTAGTATCTAATATTGTCTCTTCTATTTACCATGTGAATGTTGAGCAAATATTTTCATTGTGTTTTTTCCTTAAAATTAAATAGAAGATGCGTACCTTTCACTCTGCTGTTACAGGAAATTTCATTTATCAATATTTTCCATTTCCTTTCACTGGCCACCATGGAAGTGGTGATCATTAGGTTAATGGAACTGTGCGTACTGCCGACTTCCACGTATACTATTAAGAGAAAAAAGCAATTACTGGTTACATCCAACTTTACCTCTGCCTCTTATAGAGAAAACGAGGTTCTCTCCATAAGGGTAGCGGTAAAGTAGTATGACTGGGAAAAATTAACTGATTATTACTGAAAGGTTTCACATTCTTGGTATGACTTAGAATTTTTTTTTACAGAAAAGTTTCATTTTATATAAGTTTATAATTGATGCTTAGTTTACATCAATTCAGCACATTATTATCATAAGGCCGAGTTATTATTTTGTTGCTGACCATTTTCCTATTGGTTATATTTTCCAACTGTCCTCACAAGTGAAGAAAGGTCCTTTTCTGCAATTGTGATAAAATGAATTATCTATAACTGTACCTTATTACTTTGAATTCTTTTATAGACATTTTTAAACTTCATAAACGCATTAAATCTGTAAAACTCACAAATGATAACGAATTTTTACAATAATATAACATTGTTTTAACAAATTCTATTTTATTTATAAACGTTTGGAAATACTAATTCTGGTAGAGAGACATATATACGGTGGTTACTCATAATTATTATTTTTCAGGAAATAACCTTAAATATTAATTTTTTGTATTTCGAGACGTTACATTATTATCGCAAGGAATTACAAAAAAACAACGATATATGCATGCAGGCATTAACGCTAGGCAAACGAAGCTGAAGAAAGGCAACCAAAGTCGAGTCTAGAGTCATAAACGGTGCTGCCTAGTAAGTTAAATTGGGTTGTCTTGGCGGTTGGGCTGAAGATCTGAGGACGAATGCTTACCAAATACACCGCAGCAAATACAAATATGAAAGCCTATGCCTCGAGTCTGCCTCATCCCTGAAAAACATTCCAAATCTCAACAAACATGGGTTTGGAAAATTGGATAGTCTTGGCCCAACGACCAAGGCTGTCCAATTTAACCTAACCTAACTCTTTCCCTGGAATGTAAATATCTGTGCGCATATTGTTTTTTGTGATCCCTGATGATGACAATATAATGTTACCGAAATATAGGAGAGTATTAATTAAAGTTTTTATAATTAATATTTTAGTATGCGTTGTTATTTCCTGAAAAAATAATAGTTTTGGAAATACCACTGCTCCAAAAAAGAAAGAATGAAACATAGCAAGTGAGAAATAAATAAATACTAGCTATATTTGACATCAAATATATCATTTTAACGAGTAAATACAACTTTTAAGCTTGTTCCCATGAACTGTTAATAATCTCCGACCTTTGAAATAGGGACGCGATGTTAGGATGCTTAACAAATGTAAATATTTGCTTTTTTTCTCTCACCTCTGATAAGTGGAAAATAACGAGAAGAAACAAATATTCTTATTTGAAATTTAATATCTGACGATATCATCATCGGGAGTTGCTCAGAAACGTGTACGATTGTCTTCCAAAACTGATCCACTCGTGAGTGGATCAGTGAGATGACCGATGCACGATTCGGACGACATTCCATAATAGCAACACGTGGTTTCAAGCAATGACGGCGAAAAGCATTCTCCTCTAGCGATGTAACGCTGTTTTCGTGGTTATTCTGTTCCTTGTCTCTGTGGTAGACTGCAGTTCCAAAAATACTGAGATCTTGAATATTGAAGACACTGTTTATTTATTTATTTTTCGATTGATCCACGAGTCCTCGGAGACACTCTGGAGGTAATTGATTTATATCTGTTAATGGTGTTGTTTTTCTGTTCTGTTTAGCTTGGATGTAAACTTGAATTTTCTGAAGGAAAAATTTTATGGCTCCTCCGCATGACCAATAAATTTAATGATGTGGTGTGACGGCCATCAGAAGACAGATTTGTTTGCCTCTGTAAGGCAACCATAATTGTCTTATATAGTGTATATGCGTTTCCATTTTGAGGTGAGAATTGCATATCTGACTCCCAGTGTTTTGAAACTCCCATTTCAATAGTCGTAAGAATACAAAATCTGATATTAAAAATACATTAATTTTAATTATTTTGTAATTTCAGTGAGAAATTCCCTTGGTACCTTTTACTAATAAACTAAATTTATTTTCATTTAAAAACTAACTATGAGAGAAACTTAGAATATGAGTGTAAGATGGTTGAAAATCACAAATGGAATGGTTTCCTTCGGAAATATACTTACTGTGCTGCCCTGAGTTTTCTCCACATATTACAGGCAAATTATTATTCAGATCTTGTCCACTAATCATGAAGCGATCAGTGTCACATTGCCCATTTTCGGTGGATGGTCCTGATAACAGGAAATCCTCAAAGCTTAATTTCAGTTGACAAATGTTGGATGATTTCTTGAAAGTGAAGACGCACAGTTCATTTCTAGTAGAGCCACTAGGGAAATTTGGGTTTACGAAATAGGTGCCGTTGCCACTTGCAGTTTCTCCGCAAGATCTAGTCACTAAAAAAGGAATTTGCATTTAATATTTTTTAAAAAAATTGTGAACTGGTTATTTTATGAGTAAGCAATTTTTGTAAATATCCTTTTGTGACATGGTTTGACGAAACTCTTTGCCAGGAGTAATCCCTGGAATGTAAATATCTAACTTTGTATGCTTCACATAACTCATCCAATATTTCATAAATCGTCTACTTATTTTTAACCTATTCATCCCTCGCCTCCATTTAATTCTGGCTATATATATGGCAAATTACAATATAATTATACAGTATGTAACAATAACAACAACAAGAAAACTATGCAGTGTTTCAGGAACCTTTTAATTTTCATAAACTTCGGTTCATTTGTCCATCTTTAGATGCGATAAACTGATGTCATTTTACACTTAAACCGATCCCATTTTGGTTGAACTGGAATAAATAGCTGCGTCCATTTATCAAAATTTAAAAGTCTACCAATGAGAGTGTGGGCCTCTAATTATGGCCACAGATGTCCCAATAGTATGTTGAAGCTTGTGAAAATAAAGGGGGAGGGTGTACGCGTGCCAAGCGTATAAATCAGCGGATCTGCTAATGTTCAACGTTTTGATGATGCATGTATAAGCCTGCTCGTAATTTAGAAAGTTTGCTAGAGACTACATTACTACTGAATTATTGTGTTGCTTTCCTTGATAATTTCAATGATCTTCTGCTAGGTTAAGATATCATATTTAATATCTTTAATAGGGTTCTTAGAGCCTCCGTAGTCAGTCAGCTTCGACGACATCCTTCGGTTGGAAAGACCTGGATTCGAATCCCGTCTAGGACGCTAAGAGAGAGAGAGAGAGAGAGAGATCAACAGTCAATTTTTTATGAGGTGCGGGAATAAATCATACTATATATATAAAAAAAAGTAATCTTGGCTTTGATATCATAAACAGTTCAGATTCACATTATAATGTGCTATTCACAAAGGACGAATATTATATACAGGCATTTATTATACCTAAACATGTACATTGGATCTTCTCTTCATGTAATTCCGACCCATGAAAGGTTGCAAACCAGGTACATTACTATCATGAGTGGACTGTTTTTTTTTTCTATTTTCATAATTGTTTGTATTATTTGTTGATTTTTACGTAATCCGACTACACTGCTCTAAAGAGTAAACATGGAAGTTTTTCAAGCAGCTTCAGGATAACAGCAGTAGAAACTCCCTTCCCCCACTATAGGACTAACATTGGATTGAGGATTCTCCCGGGCTGATTTCAAGATACTCTCTTTGCGTACCTTGCAGGACACACTGGCGGCATAGAAGACTTACCAGGGAATGACTTCTCGAATCCTCAGGTCTGGAGTTGGATAGCAAGGGATATTGTTTGGGGCTTATTCCTCTTTTGGTCTTACATGGGACCATAGTATGCATGCACCGTTTTCAGTGCGAAGTTAGAAAAGTTAAAAAAAAAAAAAAAACCAATAAGCGGAAGGAGGGAGGGGTTTCCAAACCATTCGATGAAATTCATCCATCCAGTACTACTAAAGACAATCATAAACGCCCACGACAGGATTCGAACCAGCAGCCTTATATATATATATATATATGAGCCTGGAAAGTTCTGATGAACACCTTAGAACAAAATGATATTAACGCAACTGATATAACCCCAAGAAAGAACGTACTAGTAGCTGAGTTATGAAGATAACGTATGTTCTTATATTCTCGTATTTTCTTTCTTGTGGTTATATCAGTTGCGTTAATATCATTTTGTTCTTAGTGTTCATCAGAACTTTCCAGACCCCCTCGTGCATAGGTTGCGCCCATGCACAAGAGGTTGGTTGGTCAACTTATAGTACATTAGTACCATGTATGAGAATAGAACTGCGAAACAAGGAACTTCTTCACATCGGATTTGAAAGCCTGCGCCTTGTATTCCTTAAGAAACCCATGGGAGAGAAGGCTGTTCCACAATACAGCAGCAGCAACAGGAATGAAGGAGGAGGAAGAGAAACTTATTATATGAGTATGGAGTTTGACTGTGAAGGGATGATGATGGTAGCTGCACGTGTTTTAACATATTGTAGAGAGGGGAATAGATCGTTAGGGGTATTATTGAGGATAGTTCTGATGAATATTTAGCATGGAAATATTTATAAAAGATGCATGTAATGGATACTAGACACGTGTGCGAGAGTGGTTGGAGTGAATTAGTAAGAGATGAGTCCTTAATTAGTCTGACTGCTGTCTTCTGTATTACGTCGAGTATTTTTAGTGAGCTGTTAGGAAGCCTCCCCAGATGTGCAAGCAGTACTCGATGGATGGAGGGATTTGTGATTTGTACAGGATTAATAGCTGCTAGAGGATAAAGTAGTTCTTTGAACGAAAGAGAAATTTTGGATAACGAGAAATCAATGGTGGTAATGCCAAGTTCAAGTTAATCCCAAGGAGAGAGTTTAGAGAATTTATCTCTAAACCATTCTTCAATGGTTTAGAGATCAGAATTTAGGTTTGCAGAGGCTCTTACTCTGTGAGTTGTGGTAGTTTGTTTGGTGTGAAGTTTGTTAAGTGAGAAGGAGAAATATGTATTGTCTTCGGCAAAATTGTGTACTGGATAGGTGCTCAACTGGAGCAGGTCACTGATGTATAGAAGGAAAAGGCAGGTGAGAAGACAGAACCTTGTTAGTCCCCAGCATTAGTTGCATAGTTAGAAGATAGGGAACAGTCAACCATCCAATGCGATGTGCTGGACGCAGAGGTAGATTGAATAATGGAAGCTAACTTAATAGGCTCTTATGCCAGACCTGATCGAAATCCTTGGAAATATCTGGTGAAACTACTTGGGATTCGTCAACTTTTCCATGGTGCTTATCCAGAGGTTTGTGACATTGGTGAGCAAATTCCCTGTTGGTTTGAAGAGTGGATATGCTAGCCACTTAGCTAACCGACGTTTAACTTGATACTCTGATAACTTTGGATTAAATCCGTTATCAATTAATTATTTTTAACCCGGTTTCACCCATGTAAGAACTGCAGATGATATTTATTTATACTCTGTATGAGATAAGAATAAATAATCAGTGAAATATGCTCTGGACACTAAGCAGGGCACTTTTTGAAACTACTTCAGATATCTTATAAGCAAGGTGGTAATCCACAGCATTTGATAAAGATTGCCTAAAAACTCAATACATCCATGTCCTGGTGGAATTCGAATCTACAGTGAACAGATTGCAGAGCGGACCGTATTCATGCATTTAATGTAGCTGGTAATTTTGCTTGCTTACGAGCTTCAAAATAATAATAAATAAGTTCTACCAATTTCCACACGGAGAAGAAGAGGAACTCAGTCTGTTCCTCTCTCATAATAGTTCATCTGAGGCTGAATTGGGAGAGTCTGAGTTGATGAAAATCTGAATAGAGATAAAGAATCTTTTTTGTGTGTGTATATGTGTGTGGTGGGGAAGGGGGGTGTAGTTGCTCTCTGTGAAAGGCTGACGGATTATACTAAGAACAAAAACAGAAAGATTTCAAACGAAACCAGATGTATAGGTGAAGTGTTTAACAACATAAGTAGATATATGTTCCATCACTCAAATTCGTTTTTCCATTGAAGATTTGTGACCGATATGTGTAGTTTACTCTGAACATGATTTATTTATATCTATAGTGTGATATAATGCACCACTACGCACCACTTGGTACAAAAACAAATTTTGTTTTTTTATTATGGATAACCTCAGTCTGACGTGGTATATCCTCAAGTAGCGATGAAACCATTTCTAACAATAAGAAATAATGGCAACAACAGCAGTCGATTTCTTGCCTGTATATCATATTCTAATGCATCTCAAGGGTTCTCAACCGAATTAATTACACTGTCGTGTTCATCAAATCACTTTCCTGGAAACTTGAACGATGGGTCAGTGCATTTATCAACCTGAAAGGTTCAACGTACGAAATAAAGTTTATTGTTATGATTCTGGAAAATAGTTCCCTGTAAAATGTGTTAAAGATTAGAAAATCGTTGAACCATCCATTGTATTAAATATTCTATATGTTTACAACTGCCGTTAGAACTATTATAAGTAAGACATTTCTAATTGCTTAGCAATTTCTCCTGGAAACTCGGGGTTTTTTGTCCTGTAAACTCAAGAAAATCGACAGTAAAACCCACACTATCCAGACTGTTTAGGGATTAGGAACCACGAGATGGCGGCGCTTGTTAGCCGACTCTTCAATGAGTGCTATTGATAGCCCTGGGCCAACTGTCTCTGATTGGCTACCAGTGGAGATTAAAGTGCCCACTCAGTTTCCAAAAGTTAGATAAGATTAGAACTGCCTTCCCTACTCCCTATAAGGAAATAAAAGGCGTTAGCTGATTAAAAAAAATAATAATTTTTTTTTCGTATTTTTGGGGGTAATTTCATAACTTTTCACCATTTTACCTGCATGAACATAATCTAAAACAGACATATCACACATAATTAATATTTTGTCAAAGAAATATAATTAAAAAAAAAAGAAAGAAAAAAGGATATCACAAGCAAACTTGTAATATCACTCTTAAGGAACTTACTGACACAGCACACGCCGAAACCCCATGCGCATGACTCGATTCCTCTTCCTCCCCGTTTGACACATTCTTGAGCTCCAAGACAAGTACCATTCAGACCACTTATTGAACTGCATGTTCTTCTACCGCTTTGATTGATGAAGTTGAACATAGTTACTGTAAGAAACATTACTGTATATATTATAATCAAGGCTTAATTACTTACAATCTAAAATACATCGCGTACGTTATTTTAGATTCAGTTCTTGTTATATGGACAACGATAACAAAGGTTTTTTGTTTTTAATTAAAGTACCAAATATCACATTCGAAGATAGTATTTGCATTTGTGTGTATCCAAAAACAAAATGTTCTGACCGTAATCATCTCAAGATTAGCATGTTAGTTAACACAAAGTCATGAAAATTCTTGGATTCATTCACTCATTAGGTAGAAGACTCAAGGAAAGAGACACATTGTAAAAATTAAACAACTACACTAGTTCTTTAAAATAAATCTAACTTACGCTTTCCAGTTCTCATAGTATCATTTTGGCTGCCGAAAAAATGTGCGTTGCTAGAATTAACTCCGGCTTGCATTGCTATTATGACAAGAAACATGTGCATCACATTGCATATCGACTTCATGTTGAACATTCTTCTTTTCACTATGAAAAGAGTTAAGGAAACAATATTTTAAAACTCTACTAGATTTAAACAGCACCTAAAATTTTAATTAAAACTACTTTTGTTCTAGAAAATAACATTTTATTTGCTATGTTTTTTTGTTTTTGTTAAAATAAACCATTAGTTGAATTGAGTAATAGAAGGGTCAGCGGCTTATATATTTAAACATTAGTTCACTGAATAAATATTCCTATAAGTGATTAATTAATAATAATTTCGAAGTGAGATATTAATTAATTTTGATTCAATTTTAACCAATATGATTTTGGGATGGTAATATTTCCTTTAACAGTGCAATGAAAATTCAAAATTATAAGAGAATGATCGAATTTCCATGTATGTTTATACAACAGATCAGCAAGGGTGTCGGTTGTTGGTAATTAGTGAACATACTCCCAACTGATGGATTAAAACCTTAAACTAATATAAATCCACGAAATCTTTTTTTTTTCTCTCTCTCTACAGAATCTTAAAAGTCTATATTTGCAAGAAAACGTAACTAAATGTTGATCAGCCATACGGTATGTCTTATTCAGTTTAGTTGAAAGCATTATATATTGTAATGTAACAAATTGGTTTAGACGATTTTTAAAATACTTTAGATTAAATGGTTTATTATCATGAATATTTGTAACTTCCCTTCACTGTTATTTATACTGATTTCTTTTCTAGAATGGAAAATCCAGCTTACATATCACTATTTAAATATTTCAATCAGACTGTATGCTTCGCCATCAGTTATTCTTTCCATCCTTATTTCGAATTATCTGACAGGAGTAATGTGGAGAAGTCAAAAATTACTTCGTTACAAAGTCTCGGCTATAGCTGCAAATCAAGTCAATTTACAATAGTAATGAATTATAATTATTATTAAACCTCCATAAAGTCAAAAGACTCATCGCCGAAGGTCACACTGTCACAGACACAGTTTATCATACAGCGCCTTAAATGTATTCACTCTCTCCACACTCTCGGGCAGTGCATTCCAATAACTCACCACAATTCATGCAAGAAAATCTACTCGTCTCCCTTATTCTTACATCTTCCTTATACAGCTTCCAGGGGTGACCGCTTGTTCTTCCCTATCTTCCCCTTCTATGCAAAATCTCCTCCACATTAATCTGGCAACAACCCTTTAACAACATGTCTCCATATCTCCCCCCCCCCTCCTCCTATCCATCAATTTCTGAAATTGTATTTTAGCCATCTATCTTCATTCTCAACATTCTAGACCAGAAACCACCTTAGTTAATCATCTCTGTACCTTTTCCAATATATTTTCATCTTTTTGAAAACCGAGTGACCAAATCTGAGGATAATAATCCATATGTAGCCTAATCCAAGCCTTATACAATGGAACCATAAGATCCTTAGTTCTATATGTCAGTGCTCTCTGCATCGTTCACATAATCCCTGGTATATCCTCACAATTTTAGCAATATGCGTCCAAAAGTTTAGGTTCTTGTTTACAATCACTCCTAGATTATTATTATTATTCATTAATTGTGTACTCACATCCCATCTTTGCTTTTCAAATTTCAAAACCTTACACTTTGCAACGTTGAATGGATAAATCCAGTCACTTGCCCATTCAGCCAGTACATTCAAGTCCTCTTGCAAAGACATTGCATCCGCTCATTTCCTCAGAGTTTTCCCTAACTTTGCATCATATGTAAAGAACTGCATATCAATTCAGACCTCTTCCAACATCATTAATATGCAAGTTGAGCACAGCACTTGTGATTTCTTCTGAGATATCGCTCCTCCATAGATAATTCATTAATACCCATCAGGGTATTAATGAGTTATACCCATCAGCCTATATCAACGCAGCGGGCTAATCTACTACCTAGCCAGATCCATTGCAATTTAATTACCAGCTTGTCATGTGGTAATTTATCACTATCCTATCCTATTCTCTCAGCCATACGGCTGGTGGGGGGTAGATATATGCTACCATACTACGGAGATGATTATGAGCAAGGTGGTTTCCCCTTGCCTTCCTTGCCATAGTATATTTTATGACTATAGCCATGTGTGTTCACGGGACCGATTTGTATGTTTTGAGGGATGAAAAACCCGAGTTAGGGGGAAGAAAACCCTCCACCTCCGTATGAGACAGGTTAACTAACTTTTAGTCGAAAGAAACCAAATAAAGGTTCCTCACGTCATAGACGGGATCGAACCCAGGTCTTTCCGACCAAAGGGCTTCGTCTATACTGACTGAGCTACAGAGGCCTTTGCAAATCTAAATGTACCAATGTGTATGCATCACCCTGTTATAATAAGAAAGCAGATTACTAAATCACGATCTTCCCTTAACAAACCCATGGTTACCATCAAACGGTATTTTACTGTCCTCAACCCAATTTTGAATCTCTGTGCTAACTAACCTCTCTTGCACTTTAACTGCAACTCCAGACACACACTGGCCTATAATTCAAAGCATTAATCTTATAACCTTTGTGAAGCAGAAAACTTTGCCCTCTTTCTACTCCTTTGTAATTTGGCCTAGTACAACACTTGAGGGCTCTTTAATAAAATCAATCAATCAATAATCACTGGCTAAAAGTTATATTATAAATAATATATCTTCATTTGTAATCATATGGATAATTAGCTTAATAGTATATGTTCTTAACAAACTGTTAATATAATTTTCCATTAGGAGGCTTCTATAACTATCAAACCGTATTGGAAAGCCAAGAATTTTCTCATTTCATATTTTCCACTTTCAACTAGAGACGAGTTAGCCAGTCTCATATGAAGGGTTTTTACCGCCAAAAACATTATTATATATATATACTACGACCCCCCCCCCCCTGGGGCCTACGGCGCCCAACCCCCAGAGTTCCGGGCTGGTAAGCCGGTAAGCTGGTAAGAAAAAAAAAAACGTGACATAAAAACGTTTCAAATTTCGGCTTATCTTTTTATATATATAGAGTCGATATAAAGTTAAACTAGCAAGTAGAAAACATTCATTAATAGACATAATATACTACACTCCTATCCTTAGATGGTTCGTCGTCACAATAATAATAAGAAGAAGAAGAGGAAGAAGAATTGTCAGTTCTCAACCGAGTTTAGACGTAGGATCACAGCATTCTGGCGATTCAGAGTCTCCTTTATGAGTTGATAAAATGCAGGCAGGGTTACAATTATTGGATTTTTATCCAGAAAAAACAAAATAAAACAAAATGAAAACTGTTTATGTTGTTTATGTTTCAAAATTGGCGCACTTGTTAGTGGTGTTCCATAATTAAATTAAATTAAATATATTGATTAGTCGAAAAATAAAATGAAAGAAAAAAAAACAATTAAATTAAAAAATTCAAAGGAACCAGTTAAATTAAAAAAAAAAACGAATGAAATAAACTAGTTAAATCAAATTAAATGAAATTATATAACCCATTTAACTGGTTTATTTATTTTATTTTAAAAAATAAAGAAAAAAATTAATAAAAATAGAAAATTATAGACAAAGAATAAGCCAAGTTAATAACAATCTTTTCTTTCCAAAAATGAGTTTATTTTGAAGAAAAGATAGATTTTGTTGAAAATTACTGAACTGTGAAATGAATGGAGATTTCGACGTAACAAAATAGCTAAACTACACACTAATTAGTTTTCTAGTTAGTGCGTAGATAATTCCAATTAGATATTCGGTAGTATTTATTTGTCCCAAAGTAATATACAGTATTGTTGAATATTATTCAATATTAATTAGATATTAGCAATTAAAACTAGATTAAATTCGTTAACAATTACTTATTAAATGTTCGATAGCTATTATCAAAGTTTATTAGCGGACAATGTGACTTATAGCTGCCTAAATTTGTCGGCTCTGGTATCATTTTCAGTCATGTAGCAGTAAGGTTACAACTCAGTCAGGCATAACAAGAATTGTCTTATATAATCACAGTAATGAAATTAGGGGGAGGGGGGAATTATTCTTTTTTTTTTTTTTTTTGCATTTATACTACAGTTGTATAGCGAAGGCAAAACAGAAAGCGACAAAAAAATGAGGGCGGCTTTATTTTTTAAATGTTTATTTGATATTTTGTATATATTCCAAAAATAAAAATTTAAAAAAAAATGAACAGAATGCAAACCTTATCTTTGTCCTTAAGGGAAATTACATTTTAATCACACCAGTCTTTTACATAGGTGTTATGAGAATAAACACATGAAATTAAAGTAATAGAAAGGCTATAAATTAATTTTGTTATTTGCCACCACTCTTTAGCATAACCATATCAATTTTACTAGACTCGCTCTAAAAGCATTACTTGAAATCATTGCTTTTCGAGCTATCAACATTTTATTGCTAATGATAATTTTCACCTATTTATACAGAATCTTACCTGTGGTTTACAATCCGTATAGAAACAGCATCGATTCCAAAAATCAGCAACCCCAAAAACTTCTCACAGAAAATCGTTGATATTATCTTATATATTTATATAATATACGATAACATAATGGTGTTAAAATAACCTATTTGGCACTTGAAAAACAAACAAACGAGGGCGTACTGCAAATCCTCAGGAAACCGGTAAAGAGCCAAACCTTTAGTAAATAGCAAGATTTTTCTCTGTGTCAAGTAAACAACATCTGCACATGGCGAAATATGGAGAAGGAGGTTTAACATGTGATTGAGAGAATTTCAATTAATAAATTTACTGACGTTTCATGTTGGGCGCAAGAAAGCTCCACCCTCTTGCAAAAATTCTAAAGTGGTAGGTTTGACTGACTGACACGGTAATTTATACTTTACCCATTTCCCTCTCTTTTTTTCTTGTGTGAATTTTAAGTTATATAGTTATAAATAGTCTACATAGAAGGAAACGCAAAAAAAAAAAAAAAAAAAAAGTTGAGACCGTTCAGTGGTAACTTTACGTGTACAGGATACGTGGTTCTTCTTTTATGTCTCTCTCTCTCTCTCTCTCTCTCTCTTATCTGAGTTTACAGAATCCCTTGTTCTTGCGGCCTATGTTATTATGGATAGACTGGTCGTTATTGTATAAAGAAAGCTGTAAAGCACACACACTCACAATCCCGACCTTAACAAAACGATTACATTAAACTTTCTCAATTTTGGCAAGTTATCCTACCTTTTCATAAACGTTTTAATTAATTAATTAAATTTAAAATATCTTATATTTGATTTTAATTTATTCTTTGATATCTATGAATGTAGATGGAATTATCCTTCTGCAATCGATAGCGCATATAATATAACGCGCTTTTAATTTATTTTTCTTCATTTTTTGTTCATCTCTTTTTACTTTATCATATCGAAAATGGGTATGAAATACAGCCGAAAATTACGAAAATAAATAATACATTTACGTCAGTGACTTCCGTAATTATTTATTATTATAATTAAACCTGGCATATTCACGTCCCTTATATACCATTTCTGATACCTGGTCGTTAGCCACCCAATAATCCAAGCCAATAGTTTATATTTCAATCCCATATTCTCTAGTTTGACAATCTTTCATGTGGTATCCTATCAAATGCCTTAGCAAAGTCCAACATTATCATAGCGTATCCAGACTAACCATAACATTATTATAATATATGAATAAATTGCATAGACACGACCTCCCTTCGGTAAACTCATGCTGTTCCTTGCAAAATATAACTTGTTTGTCCACCCATTTCTGTATGCGAGTTCTTACCAATTTCTCTAATATCTTTACAATAGCTCCAGAGATACTGATTGATATATTGTATAATCAGTATATCTGGAGATAGTTGGACCATCAGACTTTGCATCACTATTGATTGTGCAATGGGATTAGAATAGCTGCTAATATTTTTCTTGCTATTTGTAGCATAGTCGTGAGCATAACATGACCTTTGCCTTCAGCTGGAAAAATCTGGGTTCGAATTTCGTCAAGAAGCGATGAGCCTTTATGAATGCATCAGATAAAGCTGATTTACCAAATCATACAAGGTGGGAGACGGATTTCCTTCAAGAAGCTTGGAGTTTTCATTCCAAAAAGCAATGAAACCTGTAGGAGAACACAAGAAGTTTTAAATTGGCATAATACGTTGACATGACAAAATACATTGGCATAATATCCATAGTTGCTCTGTCTCTGATGTGTCACGAGCAAGTAACTTACATTCCTATAAACCTAATTAATGCTACCACAGAAGGGATCATCCTGTGCATAGAAAATTATGTCTATATAGGGAAGAAAACTCCTAGTTGGGAGGAAACATCTTATCTACTCCGTATGAGACCGACTGGTGATTTTTATTTTTTAATGTGATTCCATTAATTGCAAAGTTCATAAAACTACATGTATTATGCAAGTTATTGTGAGTGGCATAACTGTGATGTCCATAAGCTCTATTCGACAAATTAAACATTTTTAAGTTTTTTTAAGTTTTTGGAGAAGTAAGTGACAAATTTGCCTTACAAAACAAAATTGTTTCTTTGTGTGCAGATAACAAGAACACCAATTTTGGTGGTTTCAAAAGACTTGGTAAAAATGTGTGGCAGAAATTTGAAACTAACCTGAAGAGACAGATTATCGGTATTGGTCGTGGGGTACACATTATACACAATTGTCGCCCTGGTCCCCGTTTCAAATATAGCTTAATTGAAAAAGATAATATTTCAGCTACAGAAGTAGCCACGAACATTGAAAATTTTGTAAACAATTTAGAGTACAGAAAAAGTGAAGTGTTTGTAACTACTGATAATATCAAAAAACAACTGAAATATTAGTAGATTCAGAAGCAAGTATGTAGTCAAAGGAGATATCTAGATTAAGTGTTGAGAGAATATTTGTCTAACGAATAACATAGCCATAATTGTGTCATGGAGTGTTAGAAGTTTTATGATAAGGTGTTGAAAGATCGAAATTTGCTGCGTAAGATCATTTCATCGGAGAAATATTCATGGTACGATTGAAGCGAAATACAGTCCCCCCTCTATGTCTACCTAAATTTTTGTATAGGTTCTGTAACTGGTGAATAATGGTAAGCTCAATATGTTTATTTAACAAAACTTTTTTTATCGTCTTACTTTTTCATGAATACAAAATCTTACGTAATCCCCGTTTTTTGCCATCCCAATGTCCCGTTTTTGTTTCAAGGAAATATGGCAAGCCTACAAAGAACAGAAGTAGATGACATGAAAGAGGAAGAGAAGTTGGTTCAACAAATTTCAAGTTGGACTGTAAATGAGTGTTACAGTTAGCAGCAGCTCTTGGTTTTTATAATTTTGGAGGAAAACGTAGAGACAGTAATGGCCAATTCAGTAGTTTTTGGGGAACACCTCTATAGAGAAAAGGCTGTTCCAGAGAACTGAAGCAGATGGAATGAAATGAATGGGATTAGCAGTTCAGTGAGTCAGCAGTTCAAATGTAAAAGGATGGTTGCAGCTGTTGCTTGTGGTACTGTAAATTATTATTATTATTATTACTACCACGGGCTACTCCAGGAGTCCTTAGACTCATCGAGGGAGGCCCTAAACATCATGTTCACACAGCTGTTCAACATTCTCACAGTATCTATCATACCCTGCCTTGAACTCGCTAACTGTCAGCACCCACAACAGACTCTGGCAGCTTATTCCACTCATTTACCACTCTAAAAGTAAAGAACCCAGCTCTAACACCCCTGCTAACCACGCTCTTGCCCAGCTTCCATGAGTGTCCCCTAGTTCTCCCACCACCAGTCCTGATCTCAAAAATATCATCTGAATTAATCCTATAGAATCCTTTTAGCAATTTGAATGTCTCAATCATATCTCCCCTTTTCCGCCTACCAACTAGTTTCTGCAACCCACAAATCTTCAACCTGTTCTCATATGGTTCATTCCATAGACCTGCTATCATCATAGTCACTCGCCTCTGGATCCTCTCAACCTCCTCCCCATCAAGAAGGAACCGAGGTGACCAAATCTGGGCACAGTAGTCGAGATGAGGTCTTATCAGGGCTCGGTACAGAGGTACAATAACTTGTTTTTCTCTGCTCGTCAAGGTATTTTTCAACAACCAAGTGAGTTGATGAGCTGATTTAGCTACTTTCGCAATGTTCCCCCTAAACCTCATCTCCCTATCCACCAACACTCCCAAGTCCCTGGCCTCATCAATCTCTTGGAGTACAGTTCCACCAATGTGGTATACTGCTGCTAATCTTTTCACTCCGAAATGCATAACCTTACATTTTGTCACATTAAATTGACATCCATTCTCCTTAGTCCAGAACTGCAATCTATCTAAGTCATCTTGCAAGACTTTGCAAAATTTAGCAGAAATGGTGGAACGATTTTCAGCATTGGGAGAAACTTTAGAGACTGCAAATGAATCGTATAGAATGAAGCAAGGAAGTCTTAAGCCACAGAAAGTCAATAAGAAGGGATTCAATATTATTCATCCTCTAGCAAGGAATATTAGATCCCACCAAAGTACAATACCACTCTCGTAGCCAAAGCAGTCAGGCAGGGTGTACTTTGAGCAGTTATGACGAGCTGTGATTGTTCTGGAAGAGATTTGTGGTTTGGTCATAAACAGAAGATCAGGTTTGGATGTCGTTAAATGATGGTGCATGTCATTCAGGAAGGTGTTTGTACCACGAATATTCGTGAAGTGAATAAGAAAGCAATTCTTTATAAGATTTATTGAGTTTTTTTAAGTTTTTCGGAGATTTTTGAGAGAGGTTTTTTTTTAAAATTATTTTAACCGCAGTGACACTGTATTCATTTATGTTTATTGTCATATTAGTATTTCAAAGGTGACGAGAAAAAGAGCATATGGAACATATTGTGGAAGTAGACAGACTTGGACATGTCGTCTGTACAAGACAGCATCCATTTAATGTACCATAGCATAGCTTCAACAGTGCCTCTCGCCTACCATTATATAGTCTCCCTCCAGGCACAGGCTAACAACAAAAATGGCATCGAAATTATGCGCCAACTTATCATCAGGGAGTTTCATAAATGCAGTATCATCAATGCTGGGAGAGACAGAGAGAGATTTTGCCATCCTGCCAAGTAACACCAAATAAAAAAATCTCCCAAAAATCTTTTATATATAAAGCAAAAATCTACTCGCATTCCCATTCTGTCACTTAAATTCATATCAGTAATTATTAGGTGTTCATATCTTGTTGTTGTTTCAATGTAATAATTTAAAAATATTTCACGTAATAAATATTTTTGAGCGAATGCATTTATTATTATATGACACAGTTAAAATTAACAGACATCATCATCATCATCATGCGAATCAAGGATTTGGGCCTATCATGGCCTGTTCCGGCCTTAGAACTCATCGTTAATCGTTTAAGAGGACGTCCTGGTTTTCTTTTTCCTGATGGCTTGTACTTTAAAGCTTGTTTTGGACAGACGTTATTAAAATAATTGCATTTAAGAATCGAATGGAATATATATTTTCAAGCGTCACCTGGTGACAGTTTTGTTTTGCTTTGGCAACCTCAATGTTGTTGGGTTGCATTTGGTGAATGTTGTGATTTGTTTGTGTTTAAAGTGAAACAGATATTTTGTAGATGAGCCGATTCTAATGTATGATGGTGTCGTACTTATCACATGAAGAAATTTCCAGTAGTAAATCGAAGTTCCTTTGAAAGAATACTATTGGGTAGATATTTCTGGAACATTTCGCGCGCCATTTATTGATTAGCCATCATTTGCAACAAGACTGAGGTGGTTGAATTTACATGACGCATGTCAGTGCAAAAATACCTCGCGTTGAAATGGCTTCAAGTGACCATAATGGGGATTCTGTCGATTTAGATTATTCATCCTCTGATTCTGAAGGGAATCTTCGGGTTAAAATCATATGTTTAGGAGATAGTGCCGTTGGTAAATCAAAGTATGTATATTTTTTGGAAAAAAAATTACTGTAAATGTACCATAATTGTAATCTTTTGACATTTTAATGAATTTTGTGTACCGCCTGAGTTTATACAAAAATATTATTTAAACTTAACTGAAACAAAAGCTCCATTTTCTTATAATTTCGAAGCGACGAAAGAAATTTTCATTAGTTCTCTGTAGAACATAACCCCCAAAATCTCGCATGAAATAATGGGTTATCGTGTAAACATTTTGTTGACATATTTTCTCCCGAGGGTGTGGGTGTTTGACATAATTCATTGATCGAGTCAAATGGCAAAAATTGTTTTGTTGTACTTGATCAATCATTTAATAGTTAGAGAAAATGGAAGCAAGGTTTGGATCAAACGTTCGTATATATTTTGAAATTTCACACATAATAAATGCACCCTTCATCACATGAAGCGTTGTGCATTATGTTGAAATGTGCAAATAGATGATTAATTAAACCAATGTTAACATAAAATATTCACTCTGTTTATGTGTATACAGTGATGTACCACTTAACAAACTTGAAGAAATTTTCATTAGTTCTCTGTAGAACATAACCCACAAAATCTCACATGAAATAATGGGTTATCCTGTAAACATTTTGTTGACATATTTTCTCCTGAGGGTGTGGGTGTTTGACATAATTCATTGGTCCAGTCAAATGGCAACAATTGTTTTGCTGTACTTGATCAATCATTTAATGGTTAGAAAAAACTGGAAGCAGTTTTCTCTAACCATTTCACACATAATAAATGCACCCTTCATCACATGAAGCGTTGTGCATTATGTTGAAATGTGCAAATAGATAATGATTAATGAAACCAATGTTAACATAAAATATTCACTCTGTTTATGTGTATACAATGATGTACCAGTTAACAAACTTTATAAATATATAATTTTATTATTTTTTTTGTAATAATCCCATATATATATATATATATATATATATACAGGGTGTTCGGGATAAATTTGACATATTTATAATTAATTATATTTTTCCGTAAGTTACATGTATTAACACACACTTCTCTTCATTTAAAAGTTTGGACCCTTCTTCATTCATATACAAGATGTCAGAAAGGATGGATAGCTGGAACCCACCTGAATCATGGAAGAGAATAACTTGTATCATGATGATTCGTGCCCACCATCAAAATAAGGATATTACGACTGCTGCCCAATGCTCCCTGAATACAGTAAAAACAATCAGGCATGAACTAGAGACTTGCAATGGTGACTACGAGGATGTAGCAAGAAGAAAGATCCCTAGTAGACGATCTGATTGCGTTCGTACAGCAGAATTCCTCGCAAATCTGCAGGAACAGGTGTTGAAGAACCCTGGCATTGGAATTCGGGCTTTGTTCGTGGAGTTGCTAACTGTAGTCAAGCCCTGGATAACAAGGGTAGCCAATGGTAGGCCGTATGTATGGCAGCAGGATTCGGCCCCTTGCCACACCTCTGGGAAAAGTCAAAAATGGTTGTCTGAAAATTTCTACGACTTCACCAGTCCAAATGTTTGGCCTCCAAACTCCCCAGACCTTAACCCCATGGATTATTTTGTATGGGGCGCAGTTGAAAAAGACACCAATCGCACTTCCAGTAATACAAAAGCCCAGTTAATGGATAAAATTAAAACAGTTTTTGCGGCCCTTCCCAGGGAGACTGTAGCATCAGCTTGTTCGAGGTTCCGAAGCAGAATTGAAGCTGTGATCGATGCTAATGGTGGTTATTTTGAGTAAATCTTGTTGATAGTATTGTAATTAACTCTGCCTGTAATGTTTTTTTGTCGATTCATTAAATTTAATAGATACAAAGAAGATTTTCTTTTTCCTTACGAAACTGTCAAATTTATCCCGAACACCCTGTATATATATGGGATTATTGCTGGTCATACTTACTGCTAAGAAGTTTCATTAAATAAAAATATATATAATTTAACTTTTATTCTTCTTATTGTTATTATTTGTAATAACTGGATGCACTAGAAGTGACAAAATATATAGTACTCTGTTGTGTGTGGGCAAAGAGTTTACCCATTAACATTTATGATATAATAGGATAATGTTAGTAAACGTAGGTCATAATTACTGCTAAGAAGTTGCATTAAATAAAAAAGGCAATTTTTGTTTTTCCGATTTCTTAATTTGTTTTTATTTCAAGTATATGTTAAAAACAGGTAATTTTGATAATTATAATCCATTTATTTTGTGAAAGTTATATGAACATTTCCCCTTTTTAGAGGATAAGTTGACATATGAAGATGTTATACTTTGGTTTCTTTTTTTTTCTTATATATATATATATATATATATAAGTGTGTGAAGATACACCCTTTGATTGGAAAAGGCCTGAGTTCAATTCTCGTCGTGATGAGAGGAATCGTTATATGGTGTTTTTTTTCATTTGAAGGTGAGCTAGCCGATCTCATAGAAAGCAGGGTTTTTCCCTTCCAGAAACTAGGTTTTTTTCATCCTGCATACAGACAGATTGGCCTTAAGAACACATGCAATTTACAGACAAAAAATACTATGGTAGCTGTGGGCAGTAGATGGCTTTGATGTAAATGATGATGATGGTTCAGTAAGGTTGGTGGATTGAGTGGTGGCAACGGAGAGTTGTAGAAGTAAGTGCCCTCCCTCAATGAGTCTTTGGACTCCTTGGAGGTGTCACATGATAATAATAATAATATACAAAGAATGTCCATCAAAACTAATGGAAGCCTAAAATATTTTAGTTACATGACTTGAGATCTTAATTTCAGTTGAAGTTTTCTTGAAAAGCCAATCTGTAGCTCATATAAAGGCTGTTTCAGAATGCAGACGTGAAGGGAATGAAAGAAGAGGATTTTAGGAGTTTTGAAGTTGGTATGAATGGATGTTGATCAGCATCATTTTTAAGCTTAAAAGATAATGGAAGCCACTTAGAGTAGTACCCATGACACCCTTGCATTATCTTTCCCTTAATATGTTAGGATAGTAACCTAACTTAATGCTGTGTTAGGTTGGATAATCCTGTTATCATGTACTTATTACATTTATTCTCTGGCTGGTTTGTCTGTATTACAGAACAAAAAATGCTGCTACTTTTGTATCAGAACAGTTAACTCACCTTCAGTTGAAAGCTCATAATACGAAGATTCATTGTCTACCAGATGGAATTCAAACCCTGGTTTTTCACCCAAAGCACAACATTTTAATTACTATATGGGGAAAAATACAAGAAATTAATGAACAAAACTATGTATATATTTTTTCCTCTAGCATTATATCTCGCTTGGTGCAGAGTCCTCTGGGGGTGGGGTGGGGAGTAATGATGTAACTTTGGGAGACTCCAACCAGCTTGTCGCAGAATCTGATGTTGGGGGAACACACAAATATCCATGCCCTAGGCAGAATTCGAACCTGCAGCCTCTTGGCTGGAGAACAGATAAGCTAACCAGGGCCAACAATACTTTGCTCATTGTCAGCCAGCTAGGCTGGCAATGAGCAAAACTATATACAGATTGAGAATTCATTTAACCAATTGATGGTGCTATATGGATGTAAATGCAAATATCTAAGATCTGCAGGGAAAGAGAGTGTGGATCAGTAATATGATGCTTAGCCTGCACAACATCACACATGCAAAAGGGTGAATGAAATTCCCTGCAGATGTAATAAGTGGGCACAACAGCCTTGTCCAGTCCTAAATCTGTTTAGCTTGCTCTAGAGGTGTCTCATAAATTAAATCCTGGAGATTTGATAGTTAGATCTGTAATCAGATACTAGTTTGGAAAAAACTAAGTTAAAGTTATCTACCAGGAACATCATAAACAAGCTGACAGGCACAACTTGGGGTTGTAATGCATCAACTCTAAAAGCAGCAGTCCTGGTCTTGGAGTCGAAGTCACCATATGACTCATGGACACACACATTCATTCCAGTGTCTTCCCCACCAGTCCTGAGGACCATTATCTGGTACTTCTACTAGCTATATTGGAGATTTGGAGATAAGGTGGTGAGGTGGAAAGATATCTTGATGTATAGGAAGGTACATGTTATTTTTGATTTTCTTTATTTCTTTTATGGTATCTTCCCTTCAGAAGCATGGAGGAGCGATGTTGGAAAGAAAAGGTAACCATGGGAAAGGAGTAGAACTTGAGGTACCAGAGATGGTTCTCATTGTTACATTAATCTGTGTGTGTCCATGAGAGTTGTATGGTGACTTCGACTCCACGACCAAAGTCAGGGCTGCTGCTTTTACAATTGAGGTATTACAATCCCAAGTTGCGCCTGCCAGCTTGTTTATGATGTTCCTGGTAGATAACTTAATTTTTTCCCAATGTTTTCAGTAAGTTAGGCTACAGTCGAGTGTGACACCAAGGTAACACAGGTTACTTTCATGGATTAGAGTCCTGTTGCAGAAGTCTAGTTTTAGTTTTCTATGAGCCTCATGATTATTTAGGTAAAAAACAAACACAATAGCTTTACTGGGATTAGGAGATAGTCTCCAGCTTTCAAAGTAATTTTGTAGTGAGCTCAGATCTTTGCTCACTGTTTCTTCAAGGCTTTGGAAGATACTGTCTTGGTTGGTGATAGCTATGTCATCAGTATAAATAAACTTTTGACCAACTGTTGGAGGGATATTGCTTTTTTACACTTTGAATAAAGCTGGAGTAAGTACAATTCCTTGTGGTAATCCATCCTGCAGGATAAATGTTTTTTTTTTTTTTGTGCATTCAGATGAACCTTTATTTTCCAATTGGAGAGCATTTGTTCTAGTAATTTTAGTTTTTTTGGCAGTTGATTATTTTGGCTGCTTTATACAGTAAACCTTTCTTCCATAAGGTGTCATAAGTTAAACCCTTTTGGTATACATCTTTATATGCGTTTTGAAAGATAGTACCTGGTCACAGCAGCTTCTACCAGGTCTAAACCCATCCTGTTCACTGGGTAAGGTGGCTTCTATTTTTGGAGAAATCCTAGAGAGGATAATCCCTTTCATAAAGTTTATAAGGAGTGCAGATTAATGCTGTAAGGCAGTAGTTATTAGGGTAATTGGGTTTTATTAAGGCTGTTATCTTTGATTCATCCAAAGTTTTGGGAGCCATTTATCATTTGTTGAGGACAAGGAATTACATGGTCACGATTTGGCTCTTGGACTAAGGTGAGTAAGAAAGTCTGGATGCCATCAATGAAAAGAGCTTTACCTGTTTTAGTTAGTTTGAGTGCAGCATTCATCTGGAGTTACTGGATTGGAGTTTGCTATAGAGGTAGGACATGATAAAACTTGCCACCTAAGGACATTAATGAACATATATGCTCCCAGTAGGATTGGGATCTGCAGTTTGTTGTTTAGAGCATAGATGTGCTATGCACATGGCAGTTTAACTTTCTCAAACAATGGTATCTTTCTATTAATGATATACTACTTGTAGCATCCTAGTATGCCAACATGCAGTAAGGCATAATGACTTGCTACATTTTTGTATTAATAATTAACTGTTAGTCCATCCATATACTTATAACACATGCATTTTTTATTTTTTCATTTTTTAGCTAAGGTGCGCCATCAAACTTATACCACTTTCCTGCCCTTTTAAAATTTAAAATATGGTAATATGGATATATTTAAGTTATGCATAAAATGATTTATTATATATATGGTAATATAGAAACTTAGCAGTTTTAAATAAAAGGATTTTATATAAAGACGAGATAAACATTAATTATTTTATTGAGACTTTTGAAATTACTTTGCTTTTGCTAAGCTTGTAATGTTTGGAGTTAAATCAGTTACAGAAAGCATCAAACAGTTTTTCAAATTTGAATCAGTCAGTCACAACTGTAGTTTGTTCTTAATCGTTTTCATCGATGAAAATGCTTGTTCGCATCTGTATGTAGTTCCAAAATGACAGATATAACTCTGAGCAAATTTTCTCAGGTCTGGAAAATGTTCACAGGGCAATAATCGCCAGAAATGAACTATATCAGAAGCATCCGAGAGTGATGGAAGGTCATTAAATTTCATTTTCAATAAAGAATTGGTTTTGAGATCAATAAGTTCCATTTGTATGTTACTAGTCATCGTTAAGTTTTTTGTACAGTAAGTGAAAAGGGATTTATAAATGCAAGTATGCAGTCTTCTTTTTTGACAAAATCGCTAAAACGACTGTTAAAGGACTCTTGCAATAATCTGAGTTTCTCAGTATATTCTGTAAAGTTGCCATTATCTTCAACAGATTCACTATGTTCTTTTAAATATGGAAATTGACTTAAATACCCGTTTTCTAACTGGGAGATGAACAGTTTTAATTTCATTTTGAATGCACTGATGTCATTTACTAAGCTAGGAAACAATTTGTTCTTGCCCTGCAGTTTCAAATTTAGATCATTGAGGTGGCTGGTACCATCAACTAAAAATGCTAAATCAAATAGCCATTTCTCATCACACAACAAGGCTTTTCCTCATGCAGCTCATCCTTCTCTTCCAGAAAATTATGAACACTTTCTTTCAGCTTCCAAAATCTACTGAGAACTTGTCCTTTAGAAAGCCAGCGCACCTCACAATGAAGGATGAGATCACCATATTCCATATATAGCAGTTCACAATATTCTCTGAATTCTCTTCTGTTTAACCCTCTTGCTCTAATTTTATTCACACACTTTACAACTGGTATCATAACATGCTTCAAATTTAGAGTTTTTACACACAGAGATTCTTCATGTATAATACAGTGATACTTTAGTAGAGAACGACCTAAAAACCTTTCAAGTAAAGTTACAGTCCCAGAAACTCTACTTACCATTGATGGTGCTCCATCAGTGCAAACACATAAGCTTACTAGAATCTAGCTGTTGATTTTCTAGACATGACATGACTTTGTCAAATATGTCTGACCCTCTGGTTTTTCCATGAAGACCGATAAGTTTTTCAGAGATGTTAAAATTACCATCAATTCCTCTTATAAAAATGCTTAATTGGGCTACATCACATATGTCAACGGATTCGTCCAAGGCTAAAGAAAAGAAAGAACAAGCATGAATATGAACAAGCATGGGAAAGTTCTTCGATGCATCTTGTAATTGTTTGCTTGGACAGAGCAATTTGGTTTACTTTTCTTTCAACATTCTTATCACCAAGACATTTTGCAAACTTTTCGAGACAGGGCTTAACAACTTCCTCTCCATCAGAGAATGGCTTGTGTTTTTTAGCCAACACAAAGGCAATTTCATATGACGCCTCCAGCATTGCCACACTTTCACAACTTCATTTCACAAATATATTTTGTCTCTTTTTTATTTCTTCCTTTTTCTTAACCACATATTCTTTCTGCAACTCAGACCCAGGAACTAACTTCAGTTTTTCTTCTAATTCAGCTTGATGTTTTATAGTGTCTGTTAAGATCATGTCTTCTATTATCTGAGAGAGTGCTTTCACGAACAATGCACAACAGTTTTCCTGAACGACCCACAATAAATAAGAACTCATTTTCCCACAGATCATTAAACTGGTGCTTGCTATCACCTTCTGCTTTTCTTCTGCTCATTTTCTTTTGCAAAGTAATGGGTAACTGATTGTAAAAAATTTTTTTTTCAAAAAGTAAAGCTTATTATTAAATTTATTTAAATTATTTTATCGTTTTAAACATTATGAACATTCAAAAACAGTTCTACAAGTTTAAGATAAGATTCCTGTTTTCATGAAGGCCTAATACAGTTCTATAAGTTTAAAAATCACACACACACACACACACACACACACACATATATATATATATATATATATATATATATAGATTTTTTTTTCATAGAGAGTTTTCGTCTCTCTCGTAATAATATTATGTCCAATGAAATACGAGATCGCTTCCTGCCATAAAACAGTCGATCAGCTGGCAATCACACACACAACCCAAACATCCTCATAATATGAAAGCTTTGCTGATGATCAGTTAAATTTTAGGAATAAACATACTATATGTAAATAAAAAGGAAAAATATTGTATTAAAAAAACATAAAAACACACACATACAAATACACCGAATAAAATAATTGCTGGTTTCAGTAATCAGCAAATTGGGGGGAGCGGACAAGAACTTGACATACGCGTTCAAAATGAAAATATTTATTTTTAAATTTACAGAACTATATTAGGCCTTCATGAAAACATAAATCTTATCTTAAACTTAAAGGACTGTTAATAAAAACATATAAGTTCAAAAACACAGAATTGTTCACCCACATCGAATCAGAAGTTCATCGAATGTTATGACACGAGAGTCAGCTGCAAACTGATTGAGTAACTGGTGACACATGTCAGCAGGGCCGGTGGAAGCTGGCATTGGGGCACGGTTCATAAGTTCATTTTTAAGAAACAAAATTTTTATCATAAAACAAAAAATTCTTAGAATGATCAATATTAAAATAAATAAGGGCGGATACATTGAATAAAAATTTTAAAAATTGTGTATTGCCGTCTCTTTGATCAGCCTGCTGTTTACAATTTTGCAGCGAGAGCAGGCTAAATGCTTGCCTGCAGAATGTTGTGACTGCTGCAGTCTCTCTAAAGTGAAACGGTGAACAGTTTTTATGCGCAGAAACGAATTTTCGTACAAAACATTTGTTGCTAGTTAACCAGTCAAATGATACGCATCTCAGTAGGCTACTGACAGTAGCGCAGTGCAGACTATTATTTCGTTTCTGTGTCATGTTGTGTAATAATTTCTTGTGGGTATAAAATAGAAATGGAATCAAAAATTTTAAAAAAAGTTATCTGGTGCACAAAATCGTAAGCGCCATGTTGCGAAAGAAGCAAATGTTAAAAAATAAACTGGGGCTCTTAATAAATTTATTAAAATATTCTGATGCAGATTGTAACCAACTCAATACATCAGAAATCAGAATTGAGGAACCATGCACATCATCCAGTTTTCATGAAAGTACTATTGCAACTATTGAACAAGATAACAAGATGCATGATTTAAGTGAAAAACAGTTAGGAGAAGATTTAGTTGTAGTTGACCACGAAACTATCACATTGTTAGTCTGTAAATGTAGATCTAAGTGAATGGGGAAATATTAATGAAAAATTACGAGTTGTTTTAATTGAAATGGGGACTGTTCAAAAGAAAAATATAATATATTCCAGAGATACATATGGTATTAAATTTGGAGACACGTTTTATAATAAAAAAATGGAAAATGGGGAGCTCATGCCAAGAACATGGCTCATTTATTCCAAAACTTTAAATTCTGTTTTTTGTTTTTGTTGCAAACTTTTCACACCTACTGAATCAGGTAGTCTTGTAGAAGGTCATAACGATTGGAGAAACGTAAGTACAACTTTGCATAGACATGAGACTAGTTTAACTCACATGAAAAATTTCTTAAAATGGAAGGAACTTGATAAAAATTTAAAAAACAAAACTACTATTGATTACCAGACTCAAAGCATGTATGAAATGGAAAAGAAACAATGGACGTGTGTTTCAGAATGCTTGATTGAAATTATAAAATTCCTTGGTAGCCAAAATTTAGCTTTTCACGGATCATCTGATAAATTATATGAAAGGAATAACGGCAATTTTTTAAAATTAGTCGAACTGTTTGCGAAGTTTGATCCCGTTATGGAAAATCATGTTGCAAGGGCCCTACATCGAAACAATAGAGTACACTATATTGAGTAAAGACAGTCAAAATGAAATACTGGAAACTTTAAGTAACGCAATCAGGGATACAATTTTATTATCAATTTGAAAATCTAAATGTTATTCCATAATTTTAGACTACACACCTGATGCAAGTAAAACAGAACAAATGACCATTATTATTCGGTTTGTTTCCTATGACAATGGAATTGTCAAGATCAGGGAAAACTTTTTTAGGTTTAGCAGATATATCAGATTCGAATGGACGTGGTTTATGTGCAACAATAATGGAACATTCCCATTGAAGACATGCGAGGTCAAGGGTATGACAATGGGACAAATATGAAAGGGAAAAAAATATGGGCTCCAAAATTTGCTTTTGAACAAAAATCCTCGAGCTTTATACGTGCCATGTGCTGCTCATACTCTAAATTTAATCATTAATGATGCAGTCAAAGTGAATGCAGGTGCAGTTAGTTTCTTTGCAATTATTCAAGAAATATACAATTTCTTTTCATTCTCCTACAAACGTTGGAAAATCCTCAGCATGAAGCACAAATTACATTATGTGCTAAAATAAAGGACTACAAATTTATTTGCTCTCTTATAACTTGGCATGATTTACTTAACAGAATAAACCCTGTGAGTAAAATGCTTCAAGACAAAAATATGAACATTACACTTGCTTTAGAATCTATCTAAAACTTAAAAATATTCTTACAAAGAGTATTGATCAGATACAAATTTTAAAGAAGTTCTAAAAATGGCAAAAGAACTTAGTGAAGAGGTGGATGGAGAACAAGAATTTAAAGCTGGTATGGAAGTTCGACGACGAAAGAGGACACGACAATTTGACTACGAGCATCATGACGAAACGCCACAATCGCCAGAAGATAAATTTAGAGTGAATGTGTTTTATACACTTCTAGACGTTGCAATGTGTTCTTTAATAGAACATTCTGAACAGCTAAAAACATATAATAATTTCAATTTCTTGTATAGATTTCTACAAATTAATAATGAAGATTTAGAAAATATTGTGACGATTTAGAGATTCTCTTGAAGGACGGCGACAATAAAGACGTAAATGCAATAGAACTACAGGTATATGACGAGTTATGTGCTTTCCGGGATATTTTTCGGAAAAATAATTTAAATATTGAAAACCCTATCGGGTAAATGGTCTCCACGGCTTTGCTGGCACATACGCACTCTTTTGTCAAAATTTTCCATGACTGTTTTGCATAAATGTGGCTGAATTTCGTAGATACAGCACTCAATTTCCTCCTTCAAGGCATGGGTGGTCGTGGGCTTGTTGGCATAAACCTTAGACTTCAAAAGAAAAAAGCCCCAAAGAAAAAAGTCCAAAGGCGTTAAGTCACATGATCTGGGTGGCCAATTCTGATCACCAAAACGGGAAATTACACGACCAGGAAATGACTCATGCAGCGATTGAATTGTTTCTCGGGCTGTATGGCATGTGGCACCGTCTTGTTGAAACCACATGTCGTCCACATCCATATCTTACAATTTAGGCACAAAAAACTGGATTATCATGCGCGATAGTTAACACCATTAACTGTTATTGCCTTACCAGCCGCATTTTCGAAGAAGAATGGATGGATGATGCCTCCAGCCCAAAATCCGCACCAAACAGTGACACGTTGTGGATGCATTTATTTCTCAACAATCACTCGTGGATTTTCTGAACCCCAAATGTGACAATTTTGTTGATTAACAAAGCCATCAAGATGAAAATGAGCCTCATCACTGAAGATGATTTTGTTCGAAAAATAAGCATCCACTTGTTCCATAATCCATTCAGTGAACTCTCTTCACTGTGTGTGGTCAGTAGGCTTCAGTTCTTGAGTCAATTGAACTTTGTAAGCATAAAGATGCAAATCTTTCGTGAGAATATGCTGTAGAGACTTCTCGAAATGCCCAATTCAAGACCATGGTGCCGAATTGATGTTCCTCTCAGCAACACTCTCATGAACTGCTTCGATGTTTTCTGTTGAAGGACAGCCAGAGTGTATAAGATCACTAATTGAGCCAGTTTCCTTGAATTTTTTAATTAATCTTTTCATAGTTGATGAAGGTTAAATCACTATTCCGACCATATTTTGTATGAAAATTGCAAACTGTAGCTGCCAAACCTTCATTATTTTTAAAATATTGCTCGACAATGAAAATGCGTTGTTCTTTCGTGTAGCGCTTCATTTTTAATAACCCTGAACTGTCAGCTGTCACACTGTCTTTTTTTTCTCGTTGGCAACACTTTACTGCACAAATGGCGCTAAATTTAAATCTTGCGTGAATTTTGGGACACCCTGTATATATATATATATATATAACTCGTATACAAATTTTTTTTAAAATTTTTTCTCTGGGGTTCAGTGCGCCACTTCTAATCATGCAATGCGCCACTTTTGGCGCATGTGCCATAGGTTGGCCACCCCTGCCTTAGACTCAATCGAGGGAAGCCCTAAACATCATGTCCACACAACGATACGACATTCTGACAGTATCTATCATACCTTGCCTTGAACTCGCTCACCGTCATAGCACCCACAACAGACTGGCAGCTTCACTCATTTACCATTCTAAAAGTGAAGAACCCAGCTCTAACACCCTTGCTAACCACAGCTTCCATAGGTGTCCCCTAGTTTTCCCACCACCAGTCCTGATCTCAAAAATATCCTCTGAATTAATCCTATAGAAACCTTTTAGCAATTTGAATGTCTCAATCATATCTCCCCTTTTCTGCCTATCAACCAATTTCTGCAACCCACAAATCTTCAACCTGTTCTCATAAGGTTCATTCCACAGACCTGCTATCATCTTGGTCGCTTGCCTCTGAATCCTCTCCACCTCCTCCCCATCAAGAAGAAACCTAGGTGACCAAATCACCTATATGGCTCTTGAACCTACTATATTACTATATTTTTTTATTACTATATTACTTATTATATGGTTCTTGAACTTTACCTTCCCGTGTACTAAAGCTCTAGCCTGATCAGTTTCTTCTAGCATAATCCCACCAATATAATAATATTAGATATACCAAAGAGCATAACTTTCCATTTACTAACACTGAACTGAAAGCCATTTTCACATGCCCACAGTTCGACCTATTTAAATTATTCTGCAAGTCGGTCAGCTGCATTTCTGATTACCCTGTCTATCTTTGCATAATCTACAAAGATCTGTTGTCACCTGTTAAATCCTTACCAACACATCGATGTAAAGATTAAATAAGAATATACCGGGAATCGATCCTTTGGGATACACCACCAATCACATCAAATCTTGTAGATCTACATCCCCTACACACCACTTTTTGTTGTCTACCCCATCCGCTTATCCAAACTAGTAATTTGTAATCTAATCCATATCCTTCAATTTATACAACTGCATTCAGTGCTGTATCTTGTCAAAAGCCATAGCAGAATCCAAAAGTATCATGTTGTATTTATTCTTCCTTGTCTAACCCAACTGTAACATTATTATAAAATGTGAGCAAGTTACTTAAACATGATCTTTCTTTAGTGAACCAGTGCTGCTCATTGCAAATTGTAGATTCTCTGTGAACTCATTTCTGTATGCATGCTCTTACCAATTTTTCCTAATTTTTCTCTGCCACTCCATAGGTGTTGATAGTTGGATACATCAGTCATTGTACTACCCTTGTGCAATGGGATTATCATATATTCTTTCCACTCCTGTGGAATTTTTCTATTCAGATAGAAAGATTCCACAGATTTTTACTTTGTGTTGAGACTCAAATTATACAGCCAAGTCAAAGGGCCAGTCAGTTCTGCTGAACACTTTTTTACTTTTTTAGCATTCATGCTGATATCCCATCATTTCTTACTACCAAATTCATATTCAGTTTGTGCAACAGCTGCAGCATATCCTCTTCATACACCTGAGAATGATAGTTTTTTTGTAAAATGGACACTCATTAGTTGAGCACCCTCTTCATCTGCATTAACAAGAGTTATTCTTTCACATTCAGTCTTTCTTTTGTTTGCAACATAATGATAGACTTTTTTTGGGTTGTCTTTAGCTTGTAGAGCCAGTTTCTTTTCATACTCTCATCTCGTTTTACCTCTTCTAGCCTAAGCCATATATTTTTTGTAACTGACATCATTCTTATGCATAACATGGTATTCCTTCACACATAATCTTTCTCTTAAGGGAAAGAGAAGCACAGAAGGATAGTGACTGTCAATTTAATGTTGCAAAATGTAAAGTTACACACAGTGTGTCATGTGATTGACTTGGGCAGTAATAGTGGACATAGAGTTGAAGTTCAGAGGACATTTCAAAAGTTGGCAAAATAGCTCAAAGGATTACTTGCATGTTGAAAAACATACAGGTAAAGATAGAGAGATTATTATCCTTCTTTATAAGGCTATGATTTGGCCACCTCGGTTTGTTGGGGATCAGGTGCCCACGTGAAGAGGATTTAGAGACGGGTGACATGTCTACATAATGCTCCCTATGAGGATGTATTGAAGGTGTGAGGATTGTAGAGCTTAGTTGACAGATGGAGGAGAGGGGACATGATAGAAACTTATGTTATTAAAAGGGTTCTATAACATTGACACAGAGAAAAGTTTTCATTATATGATGAATAGATAGAGAACTAGGGGTCGCCCTTGGAAATTGTGTAAGCATGCAGTTAGTAAGGATGTGCAGACTAGGTGTTTTACTTGGTGAGTGGAATGGATTGCCAGCTTTAGTTGAGTGCCCTGAAGTACGATAGGTATTGTGTGTATAAAGATTAGTGTCTCTCTCATGATGAGGTTTCTGACTCCATGGAGACAATCATATAATAATAAGATTGCATATCTATTTCACCTCTACTCTGTTTCTTCCTGAAACTAAGTACACATTCTACTATTGCATCATTGATGTGTTTTTTAAATACTTGTTTCCATATGAGTTGACATATTGAAAAGAATTATAAAACTGGAGGAAAACTCACATAAATATCTTTATTAGCATAGAATTTTTACTTAAATATCATAGACATCATCAGTACAAGATCACCGGATGGCAATTAAACATTAATAGACAATTCAGAAAAGCTGCACCTAAGTAGCTAATGTAAGATCACTATAAAAGGTCAATTTCCTAGTTAGGAAATTAGTTATCTTGCATTAGCTACTTAGGTGATGCTTTTTAGAATTGTCTCAATGTTTAATCACGCTACCTCTTGCGAATTTCATAGTACACACTATTTGCTCCGCTGAAAACTATGCTGCATGTTGATTCAGTTAATGTGGTGCTTACATATTGCAGTCCTACCATGGAAGCTCATTTTGTGAACCTCGTTCTGAATGTTTTTGTACAGATGGGTTTTTCAGTTGATGCCCAGAACTCCACAATCAATATGTTGACCGACAAATGGTGGTTTTTACATATTATCCTTCATAACACCATATGGTCACATTCGGTGAGTGTGGTGGATCATCCACTGTGGGCAGCACGTGCAGTTGCCTTCCTGAGATGGCCCAATTTGTCAACAGTTTGCCAAACAGATAGGCCTGCAACATGGCATCCTATTGCTATGCCTCTCTCTCAGTTCCATTCTCGCAGCCATTTCACCTGGACACATTTGAACTGACTTGGGAGCATCGTATTCCTCCAATTTATACTTTCTACAAACATGTGACTTGTTGCATAACATGATGCACCTTTCCAGTGGGGGGGGGATTGAAGTAATGCAGAAGTCATCTATCTCTAATCCAGTTAATAGTTAGGTGTGATACCTTTTGACTACTTGTGATATATGATTTCTACATTACTTCAAACTTGGTATCTCTTCTGGGTCTGGCTCCCACTGATGAGGCCAATCAAGATCGAAACTGGTCTGGATAGTGGCCCCTTCCCATAATGCATTGTATAATACACATCTGAAAAGGTGTGTGCTTTGCATTATGGGATAATAAGGCATTTGATGTGAAGTCATTAACCTTTATATACAAGTAGCCGAGTCATGAAGATACTTTATGTCCAATTATTGTTTGTTTACACTTGTATAAAGAATTAAACCAATAATATTCTTGGTATCATTTAATTTATAGTATAACCAACTGAAAAAAAACAAAAAACTTTCAGTACCTTATAGAAGGGGCTGGTTTATTTATAGTATCTTTTTCTTGAAAGTTTCTTGTATTTTTACCTAATTTTAAATTTAAACACTTGTATGATTATTTCCATATGAATGAGAAATGCCATATTTGTATGTCCAGTTTATTTGTGATTTGGGCATATGTCAAGATGGAATTTAAATTGTTATTGGTTGGCATTGCATTGTAATGTGATGTGTGTGTGGTCCTGTCATATCTGTGGCTTTTAACAGGCACTTAAGCGCCCATAGGCCTTCCAAGTATCCTTGGATTTCCTAACTATAATACGAGGATAAGAAGGTAACCCCATGCCTCTAAGACAAGAATACTTAGATTTATAGGGTTACCCCTATGCTTCTAAGTATTTTTGTCTGTAAATTGCGTGTGTTCTACTGGTGGTTTGCCTGTTCTGGGAGACAAAAAACCTGAGTTTCTGGGTGAAAAAAAACTCTACCTCCTTATGAGACCAGCTAACTCACCTTTCCAGAGACCAGATAAAGGTTCCAGACGTCACTTATGGATGTGTGTGTATGTTAGAAACAAAAAAAAAAAATAGGTAATTTTTAATCAGTTTTCTCTTGGATTGACTTTCACATCTAGTCTATCTTCGCCTTTCTCAGCCCCCCCCCTTTTTCCCAGTGATTACAATTCTCAGATCTTCAAAAAACACAAGCATAAATTCCTTTTGTCTTTCTAAGCATTTGCTCGCACACATCACTGTCATATCATAGTTGTTGGGATCGCTCTAGTAGTGCTATTTCTCTTCGAGTCTTGTAATTCATTAATGCATCAAAACTTTGAGTTATTTTACTTAAGTCCCTTTTTCCTTTTTTTAATTGATGTTTTGAAATGCAGAGATAATTTGTAATAACTAATAACTTGTATCAATGAAGAAAATGCTTCAAATAGTTAATGAGTTTTTTGAATGGAATGAAAATCAGTTTGTAATTATTTTATACCATATAGGCAAGCCAATATTTGTCTTTTGAAATTTTACAAATTTCTCAAGTGATTGAGGAAACTATAAAATTAACCTTTGTATAAGGTACTGTTATTGTTATTACTATTGGTATTTGCATATTGTACTGTTATTGCATAAGACCTCTTCCCTGTGCTTATTTATTCATTCTGTTTTACTGACCTGCTCTAAAATTTGTGATTTGAAAGCATTCTGTCATAGTGTCTGAGTTCTGTGAGAATAAAGTTGATGTCAATTCAGAAAATGAATTCACATTTTGAATCGTATGATTTTGTGGCATTTGAGAATGTTGTAACTCAAAATTCTCTCTTGAATATGTTGAAGAAATTTATTTCACTTTTCAAGCCATTCCTACATCTTCACTGTTTCAAATTCATTAGATGCATGCACGCTACCATGATTTCCTGAATTTGAAGTGAAGAGAAGGAATGGCTTGAAAAAGGAAACAAATTTCCTCAGTATTAATTTTCCTTTTTTTTTTTTTTGATTACTACCCCTTCCTTTCCATTTTGCAGAAAAATATTAATTCATGTGCTATTCAACAACTACACGTGATAGAAAAATTGTTTTCTTTTCCTTCAACATGACATTGCAATTTGTGTATATATATGTAGCATTCCATGCTTCCAACTTTAAAGCCTTAATGATTATAACATTTAACTGATGGTCCCCACTCATTTGCTGCACAGTCAGTCTAATCCTCACATCACTTTTGCTTTTCATATCTCTCCCAACTCAGCATCTCCTGCAAGCACCTTTGTATTCCTGTTTAAGTTTCTCCCACTAACATATATTAATTCTTGATGTGAAAGTAACTAAACAGCCAGTGTATGTGTGTATTATTGATGAAAATTATCAGTTATAGTAAAATGTCATATACTAAAATATTCCTTTTTTTTATACAGGTTAATAGAAAGATTTCTAATAGATGGATAGTATCCTTTGCGATTTCTATAGCATTCTTAAAATTACATTATGCTCATAATTTCCTAGGTGGTACTGACGTTTCTGATTATTTTTATTATTGATACATGAAAAACAGTTTTTAGTTTGAAGCAGGTTTGAAGATCATTTTCAAAGTAAATGTATAGAACCATGATAGAACAGTACTAGAAAAGAAGGGGGGGGTTTAAAATGGTATAGATACTCTATTAGGTGTTAAGTTGCAAATGGTTGTAGAATGAAGATGCGATGGAATGTCATAATCAATTATTTTCTGGACATAAATGAGTTTTTTCCCTATGTGACTCACCCATGAAAGTTGTAAATCTCTAGTGCATTAGAACTGTGAGTGGGATAAGGTTTTTTATTTATGTTTTATTTTTTACTTAATCCAGAAACCCTGCTCTAGAGACCAAACGTGGAACTTCAAGCCACTTCAGGCCTTCAGTGAGTGGGGTGGTGGTTTCACACTCAGTGAAGAAATTCATCTCCCACTTTAAGAGATTTGCTAATAAGATTTAAACCTGCAGCCCGTTGATTGGAAAGTGGGTATACTACACTTGGCTGTCTACACCAGACTAATTCATGTTTCAAGTTTACAAAAATTGAGCTGCATTTGCTATGTAGCTCAGGCAAAGTATAATTATTCTGCTGACATTTCACTAAAAGCACTTTATTAATATCAAGGCATTCTTAAGAACATGTGTAATAAATAAATGCAAGATGTGAGCAGAGCAGTACTCACAACTAAATATTAGGCTAAAACCACTTCTACCCCCCCAATCTTAATTATTATTATGTGACACCTCCAGGGAGTTCAAAGACTCCTCGAGGGAGGGTACCTACTCTACAACTCTGTCTCTACCAACTACAATAAACTGTAACTACACCAATGCTATCTACCACCCACCACCACTAGTATTTTCACAGACAATCACAAAATCCATGCCCATGGTGGGATTCGAACCCTCAGCCTTTTGGCTGGAGAGCGGATATACTAATCGCTTGGCCAACCAGGCTGGCAAAAGTTCCACTAGAACTGAACATACAACACTGTTTCTTTGGGAGGCTTAGAATCATGGACAGCAGATGCCACTTTCCCTGAGCTACATAGATTCTCAGTAGATAATGAATGATGGCAGAAGCACTTAGTAATTTTTATGTTGGTGTGAAATTTTTTTTTCATTAATGGAAACTTATTGAAAATAAGTCCTAGGACCATCATTTTACATTGTGGTACTATCATAATTATCCTGTACACTCCCTAAGGGTACATATCTGGAATTTGACAATGATGTGACATCCAAGAACTGTTATCCTGGGATGTCACAGAGGTGTTATGTAAATAAATAACATAATTAAGTAACATTTCAAGATTTAAGCATTTCTATTTGTTGTGAATGGAGTATACCAACATTTACTATTCCTGTCTTGCAGCCAAGCAGATGATATGTAATTGACATGGATTTCATTCCTACTTAGCATGGATGTTAATAAATGTCTTGATAGTAAATGGCTAAAATTTCCCACTATGAGATTTGCACCTTGTATATCGGTGGCCTAGAGAGCATGAAAACACCATATCTCTAGAATAGGTTTGTCAGTTCATCCAGCTACTTGGCTAACTAGTGATAGTAATGTTATATAGATTCCAAAGCACTATGGGTGGAATTGCCTTTTTAAAGTTAAATAAAAAATAAAATAAGTATGCTATTTTTTTTCTGGTAGATGTAGTTTTCTAAGCAGAACTAATCTTCCTCTGTGATGGAGGTCCCCCTTTTTCCTTCATGCATGCCCAAAGTCTCTGAGGCCACATAACAATGGCAGCATGCACAACATCCAATAGAAATTTGATTTTGAGCTTGTTATTCCCTATTAAACTAAACAAATACGATAGTCATTTCATTCCTGATATATACTCTTAGCTGATGTTCAGATGCTGGATGAGTATAACATGATAAAGTTTGCATGATTACTAGTATCTTAGCAGTTTTCTTCCAAATCTGTTATTTGTCAGTTTGCCAATATAATCATTTAACTGCATCAATTCACATATACCTTGATTGACCTCAGAGTCATTTTTTCTGCCATCCTGGCACCAAACACAAATTTTTTGTCCTTTCCGCTTTGTGTTACTATATACTTTCCACCTTATATTAGCTCTTCCCACACATTCTTGAATGCTGATAGCGTGAAGTTAATTTTTGATAGCTTCATTTTTAATATAAATCTGCCATTGATGGCATCTGTTTACTCTCCTTTTCCTCAGAATTCGTCTTAAGTCAATTTTTCTCATTATTGAGGTGAAAAAAGTAAAGGGTGTTCATCGTAGGCCTAGAGTAGTTAGTATAGGGGTGCAAGACAGCTTTGATAGTATTAGGAGACAGAAAAGACAAATGGATATGAGAGAGAAAAAAGGCCTCAGCTCTTTTATATCATTATGTAGTCCAAGGCTGTTGTTTTCCTTTTTTAACTAGTCTCATGCAGCTGAACAACCAAAAGACCAATCGAAACTAAAGTGCAAAGGTGACTTGATACCCAGGTGGTTAGCATTATTTAAGGTAATCGCCTTCTCTGCCTGGGATTGCTTTCCAGTCATCCTTGCAATTGACCATAAGACTAGTAAACGTAGAGGATGGGTTCATTTTAAAAAAATCTCATCATCAAATTCCTGATATGCATGCTCAGGGGGGTGTATAGGATAATTATGATAGCACTGCATGAAAAAGTTACACTATTACTAACTTCTGATCAACCATTTTCCTCCAAATTAATCTGTTGCCTGTCAAGACTCCATTATCAGATCTTTAATTTCCATCTTTTAAGGCACACTTTTTACTATATCAATCCAGCTATATCCTGGTCTTCTTCTGGGTCTTTTTCCTGCCAGCCTGGCAAAGAACACTTGTTTTGCTGATCTTTCTCTCCCATTCTCTTTAAGTGACCATATCACCTGAGATTAGCTTTAACAAAACATTCCTGAATGCTAACAATGACAAGTTTTTTCTTAATATCCTTATCTTTAATGTGATATCATAAAATCTCTCATAATAAGTACTTATCATGTTCGGTTTTACATGTTTTTCTAAGAAGATTGCACATAAAAAATGTCAGTTTTGTCTATAATAAACTTGTATTTGTAATAACTTAACCGTGGGCCTTTGTTAAAGTAACGTGGTGCATGACATCAGTATGTAACACTATTAGCTTATGTCCATATATGGCAATTTCAAAAGACGTGAAGTATGACGTCATCATGGTCGGATGTTAATACGTGACCATGTATGGAAATTTTGAGAGATATGTGCATGTGTACAAAGGAAGTCCAGGCGATATGTCAAGGACTTTGTCTTAGGTTTCTCAACCTCCTCTTACCTGGGTCCACCAGCATGTGAGGTCCGTTGTCAGTAATTGAAAGAGAAGCATCATAGGTCTGAGGTTTCTGAGTCTTCTCTTGCCTGGATCTGCCGCCACGTCAGGTCAGTTGTCAGTAATCGACAAGTAATCAGTACTGTACTAGATAATGGAAATTAATATTGATTTAAGCTTACTCAAGGTTCGCATTATTTTCAGTTTGTGTAGGTATGACTAGCAGGATATTCTCGATTAGCATATATATATGTTAATATGGATTAGAATGTGTAAATATTCTGTTTTGATTTAATTAAATGGTTTGTGAAAAACACACTGGACTGATTCTGTCGATGCACTATCCTGAAAATTTTGAACCTGCATAAGATAAAGTTTAAGTGATAAATAATCAAGCCACGACTAATTGAAGGTAACATTTAACATAATTGGGGAATTTATCTTTAGTTTAAAATCTTATAATCTTGCACTCAGTACATAGTCTAACTGGTGCAGTAAAACAAATAAATTTGTTAGACTATAGAGCATAAGAACATAAGATCTAGTAGAAATAAATGAATGGTAGCAGTCGACCATTCACAACAATTTCACGAATATTAAGTGAAGAACAAAAAAAAAGATGAAGCGGGATTGAGAAATGCATAGCAGAAAGTAATAATACTACCATTGATGCCATCTGTTCACTCTCTTAATCTTTCTCAGAACTCTCATATCAGAGGTCTCTAGTCTTTGATCAAGTATTTTATTTCTAACCCAGCTCTCAGATCCCTAAGTTAACATTGGTTTCAATACATGGCATATTAGGCATATACAATACTTGTATATGCCTAATTTAGTGTTTTGACTAATTTCTTTCTTATTCCATATAAATTTATTCAGCTGACTTCCTACCATCTTTACTAATTCTATTTGTCTATTTCCAAATTTAATTAATTTTTTTAACTAAATATTGTTAAAAACAAAATTTGACAAGTCATCACTCCACCTTCTTTAAGAACATCCTTGGCCTCATTTCCCTTCTTTTGGAATCCAATTCGTTAGTATGATGGTCCATTGCTCATCTTCTCTTCTGGATAGATGTCTGGCCCAGATCAACTAACTTAAATACAAATCCTTGTTATATTCTTAAGATTTCTCAACTAAGTCTGGCAACCTCTGTTGGCCTGAATCTTGCTTGTTCTTCACCAGCTTCCCTTCCACAACATTTCTTAGTCATTTCTCATGTATACTTGCATAAATCTTACCAGGTACACTCAGCAGGGAAATATCTCTATGATTCTCACATTCCATTTTATTTCCTTTTTTATTGATGGGAACTATGAGAGATCTGCTCCAATCATCTGGAATTTGATTCTTTGACCAGGCCTTCTGAATTATGCAATACAGCCACTGTAAAACTTTTTTACCTCCATATTTGGACATTACTGCCTTTCCACATTTCAGGTTTTTGATGACTTTTCAACTTGAAAGATGGATATGTATTCCTGACTGCATTCTTGTTGTGGGAGTCTTATACCACTGTGCTGACACTGCTTGTTTCATTTAGCAGTCTTTCAAAGTGATTACCTCAGACATCTAGAATATTTTATCTTCAGTTTTCATGTCACCTTTATAATTTGTGATTCCTTTTACAGTACTTTTTCCTCCATTTCTAAACTTTTTCAGTAGCCTCCAGAATATTTTACCACTTTCCTGATGTTTATTTTCTGTTTTTATCAAAGTCTTCCCATGACATTTGTTTAGATAGTTTTACACATTGCTTCACTTTCTTACATTTTTCTCTGTATTCTCTAAGAGCACAAGCTGACTTACTTGCCAGGAACTTTTGATATGCTTTTTTCCTTTCCTTGGCTGCCTCTTTAATGTTCTGATTTTTCTATTCTTACAGACAACCTCACCACATGCCTCTCTGGCTGGATCAGTTGTGGGTCAATCACAGTAAAAATAAAATTCTCTATTTTTACTGTGAGAGATATTTTAATCATGTTGTACCACCACAATGTAAAATGATGATAGAACATAATTAAAAAACTCGCACAGTAAAAATAAAGAATTTTATCTCCCCCTACTCCCTGGTGAATGTTGCATAATACGGGTGATCTACAGTACCTAACCAAAATTTTAGTATCTCCTGGAGTGCTTCTTTCTAAATGCAGAGTTTGTTTGACTGATCATTGAAATTTCCACAATACAATATCGTAGCATTTATATGTTATCAAGCAATACAGCTTCAAACATCCATAAAATGTTGCAGACCAATCACACATGTTCATACCTTCTCTGTTACTACCTGGTTTTCATCTTCCCCTATTTGGAATAAATGAGTATTGAAGTTCAAAAGCTGAGATTGCTCCTGAATACTACAACATTCTGTGCTTAACTCTAAAATTGCTACAACACTCTGACATTTACATTCTTTCCATTAATAAAAGTAAAATTTGGTATAAGGAAATCTTGAAGCTCTTCCACAGTTGATTACTGACAACAGCACTTTGCTTCATAACTTACCAAAGCTCCAAAAATCCCCTAACAGGAGTGATCTTGCTTGGCGAATAGCATATGGTTGCCTTCCAGTCAGTACCATCAAATGGAGGTACTTTAACGTTGGAGTTCCAATCTATGACATCTATTATCTATCAGAAACAGTAGAACATGCATTCTACAGCTTCCCTGTATATTTGGAACAGATTATGTAATGTGCTGGGCATTCCATTACTTTCAACAGCACAGGTTCTTTTTTTTGCAGTGCATGCCACCTGGCAGCAATGGGAAGAGACTTTTGATTTTTTTTAATTAATGAATTAAAATACCATTTATGGAAGGTTTGGAAGAAACATGGATTTGAAAACCATGTTTTCAAATCCATGTTTCTTCCTAACCTAACATTTGTATGCCAATTTATATGACATACAAATGTTATACATTATTGCATTATGGGAATTTTATTTTTCAGTCAGATGATTTTTGTATTTAGAAAGAAGCATTCTAGGAGATATCAAATTTTTGGCTAGGTGGTGTAGACTACCCACATTATATGATATTCACCAAGTATATATTGCTGGTTTTCAAATCTATGTTTTTCCTAACTTTCCATAAATAGTATTTTAATTCGTTAATTCTAAAAATCCTCTCTTCCCAAAAATCCAATTCTCTTGGTGACAGGTGGGGGATTCCTGAAGAAAAAAAAAAAAAGAAAAGAAAAGGGAAAAAAAAAAAACTGTTCTGTTGTAAGTAGAATATATGTTCTACTGTTTCGAATCGGTAACAGAGGAACATAGGAGATCCCTTCATAGATGGGATCTCCTATGTTAGGGTACCTCAATTTGATGATATTTACTGGAAATTGACTATATGCAATTCTCCCAGCAAGATTCCTCCTGTTAGGGTATTGTTGGAACTTCAGTGAATTAGAAACAAAGTGTTATTGTTAGTACTCAAATGTTGAAGTTCATGGCAAAAGAGTTGATTTCTTTCTACCATGTTTTGATTTTATTAATGGAAAGAATGTCAATGTCAGAGTGTTGTAGCAATTTTAGAGTTAAGCACAAAATGTTGTAGTATTCAGGAGCAATCTCAGCTTTTGAATCTTAATAATCATTTATTCCAAATAGGGGAAGATGAAAACCCAGGTAGTACTGGAGAAGGTATGTACATGTGGTGATTAGTCTTCAACATTATATGGATTTTTGCTTAAATAGCAGAATTTTAAGACTGGAAGCTCAAAGCCTCCATGCTTCTTTGATAGTTGAAGAAATTAACTTTTCAACTTGTTGGTATCTGCTGGACCAAAAAAAAATTGCACTGGTTTCCTTCATTCTCTGTAGTTTTGCAATATTTATTATGTACGACTGAGCAGGGATGATTATGGTTTTATGTACCATGGGTTTAGAAGAAAAGGAAAGTGTCCAAATTTTCTGGTCTTCTAAAGTTTCAGTGTTTTTGTATATAAGTTCTTGAACTGGTAATATTGGGTAAGTGAAGAAGGGAATTCCAAATGTAGTAAGAGATTCTTTCTTAGGGGTTAATTCTAAGGAAGTGCTTCTGAGATCTCACTTTCCAAAAACTTTAAATTTGTCTTGTTAGCATTAGCAGTTAATCCATTGATTTTGTTGCATTTTTTAAAATACCAAAAAAAAATGGGTTACAAAGTAAATTATACTTACCAAGAAAATTAAAGGTTGAAACTAGTCTGGGTAGTGACCCTCCCATAATGCACACCTAATCCACCGTGTGTTTTGTAGATCCTAAGACAATCAATGTGAAATCATCAGAAAAATAGCTTAGCCATGAAGCCAGACCTTTTCCAGTACTACTACCTGGGTTTTCATCTTTCCATATTTGGAATAAATGATTATTAAGGTTCAAACGGTGAGATTTCTCCTGAATACAACATTCTGTGCTTCACATTCAGTCTTTGTGCTTATATTTGGGTGAAGGGTTAAGCAATATAATTTCTTGGCAACTATAGTTTGCTTTGTATTAACAAATGAAAAGATTTTGTGCATCCACTGTTAATAGTTCAACTTTTGAATCATTGATAGTGGATGTAGAAAATTTTTAGCCAACTACTGCTATCAGTACAGGGGGTCCTCGACATGTATCATTTCGACTTTACGGTGGTAATCCCATAAATAATTTAAAAAATAAATTTTGACTTGAAGCAGCGCGACATAAAATTCAAATGTCACGGGTGAACTTGTTTGGGAGTGCGGCGGAAGAATATGCCGTTACACGGCGTTTGTTTAGGAGAGTTGGTGTCTCTTGGTTCCCAACATACATTCTTTGGATACCGCGTGCTTTGTTTACATCTGCCCTCTCACTTTTGTGTTTGTGTTTTTTTGTGACTTTTTACCCTTCAATATGGCTCCGAAATGTAAGACAGACTCTTCTGATGGCAGTGTGTCGAAGAAAAGGAAAGCCATTACATTAGAAGTGAAATTAGACATTATTAAAAGGGCAAAAAAGGGAGAAATGCCAACGAACATCGGCCGCACGTTGAACTTAAGTCGTACCACAGTCGGGACTATTATCAAGGATAAAGTTCGCATCCTTGAACACGTGAAAGGATTGCCGCCCATGAAATCGACTGTGATTACGAAAAAACGTAGTAGGCTCATGATTGAGATGGAAAGGCTTCTTGTTCTTTGGCTGGAAGACCAGCATCAATGCCGTATATCCCAATTAGCCTCATGTTAATTCAAGAAAAGGCGAAAAGATTGTTTGAGGCATTGAAAAGTGAAAGGGAGGAAACAAGTGCAGGTGAAGAGTTTAATGCTAATAAAGGTCGGTTTACGTGGTTTAAGGCTCGGGGCAATTTACATAACCTTAAGGTGCAAGGTGAAGCTGCTAGTGGTGATGATAAAGCAACTAGTGAGTTTCCTGAGGGGTTGGCTGAGATAATAAGGGACGGGGGTTACAGTGCTCAACAAGTGTTTAATGTGGACGAGACAGTCCTATTTTGGAAACGTATGCATATTGGCAACGAGGAGAAGGCAGCACCAGGCCATAAAGCTGGTAAGGAGAGTTTGCTTCTTGGGGCTAATGCTGCTGGCGACTTAAAACTGAAGCCCTTGTTGGTCTATCAGGCTGAAAATCCAATGGCACTAAAGGGCATTTGGAAGGGTCAGCTGCCTGTCTGGAAGAGGAACTGTCTCTTCAGTTCCTCTTCCAGCCTCTCCATTTTCTTCAGTTGCACCTGCAGTATCTCCTGCACCTTCTGCAGCCTGTCCTGACTCTCCTGCCTCCTCCTTCCATTAAGTCAGTCTCTCCCTCTTTGCAACACCCCTTTCAGTCTGCAAGCCAACCACAGGATAAAAGGTAAAGAATTGTTTTCATTTTTTTTTTAATCACCTGTACAGAATGTACAGTTTCATTTCATTTTGGGGATTGTTCTCATTTTTCTGTTTGTTTTTTTATTACGGTTTCATTTTTGTCATTTTTCTGTACTATACAGTAATTATGTTCTCCCTTTCATTTTTCTATGGCCTAGTTCTGTTTCTTGATATATACATATGACTTTAGGGTGTTTTAGGTTAGGTAAGTAACTTAGGCTATGGTAATTCTGACTTGCATTGAAAATCACCTTATGGCGGTCTGTAGGAACGGATCGCTGACATAACTTGTACTTGGTTTATATTTATTTTAGTTACTGTAAAAAAAAATAAAAAAAAAAAAGATAAAAAAATAAATAATTCAAATGAAATAAAACATATTATTATGTTGGAAAAAGCTAGTAACACTGCATTTTACCTGAATATTCTAAATATTTTTATGCCTGTATTTCTTATCCTCTTGATTTTAACAAAATCACTCATAATCAACAAAATAGTTTGTAATGACTAGCATGTCCTGTTAAGTGAGATAAAAATAAATATTTGACGTAAAACATGCATCCATAATTGGCATTTATTAAATAAACTGAACCTAACTTTGAGTTCACTTTTCAAGCACTGCATATGTATACATACACCCACACACACATATAGGGCTTGAAAAATTCTGTGCTAGCTCTCCATTCAGGAAGCCAGCACAGTATCAATATCTCACTCATCAGACATTAGCCTAGGTGTGCTCTATCATGATCCCTAATATATCATAGTCACGTTAATCTTAGAATATGGTTAGTTTATATGTTTTTGTCATGACTAATTTTAATCCTGTATAACTTCAACACTGGTAGTTATAAAGCATATATGTTAAATAGTTATCTATTTAATCACTCTGTAAAGGAAGTAACCATCTACAGGTATCCCTTGCTTAACGCGGGATTTGATTAACGTGCCTTTAACCCTGCAGAGTTCGCAGCTGATCTGACAGATACATGCAAAATGTTTAATATAAATATTTTTACACAATTTGGTGTATAGCTTGGAGGTCATGAGTAGCTGTGCATTTGTGCATTCATATGTGACGAGTGATATTCCACACTGTTTTTTGCTGTCAGTTTGGTTTAGCACGTGAAAAAAGGTTTGTGATATTTGACAGTAAATTGTATCTGAGAGAGATACCGTGACCTCCAATGTCAATATAGTATGGTTTATTTATTTTTTTAAATTCTTTGCTCAATAATTTCTCGATTGTAACTGAAAATAAATAAACCATCGTGTATTACTAAAATAGGGAGCCAAAGGCTTATTTATCATACATGTCCTCTAGGAGATATGCTTTACATTATGGAAAATATTAAGGAAAGTGATCTGGAGCTTACTCCACCTTTACTATGAGTTGCCCATAAGGTAGTGTAAAAATTCGATGTTGCCAAAATAAATTATCTAAAACATCGACCTTTAACAGAAGGAGCTCACCTGAATTTTCTTGTACAAATGTATATTTTATTTCTCTATGTAGAGCTATCTGTATAAAGAGCAAAATAAGCCCAAAGGGAATTAACTCCTTCATTGTTTAAGAAGGGATATAGAAGTATTGAAACCAAGAGCATTGCCCGAAATTCGGCATGTCTTTTGAAAATTGTTTGCAAGACCCGTCGCAGGTGATCTTCAAGGTCAATATTAAAACTTTTAGGGTTGGTTCGAAGATGAGAAGGGCTTCCTTTTCTTCATCCTGAGTGAACCATCCACGAGAGAGGACCCAAGGTGTAAGTTCCGGAGGGGAGGGTGGAGAGACCCATCCACCAATGTCGTTCCAGTCACAGCCGAAGATATTCGGAGGCAATAGTTAAGGAGAAATCTTGCCATAAAGGTCCTGTAGTCGAATAAGTGCGACCAGGCCTATGCAGAAATCCTTTGCCAGGCAGTTTAAGACGCTGGAACGCATACCTTATATCCCGCCTGCTGCTACGACTATTCATCCATGCCCGGTGTCGCTTCGAGGAGAATTCCAAAACACGGAACGGAGGAGAGAAACCCCACTCAAGCGCCAGAATAAGGAAAGAAGGATGGAAGACACATACAAGATAGGAAGTGACCCATGTGAGTCTACATATTCATTTATTGTTTATGATTAAGAAAGAATTCCCTATCGCACTGTTAAATTGTCTAGTTTAAAGAGATAGTATTTAGAGCAAATGTGTGTAATCGCAAAATGAGTGAAGCATGAGCGCAGTTAATTTCCCTGGGAGAAATTATTGAGCTAGTAAAATTTCTTTGATTGATTATATGTGTACTTATGATTGAATTTTGTGATAGAGTATGTTCCTGATATCATACCCTAACACAAAATTCAATCATAAGTACACATATAATCAATCAAAGAAATTTTACTAGCTCAATAATTTCTCCCAGGGAAATTAACTGCGCTCATGCTTCACTCATTTTGCGATTACACACATTTGCTCTAAATACTATCTCTTTAAACTAGACAATTTAACAGTGCGATAGGGAATTCTTTCTTAATCATAAACAATAAATGAATATGTAGACTCACATGGGTCACTTCCTATCTTGTATGTGTCTTCCATCCTTCTTTCCTTATTCTGGCGCTTGAGTGGGGTTTCTCTCCTCCGTTCCGTGTTTTGGAATTCTCCTCGAAGCGACACCGGGCATGGATGAATAGTCGTAGCAGCAGGCGGGATATAGGGTATGCATTCCAGCGTCTTAAACTGCCTGGCAAAGGATTTCTGCACAGGCCTGGTCGCACTTATTCGACTACAGGACCTTTACGGCAAGATTTCTCCTTAACTATCGCCTCCGAATATCTTCAGCTGTGACTGGAACGACATCGGTGGGTGGGTCTCTCCACCCTCCCCTCCGGAACTTACACCTCGGGTCCTTTCTCGTGGATGGTTCACTCAGGATGAAGAAAAGGAAGCCCTTCTCATCTTCGAACCAACCCTTTTATACACCAGAGTCCCTGCACCTTTGATTAAGTTTTTGGGACCCCTAGCATCCCCTTGAGAGTCTTGCTAGTAGTTTGGAGAACTCTGTATAATGTTTATTGAAAATTCGCCGACAATCTTACTTCCTCCCTTTACTGCCTTAACCTTGCCTACAGGCCTTTCTTTTTGATTCGTGCCGCGCCCTTTCAATGTTGACCTTGAAGGTCACCTGCGATGAGTCTTGCAAACAACTTCAAAAGACATGCCGAATTTCAGGCGATGCTCTTGATTTCAATACTTCTACATCCCTTCTTAAACAATGAGCAAGTTAATTCCCTTTGGGCTTATTTTGCTCTGTATGCAGATAGCTTTACATAGAGAAATAAAATATACTTTTGTACAAGAAAATTCAGGTGAACTCCTTCTGTAAAAGGTTGATGTTTTAGATAATTTATTTTGGCAACATTGAATTTTTACAGTAGCTTATGCTTGCATCTGCCGAATCTTTTAGTTTCTATATATTTGGTACGAAACTCTTGTAGTTTCTACATTCGGCTATGAAATAATGTTGGATTCAATATCCACTTAATTTCTGCCATCATGATTATATTTGCAGTGTTTTTTCTTTATGTTTTATTGCTTGTTTGCCGAGGTCTGGAGAATCATTTTGCTTGTTATTGTAGAATTTAGCCGATAAAAAAAAACTAAAACTGTTCAAACGACTCTTGATAACTTCTTTTGATAAAAAAAAATTGGAGTAAATAATGTAGCTACAAGTATTTATTAAACATTTACTTTGCATTCATTTTTTATCTTTCCTAAAAGAGTACCATATAAAACGAATTATTAATACAGTAATCGATCATGGACGAATTGTAATTTTTACCATTAGATTTGATTAATGTGATTTTGATATACGCGGTAACATCGAGAGATTAATTAACTGTCATTAAAAAGCTGTCATGCTAGTGAGGATAATTTCTGTGACTTGCATCGATAGCACAAACATCAGTTGTTCTCATTGTTATACATTATACAATTTTAAAAGTGAAAGCTATCTATTGTATCTACAAACACACACATTAGGAATGTTAATAAACCTGGGTAGAGCTAGGATGGAATGCCTAGAAAGGTAGAGGGTAGCCATGGGCCCTCCCATCTCTTCTACCTGGTCATTTTCTCTATGGAGCTTTTTGAAAAACATGCTCTTCATGCTACTGTTCTTAAACCTTCTATCTGGCAGAAATACATTGTTTTCCATTTGGGCACATAATACTTCCTATCCCAACCCCAACAGCCAGTACCATAGAATTTGATTCATTATAGAAAAGGGAAATAATGTCTGTTTTTTCTAGACACAAAATATCAAAATAATTAAAATTATTTTATTATTTGTGTGTTGTGAATTAAAACTTGACATGGTTGCTTTTGTCAACTCTCTTCAGGATCAGCTCCCTCTCCTGTCTGCTCTGGGTGTGTTTAAAGTCTCTTGTTCTTGTAACTTATTGTGTTATCATCAAACAGGGAGATCTACTAACATCTGGTTTGAAGAGCACAGAAATATATCTGCATCAAGTAATTTTCATTTGAGTCAACCTATCCATGCATTGGAGAACTTGAACAAAATAAAATGGGGGGAAAAAAAATACTATTCTTCACTACAGCAAATACAAACCTTTTTGGAATCAGCAATAGATTAAAAAAAACACAACCAAATCTAAAGAAATATAGTTGTGTGAAAGCCCCCATGATTTGGGAAACGGCCATTCTTAGACAACCCATCCAACAGCTACCAGAATCCATAGAGGATGTGATGCCCTCTTAGAACATTAGACTTTTATGCTAGCATCTTCTACTTATTGTTTGCATTTTTATGTGTTGTTACTATTTTAATTTTGTAGCCCATATGATGTATCTGAGACAACTGAAATACTGGAACTATTTAACTTGTGTTTAAGTATTTCATTGTGCTGTTTTCATTCTGTTAAATCAAAGATGAGCTTAAACCTACATCTACATCTAAATATTTGTTAGGCTTTTGGTCCTGATGCTATCCCACCAGTCATGCCCAGGAGATGTGCTTCTGAACTATTACTTGTTCTTTATCATCTCTATAACCATTTAATACTTAGCTGGCATCCTCTTGCTATAGCAAGGAAGCAAGCCTGTATTCAGCCATTTCCAAACAAAAGAGATAAGTGTGCCATTAAACTGTCGACCTAATTGCTCTCACTTCAGTGCTGTCTGAAGTAATGGAGAAGGTCATCAACAGTCAACTTCTTCAACATCAGAAAATCAACTAATCACTGACTACCAATATAGATTTTGCCAATTGAGATTCACGGAGATCCTCTCCTACGTCACCCACCTCTGTACCCTTTGTTTGAGAAGGTTTGGTGAAACCTGTGCAGTCACACTTGACATTTCTAAGACATATGATAGGATTTGGCATCAAAAGCTTCTCAGTGAAGTGCCATCTTATGGGCTGTCTCCCTTGCTTTGCAATTGGATTGTCAGTTTTCTCTTGGGCCATTGACTGCATGTATGGTGGAGGGTGTTTTCTCTTCAGATTTTCTGACTAAAGCAGTGTTCTTCAGAGTTTTTATTCCAACTGTATAAATCCCACTTCCATTTACCATGCCCCTTTTCCACCCTCCAATTGATGTCTCCCGTAGTTAGTCTCCCATAATAGTTGTTTGGCCTACACTAATTGTGCTAATCTGCCGCTACATGGCAGCTGCATCTTCCCATGGATCTCCTGGTCTATAGCAGCACCCAACAACATATTTTGTCCTATTTGCTTCTATCTTGCACAAGATAGCCTCAAATAAAGCATCTTCCTCAGACCTAAAATACTCTTGAACTTCTAATTTTGTTGGTTGTAATTCTGCAGCTATCATCAATATCCTACCCCCTCATCATATTCCTTCTATCCTCCCTGAAAATACAATACCCTTTGAATTCAATCTCTGTAACTATAATTTATGTACATTATCTAATACACTTTTATAATTTGCATTGAATTTGACTGCAAATATCAGGTAATGGAAGTGTGTGCTCAGAAGTGTCTGCAAAAATAGTTTAGCAGTTATGATTGGGTCAAAACTGATTAGAGAATCCAAAGTAGTTTTGGTTTTGGGATGCACATCTTTATTGAATTTATTGATTTTGAAATTTCATAAAATGTTTGCAACATATCACAATGAAATATAATATCTGTAGTTAACTTTAAAATAACCGTATAAGAGGGTGGTCTGCAAAGTTCTCAGCCTAACAATGAAAAAACAAATTTATAATTTCAAAATTATTATTATTTTTCAACATAATCTCCCTTAAGACTAATACATTTATTCCTGCGATGCCCCAGTGCCATTATCCCGTCAGTGTAGTGGTTCTCAGTAAGATCTGCAAAATACCCTCAATAGCTGCGATCATCTCTTCATTCGAAGGAAAACTCTGACCAGCGAGGAAGAGTTTTAGTTTTTGGAAGAGATAGAAGAGTCAGAGGGAGCCAAATCTGGGGAATAGGGTGGATGTGCCAACAATTCATAGTGCAGATCCCTTTTTCCCATTGCCAAAACACTTTTGTGGGTAGGTGCATTGTCCTGATGAAAGATGATTTTTTTCTTCTGCAAACTGGGTCTTTTCTCACGAATTTTTCTTCTGGCCTGGTTAAAAGATCGGAATAATGTTCCCCAGTTATTGTTTTACCCTTTTCAAGACAATAAACAAAATGCCTTTAGCATCCCAAAACACTGATACCATGACCTTTCCTGTTGATGGAACCGACTTTGGCTTCTGTCCACTTCTGCTGTTTGGATTCTGGTGTGTAATGGTGAATCCAAGTCTCATCCATAGTAATAAATCAACACACAAAATCAGTTTTATTCTTGTTAAAATGCTCCAAGCACTGTTCAAAGATTTTAATGCGAGTGCGTTTTTGATCTGCTGTGAGCAAGTGCGGCACCCATCTTGCGCAAAGCTTTTTTATTTGCAATTCTTCATGCAAAATATATCTTACACATTCTTTTGAAATGCCTATAGTCTCAGCAATTTCACATACTTTGACTCGCCGGTCATCTAATACCATATCGTGTACTTGATCAGTGATTTTCGATATTGTTACACTTTTTGGACGTCCTTCACATGGATCATCTTCAAGGCTATACGGCCATGTTTAAACTCAGCAGCCCATTTCTTAATTGTCAAAAACGAAGGAGAAGGGTGCCCATAAACTTTTATGAACTTCGAATGAATTTCTTTTGGCGTTAAACCTTCTTTTATAAAGAATTTTATAACTCCAGTACTCAATTTTATCTATTTCAAGGGATACAGACAACACTTTTGCTTCAGACAGCTGTATAAAACAAACTACTTGATAGAATAACTTGCAATTTCACATGGATGCTTATGACAGAATTTTTGCTGATAGTGTTGCCATCTATGGTTGAGGCCGAGAACTTTACAGACCATCCTCGTACTGTAGTTAAAGCTCTGTCTTTTGCCCACCAGTTGGTTTCTCTGAGAACCGATTTACACTTTAGTTTACCAAATTTTCCCCACACATTCACATATAGGTATGCTTTTCTAAGAAAAATGTACAAGAAATAATTCCAAAAAGAGAAATAGTTTATATTTTTTTTAACAGAAAGACATAGTAAGATTATTAGATACATTAAATACACAAGATTAAAAAATAATTTTTATTATTGAAAATATTGCCAGATATTAATGAGCCATCATCACTGCATCAGCATAATTACAAAGTGAAGCTAGAACAAAGAATGTTAATCCTATTTAACATTCCTAAGTGTCAGCATATGAGTGGTTACAAAATAAAATTGGATTGCAATTAAGGTTAAAACTAAAATTAAAATAATTTTGAAATACAAGAAATAACATTTAGATAAAGTGATTGAATGACTCAGTATTATGTTAAAAAAAAAAGGGTGGTGGTGGGGGGATAAAGAAAGAAGAGAGTGAAGGGAAATATACTGTTGCTTGCGTTTATGAGGATGAGACACCCAAAAAATGTAACTTTGATTTAGTTTTAATTTTAATTGCAATCTCATTTTTACTTTATAACTTTATAAAGTAAAGTTATAACCACCTGTATGGTGGCACTTCGGTACGTAGCTCAGCTCTGTAAATGGGATTCAAATGTTTTTTATTCTAGTTCACCTCGAAATTATGTTGATGCTCTTATGATGTCCCATTAATTTCTGGGTGAAATATTTCATTGAATAGAAATTATTATTCTTTATTCTTGTGAATACATGTGTCTAATAATAGTTTATATTGTTGTTCATGATATTTCATTTATAATTAAGTTCAAAACATGTTTAGCAACATTTAAACGTGTTTGGCTTGGTTAAGACACATAGAAAATCCATTTTGTGTTTCCTTGCATAAAATGGAGATTATTTATGCAGGTAAACTTAATAAAAAATGTAATGTGAATTATATTTTTTATTATGTGAAAAATGTGAACGTAATAAAAAAACAATAATATAAAACGGAAACTAAACAATGTGAGAATTAGAGTAATTTCCCTACTGGATGCAATATTTAAGATTTAGATGTAGAATTTAATTTTATATTCATTCGTATGGCATTATTCTTAAGGTAGGGAGGTAACCGAATCAATTGATATAGTGGAATTACTTAGCGAGCACTTTGCAAGAGTATATCATCCACGTGGTGACATTGCAGGAATGAAAGAACCAACAGCTTATATGGGAATTGTGGTGAATGAAGTGGAGATAAATAGTCTATTACAAAACCTCAGTGTCAATACATCTGTAGGATTGGATGGTATACCAGCTCGTGCCGTATGTGAAGTGGCTAAAGAATTGTCAGTGCCCTTGACCATTTTGTTTAATTTGGGTCTCGGGTCTGAGTTAGTCCCAAGGGGGTGGAAAGAGGGGAAAATAGTTCCACTGCATAAAGGAGGTTCCAAGACTGCTGTTGTAAATTACTGATCAATCAGCATATCAGGAATCGTTGTCAAGGTCTTGGAGAAAATAGTCAAGAGGAAAATACAGGATTGGATAGATGAAAATGGGATATTATATGGGGGACAGCATGGTTTTGTGAAGGGTAGATCATACCTCAGTAACTTGCTCACGTTTTATAACACAGTGACGGCTGAACTGGATAAGGGTAATGGGTTTACAGTGATTCTACTGGACCTTGCTATGGCCTTTGACAGGATACCACATGGAATTCTAATCAGTAAACTGCAGCATATGGGGATGGATATTGGGTTGGTGAGATGGATAGGAGGGTGGTTCATGGAGAGATATCAGAGAGTGGTTTATTCAGAAGTAGAGTCCAAAAGATGGCCTGTGACTACTGGTATGCCACAGGGTTCTGTTCTTGGACCACTATTGTTCAGTTTGTTCATTAACGATATAGGAAAGGATCTGAGAGGAACTGTTCATTTGTTTGCTGATGATGATGCAAAGTTGGGTAGAGCAATGGCGAATGCACAGGATGTCAAAATTTTGCAGGATGATTTGGATAGTTTGGAGGACTGGGCTAAGCAGAATGGATGTCAATTTAATATGGCAAAGTTTAAGGTTATGCATTTAGGAGTGAAAAGATTAGCAGCAGTATACCACATCGGTGGAACGGTACTGTAGGAGATTGACGAGGCCAGGGATTTGGGAGTGTTGGTGGATAGGGAGTTGAAGTTTAAGGGGCACATTATAAAAATGGCAAAATCAGCTCATCAAATCACTTGGTTGCTGAAAAATACTTTGACAAGCAGAGACAAACAGGTTATTGTTCCTCTGTATCGAGCTTTGATAAGATCCCATCTAGACTACTGTGCCCAGATATGGGTGCCAGGGTTTCTTCTGGATGGGGAGGAGGTGGAGAGGATCCAGAGGCGAGTGACCAAGATGATAGCATGTGTATGGAATGAACCTTATGAGAACAGGTTGAAGATTTGTGGGTTGCAGAAATTGGTTGATAGTCAGAAATGGGGGTGATATGATTGAGACATTCAAATTACTGAAGGGTTTCTATAAGATTAATTCAGAAGATATTTTTGAGAATAGGACTGGTGGTGGGAGGACTGGGGTCTATACATGGAAGCTGGACAAGAGTGTGGTTAGCAAGGGTGTTAGAGCTAGGTTTTTTACTTGGCGAGTGATGAATGAGTGGGATAAGCTGCCAAAGTCTGTTGTGGGTGCCATGACTGTAAATGAGTTCAAGGCAAAGTATGATAGATACTGTGTGAATGTCAAATAGTTGTTCTTGACATGATGTTAGGGTCTCCCTCGATGAGTCTGTGGACTCCTTGGAGTTGCCCGTAATAATAATTATGTCATGAAGTTTACTGATTTATGTTCTTGTAAATGAGTATTTCACTGAACAGCACCAATTCAAATTTTGAATATCTTTGTTTTAAGAAAGGAAGATTTCAAGAATTTTTATTATATTTATTTATTTTTAATAAAGTGAATAAATGAATTGCTTTATTTCCTTAATCCATGAATTAGCCAACCAAAACAGCTCTCTACATATGCTTTGACTATGTTTAGACATAAAACAGATGTTAATGGTGAATCTGTTGTTGTAGGTAAGATAAAGTTAATTGTATTCTTTTTTTTTTTAATCTTGTTAAATGTAGGTTTTTATAAATTATATATCTAAGAACCAGTTGGCAGAAGAAATGTTATTATTATTATTAGTATAAACTTATCACTTCATACATTTTATAGAACTATTATATGGGAGTTTCAGGTTTAGTTCTAAACTTGAAAACTGATGATGATATTTCATCTTTTAATGGTCGGCCTGAAATTATAACAGTTATAACTTTGCATCAAGATGGTAGTCAAGGGAATAATCGTTTTTTGTTTAACAATAATTGAAATTTAGGAATATGACATTACTTAATCATCATCATCGATTTCCTGATATGTACCCCTGAGGGGTGTTCAGGTTACTACGAGAGCATTACATGATTATGTTTACATTATTATTAATCTCCTATCAACAATTTTCCTTCTGGATCTCTTTCTTGCCATCTTGGCATCAAACACCTGTTTATGCAGGTAAGTGGCCATACCACCTTAGATTAGCTCTGCTTACACATTCTTGAATGCTAATTATGTCAAGTTCCTTTCTAATATCTTCATTTTTAATATGATTCTTGCATTGATGCCATTTGTTCACTCTCCTAATTTTTCTCAGAACCCTCATATCTGTGGTCTCTAGTCTTTGATCAAGTGCTTTATTTCTGACTCAACTCTCTAATCCTTAACTTAAAACTGGTTTAAAGACTGTTTTGTATTGTATGCTGCTAGTTTGGTATTTTGGTTAATATTGTTCTTATTCCATAGAAATTTATTCAGCTGGTTACCCACCATACTAGCTTTGCTTATTCTGTTGTCTATTTCCAGATTTAACTTGCTATCTTCACTAAAAACTTTGCCTAAATAGCTGAAATATTTTACTTGTTCTATAGGATCTCAATTCAGAATGCAGTTGATGTTTTCTATTCTCATTGCTAATTTTTATGCCAAATTTGTTACACCTTTATTCAATTTAGTTGGTGAATTCTGGAATTTCACTAGATGTGTTTATAAGTACATCATCATTATCATCTGCATACAGCAGATAGCTAAGTTTGACATCTCCATTTCTAATATCAGGCATAATGCCACTTTCTTTAATAATGTGATCCATATAGATGATGAATGAGAGTGGAGATAACGTGCATCCTTGTCTTACCCCTGATTTTACATCAAACCATCTTCTTGTATTTCTTTCAATTCTAATTGCTGACTGACCACTTAAATATGGACTATGGATTGCTCTGTATAATGTCCCATTCACTCCATATAATTGTAGTGTTTTGAAAAGCTTTTCTCTGGGCACCTTGTCATATGCTTTTTCCAGATCTATAAAAGTTAAATCCTTATAATATTCCAATGATTTCTGAACTATTTGTCTTAAAGTGAAAACCTTAACTTGACAACCTCTATTTGGTCTGAAACCAGCTTGTTCTTCTCCAAGTTTCTATTCCACTTTCTCAACCTCTTTTCAAGTATATTTGCATAATTCATACCTGGAACAATTAGTAGAAAAATTCTTCTGTAATTCTCACATTCAGTTTTATTCCCTTTTTTATTACATGGGTAATATGAGAGCTCTACCTAATCATTTCGAAATCGGCCTTCTGACCAATTATGCAGTTTAGCCACTGCAAAACTCTTTTAGACCTTCATACTTCAGCATTTCTGGTCGAACATCAAGTACTTCAGCTGCCTTTCCACCTTTCAAGGTTTTGACATCTCATTCTACCTCAAGTATTGATGTGCATTCCTCTTGAAAATTTTCTAGTATAGTTCTGTTATGTCATACTGAAACAAAAAAAGAAATTAAAAGGAACCATGAGAACCGAAAATTTTAATGTGATGTTGTTGTTGTCTTGTCCTTTGAAGAGTCTTAGATGTTTCCGTGTGCTCTTTGTACTGCTTTGGCTATGTCTGTGATTTTGTTTGTATAGAGCTGTTGTTCAGGATTAGGATCTATTTCTTGCAAGGCTGCTGTAATTGCTGGACAGGTAAAGATGTGAGTGGGTGTCAGTTCAGTATTGGGGCAGTTGTTGCAGTTTCTATATGTTCTCGTATCATCTGTATTGATCTTCATTCCTCTATAATGTCCTGTTCGTAGTCTTGCTATCGTGGTGGAGGTCCTTCTGTCAGCATTGATCTCGGGAATTTGATGTTGTATCACTGATTTCAATGGAATTAGTTTAGCTTTTGCTAGTGCATTGGCATCAGCAAGAGTTATCATATGAGTTTCTTGGTTGAGTTCTCTGGCCTCTTTTGCTAATTTATCAGCTGCTTCGTTGTGATCAATGCCTACATGAGCAGGAATCCATTGTAAAATGCAACTTTTACCTAAACACTTTAGATGATTTAAGAGTTTATGGATGTCTTGTGTGAGCTTGGTATTGCCATTTTTGATTGCCTCCATAGCTGATCTTGAGTCACTGTAAATTATAATTCCTTCAGATTGTTGAGATGATGATAGATTTAAGTAGGCTTCTAGTGCTTTATTTTAATGTGATATACATATATATATATATACAGGGTGTTCGGGATAAATTTGACATATTTATAATTAATTATATTTTTCCGTAAGTTACATGTATTAACACACACTTCTCTTCATTTAAAAGTTTGGACCCTTCTTCATTCATATACAAGATGTCAGAAAGGATGGATAGCTGGAACCCACCTGAATCATGGAAGAGAATAACTTGTATCATGATGATTCGTGCCCGCCATCAAAATAAGGATATTACGACTGCTGCCCAATGCTCCCTGAATACAGTAAAAACAATCAGGCATGAACTAGAGACTTGCAATGGTGACTACGAGGATGTAGCAAGAAGAAAGATCCCTAGCAGACGATCTGATTGCGTTCGTACAGCAGAATTCCTCGCAAATCTGCAGGAACAGGTGTTGAAGAACCCTGACATTGGAATTCGGGCTTTGTTCGTGGAGTTGCTAACTGTAGTCAAGCCCTGGATAACAAGGGTAGCCAATGGTAGGCCGTATGTATGGCAGCAGGATTCGGCCCATTGCCACACCTCTGGGAAAAGTCAAAAATGGTTGTCTGAAAATTTCTACGACTTCACCAGTCCAAATGTTTGGCCTCCAAACTCCCCAGACCTTAACCCCATGGATTATTTTGTATGGGGCGCAGTTGAAAAAGACACCAATCGCACTTCCAGTAATACAAAAGCCCAGTTAATGGATAAAATTAAAACAGTTTTTGCGGCCCTTCCCAGGGAGACTGTAGCATCAGCTTGTTCGAGGTTCCGAAGCAGAATTGAAGCTGTGATCGATGCTAATGGTGGTTATTTTGAGTAAATCTTGTTGATAGTATTGTAATTAACTCTGCCTGTAATGTTTTTTTGTCAATTCATTAAATTTAATAGATACAAAGAAGATTTTCTTTTTCCTTACGAAACTGTCAAATTTATCCCGAACACCCTGTATATATATATAGTGGAGTTGACAGAGACCAAAGAGCACAAGCAGGAGTTATGATTTGGATTCATAACTCCCTTTCAAAACAGTTAAAACATTATAAATAATGGAATGAAAGAATAATAGAAGCTAGAATAAAAATAGATAGAGGTTACTTAACAATCGGTTTATATGCCCCAGAAGAAGGAAGAGAACAGGATAATATTGAATTTTATAATCAGTTACAAAATATATATAATAAAATAAATAAAAATGATTATGTAATATTAGCAGGACTTAAATTAAGAATTAATAATATAGAAATATATGGAGAACATTCTCTAAACAGGAATGGTAAAAAATTGATCGACTTTGTAGTTTATCATCAAAAATCAACTAACTCCTTTTTATTCACGTATAGCAAGTAGGCGAGGTCGTTATCTAACTTTGTAGTTTATAATAACCTAAAAAAGAATGAACTCTTTCTATAAGCATAAAGACATACATAAATATTCTTGGGAAGCAAGAGGATGGAAATCAATATTAGATTATTTTATCTTAAATGAAAAGACATCAAAGTTCACAGAGAATATGAAATAAGTAGTGACCACTTCCTCGTTAAAATAAAATTAAGATTACCACTTAAATGGCTACAAGTAACAAGAACAGAAAAAAATTTTAAATATTTGTTTATAAAACTAGACTATTAAATGACACAAATATACAATGGCTATATGAACAAAGAATTGACCAATATCTAGATAAAATGAAGAAATAGAAATATAATGGCTTTAATATAAACATGATACTAAATGCAGCAGCAAATAAAAGCTTAGGAAAGACCAAAAAATTCAATAAAAGGAAAAAACTGAAGATATAGGATGATAAAATCAAAGAAATAATCAAAATGAAAAAAGAAGCCTATCATAAATGGTTAAACAGTAAAAGATAGATGAAATAGAATATAAAAGAATAAGAGCCATAGCTAAAAGAGAAGTCAGAAAAAGACATAGAGAATCATGGAACAAATTTGTTTCTAATTTAGAACATGAATTACATGAAATAAGATCCAATGTATATCAGATTTCATCATCAAATTCCTGCCATGTACCCTCAAGGGGTGTACAGGATGTGATAGTACTACATGAAAAATTTACATCATTACCAACTTCCTATCTACAATTTTCCTCAAAATCAGTCTGTTACTTGTCAAGACTCCAACATTATCAGATCTTATATTTCTATCGTCAAAGGCACTTTGTACAGTATCAATCCACCTATATCTTGGTCTTTCTCTGGGTCATTTTCCTGCCAACCTGGCAGAGAACACTTGTTTTGTATATAAGATTTTGAAACACTTAAATACAAATACTAAAGAAAACATAAAATTAAATATCGAATTGAAATTATAAGAATTTCTAAATTTCAATACAGAATTGTGGACAGATAAATATTTTAAAAAAGATAACTGGCAAACATTAAATGAAAAGGAAATAACTAAAGAAGAATTAGAAATCAGCCTGAAAGAAACAAGAAATGGAAAATCACCTGGAGAAGATAAGCTAGGTTCAGAACTATATAAATATGAAGGAACAAGGTTCAAAGAAAGACTCCTATTATTTTTAAATAAAATCTATTCAACTGGTAACCCCCTAATAGAATGGAAAAAAGCAATTGTGATTCCTATCTTTAAAAAAAAGGTAGTAGAGATGACCCTAAAAACTATGGAAGTATAAGTATACTAAATTCCTGTTACAAAATATATAGCAGAATTTCAAATAAACTTATAAAATATTCTGAAAACTTTATTTTAGAAGTACAGAATGGATTTAGAAAAGGACTTTCATGTATAGACCCAAACTTTTGCCTAAAATTAATAATAGAGAAAAAAAGAGAATACAATTTAGAAACACATATTACATTTATTGACTTTGAAAAAGCATTCGACAAAGTTAAAAGAAGCATTTTATTTAACATATTAAAAGAAAGACAAGTACCAAATAATATCCTAAAAGCTGTCATAAGTATGTATGAAAATAATCAAATACAGATAAGATTAAATCATAAGCTATCATATACGAGAGAGATAAACCAAGGAGTCTTGGTTTATCTCTCTCGTAATAATAAAATGGAATAAAATTTTCTATCAAGGTATTAGACTTTCTCCTGCTGTGAACTTAAACACTCTCCTTTTTGCCGATGACCAAATAATAATTACAAATTCTGAAGGTAACTTACAGAAAGCTATTTTAAATCTAAATGAGATAGCCGAAGATTATGGAATGATAATATCAACAAAAAAAATCAAAAATTATGGCCTTTAAAGGACAAGATCCAGTAAAAACTAAAATAGTAATAGATAACAAGATTTTAGAACAGGTGAATTCATTTAACTACCTAGGTTGTGTGATTACATATGAAAATTAAAAAGATATAAACCTAAAAATTGCAAAATATTTAAAAATAATAGGTGTAATTAACTATATTTAAACCAAACCTAGTTCAAAAACAAACCAGACTATATTGTATAAAAGTATACAATACATTAGCCTTACCAGTCCTATTGTATGGAAGTGAAATCTGGACAATAAAACAAAAGACAAAGATTAATAACAGCTGAAATGAAGTTTATGAGAAAAACTGTAAAGTATACTCTATTTGATCACAATAGAAACAAAGAAATTATGAATTAAACCAGGAATCAGTAATAGAAAAAATTAAAAAATATGGAGGGAACACATTCAAAGAATGAAAACAGAAAGATTACCAAAACAAGCCTTAAAGTACAAGCCATTAGGAAAAAGAAAACCAGGACGTCCTCTTAAAAGATTCAACGATGACTTCTAAGGCCGGAACAGGCCACTCTAGGTCTAAATCCTTGATAACTATGATGATAATGGTTCTGTCACTGCTTGGTTCATTTAACAGTCTTTCAAAGTAATTACTCCAGATATCTGGGATATACTTATCTTCAGTTTTCATGTCACGTTTATCATCTTTGATTGCTTTTACAGTACTCTTTCCTCCATTTCTAAGCTTCTTTATTAGCCTCCAGCACATTTGCCACCTTCCTGGTATTTATTTTCTATATTCTTACCAAAATTTTCCCATGACTTTTGTTTAGCTACTTTTACACACAGCTTAGCTCTTACATTTTTATCTGTATTCTTTTAGGGCATCTGCTGACTTGGAACTTTTGGGATGCATTTTTCATTTCCAGAGCTGCTGCTTTAACTTCTTGTTTCCGCCATTCTTATTTTTCTATACTTGTAGACAACTTCACCCCTTAGCTGTATCAATCATTGTCTTCTTCAGAGTTTGCCACTGAGACTCCAAGGTTTGGTTCTTGTTTTCATTTGTTTCATTTTTCCTTCAATAATGTTTGTGTAGTCAAGTCTACAATTTATTTTAAAAGCTGCTCAAGTTTAATTATTTTTAAAACTTCCTTACATACTGTTCTTTTCAATATCCATTTTTATCCTGTTTAGTACTACGTAATGGTCACTTCAAATTTCAAATCCTCTGTACACTCTTGTATCCTGAATGAGCATGAAGAAATCACTGTCAACTATGATGTAGTCAATGAGGCTTTTCTTATTTCTTGCATTTTCTCTCCATGTGAACTTGTGCACATCTTTATGTTGAAACATGCTGTCAGTAACGTGCCCTGAGCAGAAGTCCACTGAATACTTACTGTTATTAATAGCTTTGCCCTTTTCTCCAAATTTTCCCAAAATGTTCCTATGTGTCTTGTGGGATTCATTGCCTACTCTGCTGTTCAGATCTCCAACAAGGACCACTTTTTCCATTTTTCTTTGTCAGCTGCTTGTTCTAATGACTCAAAAAATTCCTCCACTTCTTCCGAGGAACCTTTTTGTGGGACCATAGCCACAAATAAGTTTCCTTGTCCATGTTCCCATTTTGAAGTTTGCCCTCATAACTGTATTTGAAATTGCCTTTCAATAAAGAAGTTTATCTTCATTTTTTAGAGAGAGAGATTATTTAGTTAAAAAAAAAAAAACTTGCAAAAGAAAGTCAAAATAGCTAAATGAGTATATATTTATATATATTTTTTTTTTCAATGCCATAGTGGGATTCAATTCCCCCTCTCCTTCCAAAGCATGTTGGATCTGTATGTGTGCAAGTTGTTCTCTTAATTAACCAAATTCTTGAAGCCATAAAGCAGTTTTTTTTTTTTTATTAATCAACATATTACTACTGTTTTCACTGAGCCATCAGCAATTTTATCTCTTGAAGATATTATAATACAGCTTATAGAATTTGATCCAAAATATGTACAGAGGACTTCTATAGTTAAGGAATGTCATATTCATAAATCTCAATTACTAGATAGATCATTCCTTTTGGAATGATCTACCTAGTAATTGAGATTATACAACAGTTCTCCTGCATCACTATTGATGCAGGAGAACTGTTGTATAATTTAAGGCAATTCATTAAGATATATTTCTAAAAGCCATTTCCATTATGGATTTTGCATTTAGTATTCATAAAGATTTTCATAATGTTCATTATCCCATTGCTTTAAAACTGCCTTTTTTTTTTACTGTGTTCTCAAGTCAATTTTGGTAGAAATGAAATTTTGGCTGTCATTGTAGGCATAATAATATAGTACATAATACAATATAAAGATAAATAATGTACTAAATAAATGTTTCTATCTAGGATAGAAACATTTATTTCAGGAATCTTAACATTTTACTTTGTGATCATGCTTCATGACAATACATCTCTAGAAACTTTGTGCCACTGCAGATAAATATACTGACCTCTTAGATGAAGTACAGTCAACAAGATTTGAGTAGTAGTTCATCATGCTAGAACTTCCAGATGTTATAGTCTTCTGAAATTTTATAATGAAAGTTTCCATTGAGATGTAGGGCAGACTATTGGCTGCCTGCCTTACAAACCTTTTGAAACTTCTGTCAAAAATTCTGTTTATCAAAAATGCAGATTTCAGGAATAAGATTTATGGAATTACTATCAAGAGACTCTTTGATTAGTTTTAATGTAGTTTTACTCTTTACAAATATCCCTCTTATGCATACATAGAATTACTGCATAGTGATTTTCTCCCATTGTGCAATGTTGCTATAAATACTCAGCTGAAATAAACTGCCCAAAAACAAATGGAAGGAGCTGCAGTTGCTTCTGTTTCTCTCTCACCTTAGCTATTTTATAGAACATCTGGGACAGCTTACCACTTTTTTTCTGCATGCCTTCTATATAACTTTGATACACTGATGCCATTTTTTGCAGTCTGGAACTTTTATCTGAGCTTTGTGTTTTTCTTCATAAAAATTAATCCAATCCATTCATCACTTAAATTTATTCTTGAAATAGAAGGGAGAGCAAGCTCCTTCCATTCCTATGCCTCCTCATTCAAAAACAACCTAAATCTATTTTTCATTATACGGAAAGAAAACAAGCACAGGGAGATACATTGATGCTGCTGCTCATCACAAAAGTCGGGCATTATCAAAACTTCAGTGCATTCTACACACTCCTTATGATCTGCTGCTTCTCTTTTAAAAATAGATCTGTCTTTTATCAGAACTTGCATCTCCAGTTACTGCAATCAAAACATGGTGTTATTGATAATTATGCTCTTCCTATCATTCCTCAAGAAGTTTCTAAGCGTCTGCAGTCCACATGTCAAAGGTATGCTTGAGAAGCTTACCAGATTTCTGTGCCAGATTAAAGTCTTCATCTGGTTTGCAAACATTCATCCTCACACTTTCCAAAAGGATAAACATTGTAGTCTTTTCTATCCAGGAGTTTATAGTATTCCTTACTTATGTGATCTCTCAGATTATGGCCAGACAGATTGATCTGCTCAGATATTCTTGGAAGAACACCAGGGTTATGCCCATTTTATGTAATTCTTATAAATCAGTCTTGCCACTCATACTATATCTGATAAATTCAAGATTCATTGCATAAATTTATTAGGAATATGAGAGAAATTAGTCGCCAAACTAGCTGTATACATGACAGTGTTCAGACCAGTTTTAACTTATGAATCTTAGAGCTGAGTTAGAAATAAAACACTTGATCCAAGACTGAAGACAATAAATATGAGAGTTCTGAGAAATATTAGTGAAGTAAACAGATGGCATCAATGGCAGTATCATATTAAAAAATGAGGATATTAAGAATGAATTTAACATTATTACCATTTTGGAATATGTGAGCAGAGCTAATCTCAGGTGGTATGGTCACTTAAACAGAATGGGAGAGGAAGGGTTAACAAAACAAGTATTTTTTTTTGCTAGGAAATAGACCTGGAGAGGGACCAAGGTCTAGATGGGTTGGTATAGTAAGAAGTGTGTTAGAAGACAGAAATATGCAATCTGATAATATTGGAGTCTCGACAGATAACAGATTAATTGTCAACATGGAACTATGTAAGAAATGATGTAAGTTTTTCATTTAAAACTATCATACTATCCTGTATACCCATCAGGGTGTACTTTCCCAATTTTGGAAAGTTTTGCTCAGTAGTCCTTATTACTATGTTAAGTAATTATTTATTATCTGATATTTTCAGTGTCTATGCCTTGAATTCTAGTACTTACAGATCAAGCTCCTCTATTGCATTTAATATAATGTATTATTATATATTCTTTACAGAACACTATAATTTTCAGTTCTTCTATTTTGTCTCTTACTTTAGGCACTGAAAATTCTGTTCATATTAAATAAGTGATTTCCAACATAGTGAATTCTTTATCTTAATTCCTTATAGGTTATGTCCTTTGCTTACATATCTATATTCCACAATATCTTTCAAGCCTATTTTGCATACCCATCCTTTTGCATAACAGCCTCTATTGTGGCGCATCAGATGCCATGGCAAAATTAGAAGTATAGTAGTACATTCATTCACCTCATCCACTGCTGCACTCACTAGATGATAAAGCATGAGCAAATTACTGGAAGACCTACCCTTCACAAAACTGTGTTATTGTCTATTTATTTGTTTAGGGCCAGATATTTCAGACCAAAATATTTGGCCTGCTAAACTAATAAACAGTTTTATCTATGCCTTGTTTTCATGAAATAAGTAATATAACTATGGCACCAGTTTCTCTAAAAGAATGAATACCTACTGGTATGTTTAAATATTATATATAATTCTTACGACAAATGCATGCTCTTAATTAATTTGAAAAGCAAATACTTGACATTTTAAAGATTCATGAAGGGTAATTTGCCTTATAATATGAAATATTTTTCAGACTTCTGGGATACTGCAGGACAAGAAAGGTTCAGTAATCTACATCCATCATATTATCATCAGGCCCATGCTTGTATCCTTGTATGCTACTTTTGACTTCTACGCTCTTTTAAATCTGTTTTCACCAATATGAATACTTCAAGAAATTTCACCTTTTAGCATTTATTATATAACTTAATTTTAATAAAGCCTGTGTAGCCCTGTAGAAGTAGTGTTTGCATCTATAGTGCTAGGCTGCCTGAAGAAAGCTGTTCTCAGTTCAAATCTAGTTGTCAATTAAAGGAACTTTTTTAACCTTTCTTTGACCTGTTCCTGAGTTAGTCTACCCTGAGTATGAGCAGGTGGTTTTTTTCCCTCTCAGAAACTCGAAAAAAAAAATAATAATAAATAAAATAAAAAATTGACCATAGAACCCAAGCTATTTCAGACAAATAATATACTACATTAGGGTTAGAAATCATGAGATGGCGGCACTTGTCTGCTTCTCTTCATTAAATGTCGTTTATAATTAGTAATAGTCTTGGGCTTGCTATATCTGATTGGCTTCAAGTGAAGATTGATGTACTGTCCCTCAGTCTCCAAAGTTAGAGAGGGCTAAAACAGCCTTGCATACTCCTTATAGGGAATAAAAGGCATTAGTGAATTTATTTTATTTTTTTCTTATTTTTAATACATGTTACACAATTATTCCTTCTTAAAATGTCAGTATGCTTTAAAAAAGAATTCTGGATAGTAGAGAAGTGATGTTTTTTTAATGTCGTTCCCTTCCGTGGAAGGTTATAAACAGAGCTTGAAAAATTTTTTATTCAGTCAGGCAAATATCTTGCTAAGCCTTTGCTTGCGTGTACTCTACCGTAGTTGCCTAATATATCATACTCAAATGTTTAATCCCAGATCTTGTCCATTTATAAGGTTTTGTCTATATTTTATCTATATTCTGCAATATTTATATTCTGTACAGCATTAATTAACTATCGCATTAGCTATTGGTTGGAGAGAGAGAGAGAGAGAGTGTGTGTTAGTCGCTCAGCCAACCAGACTGCAAATCAAGATAATACATTTTACTGAAATTTAAATTCCCCGAATTTAAATTATTGAAGTAATATTTTTACAGCACATGACAGATAATTAAATAAACTTTTAATTATAGATGGTTTACAAAATATTGGAAATGCCAGTCAGAATGGGTTGCATAATATATGTGAAACATATAAAGCTTCCACAAATGCATGACTTGCATGTTTATTGTAAATCACCACTAATCTAGTTTTATAAGTATTTTAGAATATGTCTAGTTACATACGTCTTTGTCATTTTCTGTAATGTAATAGCACTTACTCAGATTACTACAGTAGTTCAAATAATGAAATTTACATTATTAATAGCTTATTTCTGCAATTTTCATCCAAATTAATCTGTTATTTTTTGACTCTTCACTATAATATCTTATATTTCAGTCTTCTAAGAATTATATGGACTTTTCAACTGATAGTGAGTTAGCCAGTCATGTGGAAGTTTCAAGGTCCCCTCCCTCTCCTGAGCACTTGGATTTTTTTCATCTTACAAAAATATGCAATCCAGCCTAGAATATACTCAGTAGAAATACTGATATTATAGTCTTGGTTGTTTTGGCTGTAATTACAATGATCTACAATCTTAGGTACTTTGATTGCATTAAGGATTGATTGCTTGTTTTGATCCCAGTCGTAGATGTTTAAGATAAAATTAGCAAGTGAAGATTGCCAATTAAATATGAAAGTACATAATAGAATAAGTAAGATTGATAGAGTAGACTGCCAGTTCAAGAAATGCTTGGTGTTTTGAACTTCCAGTTCCAACACACCAAGTTAATTGTATACAAGATGGTGTTCAAATTAGTTTTAACTTATAGATTTGATCAAAGACCACAGATATGAGAGGAGGGGAAAAAGGATGTTTGGGAACTGAACAGGTGGTGTCAATAAGCAAACTATATTAAAACTATCAGAAATTGAAAAGCTTGAAATTATCACCATCATCATCAATTTCCTGATATATACTCTCAAGGGATGTTCAGGCTACTATGACAGCACTACATGATTAAGTTTACATTACTATTAATCTCCTATGAACAGTTTATTATTAGTCTAGTATTGTCATTACTTCAATTTTGTCATATTTAACATATATTCTTACAAGGCACTTCTGACTGAATCATTCCACCTAGACTTGGTCTTCCTCTGGATCTTTTTCCTGCCATCTTGGCATCAAACACCTGTTTTGCTAACCTTTCCTCGTCCATTCTATTTAAGTGATCATACCACCTTAGATTAGCCCTTGCTCACATTCTTGAATGCAAACAATGCAAAGTTCCTTCCTAATGTCTTCATTTTTAATATGGTTTTGCATCGATGCCATCTGTTCACTTCTCTACTTTTTTTAAGAACTCTCATATCTGTGGTCTCGAATCTTTTGATCAAGGTGTTTTATTTCTAACCCAGCTCTCTGATCCATAATTTAAAATTGGTTTGAACATTGTCTTGTATGCTGCTAGTTTGGTGGCTTGGCTAATTTCTCTATTATTCCATATATATTTATTCTGCTGGCTCCCCACCATACCAATTTTCTTATTCTGTTGTCTATTTCCAGATGTAACTTGCCATCTTCACAAAAAATTGTGCCTAAATAGCCAAAATATTTTATTTGTACTATAGGCTCTTTATTCAGAATGCAGCTGAAGTTTTCTATGTTCCAACCTATTTTCATAGTTTTAGTCTTTATTGCTGATTTTCATGCTAAATTTGTTACAGCTGTTATATTCAATTTAGTTACAGAATCCTTGAGACTTGTACTAGTTTTGTTTAGGACTACATCATCTGCATAAAGCAAAGAGTTAAGTTCGATATCTTCAGTTCTAATGTCATGCCTAATGCCACTTTCTTTCATAATGTAACTATAGAGATGAATAAGGGTGATGATAATGTACATCTTTGTCTTCCACCTGATTTTACACTTCCTGTATTTCCTTCAATTTTATTGTTCTGTAGTGTTTTGAAAAGCTTTTCCCTATGTACCTTGTCATATGCCTTTTCCATATCTACCAAATTTAAGTACAGATCCTACTCCCATGATTTCTGAACTATTTGTCATAAAGTGAAAATCTAATCCTGACAACTTCTATGTGACCTGAACCCAGCTTGTTTTTCTTCCAGTTTTTCTTCCACAATTTTTATCAGCCTCTTTCCAAGCATGCTTTCATAAATCTTACCTGGATAAGTTTCCAGGTAGAGAAATTCCTCTGTAATTCTCACATTCAGCTGCATTTCCTTTTTTATGCTTGAAATTATTAATATTCAAAAATATGTAAGCAGAGATAATCTAAGATACTATAATCATTTAAACTGAATGGGAAATGAAAAATTAGCAAAACAGGTGTTAGAAAGAAAATTGTATATTGGACTAATGTGGAGTTTTAACAGTGCTTTAGAAGGATGAAATATAAGAGCTGATCAAGTCATACATACTGGTTTTAAATAATATACCAATTTGGAAGAAAGCTGATGATATGCAAATAGAAATGAAATATTGTTTTAGTCTGTCATAATATCTGATACACCACTTTGGGGCATATACCAGAAAATTCTCTCTCTCTTTCTCTCACACAGAGAGAGAGGGGAAAAAAAAAAAAAGACCATTTTATTAACAGCATATCATAGTCTGGGTACAGTGGTGTGCCGAAAGAAATCCACTATTGCTAACTATTCCATTGTATCTCTGTGAGCTTGCCATAGTGAGATTTGCGTGTATTCATTGAAAATTAAACTAATAGCTTGATGATAGTGAAGGAAATTGCAAAGTTTTTGGCAATGTTTTTAATCCTGCATTCCTGCAGTTTCACTTTGCTAGTATGAATATTTATTATTTAAGTAAAGCAGATTCTGTGCTGTTGGTACTCACCACAGCAAATTCAACTATAACAAATCCAGGTACAGTGCTATGCTGAAAGAAATCTACTATGACAAACAGCCCATCGTTGCAAACTATTCCAGGTGTATCTCTGTGAGTTTGCCATAATGAGAGTTGAGTGTATTCACTTAAAGAGAAACAAGGAATTTCAATGAATTTTTGCAAAATTCTGTGACTCTTCATGAGTCACAGAATTTTGCAAAAATTCTGTGATTGCTGATTTGCCAGAAATCAGCCATTTTCACTTTATGACAAAAAAAAAAAATTGCTGATTTGCCAAATTAAATACCGTATTTGGCAGCGTATAAGATGCACTTTTTTTCTTTGAAAATAGGTCTGAAAAACAGGGTGTGTCTTATATGCTGATACTCAGTTTTTTATTACTTTCATTTCTGGAAATTTTCTCTGTTCCAAATGCAGTTACGTAGAGTTCAGTGGATGCGCATGCGCTGTCATCGGCGATCACAGCTGTGTTCCTGTTCGTTTAAACTTTCCAATTGTTGTCGCAGTTGTTGTGAACGATGATAAATTTCTGCCATTAAATTTTCTCTAAATTTCTTTGCAAATTATGGTTGAAAAACGTCAGCATTGCTACAATATTGCATACAAGTTACGTGTGATTGTATGTGCTAAAGAACATGGAAACAGGGCTGCAGAGCTGTAAATTCATTATAATAGATATTCAGTGATAAAGTTTTTTTCTTAAAAAATGCGTACAAAAACGGGGGTGCATCTTATAGGCCGGTGCGTCTTATACCACCAAATACGGTATATGCTTTGTTTCTCTGTGTAATTTCGCTATACAGATTTAGTGTTTTCCGTATCTTATCTGTTTGATGCCTGATGAGATGCTTTTTCAAGATTGTCAAAATTTAATAGAAATCCTGTTTCTGTTTTTGACAGGTAGTCTTCAGAAATAATTTACTCACTTTTCCTTGAATATTTGAAATAAACTAAAAAATTGGTCTTTTTGACCTTAATAGAGCTTGTTCACCATTTATGCTTGTATAAATATGTGTATATAGCATGCATGTATAAATCTTTCCTAGAATTTTTCTTTGATACCTGAACATATTCTTTTTTTTTCTAATGATCATTAAAACTTAAAATTGATCTTTATTTATACTATTGCTTGTCAAGAAATCATTTATCCATGATTTCTTGACTATTTGTTATAAATTAAAAATTTGGTTTTATCATCCTGTATTTGGTTTAGATTCTTTAGTTCATCTTAAATGAGATCTGTACATGAGGGTGGTCTGAAAAGTTCTTGGCCTAACAATGAAAAAACAAATTGAACTAATTTCAAATGGAAGGCAGGTAATAAATTGGCAGTTTGCTAAATAGATCCCTGTGCCAAACTCAACCAAATGATTTTGAAATGACACAAGTAAACACATGAGTTTCTCTGAATTTTTCCATAGCTTGAGTCTAGAGGGTGATGGTGAAGGCTAAAATATCAGCTATTGCTGGTCACTGATTAGTTGGGAAGTCTTCAGAAATGTCTTCAAAGTTCAATAATGACTAATGACAGGAGATGACATACAAGTTGGTAAGGGGATCTTTTGGTACAGATGCAAGTGACATTTTGCAGCTCATATCATGTGGATGGAGGGAGAACTTACGATCATCCTTGGAAACAGTATTGTTTAGTTAGGAAGAATTTTAATGTCAGGTTTCTATATGGCATATAGTGAGTGAATGGAATGGGGTTCAAGTTGTGAATGCATCTTCAGCATGTGTTGAAAGAAAGGTATGTGGACATTGATTAACATAGAAAGAGCCTATGTTTCATTGAGTTCTTAGAAGACAGCACAATAACAAGCTCTTCAAAATATTTCCTGACTTGTATTATTATTATTATTATTATTATTATTATTGTTGTTCCGGAAAACTTCAAGGAGTCGACAGACTCATCGAGGGAGGCCCTAACATCATGTCAAGAACAACTATTCAACATTCACACAGTATCTATCACACCTTGCCTCGAACTCATTCACGGTCGTAGTACCCACAACAGACTCTGGAAGCTTATTCTACTCATTCACAACTCTCCAAGTAAAAAAACCTAGCTCTAACACCCTTGCTAACCACACTCTTGCCCAGCTTCCATGCATGGCCCCTAGTCCTCCCACCACCAGTCATATTTTCAAAAATATCTTCTGGATCAATCTTATAAAAACCCTTCAGTAATTTGAATGTCTCAATCATATCACCCCTCCTTCGCCTATCGTCCAGTTTCTAAAACCCACAAATCCTCAACCTATTCTCATAAGGTTCATTCCACAGACCTGCTATCATCTTGGTCACTCGTCTCTGGACCCTCTCCACTTCCTCCCCATCACAAAGAAACCCTGGTGCCCATAACTGGGCACAGAAGTCCAGATGGGCTCTTATCAAGGCTCGATACAGAGGAACAACAACTTGTTTGTCTCTGCATGTTAAAGTATTTTTCAGAAGCCAAGTGATTTGGTGAGCTGGTTTAGTCACTTTTGCAATGTGCCCCCTAAACTTCAACTCCCTATCCACCAACACTCCCAAATCCCTGGCCTCATCAATCTCCTGGAGTACAGTTCCACCAATGCGATATACTGCTTTTCACCCCAAAGTGCATACCTTACACTTAACCTTACACTTAACCTTACAAAATAACCTTAAACTTTGCCACATTAAACTGACATCCATTTTTTCTAGCCCAGTCCTCCAACCATCCAAATCATCCTGTAAAATTTTGACATCCTGTGCACTCACAATTGCTCTACCCAACTTTGCATCATCAGCAAACAAGTGAACACTTCTTCTCAAATCCTTTCCAATAACATTGTTGAACAAATTGAAAAGCAGTGGTCCAAGAACAGAGCCCTGCGGCACTCCACTAGTCACAAGACGTCTTTTAGACTCCACTCCTGAATAAACCACTCTCTGGTATCTCTCCTCCAACCACCCTCCTATCCATCTCACCAACCCTATATCTATCCCCATCTGCTCCAGTTTACTGATTAGGGTTCCATGTGGTATCCTATCAAAGGCCTTGGCAAGGTCCAGTATTATCACTGTAAACCCATTACCCCTATCCAGTTCAGCCGTCACTGTGTTATAAAACGTGAGCAAGTTACTGAGGCATGATCTACCCTTCACAAAACCATGTTGTCCCCCATACAATATCCCATTTTCATGTATCCAATCCTGTATTCTTTTCTTGACTAATTTCTCTAAGACCTTGACAATGATTCCTGATATGCTAATCAGTTGGTAATTTACAACAGCAGTCTTGGAACCACCTTTATGCAGTGGAACTATTTTCCCCTCTTTCCACCTGCTCGGGACTAACCCAGACCCGAGACTCAAATTAAACAAAATGGTCCAGGGTACTGACAATTCTTTAGCTGCTTCTCGTACAACACGAGCTGGTATACCATCCAATCCAACAGATGTATTGACATTGAGGTTATGCAATAGACTACTCACCTCCACTTCATTCACCACAATTCCCGTATAATCTACTGGTTTATTCGTTTCTGCAATGTCACCACCTGGATGATATATTCTTGCAAAGTGCTTACTCAGTAACTCAACTATCTCAACTGATTCAGTTACCTCCCTACCATCGGCATTCTTTAAAATCATTCTGCCATGTACATTTTTCCTTTTACTTGCTACATATCTAAAAAACTGTTTAGGATTCTCTTTAGCCTGCATGGCCAATGTTCTTTCGTAATCCTTTTTTGCTTTTCTTACCACACTCGTCACCCTTCTGGCCTGCGCTTTATACCGTTCATGTGCCTGCCAGTCACCTTTCTCCTTAAATTCCCTCCATAGTTGTTTCTTTTTTTGCAGCTCAAGCTTAATGGTGTTATTCATCCATTTAACCCCTACTTGATTTATTATTCGGACTCAAGGTATACAGTCAGCCATTGCTTCATGCAAGCACTTCTTATCTACCTCCCATGCACTATCAACTTCTAGTCCTTGCAGTTGTACATGCCATGGCACTGAACCAATCAAACTCCTAAGCTTGTCATACTTTCCAGCCTGATAATTCCACATGTACCCTGTCTTAATTGAAAATTCTGCACCTTTAGCCACCTCCCAAGTCAAGACCCTATGATCACTCTCACCGATTGGTGGCAATGTGGTCATATTTGTTACAGCCAAATCCTCAGATGTAATTACTAGGTCAAGCACTCTCTGACCCCTAGTATTTTCCATTACATGTTGTCGCAGATAGTTATCCCTTAATAACCGCATAAAATCCAATTCCTTCCTCCCGTGTGTCCTCTCCTCACTCCAATCAATGCAACCATAGTTGAAATCTCCCATCCATCTGTATATTTAGTTCTGCTAGCCACAATCTCACACCAAATGGCCTCAAATGTACTCTTTTCTCTATCCTGCAATTCATCTTCTATTCTCCTTGGCTGTAGCTCATCAGCTATCATCAACAATACTCCTCCCCCCATTTTATTCTCTCTGTCATTCCTGAACACACTATACCCATCACATTCAATCCCACTGGCTATATCATCTACAGTCAGCCATGTCTCACTAATACCAATAACCTGTGGTCTGGAAGTGCCAACCATGGCCAAAAACTCTTCCTTCTTGTTCCTAATACTCCTAGTATTAGTGTACATGAATTTAAGACCCCCATTAGCCCCAACCCTACCTTGATGCCTTATATCAACTATCCCACTCTGATTTGTTGTCCTTATTTGCTCTGGCATATTATATTCATTCTTACATTCAACTGCCTCCCTAAGGACTGTATATCTACTCCCCCCCCCCCCTTAACAAATCTAGTTTCCCTGAATTGGCATATCCACTACATTCAGCAACACTTTCTCAAGTCTTCTTACACCGTAACCATTCAAATGCAAGCCATCCATCTTATACAAATCCTTTCGCCCATCAAACTCACTCCACACATCCACAAATTCCACACCACTCGTCATACATAACCCACGCATAAAGTTATTCGCAATTATGGCCCGCCTTTTAAACATTTCACTGTCATACCGTGGCAAAAGACTAATCATTCTAACTCTCTCACTCTTTTCTTTTGCTACCTCAAACAATTCATTCAGGTCTTCTATCATTTCTATCATTTCCATTTTATCTCCTTTCAAATCATTCGTACCTGCCACAACAATCATTTCTTTCACTCTTTCCTTTTGCTCTCTAATAGACTCAGTTACATCCTTTATGGTCGCACCAGGTTGGTACGATTTTGTCAAATCCTCTACTAACACACCTCGTACTAAAGAGTCTCCATACAGCACTCTATCCTTCATTTTGTTCATGTTCACATTCATACGTTTATTTTTCCTGTCATACCTTTTATTATTGGTTGGTTCATTCAGTCGACTTTTGTTCATGCACTCTAGCTGCTGTTTTGCCATTTCTATCGCACCATTCAACAACGTGATCTCACTCAATGCATCTATCTCATCTTTTTTATTCTCTGAGAAATCATTAATACTATCATTCACACTTTCTGTATTCACACTCTCACAATTCTCATGTACAACCTTGCCGTTTCTTGTCATATCCCTATTTTCTTCATTCTGAAGTTTGACAAAAATATCACACTCACGATCCGAAATACATTTCAATTTCTCATTCTCCCTACATTTTCTACACACATTCAATCCTTTATTATCTTCTAACCGCACTCCGCAAAGCGTACATTTCACAGCTAGTACACTGACTCATTTCTTTTATACTACCGTTCTTTGATAAAGATGGCATACCATCATTACTGGCTGCCATTTTCCTTCGTACAGGTGCCATACTTATTTGGAACATGTTTTATCAAATTATAAGTTATAACACACCAAAAACACACAAACTGACGCACTAACATACGCAAGGCAAACAAAACTATGCAATATTAAGTAATTTTATCAACAATAACTGAAAATTAGTGTGATTACAATGCAACTTAGCTGACTTTTCACTGATTTCCTTGGTTTCTTGATAAAAAATACGGTTTTGAATGGTGGAGCATCCTAGTCAGCATGATATTTGATTATATTTTATCATTATATATATGTAGTTTCTACTGATAAAAGAAATATGAATTTAGTCAGCTTAGTTCCAGATTGATAGCCCATTCTTGTTCTTTTGCTCTTCAAGTAGACATTTACAGCGTAGCCCATACATAAGTCATGAAAGAATTTAAAATGTGAATATCTCATAACTCATGAAAAAAATCTCCAGGTTCTGTGTTTCATTACATAAAAAAAAAGAATAGAAAGAATTAATGAATTAAAAAAGTTATTAAATGTTTAAATCCCTTCGTGACTTATTGGCTACTCTGCAGCAATGTAGCATACCACATCAAATTAAGATTGGATGGTGAATCAGAAACCCCTTACTTCTTTGCATTCTTTATGAAGTTCTCTGTATTCCTTGTTTATCAATAACCTTTGAGACACATGGCAAGAAGAATGTGAGTGTACCCTTGAACATGCTTAATATCTTCTGAGGAAGAATGTAATTTTGAAATTATTTTAAATGTAATTTTTAAATCCTTCGTGTCATACTATATTTTTTCTTTGTATTGTAGGTATTTGATGTAACAAGAAAAATTACTTATAAAAACTTAAACAACTGGTATAAAGAATTACGGGAATATAGGCCAGAAATTCCATGTATTTGTGCAGCCAACAAAATTGATGGTATGTCATTTTTATTATTCTCATAATTATTATCTAGCCATCATCTAGAGCAGGGTTTCTCAAACTTTTTCTACGACGGAACACTTCACAAATCCTGAAATGTTCACGGAACACCATGGTTATTTTGTAATGTATTAATTAATAATTAATTGGTATTTAGCTTATTTTATTGTTAATTAATAATTGATAATTATTAATGATTGGTAATTGATTATTAATTAATTGAACATCAATTAAACCATTGTTAAATTAATTTGTGCTGATTTTCATTGACATATCCCATTCTGATCATCAAAAATTTATAATATTATAAATACTTACGAGTGAATGCAGACTTTTTCTCCTGTTTGCTGGTTTTTGTAGGTTAGGTAAATATAAATAAAATAAATGAGTAAATCTAAGTGTTAAGAAAAAACAATCATTTATTGTCAAATGTTAATTAGTAAAAACAAAACACATTAAAATAGTAAAACGTATATTGCAAATTAAGTTCTTAATGACTCCGATGTTTTTGGGTCTTTGAATTACAAATTCTTTTGATATCAGGCACAATATTAGAAAGTTAAATTCTCATATTTGGTGTAGCGTTGAATCTGTTCCTGGACTTTGATTTGGTTGCAGCATAATATGAAAATCCTGCCTTGCATAAATATGGCATTGTAAAAGGAAATAAAACAAATAGCTAGTTTTGACATACTTGTCCAGAAATCATTTATTGGCAGTTCCTTGTATTTTTGTTTTAAATCAGAGTCACTAATTAAATCAATTAGACTTTCATAGTCACTTGAGCTGAAGCCTGGTAGATACTTCTTCATTTACTTCAGAATTTATTTCAGTCAAAAATTCATGCAAGGTGTGAAAACAATCAAAATTATTCTGTTCAACTGTAGAAATCCAGAATAGCAACTTTCTATCAAAAGATGCAATTTTATCTCTTGTATTAAAAATTGTAATATTCTTTCCTTGTAAGATAAGTTAATTTCATTGCACTTTGTACAAATAATAAATTTAGTTTAATCCTTTATCCAAGTGTGAGCAAACAAAGTTTGCACCTGAAAGTATCTTCAGGACTGGGTTAAGGTGGTACAACATGTTACCTGTTTCATGTTACCACCTTAACCCAGTCCTGAAGATACTTTCAGGCGCAAACTTTGTTTGCTCACACTTGGATAAAGGATTAAACTAAATTTATTATACTCTAACCAAGTGGAAAATAAACTTTCAACATCTTTCTCTAAATCCAGAGTAATTTATTAAAAAAGGGTGGCACACCAATTGGCAATTCCTATAGGTGGAGATGACCTGCTAATGCTTCTGCCTGATATCTCGACTTGGGCCTGGCTCCCACTGAAGAGACCTCAATAAAGGTCGAAACCGGTCTGGGTAGTGGCCCTTCCCTTAATGCATAATATTAGACATATCCGCAAGGAGATGTGTTTTGCATTATAGGAGATACTAAGATAGGAGTGTTGGTAGCTTACTCCACCTTTGCAACGAGTTGTCCTGGTGTTGTACCACCTTAACCCAGTCCTGAAGATACTTTCAGGCGCAAACTTTGTTTGCTCACACTTGGATAAAGGATTAAACTAAATTTATTATACTCTAACCAAGTGGAAAATAAACTTTCAACTTTGTACAAATATCTGCCAGATACGCAAGACTCATCAACCATGAAGAATTTCTTAATAATTCAATAAAATTTTGTCCTAAATTATGTGGCATCAAGAAGACCATTAACTCATTACAAAGTTCAAAAAGCCTCAATATTGCTTTTCCTCTGGATAGCCATCTCACTTCAGTATGTAATAAAAGTGCATTATGTGCACTACCCATCGCACAAAATTTTAAATAATCTGGATTGAAGTGGTCGAGATTTTACATAGTTGATCATTTTTTCGGTTTCATCCAAAATAGTTTTTAAATATATACGAATTATTTTTGTTACTAGTGCTTGTTTATGCAAAACACAATGACTTTTGGTGACTCTTGTAGCCACTTGCAGGATACATGTTACAACTCCCTTCATCTTTCCTTCCATTGCTTGAGCACCATCTGTACAAATATCAATACACTTCTCCCAACCGATTCCCTGTTTTGTAATATAATTATTAATACAGTTGAATATATCTTCTTCGGTGGTTTTTTTTCTTATAGATATTCGCACATGAGTAAATCTTGAATACTTTTATCAAATATGTAACGAACAAACACTAGTAATACAGCGAGTCCTGCGACATCTGTAGATTCATCCATTTGCAATGAATATTCACTGCAGTCTGTCGATGAATTAGCTCTTTTTCTATGTCAGCAGAAAGATATTTGATGCGGTGTGAAACAGTATCATTTAATAATTGTACTGCATCTATTTTTTTAGCAACCTGTTCGTTTAACATGCATGATACAATGTCTTTCACACAAGGCTTAATGAGCGTCTCACCAATTGTATGAGCTTCACCATGAAGTGCAATGCGGTAACTCACGCGAAAAGACGCCTCTGTTGCATTTTCAGTTGAAGCGATTGTAGCCATTTAAAGCTTAGATTTTTCTAGCGAGTCACATCGTCTCTTAAAAAAATTTATATCTTTTCCTTTGTAATCAGTGTGTTTCGTTTCGAAGTGCCTTCGAAATTTAGCTTGAGCCAAAGAACTGTTTACTAGTATTTTATTACATAAAACATCAGGAACATGTGTATTGCCAATACACGTAAAATCCATAATTTAAATAACTTTCATGGTACTTCCGTTTTGGTCTGTTATTAGATGACTCTTGTTCTTTAATATTAGCTTTTGAAGAAACCATAGTTTGCAATTCCATATCTTCTCCAATCATACTAGTAGATGTGTCAGCAGAAGTACTTGCTCCTCCTTGTGTTAAAGTTCCTGTCTTTAAACAAGATTCCAAGGGTATTTTTTCAATAATATTCAAATTCCAATATTTGTCAGAGCTATAATAAAAAATAGAATTGTGTTGTAAAGGTAACTTTAGTATGAAAAACAATAAGATTATAAATAAGAAATGTCAAATAATATAAAAGTAAATGAATAATGCAAAATAGTAAAAAAAAAGTGCAACACACAAAAGTAAATATGAATTGTAACAATACTTGTAAGAAAAGTACTAAACCGTATCAAATAATGTAAAAGCAATTGTAATAAGAATGATTTGATAAAATGTTCAATAACAAAAATTAAACAGTTCGAAATAAATCAGATATTAATTATAAAATTAGTTTAAAGAGTAAGAAGAATTCTTTTTTAAGAGCCGCCTCGCCTACTCCCTATATATACGGGAATAAAAAGGCGTTAGCTGATTTCTTTTTTTCCGAGGGCCCGGTCCAAACAAATTTACTCGTAAATACTTTCCAAAAGTTTTTAAAGTTCATACATTAACATAAGTATTAATTATTGCATTTAAATTAGTTATCAATCACTGGACTAATGAAATCTTGTGGCATGTCGTAGTTTCTTCAGGCAAACATCATTAAATTAATTTGTGCTATTTTCATTGACATATCCCATTCTGATCACCAAATATATTTATAATATTATTATAAGTACTTACAAGTGAATGCAGACTTGTCTCCTGTGTGCTGGTGGTTTTCCCCTCCTTTTGTACATCCTGGAGATCTTCGTAGGCTTGAGGTGGATAACTCACTATCTGCTCCGTCATAAACACCTTCAATAAGAGATTTCTTAATACCAAAATTAAACAAAGTGCCTTGTCTCTTATTCATATCAGATTTTAACTCTGTATTCCTATTACTTTTAAAAAGATGACGGCACTCCGGTTTCAGAACAAGCACTTACACACTGTGATACGAACTTGCGAAGAAAGTATTCAGTAGTAATAGATTTGAGAACCAGATACAGACTACCTCGATCTTCAATTTCAGTGGAAAAAATTTCTTTATACTTCCTTGCTGATTGGTCACTGATATTTACAACGCAGATGTTATTTCGTTCAGTTTTGAGAACACGCCGCCCATTGTTATAATCGGCTTGCAGGCAATTTTTCTGATCGGTCATAAACAGCGGTATTCTCTTTCCCGATTGTTGAAGATTTCAATGTGTGAAAATTAACGATAATTCATGAATACTTCCATGTATAAAAATATGCTGCTTGGTCACTGATATTTGCTACACAGATGTCATTTCCTTCAGTTTTGAGAACAGAAGATATGACACCAATTGTTGTAATGGACTTGCAGGCAATTTTTATGACCTGTCATAAACAGTAGCATTCCCTTTCCCGAATGTTGAAAGGTTTCGATGTGTGAAAATTAACGCTACACAGATGTTATTAGTGTTCTGGGTCTGAGCTTTTCGACATATTCACGAACATTATTCTCCTCAGAATATTTTTTACTATAAAATATTTATTCATGAAATATGCTTAGAAAACTAAAATGACAAATTTCAGAACTTCTCGCGGAACACCTATTCACCTTCCGCGGAACACAGTGTGAGAAACCCTGATCTAGAGCCTGAAGATACATCATGTGAGATCCACATAAACTTTTACAAATACAGTACCTATCATATTTTTTTCTTGAAATCATTAACGGTCAAAGCTGTATAACTGAGAGGAGACCTCCACATAGCCTTTAAAGGAATGCGGAGAACCGACCAGGGCTTCTGACCTAATGTCCAATCCTCACCTTCTCGTGGTGCACCCTGTTGAGTATCTACTTTGATACTGAACGAACGAGGATGGGCTGGCAATTTGGGATTTCGCCGACCAAATTGTATTCTTATTGGTTAAACCCAAATAAAAAAATGATGGTACAACATGACAAAATTTCATGCCGGCTGGGGCGTCGCCAGGTTAAACAAGGCCCCCGTTGTTTTCGCCAGGGAACCAGGGCGAACAGCGAAAAGTCAGCTACTGGAACAAATCTGAAAACAAACCCCAACTCAACATCACCAGAGTTAAAGATCGGTACTATCAACGTAAGAAGCCTGAATGGCAAAGAAATGGAGCTAGCTGAGGAATTAGATAAGTACCAGATCGACATAATAGGGGTGACTGAAACAAAAAAGACCAAAACTGGTGAGATCTTTCTGAGCAATAAATACAAAATGTTATATTCAGGCAATAACAATCAAGGAAAAGAAGGAGTAGCCATAGTATTCAACACAAATTACGAGGCTAATCTTCTTGAATGGCAGTCAGTCTCAAGTAGAGTAATGTGGGCAAATATGAGAATGGGGAACTGGACAATGAGACTTATTTGTGCCTATGGTCCCACAGAAGGTTCTACTAAGGTAGAAGTGGAGGAATTTTTTGAGGCTTTAGAAAAAGCAACTGACACAATGAAAAAGGAAAACTTGGTCCTTGTTGGGGATCTAAATAGTAGAGTAGGAAATGATTGTGAGACATACAAAAATATTTTGGGAAAATTTGGAGAAAAGAGCAAAGCTAATAATAATGGCAAATATCTGTTGGATTTCTGCTGAGGACATGGACTGGTTATTACTAACACCATGTTCCAACATGAAAATGTGCACAAATTCACATGGAGAGAAGAGGCTAGGAATAAGAAAAGTCTCATTGACTATGTTATTGTTGATAGTGATGTTTTCTCCCTGGTGCAGGACACCAGAGTGTACAGAGGATTTGAAATTGGAAGTGATCACTATTTAGTCTTGAGCAGGATAAAATTGAATTTCATATTGAAAAGAATAACATGTAAGAAAGTTTTAAAGCGAATAAAAGTTGAGCAGCTCTCAGATGTAAACTGTAGACTAAAATACAGAAATATTATTGAAAAGAAAATGAAAGAGTTTGAGAACAGGAATCAAACCTTGGAGATTCAGTGGCAAACTCTGAAGGAAACATTGATTGATTCTGCCAGAGAGGCATGTGGTGAGGTTGTATGCAAAGATGAAAAAATCAGAACTCCCTGGTGGACACAGGAAGTTAAAGAGGCAGTGAAGGAAAAGAAGAAAGCATATCAAAAGTTCCTGGCAAATAAGTCAGCTTTTACTCTTACAGAATACAGAGACAAATGTAAGAAAGCTAAACAGTGTGTAAAACTAGCTAAACAAAAGTCATGGGAGGACTTTGGCAAGAATATAGAAAATAAATATCAAGAAGGTGGCAAAATATTCTGGAGGTTGTTGAAGAAGCTTAGGAATGGAGGAAAGAGTGCTGTAAAAGGAATTAGAGATGATAAAGGTGAAATGAAAACAGGAGAAAAAGATATCCTTGAAGTATGGAGTAATTACTTTGAAAAACTGCTAAATGAAACAAGCAGTGATGACAGCACAGTGATAAAAAACACTGACCAGGCATGCAGTCAGGAATATATATCCATACTTGAAGTAGAAAAAGCCATCAAAGGCTTGAAATGTGGAAAGGCAGCAGGAGTAGATGACATTCGACCAGAAACGCTGAAGTATGGTGGTATAAGAGTCTTACAGTGGCTGCACTGCATAGTTCAGAAAGCCTGGACAGAAGGACGAATTCCTGATGATTGGAGTAGAGCTCTCATAGTACCCATATATAAAAAGGGAAATAAAACTGAATGTGATAATTACAGAGGTATTTCCCTACTGAGTGTTCCTGGCAAGATCTATGCAAGTATACTTGAGAAACGGTTGAGAAGAATTGTGGAAGAAAAGCTTGGTGAAGAACAAGCTGGATTCAGGCCAAATAGAGGCTGTCAGGATCAGATCTTCACTTTACGGCAGATAGTCGAGAAAGCATGGGAATATAACAAAGATCTGTATTTAAGTTTTGTCGATTTGGAAAAGGCATATGACAAGGTGCTAAGAGAGAAGCTATTCAATACGCTGCAGTTATATGGTGTCAATGGGGCATTATATCAAGCAATACTTAGTCATTATTTGAGTTGTGAGTCAGCAGTTAGAATTGAAGGAAGTACAGGAAGATGGTTTAATGTTAAATCTGGTGTGAGACAAGGATGTACATTATCCCCTCTGTTATTCATTATCTATATGGATCACATTATGAAGGAATGTGGTATTAAACCTGATATCAAAATTGGAGATGTTAATGTCAGCTCTTTGCTTTATGCGGATGATGTTATACTTCTAAATAAATCCGCTACAAGTCTGCAAGATTCTCTGACTAAATTGAATAGCTGTTGTAATAGATATGGTATGAGGGTCAGCAATAAAAAGACAAAGACAATGAAAATAGGCAGAATCATTGAAAATGTCAACTGTGTTGTGAATGGAGAACCTGTGGAACAGGTAAAACATTTCAGCTACTTAGGCACAATTTTTACTGAAGATGGTAAACTAAATATAGAAATAGACAACAGAATCAGCAAAGCTGGTATCGTGGGAAGTCAATTGAATAAATTCATATGGAATAAGAAAGAAATTAGTCGGAACACTAAATTAGCTGTATACAAGACTGTGTTCAAACCAATTTTAACTTATGGATCTGAGAGCTGGGTCAGAAGTAAAACACTTGACCAAAGACTAGAAACCGCAGATATGAGAATCCTGAGAAAGATTAGAGGCGTGAACAGATGGCATCAATGGCAATATCATATTAAAAATGAGGATATTAGGAAAGAACTTGACATTGTGAGCATCCAGGAATGCGTTAGCAGAGCTAATCTCAGATGGTATGGTCACTTAAATAGAATGGGAGAGGAAAGATTAGCAAAACAAGTGTTCTCTGCCAGGTTGGCAGGAAAACGACCCAGAGGAAGACCAAGATATAGGTGGATTGATACGGTACAAAGTGCCTTAGACGATAGAAATATAAGATCTGATAATGTTGGAGTCTTGACAAGTAACAGACTGATTTGGAGGAAAATTGTAGATAGGAAGTTAGTAATGATGTAATTTTTTCATGTAGTACTGTCATATCCTGTACACCCCTTGAGGGTACATGGCAGGAATTTGATGATGATGATGATGATCATTAACAGTATACTCATCTGACCCATAGTAACTCATTCACTACTCTTCAAGAAAAAAAACACAGTCCATATGTCTTTGTTAACCACACTCATACATGTAAACTCCTTTCCCCCCCCCCCCCCCCCCAATTCTCTTTCATCTTGTCATTCATTTGAAAAATTTCCTCTGCATTAATCCTATGAAACTTCTTTAGTAACTTTTATTTTTATCCTATCTACCAAACTTGACATGTAGGTGTAAAATAGAGTATGTACAATTGGCTATTACTTATAATTGTAACTCATAAACATTCACTGTATCTTTATGGGAAGCATTTAACAGACTCATTACTAGTCACCAACCTCTGAATGCTCTCATCTACTTCCTCATCTTCAAGAAGACCAGGTGACTAAGTCTCTAGAGCAATACAGGTGTGATTGGATCAAAACCCTTAATAATAATAACAACCCTTTTTATTCTTACTTATGGGGAATTATTCAACATTCATCCAGATGATATATTTGTGCTATTTTTCCCACTTTTGTAATGTCCTCTGAAGTTTAAGTTTTGTCCACCATTCTCTCCTCATCAGTGCAGTACACAGTTATTCAAAGTTATTCATAAAAGTGATTATCGATGTTATCCTTCCATAACTGCTCTTATTCACTACATAACGTTAGACCTCTTCAGTTTCATTTTCCTTTGGCCAGCTCAGGTAATAATAATTATAACCTGATTTTTTTTAATTACTGTGATGGTCAATCCTCTTTGCCTCTGCATCATGCTATTCATGAATGTAGCATGACATTCATGAGTAGAAATGTAATCAGCAAGATTACTTTTCTCTTTATATTCATTCCACAGCATTTATATTTTTTTTGCAGTATCCTGCTTAATGATACTACTCATAAGTTGATCCTACCTTGATTATCTTTTTTACTTGAGCACGTAGACTGATGCTGCCTTTCTGAAACTCCTTGATCCAATTTCTTATGCACTAACAGGACACATGGGAAAGTGCCACTCTCCTTTGTAATTTTTTATATCATGGCACTGTTCTAAGCTGCTTTATTTTAAACTTTTACTGAGTAGACATATGGGATCATTTAGTTCCTATGGTAACACCCATGTGTTGGGCCTTTCTCACTTGAGAGCACAATAATGTACAATAGTTTACTTTCTGAGGGAAATGCACAAGTTTTCTTTCTTTCATGCTATCAAAGAATCAAGCTTGATTTTGTTTGCCAAGATATATTTTGTATTAAAATTTTTATAAGCATTGTTTATTCTACTTACATTTCTTGTCTTATTTTAACTTTTATATTATTTTTCTTTTTTATTTCCAGTTCCTTTTTGTCTTGTTTCTTAGTTAAATTCCCCTAACACACCTTTTATTCTCCAAAAAGTTAGATTTAAAAGAACTCTGTCTGCTCCTATAAATAGACAGCTCCTTTAGCCCTGACTTCTTGAAGACAAGTGGCAACCAGTTTCCATTTTTCAGCCTTTACTGATAATGACTTTAATCTTTCAAGGCTTTTAGAAGAGAGAGAGAGAGAGAGAGAGAGCACAACAGACAATCTCATGGCCGAAATCCCATTGCTCGTAATTAGGAAATTATTAGTGCTTGAAAGCTGAATACTAATTTGGTAAAAGGGTAGAATATTTATAATGAGATCACTCTACCTTTAAATTGTGCTTGGTGAACAATTTACTATTCTTCCCCCCCCCCCCCCCCCCCACACACACATTTTTCTTTCCATTCTGCTTGTTTTTAGGAATCATTCAAGACTCCCTTCTGCTGTAAACAACTGACAGTCAGTTTTGGTGTATAGGGCTGAGAAATTTTATTTCTAGGAAATAGATTTGCTTATTTAAATGCTACTAATTTTCTGAACCTATCTGCAGTATGATTTTATTTCACTTAATTTTGATTCTACTTTAAATATCACGATACTTTCATTCATTGAAATTCAGAAGTTGGGAGGTAGTTGAGTCTATGAATGTGTATAATATGCCCGAGCTAGTACGAAGGACAACAAATCAGAATGGGATAGTTAGTATAAGGCATCAAGATAGGAGTAGACGGACAAGAAGGAAGAATTTTTGGCCTTGGTTGGCTCTTCCTGGCCACAGGTTGTTGGCATTAGTGAAACATGGCTGACAGAAGTTGATATAGCTAGTGGGATAGAATGTGAGAGGTATAGTGTGTTCAGGAGGGATAGAGAGAATAAAATGAGGGGAGGAGTATTATTGATGATAGCTGATGAATTGCAGCCAAGGAGAATAGAAGTCGAACTGCAGGATAGAGAAAAGAGCACATTTGAGTCTATTTGGTGTGAGATTGAGACTAGCAAAACAAAATATACATTTGGGTGCTGCTATAGACCAGGTGATGGAATAGATAGTGGAGATAGTATGCATAAGCAAATAGATGCAATGAGTGGAAGGAGGGTAATTATTATGGGGGATTTCAACTATGGTAACATTGATTGGAAGGAGGAGAGGACAGATGTGAGGAAGGAATTGGATTTTATGTGGTTATTAAGGGATAACTATCTGCGACAGCATGTAATGGAAAACGCTAGGGGTTCTAGAGTGCTTGACCTAGTAATTACATCTGAGAATTTGACTGTAATGAATATGACCACGTTGCCACCAATTGGTTCGAGGGAGGTCACGTATTCCACAACTCTCTGTCTCCACCAACTACAACAAACCGCAAATACCATTATCATCTACACCAATGCCATCTACTGCCCACTGCTGCCACTAGTATTTTCACAGACAATCACAAACATCCATGCCCAAGGCAAGATTCGAACCCACAGCCTTTTGACTGGAGAGCAGATACACTAACCACTTGGCCAACCAGGCTGGCATAGTTAGCAAAATTTTATTTTCAGTTATCTTCACAGTTGATAGCATTTCTTGTGATAACTACAGTAACTCTTAGTATTTGGCTGCATTGGCTGATATCCAAGTGGTCTTGTTTGGCATGTATTTTAGCTAAACACAGTTTATCTGAAGGATATATCCAGGGTTTGATTCCTGGCAGACACACTCATTTTTTAAAACCACCTTGTTAGCACATTTGAAGGTATGATGTACATGTACCTTTTGATTGGAAAAGACTCAAGTTCAGTTCTCTTAATGATGAAAGGAATCTTTATGCAGGCCTTTTAAGTTTAAAATGAGTTATCCAGGTTCATGGATATAGTACATTTTTTTTTTTCTTGTAAAACACAAATCAATTGATGGATTCTGCAGTGTTGACAATGTGTGTGTATAGGACTGCAAAGATTCACTGTTATGAGTAGAGTATTTAGTTGTTGCCACACACACACACACACACACACACACACACACACACACACACACACACACACACACACACACACACACACACACACACACACACACACACACACACACACACACACACAGTGTCAACACTGCAGAATCCATCATATGATTTGTGTTCTACAAGAGGGGAAAAAAAATATACTATATCTGTGAACCTGGATAACTCACCTTAAACTTAAAAAAAAGCCTGTATAAAGATTCCTTTCATCATTAAGAGAACTGAGCTTGAGTCTTTTCCAGTCAAAAGGTACATGTGCTGAAATTAAATTTCATTACATTACAGTTGAGATTGTTGGAAGTGCACTTAGTGCTTCTTAATAGTGGAGATGTTAGAAGATATTCAGTAATTGTAATATGTAATCTCATGTAATATGGTGAATGGCATGCATATGAATGTATATTTGTTATTTATGAAAAATCTGTATATATAAACAGTTTATAACATATAATAAATTGAACTCTATATTGATTATACTTTGTTATGTGTTTACAGATTATGCTTTTTTTGACTTTTTGAGACTTTGTAATTCTAATGTTATTTTAAAATTCCCTAATTTCTTCTATCTTTTCTAGAATGAATAGACTTAAAATATATTATGCTTAATTTCATTATTTATTGTATTATGCTTTGGATATTCAGTATTTTTGTTATCATAAGTAGATTTTTGCAGTGTTACTTGGATATCAAAATGATTTTCTATCACAATAGTGATAGAAAATCATTTTGATATCCAATTTATATTTTTGATATCCAATTACTGAATTTATATTTTTCTTTCAGTGGATTATGAAGTTACAAAGAAAAGCTTCCAGTTTCCAAAGAAATGTGGAATTCCATTCTATTTTGTTTCTGCTTCAGATGGAACAAATGTTGTAAAGGTAATAATATTCTTTATTTGTTTCCTTGAAAGCCAATGGAAAAAAAAAAAAACTGTTATGTTTTTTAGGAACTTATATTGAAACCCTGCAGTGTTTAGCTTATTTTCATTATTACAAAATGAAAGGCTTGCAGAACATATACTGGATTGGTCTATTGTCTGGATGCAAGCAAACTAATGGTTATGCTAGTTTTCCTGTTTAGTTGAAAGTGATTATAATAAATAACTTGATGATATCATAGAAGCATTATGCTTTAATACACCAGGTTTCATCTACATTTATTAAAAATCTATCATCTGGACCTGGGATATTATTATATGGGTATCTTCATGGAGTCAGTACACTCATTGTTGGAAATCCACACTAACTATTATTCATACAGTACCTATTATACCTCTTCTTAAACTCTTATAAATAACTCTCCAGTTATTTATAACAACTTTTGGCAATCCATTCCATTCATTCACCACTAAAATTCATTCACCAAGCAAAAAATATAAAACATACACCTCTTTGACCTTCTTCTCATGTAAAAATTTCTTGTTTCAGTTGTATAGAATCCCTTTTTGTAACATATAAAGTTTTATTATGTCCTCTCATCTGCCTGTCAACTAAAATCTGCAATCCTGTTTAAAGCTGCTTCTGAATCCTCTCTGCCACCTACTTATCCCCAAGAAATCTAGGTGACCAAATCTGTACATATTAGTCAAGATATAACTAAATCATAGCTTTATAAAGGGAGATAATAACCTCCTTATCTTTATTTGCTGTTGTGTTCTTCAACATCCCCATAATTCTTAGCTATTTTGTCAACTTTTGCGACACACAAATTTCTGTCCACCATCACACACCTCTTTCATCATGAAGCGTGTTGCCTCATATTTTGCAACTTTAAATTGACAACCTTGTTCTTTGCCCACACTGCCAATTTCTTGAAATCAACCTACAGATATCTACTGTATATTTTTGCGTATAATGCGAACTAGAAATTTTATTTGAAAACTAGCCCTAAAATGCCATGTCCACGTATAATGCGATCTGTTAATCTTGTTCCCTAACATTATAAATAAAACAATACAAATTAATGAAAGAAATGTTTATTTTAAAACAAAATGTCAAAATCCTTTAAATTCTTCATCTTTTGAGTCATCAAACATTTCATATATAAATTCATCTGTAGGCATTGCGTCAACAGTGTAGCAGTTGTTGTCATCATGCTCTCCATTTTGTTGTGTGTCATCCTCGCTTTCATATATGATGTCATCTTCGGATCCATCCATTGAATTACTTATTCCACATTTAAGAAATGAGCGTTGAATCATTTCAGATGGTATCGAATCCCAAGCTTCTTTAACCCAGCTGGTGACTAGGGTGATCTCAGGCTTCTGAAAATTCCCACCCTTTGTCATCTTCACCAAACCAGATGACGTCCATTCTCTCCATTTTTCAAGTAAGTGATCTTTAAACTGCTTAATCAAGCTGCTGCAAATTGGAAGTTAGACCACCTGTGACTGCTAGGACTGTACGTAGCTCACGTGCTTTCTCTTTGCTTGCCTCCATTAAATGCACCCGGAACATATCCCAGCCAAGGGGGTGGGATATTAGCACTGCTTACATTACTGGCTTTATGCGTGCTCGGTCGCCAAATACAAGTGGGTCAAGTAGATTTGGTTGCATAGGCATTAGGTAGTATATATTGTGTGTGTGCAAGTCTAATAAGATGTTATATTTTTTAAATCCGCATATAATGCGAACCCTTAACTTTAGACCATAAATTTTAACCATAAATTTTTCGCATTATACAAGATAATATACAGTACATCACCTTTATCAACTATCATCTTCCTCAGTTTTGCATCATCAGCAGACAACTGAATATCCACCCCTCCTTAGCTTAACTCTTAAGTGAAGCACTTCATTAGTTAACTTCAGTTGTCTAGATTTCACTCCACCACATACTACTCTGTCAGCTAAACCCCAATCCACACCACCATTTGCTCCAAATTATGTAATAGTTTTCCAATGTCTTTGCAAAGTTCAATGGTATTATGGTATAGCAATTTCCTTCATCTAATTATGCTGTCATTTATAAAATAGGAGTAAATTATTAAGGCAGGACCTTCCTTTCACAAAGCTGTACTATCCATCCATTCCTGTAATTTGGTACTCCTGTTTTTGAGCTGCTTTTATGTAATGGAACCATGTTACCCTCTTTTTACTCTCTTGGGAACTTTCCAGAGCAGACAGATTAAATAACTTCATCAGAGGTTGCCAGTTCTATTGCACATTTTCATAGCACATTGACCAGCATGCCATCTACTCCCTAGCTGTATTCACATTGATATTTTTCATTATGTCACGAACACTTGCAAAGTGATGACTTATTATTTCTATTTCTTCAGCTATTTTGCTACCATTGGCAAGGAGTAAAGTTATCTTTCCATAATTATTCTTTCCCTTAATTGCTATATAGGGGTGCTTAAGGGTCAGTGTTGTATAACTGAGAGTAGAACTCCACATACCCTTTAAAGGAATGCACAAAATTGACCAGGGCTTCTGACTTAATCTCCAGTCCTCACCTTCTCATGGTTCACCTTGTTAGGTATCTACCTGGATACTGAATGAATGAGGATGAGCTGGCAATTTGGGAATTAACTGACCAAATTGTATTCTTATTGACTTAAACCACAATATAAAATGATGGTACAACATGACAGAATTTCATGCCAGCTGGGGTGTGGTCAGCATGGTAGGGGTGACTGAAACAAAACAGACAAAAACTGGTGAGATATTTCTAAGCAATAAATACAAAATATTATATTCAAGCAAATAACAATCGAGGAAAAGGAGTAGCTATAGTATTCAACACTAAATACGAGGCTAATCTTCTTGAATGGTAGTCAATATCACATAGAGTTATGTGGGCAAATATCAGAATGGGGAACTGGACAATGACACTTATATGTACCTATGGTCCCACAAAAGGCTCTACTAAGTTAGAAGTGGAGGAATTTTTTGAAGCTTTTGAGAAAGCAATTGATACAATGAAAAATGAAAAGTTGGTCGTTGTTGGGGATCTAAATAGCAGAGTAGGAAATGATTGTGAGACATACAAAAATATTTTGAGAAAATTTGGAGAAAAGAGCAAAGCTAATAATAATGGCAAATATCTGTTGGATTTCTGCTCAGGACATGGACTGGTTATTACTAACACTATGTTCCAACATAAAAATGTGGACAAATTCACATGGAGAGCAGAGGCAAGGAATAAGAAGTCTCATCAACTATGTGTTTCATACTGGTGCAGGACACTAGAGTGTACAGAAGATTTGAAATTGGAAGTGATCGCCATTTAGTCTTGAGCAAGATAAAATTGAATTTCATATTGAAAAGAATAACATGTAAGAAAGTTTTAAAGTGAATAAAAGTTGAGCAGCTCTCAGATGTGAACTGTAGACTAAAATACACAAACAGTATTCAAGAAAAAATTAAAGAGTTTGTGAAAAGGAACCAAACAACTTTGGAGATTAAGTGGCAAATCCTGAAGAAAACATTGATTGATTCGGCCAGAGAGGCATGTGGTGAGGTTGTCTGCAAGAATAGAAAAATCAGAACTCCATGGTGGAACAGGAAGTTAAAGAGGCAGGGAAAGAAAAGAAGAAAGCATATCAAAAGTTCCTGGCAAATAAGTCAGCTTGTGCTCTTAGAGAATACACAGACAAATGTAAGAAAGCTAAACACTGTGTGAAACTTGCTTAAACGGAAGTATGGAAAGACTTTGGTAAGAACATAGAAAATAAATATCAGGAAGGTCTTCAAGATATTCTGGAGGATGTTGAAAAAGTTCAGAAATGGCAGAAAGAGTGCTGTAAAAGAAAATAGAGATGGTAATGGTAAAATTGCTAAACAAAACAGTGACAGCACAGTGGTTAAAAAACACTCAACAGGCAAGCAATCAAGAATGCATATTCATACTTGATTAGAAAAATCAAGTATGGATATTGATTAGAAAAAGCCTGAAATGTGGAAAGGCATCTGAAGTGGATGATATTGGACTAGAAATACTGAAGTATGGAGGTATAAAAGTCTTACAGTGGCTGCACTGCATAGTTCAGAAAGCCTGGACAGAGGGATGAATTCCAGACTATTGGAGTAGAGCACTCATAGTACCCACGTATAAAAAGGGAAATAAAACTGAATGTGAGAATTACAGAGGTATTTCCCTACTGAGTATTTCTGGTAAGATTTATGCAAGTATTCTTGAGAAACATTTGAGAAGGATTGTGAAAGAGAAACTTGGTGAAGAACAAGCAGGATTCAGGCTAAATAGGCTTTCAGGATCACATTTTCACTTTACAACAAATAGTTGAGAAATTGTGGGGATATAACAGAAATCTGTATTTAAGTTTTGTTGACCTGCAAAAAGCATAGGACAAGGTGCCAAGGAAAAGCTATTCAAAATAATACAGTTATATGGTGTCAATGGGGCATTATATCAAGCAATACTTAGTCTTTATTTGAGTTGTAAGTCAGCAGTTAGAATTGAGGGAAGTACAGGAAGATGGTTTAATGTTAAATCTGGTGTCAGACAAGAACGTACATTATCCACGCTATTATTATCTATATGGATCACATTATGAAGGAAAGTAGTATTAAGCCTGATATCAAAATTGAGGTGTTAATTTCTGCTCTTTACTTTATGCATATGATGTTATACTATTAAATAAATCCAGTACAAGTTTGCAAGTTTCCCTGACTAAATTGAACAACTGTTGTAATAAATTTGATATGAAAATCAGCAATAACAAACAAAGACAATGAATATAGTCACAAACATTGAAAATTGAATATTGGCTGCATTGTTAATGGAGAACTTATAGAACAAGTAAATCATTTCAGCTACTTAGTCGCAATTTTTAGTGAAGATGGTAAATTAAATATGGAAATAGACAACTGAATCAACAAAGCAGGTATGGTAGAAAGTCAACTGACTAAACTTATATCGAATAAGAGAGAAATTAGTCATCATCATCAAATTCCTGCCAAGTACAATCAAGGGGTGTACAGGATATGATAGTACTACATGAAAAAAAATTACATCATTACTAACTTCCTACAATTTTCCACCAAATCAGTCTGTTACTTGTCAAGACTCCAACATTATCAGATATTATATTTCTATCGTCTAAGGCACTTTGTACAGTATCAATCCACCTATATCTTGGTCTTCCTCTGGGTTGTTTTCCTGCCAACCTGGCAGAGAACACTTGTTTTGCTATTCTTTCTTAGCCCATTCTGTTTAAGTGACCATACAACCGCAGATTAGTTCTGCTAATGCACTCCTGGATGCTGACAATGTCAAGTTGTTTCCTAATATCCTCGTTTTTAATATGATATTGCCATTGATGCCATCTGTTCACACCTCTAATCTTTCTCAGGACTCTCATATCTGCGGTCTCTAGTCTTTGATCAAGTGTTTTACTTCTGACCCAGCTCTCAGATCCAAAAGTTAAAATTGGTTTGAACACTGTCTTGTATATAGCTAATTTAGTGTTCCGACTAATTTCTCTCTTATTCCATATGAATTTATTCAATTGACTTCCTACCATACCAGCTTTGCTGATTCTGTTGTCTATTTCTATATTTAAATTACCATCTTCAGTAAAAATCTTGGCTAAGTAGCTGAAATGTTTCACTTGTTCCGCAGGTTCTCCATTCACAATGCAGTTGACATTTTCAGTGATTCTGCCTTTTTTCATTGTCTTTGTCTTTTTATTGCTGAATTTCATACCATATCTATTACAACAGCTATTCAATTTAGTCAGAGAATCTTGCAGACTTGTAGTGGATTTATTTAGAAATATAACATCATCTGCATAAAGCAAAGAGCTGACATTAACATCTCCAATTTTGATATCATGTTTAATACCACTTTCCTTCATAATGTGATCCATATAGATAATGAATAACAGAGGGGATAATGTACAATCTTGTCTCACACCAGATTGAACATTAAACCATCTTCCTGTACTTCCTTCAATTCTAACTGCTTACTTACAACTCAAATAAAGACTATGTATTGCTTGATATAATGCCCCATTAACACCATATAACTGCAGTGTGTTGAATAGCTTCTCTCTTGGCACCTTGTCATATGCCTTTTCCAAATCGACAAAACTTAAATACAGATCTTTGTTATATTCCCATGCTTTCTTGACTATTTGTCGTACAGTGAAGATCTGATCCTGACAGCCTCTATTTGGCTTGAATCCAGCTTGTTCTTCACCAAGCTTTTCTTCCACAATTCTTCTCAACCGTTTCTCAAGTATACTTCCATAGATCTTGCCAGGAACACTCAGTGGGGAAATACCTATGTAATTCTCACATTCAGTTTTCTTTCCCTTTTTATATATGGGTACTATGAGAGCTCTATTCCAATCATCGGGAATTCGTCCCTCTGTCCAGGCTTTCTGAACTATGCAGTGCAGTCACTGTAAGACTCTTATACTACCATACTTCAGCATTTCTGGTCGAATATCATCTACTCCTGTTGCCTTTCCACATTTCAAGCCTTTGATGGCTTTTTCTACTTCAAGTATGGATATGTATTCCTGACTGCATGCCTGGTCAGTGTTTTTTACCACTGTGCTGTCATCACTGCTTGTTTCATTTAGCAGTTTTTCAAAGTAATTACTCCTTACTTCAAGGATATCTTTTTCTCCCGTTTTCATATCACCTTTATCATCTCTAACTCCTTTTACAGCACTCTTTCCTCCATTCCTAAGCTTCTTCAACAACCTGTAGTTAAGGGTCAAAGCTGTATAACTGAGAGGAGACCTCCACATAGCCCTTAAAGGAATGCGGAGAACCGACCAGGGCTTCTGACCTAATGTCCAATCCTCACCTTCTCGTGGTGCACCCTGTTGGGTATCTACTTGGATACTGAACGAACGAGGATGGGCTGGCAATTTGGGATTTAGCCGACCAAATTGTATTCTTATTGGTTAAACCAAAATAAAAAATGATGGTACAACATGAGAGAAATTAATAAAAGCACTAAATTAACTGTATACAAGGGTGTTTCAGTCAATTTTAACTTATGGATCTAAGAGCTGTGTTAGAAATAAAACACTTGACCAAAGTCTAGAGACCACAAATATGTGATTCCTGAGAAAGATTAGAGGCGTGAACAGATAGCATCAATGGCAATATCATATTAAAAACGAGGATATTAGGAAAGAACCAACATTGTTAGGTTATAGTCACTTAAACAGAATGGGAGAGGAAAGATTAGCAAAACAAGTGTTGTCTGCTAGGTTGGCAGGAAAAAGACCAAGATATAGGTGAATTAATACAGTAAAAAGTGCCTTAGAAGACAGAAATATAAGTTCTGATAAGTTGGTGTCTTGACATATAACAGATTGATTTGGAGGAAAATTGTTGATAGGAAGTAGTAAGTTTTTATGTAGTACTGTCATAATCTCCTGTACACCTCTTCAGGGTACATGTCAGGAATTTGGTGATGAATTGCTACATAGGTGGGAGGAAAGAAAAAAAAAAATCTTTTGGATTTACTTTGTTGTGTTCAGCTCCTTTTCTCTCATAATCTGATTTAGTCTTCCTTGCCATATTAGCCATCCTTCTTACCTGTGCTTTGTATTGCTCATGAGCAGTTGATCACATTTTTGTTTATATTCCCTCTACAATCTTTTCTTTTCATGCAGCTCTTGCCTATTTTGTTACATATCCATTTAATTCATACTTGGTTTATTTTCCTGACCCTGAGTATGCAGTGCTGCCTCAAACCATCCCTGAGCACTTCCCATGCGCTACTGACATTCATTCCTCTGAGCTTTTTATGGCACATCACTTCTCCAAGCTGGTCACCTAAATTTGTCATAATCACCAGCTTTGTACTCTCACATAAACCCTTTGAGAATTCCATATGTTGAGCAACCTCCCAGAACAAGACTGCATGGTCACTTTCCCGATTGGAGGTAGAGTTGCTACTATATAGTTATGGATAGATCTTCTGATGCTGTTACCAGATTCAACATTCTCAAACTCCTGTTCCCCCTCCATTACATGTTGTTTCAGGTAATTATCCCTTAGTAACCTGTGTAAACTCCATTTCTATATCTTGCCATGTGCCCTTTCCTTCTTCCAATCTGTATCCCCATAGTTGAAGTCCCATATGATAATTGCTCAACCTGCACTTATTCTGCTAATCTGTCGATGCATTGTATCCAGCTGCCAACAATATATTTTGTCTTATTGGCCTCTATCTCACACCAGATAGCCTCAATTGAACCATCTCTCTCAGATCTAAACTCCTCCTTTACTTATATTTTTGTTGGTTGAAGTCCTATCAGCTATGATTAGTAATACTCCCCTTTGTTTCTTGTTCTGTCTATCATCTCTGAAAATACTATATCCCTTACATTCTATCCCTGCAACTATATAATTTTCTGTGAAACAGGTCTCACTGATACCTATAACTTTTGCCCAAGTTGTACTGAACAATACCCCAACCTCATCTCCTTTATTTTTGATACTTCTGACTTTTTTACACATGCATATCAACATAAACTTGGACCAACAGTTACCCTTGTGTAAGTTCATTACTAATCCATTCAGATTTGAAATCTGTGAAATTGAATTTGGTTGCACAGTCGTTTCTGCGTGCACACACACACACTTTGGCTTGGGGAGGGGCTAGACACATGCTTGATTGCACCCTCCTTTAGAAGAACGTATTAAGAGAGGAGGGGGTTGGAAATTTGAATTTCCAACCTCTCACTAAACAACACTCTTCAAGCATCTAACTCCAAAATGATCAAGATGTACTATCCTTTCCTCAATTTCCATACTTCTATAACCTGCATCCCATTCCTCCTGCACAAACTTCTCAATGACTCATTAGTAATCATGGTCCTTCTCAGTTCTGTCCTGTCATGACGAGGCAGCTGACTCGCAGTCTTTATTTTCTTACTCTTCATTTTGGCTTCTTTCCATAACTCTTTCATATCTTCTCTCATTTCATATTGCTCACCTGTTAAATTGTTTATGCCTGACTTAACAATCAACTCTTTCACTTCTCCTTTCTGAAAACTAGCAAACATATCTTATCTTTGTACCTCGGAAACATGCTTTCATGACTTTCTCATTAAGTGCATCTGTTTTAATCGAATTTCCATACAACACCTTTTTCTTACTCGCAGTTTCTTGCACTTTTATACTTTTCCCATTCAGTTTTTTTCCCCTTTCATTCTCCGTTCTGTACTACACACCAATCATTTTTCCATAACTTGAGCTCACATTCTGTCCTGTGAAGGATGCCATATAAACAAGCTATTTCACTCTTCTGACTATCACTTGTGAACAGTTTTATTTACACGTTAATATTAGTTAGTTTATTCTCCTGTTTTTGACGTGATTAACATTTCTTGCATTCACTCATGAAACATTTCCAATGCACACACTCTGCACTCATTTTGTACCACATACCATCATTCACTTTCGGCAATGAGTACATTGAACACACACTATATTGTACAAAACCATTGAATATCAAAATCTTGGCAGCCATTTTTCTCTTACACATCAATATCGTCAAGTAAAACCTTTTTAAACAATACTTGTAATAATATTCACAATTAAATGAAAACACTCAACTATACAGTCTAAAATAAGGAAAATACCACCAATAATGATTAGTAATATCATGAACATTTACCAAAAAATAGACATCTGAACAGTGTGCAATTTCTCTTATGCTGCTGCTGCTTCAAAGGGCAACACCTCTGTATGACATACAGTATTATTATTATTTATATGGATACTTTGTGGAGTCAAAAGACTCATCATGGGAGACCCACTCTATCCATTAATACAATACCTAGCATACATTTCCTTAAACCCGTTCACTGTTGGGGCACTCACAGACCTGACACCAACTTGGTCACTAGTCTCTGAATTCTCTCTACCACCTCCCAATCGCTAAGAAACACATGATCCAATTCTGCTGTCACCTTATTATAAAATTTGAATAAATTACTGAGGCAGAACCTACCTTTTACAAAACCGTGCTGTCTCTATAGAGTATCATATTCCTATCCACCCATTCCTGAATATTTCTTTTAACCAACTTTTCTAATACTTTAACTATTACTTCAGAGATACTAACTGGTCTGTAATTTGCTACTTCTGTCTTGGAGCCACTTTTATGTAATGGAACTATCTTCCAACTCCCTTGGAACCTTGCCAGAGCTGAGACTTTGATTAACTGCCACTTCATTTTCACATTCTCATAGCACATGAGTTGACATACTGTCCAGACCCACTTGCTGTATTCATAATGATATTTTTCAACATATTCTGAGTACCTCCAGTTCATCTACCTCTATGATCAATCTCTGTCACAGCAGTAGCTGAAAAGTCACCACCTGAATGATATACCTTTGCAAAATTATCATTACATAAGACCTCCAGGGAATTTTAAAGACTCATCGAGGGAGGGCACCTACTCTTCAACTCTCCACCAACTACAACTAACTGCAATTATACCAATGCCATCTATCACCTCCACTAGTATGGAGGCATATCACTTAGTGACTGAACTATTTTTTGCTTCCGTCACTTTCCTATCATCAGTACTGAGTAAAATTATCTTTCCATAATCATTTTTTCTTACTTGCTATATAGAGGAGAAATTTTGGATTTACTTTGACTTGCTTAACTATTTTCTCTCGAAATCTGATTTAGCCTTCCTTACCATACTAGTTACCCTTCTTGCTTGTGCTTTATACTGCTCATGGGCATGCTGATCACCTTGTTGTTTATATTCCTTTCATAATGCTTTTTTTTTTTTTTTTGCAGCTCCTGCTTTATATTGCTAGTCATTCTGTTTATCCTCCATATCCTGGGTATGCATTCTGATACTGCCTCACTGAAACCCTCCTTGACCTCTTCCCATGCACTATGACATTTATTCCGTATAGTTTCTTATGTCATGGCACTACTTCAAGTTGCCTCCTAAGTTTGTCATAATTACTAGCTTTGTAGTTCCACATAAACCCTTTCTTGACTGAAATTTTCATATGTTGAGCACCCTCCCAGGACAAGACTGCATGCTCACTTTCTCCGATCGAAGGTTGAGTTGCTACTGCAGTTATAAATATATCTTCTGATGCTATTATTAGATCTAACTCTCAAACCCATGCTTCCTTCCATCATATGCTGTTTTGCATAATTATTCCTCAGTAATTATATAAATTCTATTACCATTTTGCCATGTGTCCTTTTTCTCCTTTCAATCTATCTCCATAGTTGAAGTCTCACATGATAATTGCTCCACCTGCATCATTGTGCTAATCTGCTGATGAATTACATCCACATCTTCTTCTGGACCCCAGGTCTATAGCAGCTGCTAACAATATATTTTATCCTATTGGCTTCTAATTCACACCAGACTGCCTCGAATGAACCATTTCCATCAGTCTACAATCTTCCTTAACTTCTATTTTTTTGGTTGAAGTTCTTCAGCTATCATTAATAATACCTCTCTTCTTGCCCCATTTTTTCTATCTTTTCTGAAAATAGAATATTCATTACATTCTACCTGTAACTATATCATTCTCTGACAATCAGGTCTCACCAATATCAATAATTTTTGAAATTGAGCTGACCAATGCCAAAAACTCCCCTTCTTTATTTCTGATACTCCTGGCATTCATGTACATGCATTTCCACATCCCCCTGGGCCTACAGTTATCCTTACATAATGTCATTATCTGCCCATTTAGATTTGAAACCTGGGAAACTGCACCCAGTTCTTCACAATCATTCCTGCGCTCATACTTATCTATCCCAGTGGTGGCTAGACACATGTCTGATTGTTTCCTCTCTAAATTCTGCAGTTTCCCTGGTTTTGCACTTCCAAACTCTCACTGAACCACACTTTCTCCAAACATCCAACTCTTAAATCATTTAAGTGCAGTCCATCAGGTATATACAGGTCCTTATGTCCATCAAATTCACTTCACACTAGTGGCATTGCATTGCCTATTTTGATTGGATGTGCTGTTGTGGCTTATGCAACCTGCGCTACAAAATTCACATCAGTTTGACCATATGATTGCATTTTTATCGAGTTATGAAAGTTTTAAGAGTGCATCAGTGCTCATCTTAATTGGTCCAATACAAATAACTGTAGGATAACTTTGAATACTTTAATTTATCAGTTAATTGTAACCAAATCTGTGCAGAGTGGAGAACAATGTATTTGTTTTAAGATATGCTAGAAAATAATAATGAAGGAGAAAATAATAATGAAGGAGAATTTGGAAGAACAAGACGAGGCTTATCTTCTTTGACCAGAATACTGTTTCCCATTGTAAATTTGGGCAAAAATTTATCGAAAATTATATATATTAAAAACTTGTCTATATTATATATAAAAACTGGCCTACCACGTCGGTTCATACTTCATGCATGCAAAACTGATGAAACTCAGAAAACAAAAACAGCACCTCATGACAAATTACAATGTTTAATTGGATTGGTTGACGCAATAACAAATCACAGCCTCTAGATGCTATTGCCTCAGAACTCACCCTGCCTTGCCTTCTGAGCATTTAAAACTACTAGAAAGCTAAGAATTTGACCTGCTGTGCCATCTGTACAGCTTTTCAAAGGGCTCAAAGGTGTATGTATTTTGAATGCACACCTAGGCTATTAATGCGAATGTGATGCAATATTTACACATTGAAAAGTGTCCTCTTCATGAAGTATTACTATATTGTTTAATTTTAGGAATCATGTGAAGCCAGGAAACAATTAGGGGAGTCTTTAACGGGAATAAATGCAAAAATATAATATTGGTGATATTGCTATTTCGGTGGATGAGCACCGCTGGATTGGATTGCAGACCTTAATAAGGTATATATACCCTGTGGCAGATACCGATCAATGTTGTTATTATCATAAGCAATGATGGACTGTTTTTCCATTAGATGACATGCTGAATGGAGACAGGTACACAACCTTGAAAGAGAAGGCTCAGAACAGAAGAGAGTGGAAGGAAAGTTTCTGCTACTAAAAGAAGAACCTGCTCAACTGCAGAATACTCAAGAAGAAGAATACCTGTGGCAGACCAGAGAATGGTAATTGGCTAGTAGAGATCTTAGTGTATGTCCTGTGTGTGTGTGTGTGAACACACATAATTGAAATAAGTATTAGGATAACACTTGATTTGAGAAGTATCTAATTACACACAGAAAGTCTGCAAGCTTGAACATGAACTTAAGGATTTATAAAATCATATTAAATAAATTGCGCATATCTTTAATTAGTTTATTTTCTGCTTTAGTCCTGATCACTATAAATTAAAGATGCCAAGCAATTATATTCTTGGTTTAATCCTTTATCCAAGTGTAAGCAAACAAAGTTTGCATGTGAAGTAACTTCACGACAGCAACGTATATAGAGGCTAATGACTTCATATCACTTGCCTTAGTATCCCACAATGCAAAGCACACATCCTTAATGCTAAGCATTATGGGAAGGGCTACTACCTAGACTGGTTTCAACCTTTATTAAGGTCTCATCAGTGGGAACCAGACCCAGAAGTGATACCAAGGTTGAAGTAATGCAGAAGTCATATTTCTGTGTACATTTTTGGCTACTTGTATATGGAAATATGACTTTTGCAGGGAATGCCTTAATACTCAGTTCCACATAAAGTGCATATAATTATCGATTATTTGCACCTCTATCATTTTTAAATTTTTGTCCACATGTTAACAAATACTATTCTTAGTAGAATTTTTTTTTTTTTTTTTTGTTCCATACAGTTCACTTTTTATATTTGAATTTGTTTTTCTTGTAATAAGGAAATCTCATAACAGTTTTAACAAATGTTTTTAATTTTTATTTCTTGACAGTTTTTCTTTTCTTTTTTTTTAATCAATATGCAGGTTTTTAAAGAAGCTGTTAATAATGCTGTCCAGTATAAAAAAAACCCAACTGATTTTGTAGATGAAATTTTACAAGAGTTAGAGGTAAGATTTATTTTTATCATTTGTTTTCTTCCATTTTTTTAGGCATCTACTTTGAAATTGCAAAAAGCTTTAATAACCTAAAAATAGTTAGTGTAGACTTTTTTTTAAGCACATTTTAATAACAAAATGATCTTTGTTATTATAGTACACATTATCTGTAACAGACCACCAGAGGAAAAAAGAAACAGTCATTATAGTAAAGGCTCACTGTGGTGAAGTGTTAAGGGAAAATGGATCCTCTCAGTTGATTCTTAAGAATAAATACTAAATTGGCATTTTGTTGAAATAACTGATTTTTTATCTCTTCCTCGTTAAGCTTTCAATATGCCTCTTGAGATAACAATTTCTTGTTTCACTTCAGTGTACCATGAGCTTTTAGGAGGTTTCCCTCACGTATTTGTTGGTTGTTACACAATAGTTATATTAATAGTTAGTATTTTAAGCTTTGGATATATGTAAAGTTATTTTAATCAAAAATAAAATATGAACTTAGGGACTTTTTTATGTACCATCCAGTCATTTTCGACTTGGTGATCCTGTGAACAAAGGCTCTCCATCCCACTCGGCCTCTTGTCTTTTCTTTCAGTAATTGTAAGTTCAAGTTGGTAATTTAAAAAAAAAAATTTTTTTATGTTGTCCATCCAACTCTTTTGTGGTCTTCCTCTTCTCATTCCCTCAATCTTCCTCAGCATAACTGCCTTTTCCAATGATTCATCAGCTCACATAATATATCCAAAGTACATCTACTTCTGTTGAGTGATCATCTCTTCCAAGGAGCAGGTTCTCTTTATATTCTCTAAAACTTTCTTGGTCATTCTTGCAGTCCATGAGATTCTTAATAGTCTCCTCCACACCCATAATTCAAATGAATCAATTCTCTTTCTGTCTTTCTTCTTAATAATCCAGCTTTCACATCCATACGTCGCTACTGGAAATACCATTGCTTTGACAATTCTAACTTGCGTGGCCTTACTGACACCTCTGTTTCATGATTTTTTTCAGGTTTAACATCCCTTTTTTTCCCATGACTATCCTTCTTTTAATTTCATCTTCACATTTATTATCATTTCTGATTCTGAACCCCAGTAAATCATAACTTTCAATGATTTCTATTTTACCTTCCTGTAGTATAAGTTCATTTAAATTGCCAGAAGCTATCACTATTGTTCTGCCGATGTTTAAATTAAGCCTCGCTTTGTTATGTTCTGTCTTAACCTATAGAAACAACTACTCCAGATCTTCCTTTGTTTCTGCTATGAGGGTTGTATCATCTGCATATCTTAAATTATTTGCTTTCTGCCACCAGTCTTAATTCCAGCTGGAGTTTTGTCTAATTCAGTCATTCTCATAATATATTCACTATAAATATTAAAAAGGTAAGGTGACAGTATACAACCCTAACACACCCCTATTTCCACTTGAACAATGTTTTACCAAAGACTGTGTTTTTACTGAAGCTTCTTGGTTGTCATACAGCACTTATCAACAGAATTAGATGTTCAGGTATTCCTATTGATCTCATTACAATCCACAGTCTGTTGTGATGCACACAATCAAAAGATTTCTTATAATCAATAAAACAGATGAATACTTCCTTCTGAAATTCTCTTGTTCTTTCCATAATCCATCTCATGTTTGCTATTTGATCTCTAGTTCCTCTATCTCTCCTAAAGTTGTTATGCATTTCTCTATTCACATATGGCTCCAACCTTTGTTGGATCACTTTCAGAATAACTTTACTTGCATGTGAAATTAAAGGGATGATTCTATAATGACTTCAAGCAGGGTCTATCATCAGATTTGCAATTGTTTGCTGATGATGCAAAAATAGGCAGGGCAATCAGGGATGCTACTGATATTCAGCAATTACAATTTCCAGCAAAGACAGATTTCCAGTCTATTCAAATGATTTGAATAGACTGGAAATCTGGGCAAACGAAAATGGCTGTCAGTTTAATATTAGTAAGTGTAAAGTTATGCACTTTGGCATGATTAGAGATCCAGCATATTATATTTGCAGGGTTATGCTACAAGAAACTGAAGAGGCAAGGGATCTTGGTGTATTGGTGGATAAGAATTTAAAGTTCAAAGGTCACATACCAAAAGTTGCAAATACAACTCAGAGGATAATTGTGATATTGAAACAAACCTTGATATGCAAGGATAAGGAAGTAATTTTGCCTCTTTATAAGGCTTTGGTAAGACCACACTTGGATTACTGTGCACAGATTTGGTCTCCTGGGTTTCAAGGGGATAAAGAAGCTGTGGAAAGGATGCAAAGAAGAGTTATGAAGATTATATCCAGATTATGGGATTTAGATTATGAGGACAGGTTGCGAGTATGTGGACTGCAGACTCTGGTTAACAGGAGAAAGAGGGGGGGGGGTGATATGATAGCGGTCTATAAACTTTTGAATGGGTATTATAGCATTTCAAATAATGAAATTTTTCGTTATATTGAAGGTCGTTAGAGAACATGGGGGGCATCCATGGAAGTTAAAGTTGTTCTCAGTCAAGAAAAGGGTAAGAGCTAGGTTTTTCTCCCAGAGAGCAGTGCGTGAGTGGAATAATTTGTCCTTAGGGTAGTGAGTACAACTAGTGTAAATGAATTTAAAGGAAGGTATGATAGCTGGGTTGGGTAATTTACAGCCTCCCTTGATGAGTCCTTGACTCTCCAGATGTCTCAGAAAATAATATTAATAATTTTCACAATCCCTGGGATTTGGGTTTTTTTTTTTGGAATTGGGATGAATACCAAAATGAAAGCCAGTATATTTTCTTCCACACCTGTTGACAAATTCCACTCAATATATTACTACTTATTCCCCAGCTGCTCTCAATAATTCCACTGATATGCCATCAGCTTCAGGAGCTATTCCTTTGGCAGCTGTTCCATTGCTGATATCACTTCACTTTTCATTACCTTAGGTTCCTCAACAAATTCTCTCCTTTCAAATTTTCCTTCAATATTATATCTTTCTTGTACAAATTATATCTACATACTCTTTTCATCTTTTTTTTACTACTTCTTCCATTAGACATTTACCTGAATTACTTTTTTACAATTCCTAATCTAGGGATAAACTTCTCTATAACATCATTTATTTTTTTTAAACAGATTTCTTGTTCTACACATAATATTACTTTTTTTTCAGTATCCCTTGCACTTTTTGTTTAGATATTTTTCTTTCTTTCCTGGCCTGTTGGACATTTGTACACAGTCATCTAACCATTTCTTTGTTTCCCTGAAGTTTAATTTTTCTCTTTCCTCTGCTATTTGAATAGCTTCTTCTGACAACCATTTACAATCTTTCTTTCTTGTTGCTTTTGAGTCTTCTTTGCTGCTTCTATGACTGACATTTTGTTTCTTCCCATAGTTCTTCTAATTCTTTTCCTGTCTTCTCTAAACTTTTTAATTTCTTTCTAGCTTCTACTTTAAATGCTTCATTTATAGGATTTAAATCAAATCTGATACTGTCTTTTTGTTTTCTTCATAATCCTTAATTTCATTTTAACTTCAGCTATCAATAATTCATTATCTGTCCTACATTCTGCACCAGGTAGTGTTTTTGCTGCTTTTCATCCTCTTCATTCTGCTGGCAACGACATAATCTATCTGATTTCTGTATTCACCATTAGGTGAAGTCCATGTGTGTAATATTTTTGTATGTTGTTGAAAGCAAATGTTTGCAATAAAGCAACTGTTCTCAACACAAAACTCCAACATCCTTTCTCCTACTTCATTCCTTTCATTCTTTTAAGGTTACATGGTGGTCAACATTCATAGTGAAGAATTTATGGAGGCACAACACATGGGTTAGAATAATTACTTTACTTATCATTAGGAAAGTAACATTTGCCATTTCGTCCTCTCTATTGTGAGGTCGTCATCAGGAAAACATACATATTGTATAGGATATAAGCTACATGACACTACACTATACAAAAGTAAGATCAGTCTAAATGTTTGTTAATCACCTAGCCCAACCTCTGGTGAAAAAAGAAAAAAAAATTACATCAAACAATTTCTAAAGTCCTCTCATATTAAGATTTTCTTCTGTTTGGGGTTGTTCTGGATGCTATATGGGTTAAAGATGGATTCTCCAAATTCTTAAAATAATTACTCCATCATTCTTGTTCAGATTTGGATGATGTTTCAGCATTTCACAGGCTTCTTTGAATTTTCTTTCAAACCAGGCTTTGCTGTGGTGTAGGGACTTGGTGCCTTTTCGGTCAATTCTGTGAAATGTTTGGAGTATGTGATCTAACAGGCCTGTTTTACCATAGTGCAAGTATTTAATGTGGCATTGTGGCATTTGTGTTCATCTTTTCTGATTGGGATGGTGCATCCTGTTTCTCCTATGTACAGGTACATTGAATTTTGTAAACCCCTGGATGGGCAAAGGTATGGAAGAGGATCTTTGGAAGAGCTAAGGAGATTTCTTAATTTTGTAGGGGGTTTGAAGGTTGTCTTAATATTTTGTTTAAGTAGTGTTCTAATTGTTCCAAAATGTCCCTAATGTATAGTATGGCTAAATACAATATTCGAAGTTCGTAATCTCAAAATTATCAAGAGGGTAAAGGTGAGAGAACGAGAGAGAGAGAGAGGGGAAATGTAACTGCTGGTAATGACATTAGTTCATGTTTAAATGCTGATTTTTTAAACTTGCATTTTGTGTAATGAGGGTTGCTTAAGAGTCAAAGCCTCCACACCACTTATAAGTAATGTAGATAACTGACCGCAGCTTCTGACCTAATGTCCATTCCTCACTTTCACGTACTGTGCATCATTAGTACAAGGCTCCTACTATTCTTGTTCAGAGAACTAGAATGAATAGTGAAAAATCAGCTACTGGAACAAACTCAAACTTAGTATCTATAAGAAGAACAAATTTAACATCAGAAGAATTGATGGTGGGAACCATCAGTGTAAGAAGTATTAATGGAAAGGAAATTGAACTTGCAGAACTGGCAAAGTACCACCTGGATGTAATTGGCATTACTGAGACGAAGACAGGTGAAGACAAAAACAAATGAAATATTGCTAAATAATTTGTATAGGATGTTACAGTCACACAATAACAATTAATGAAAGGAAGGAGTAGTAATAACATTCAACACCAAACATGAAGATAAACATCTTGATTGGAAGGCAGTTTCAAGTTGAATGATGTGGGCAAACTTCAAATGAGAAAATTTAATTGAAACCTATTTGTGCCTATAGTCCCATAGAAGGTTCTCCTAACGAAAAAGTCGAATTTCTTGAATCAGAGCAGATAGCTAACATAAAAAAAAAAAGATGGAAAAAGTGATCCTTGTTGGAGAACTAAACATCAGAGTATGAAATGAATCTCACCAGGTATGTAGAAAGGTTTGGGAGAAAATTCAGAGAAAAATAGCAAGTAGCAAATAATGGCAAGTATCTGCTTGATTTCTGCTCAGATTCACAATGTTCCAATATAAAGATATGCACAATTATCTGTTGAGAGAAGACACACAAAATAAGAAAAGACTCATTAATTATGACATTGTTGTTAATGATATCTTCATGCTAGTTCAGGATACAGGAATGTATGGAATATGAGAAACTGGAAGAAATCCTCACTTAGTTTTAAGTAGTATAAAAAAATATTGTATTTAAGAAAATTTTAAAATGAAGTTGAGCAGCTTTTACAGGCAAACTGTAGACTCAATACAAATATCATCATCACCAATTTCCTGATATGTATCCCCAAGGGGTGTTCAGGCTGCTATGACAACTATATGATTAAATTTACTTTATCTCCTATCCACAATTTTCCTCCAAATTAGTGTATTACTTGTAAACACTTCAATATTGTCACATCTAACAGTTTGTTCTTCTAAGGCACTTCTGACTGAATCAACCCACCCAGACCTTGGTCTTCCTCTGTGTCTCTTTCTTGCTATCTTGGCATCAAACACTTATTTAAGTTAAGGGATATTACATCCCATATAGTTTCTTAGCCGAATAAGAAACTCAAAGAGTTTCATGCCGAATATAGTAAAAACTATATATATATATAAAGTTCGGCGATTCCAAGCGTAAGCAAATACCTGGATACTGCAGCACTGATCCCAAAGGGTAGTGCAAGCTGGGGCAACTCGTGGTAGAGGTGGAGCGAGCTCCGATCACTATTCTTGATATTTGCCCATAATGTGAACTTAGCTCCTAGGAACTGTATTTTTGTTCACATTATGAGAGAAGGTCACTACCCAGACCGGTTTCGACCTTTATTGAGGTCTCATCAGTGAGTAGCCAGACCTAGTTAATATCAAGTTTGTAGCGAACAGAACTTGTACCCCTACTACGAGTATTGCCGTGAGGTGCTCTAATAAATTATTAGATATGTGAAGAGCCAAAGGCTTCAATTCGGCGACATATAACTTGTTTAAGTTAAGGGATATTACACTCCATATAGTTTCTTAGATGAATATAGTATCATCATCATCATCAAATTCCTGCCATGTACCCTCAAGAGGTGTACAGGATATGACAGTACTACATGAAAAAATTACATCATTACTAACTTCCTATCTACAATTTTCCTCCAAATCAGTCTGTTACTTGTCAAGACTACAACATTATCAGATCTTATATTTCTATCGTCTAAGGCACTTTGTACCGTATCAATCCACCTATATCTTGGTCTTCCTCTGGGTCGTTTTCCTGCCAACCTGGCAGAGAACACTTGTTTTGCTAATCTTTCCTCTCCCATTCTATTTAAGTGACCATACCATCTGAGATTAGTTCTGCTAACGCATTCTTGGATGCTGACAATGTCAAGTTCTTTCTAATATCCTCATTTTTAATATGATATTGCCAATGATGCCATCTGTTCACGCCTCTAATCTTTCTCAGGACTCTCATATCTACGGTCTCTAGTCTTTGGTCAAGTGTTTTACTTCTGACCCAGCTCTCAGATCCATAAGTTAAAATTGGTTTGAACACAGTCTTGTATACAGCTAATTTAGTGTTCCGACTAATTTCTTTCTTATTCCATATGAATTTATTCAATTGACTTCCCACGATACCAGATTTGCTGATTCTGTTGTCTATTTCTATATTTAGTTTACCATCTTCAGTAAAAATTGTGCCTAAGTAGCTGAAATATTTTACTTGTTCCACAGGTTCTCCATTCACAACACAGTTGACATTTTCAATGATTCTGCCTATTTTCATTGCCTTTGTCTTTTTATTGCTGACCTTCATACCATATCTATTACAACAGCTATTCAATTTAGTCAGAGAATCTTGCAGACTTGTAGCTGATTTATTTAGAAGTATAACATCATCCGCATAAAGCAAAGAGCTGACATTAACATCTCCAATTTTGATATCAGGTTTAATACCACATTCCTTCATAATGTGATCCATATAGATAATGAATAACAGAGGGGATAATGTACATCCTTGTCTCACACCAGATTTAACATTAAACCATCTTCCTGTACTTCCTTCAATTCTTAACTGCTGACTCACAACTCAAATAAAGACTAAGTATTGCTTGATATAATGCCCCATTGACACCATATAACTGCAGCGTATTGAATAGCTTCTCTCTTGGCACCTTGTCATATGCCTTTTCCAAATCGACAAAACTTAAATACAGATCTTTGTTATATTCCCATGCTTTCTCGACTATTTGTCGTAAAGTGAAGATCTGATCCTGACAGCCTCTATTTGGCCTGAATCTAGCTTGTTCTTCACCAAGCTTTTCTTCCACAATTCTTCTCAACCGTTTCTCAAGTATACTTGCATAGATCTTGCCAGGAACACTCAGTAGGGAAATACCTCTGTAATTCTCACATTCAGTTTTATTTCCCTTTTTATATATGGGTACTATGAGAGCTCTACTCCAATCATCGGGAATTCGTCCCTCTGTCCAGGCTTTCTGAACTATGCAGTGCAGCCACTGTAAGACTCTTATACCACCATACTTCAGCATTTCTGGTCGAATATCATCTACTCCTGCTGCCTTTCCACATTTCAAGCCTTTGATGGCTTTTTCTACTTCAAGTATGGATATGTATTCCTGACTGCATGCCTGGTCAGTGTTTTTTATCACTATGCTGTCATCACTGCTTGTTTCATTTAGCAGTTTTTCAAAGTAATTACTCCATACTTCAAGGATATCTTTTTCTCCTGTTTTCATTTCACCTTTATCATCTCTAATTCCTTTTACAGCACTCTTTCCTCCATTCCTAAGCTTCTTCAACAACCTCCAGAATATTTTGCCACCTTCTTGATATTTATTTTCTATATTCTTGCCAAAGTCCTCCCATGACTTTTGTTTAGCTAGTTTTACACACTGTTTAGCTTTCTTACATTTGTCTCTGTATTCTGTAAGAGTAAAAGCTGAAACTTTTGATATGCTTTCTTCTTTTCCTTCACTGCCTCTTTAACTTTCTGTGTCCAGCAGGGAGTTCTGATTTTTTTATCCTTGCACACAACCTCACCACATGCCTCTCTGGCAGAATCAATCAATGTTTCCTTCAGAGTTTGCCACTGAATCTCCAAGGTTTGATTCCTGTTCTCAAACTCTTTCATTTTCTTTTCAACAATATTTCTGTATTTTAGTCCACAGTTCACATCTGAGAGCTGCTCAACTTTTATTCGCTTTAAAACTTTCTTACATGTTATTCTTTTCAATATGAAATTCAATTTTATCCTGCTCAAGACTAAATAGTGATCACTTCCAATTTCAAATCCTCTGTACACTCTGGTGTCCTGCACCAGGGAGAAAACATCACTATCAACAATAACATAGTCAATGAGACTTTTCTTGTTCCTAGCCTCTTCTCTCCATGTGAATTTGTGCACATTTTTATGTTGGAACATGGTGTTAGTAATAACCAGTCCATGTCCTGAGCAGAAATCCAACAGATATTTGCCATTATTATTAGCTTTGCTCTTTTCTCCAAATTTTCCCAAAATATTTTTGTATGTCTCACAGTCATTTCCTACTCTACTATTTAGATCCCCAACAAGGACCAACTTTTCCTTTTTCATTGTGTCAGTTGCTTTTTCTAAAGCCTCAAAAAATTCCTCCACTTCTACCTTAGTAGAACCTTCTGTGGGACCATAGGCACAAATAAGTCTCATTGTCCAGTTCCCCATTCTTATATTTGCCCACATTACTCTACTTGAGACTGACTGCCATTCAAGAAGATTAGCCTCGTATTTTGTGTTGAATACTATGGCTTCTCCTTCTTTTCCTTAATTGTCATTGCCTGAATATAACATTTTGTATTTATTGTTCAGAAAGATCTCACCAGTTTTGGTCTTTTTTGTTTCAGTCACCCCTATTATGTCGATCTGGTACTTATCTAATTCCTCAGCTAGCTCCATTTCTTTGCCATTCAGGCTTCTTACATTGATAGTACCGATCTTTAACTCTGGTGATGTTGAGTTGGGGTTTGTTTTCAGATTTGTTCCAGTAGCTGACTTTTCGCTGTTCGCCCTGGTTCCCTGGCGAAAACAACGGGGGCCTTGTTTAACCGGGCAACGCCCCAGCCGGCATGAAATTTTGTCATGTTGTACCATCATTTTTTTATTTGGGTTTAACCAATAAGAATACAATTTGGTCGGCTAAATCCCAAATTGCCAGCCCATCCTCGTTCGTTCAGTATCAAAGTAGATACCCAACAGGGTGCACCACGAGAAGGTGAGGATTGGACATTAGATCAGAAGCCCTGGTCGGTTCTCCGCATTCCTTTAAAGGCTATGTGGAGGTCTCCTCTCAGTTATACAGCTTTGACCCTTAAGCACCCCCCGAATATAGTAAAAACTATATATATATAAAGTTCGGCGATTCCAAGTGTAAGCAAATACCTGGATACTGCAGCACTGATCCCAAAGGGTAGTGCAAGCTGGGGCACTCAGTAGACCTCAATAAAGGTCGAAACCGGTCTGGGTAGTGATCTTCTCTCATAATGTGAACAAAAATACAGTTCCTAGGAGCTAAGTTCACATTATGGGCAAATATCAAGAATAGTGATTGGAGCTCGCTTCACCTCTACCACGAGTTGCCCCAGCTTGCACTACCCTTTGGGATCAGTGCTGCAGTATCCAGGTATTTGCTTACGCTTGGAATCGCCGAACTTTATATATATATATAGTTTTTACTATATTCGGCATGAAACTCTTTGAGTTTCTTATTCGGCTAAGAAACTATATGGGATGTAATATCCCTTAACTTAAACAAGTTATATGTCGCCGAATTGAAGCCTTTGGCTCTTCACATATCTAATCAAACACTTATTTTGCAGACCTTTCCTCACCAGTACTATTTAAGTGACTATACTAGCTGTGCTTACACATCCTTGAAAGCTAACAGTGTCAATTTCCTTTATATATCTTTATTTTTAATATGATTCTGAAATTGATGCCATCTGTTCACTCCCCTAATTTTTCTCAGAATCCTCATATCTGTGGTTTCTAGTCTTTGATCAAGTGCATTATTTCTAGCCTAACTCTGAGATCCATAACTTAAAACTTTTTTGAACACTGTCTTGTATACTGCTAGTTTGGTGTTTTGGCTAATTTCTCTATTATTCCATATAAATTTATTGCTGGCTACTAGCTTTGCTTATTCTATTGTCTATTTCTGGATTTAACTTGCCATCTTCACTAAAAACTGTGCCTAAATAGCTGAAATATTTTACTTGTTCTAAGGTGCTTCATTCAGAATGCTGTTGATGTATTCCATATTTCTGGTCTTTTTAGTGCTGATTTTCATGCCAAATTTGTTATTGCTGTTATTCAATTTATTTAGAGAATCCTGGAGACTTGCACTAGATAGCAGAGAATTACGTTTGACATCTTCAATTCTAATCTTCTTCTTTCACTCTGCCTTATCCCATGTTAAACGGGGTCGGTGCACGAATCTTTAACCTTCCTCTTCCAAGTTCTCCGGTCCAGAGCATCCTTTGGACTCCATCCTTTTTCCCTAAGATCCTCTGTCATCTTATCCCTCCACCTGAGCTTGGGCCTGCCTCTTTTCCTCCTTCCCTCCAACTCCATATACTCCACTCATTTACCAACATACTCCTCATCCTTCCTCTCAACATGTACAAACCACCTCAGCCTACTTTCTTGTATCTTCTTGCCAATTGGTCCCACCTTAACCGTCCCTCTGATGTAGTCATTCCTTATCCTGTCCTTCTTTGTCACACCACTCATCCATCTCAACATCCGCATCTCCGCTACCTCCATCTTCCTCTCCTGTGCCTTGGTTATAGGCCACGTCTCTGCACCATGGAGCATCACCGGCCTCACCACCATCTTATAGAGCTTTCCTTTCCTCTTACACTCACTCTCTTGTCGCACAGGACCCCGCTCATCTTTCTCCAATTCATCCAACCGCATGTTATTCGGTGCTGTATTTCCTCATCCAGGTCACCATTCCTCTCAACGACCGACCCAAGGTACTTGAATTTCTTCCCTGAAATTAGCCTTTCACCCTGGAGTCGTATGACGATATCCTCGTCACTCCCCGTTGACATATATTCAGTCTTCGCCCAGTTAATTCTCATGCCACTCTCCTCCAATGCCTTTCTCCACTCTTCCAGGGTATTTTCAAGCTTCTCTCGGGATGATTCGCATAGAACAATGTCATCGGCAAACGGCATGCTCCATGGTGCCTCCTTCTTGACATCCTCCACTAGTACATCCATGACCAGGTGTCAAAGAGGTAGGGGCTCAGAGCTGACCCTTGGTTTAGCCCTACGACAATAGGGAACCCTTCTGTCATGCCGACACTAGACCTGACCCGAGTTTCTGTTCCCTCATACATCTCCTTTACCAACCTCACGTACTTCTCCGACACCCCCTTCTTCCTCATACCTCCTGCCTGGCCACTCTGTCGTATGCCTTTTCCAGGTCTATAAACACCATGTGCAGATTCACTCACATCTCTCTATATTTCTCCATCAATCGCCTTAGCGCAAATATTGCATCCGTTGTCCCTCTTCCTGGCGTAAATCCAAACTGCTCCTCACCAATTTTCGTTTCCTGCCGTAACCTTGCTTCAATTACTCTTTCCCATATTTTTAATGTGTGTGACATCAGCTTGATTCCTCTATAGTTGCCACAGTCTTGAACATCTCCTCTTCCTTTGTAGATTGGGACGAGAATACTTTTCCTCCATTCCTCTGTCATCTTTTCCTGTTGGGCTATTTTACACATCAGATCCCATAACATATCCATGCCCTCACTTCCCCAGGTATCTGCTCACTGCTCCCACAGCCTTTCCATTTTTTCTCAGTACCCAAACCACTTCCTCTCTACTTATTCTTGCACCGGTCTCTCATTTATCTCTCCATCTTCGCACCTCTCTCTTGGATTCTCCTCGTTTAGTAGTTTTTGGAAATATTCTTTCCATCTTCTTCTGATTTTGTCCTCGTCTTGTAATACTACTCCTGAGGCATCCTTTATCTGCTTGACTGATGTTATGTCTTTTGAGGCCTTATCTCTGGCTTTCGCTATTCTCAACAACTGAGCTTCGCCACCGTTTCTCTCTAGTTCTTCATAAACCTCATCAACTGTCCTCGCTTTCGCCCTTGCCACAGCTCTCTTTGCATTTTTCTTTGCTAATCTATATGCCTCCTTGTCGGCTCTAGTTCCAGTCATGTCCCATTTTTTCTTTGCCTCTTTCTTTTCCTTGATCTCCAACTGCACCTCCTCATTCCACCACCATGCCTCCTTATCCTCAGGTGGTCCCTTTCCTGATGTTATACTAAGCACCTCTTCTCCAATTTTTCCAAAATTCCGACTATTAACATCCCACCATTCTTCCTCATCTTCAATTCTAATATCAGGCCTATTTCCATTTTTTTTCATAATGTGTATCCTTGTCTTATCCCAGATTTTATATCAAACCATCTTCCTGTATTTCCTTCAGTTCTAACTGCTGACTGACAACTTAAACATAGACTGTGTATTGCTCTCTATAATATTCTATTCACCCCATATAATTCTAGTGTTTTGAAAAGCTTTTCTCTGGGTAACTTGTCATATGCCTTTTCCAGATCTACAAAACTTAAGTACAGATCCATGTCCTATTCCCATGATTTCTCACTATTTGTCTTAAAGTTAAAATCTGATCTTGACAACCTCTATTTGGCCTGAACCCAATTTGTTCTTCTCCAAGCTTCTCTTCCACAATCTTTCTCAACCTCTTTTCAAGTATGCTAACATAAATCTTATCTGGAATACTTAGTAGAGAAATTCTTCTGTAATTCTTACATTGTTTTATTCCCTTTTTTTATAGATGGGAACTATGAGAGTTATACTTCAATCATTGGGAATTCAACCTTCTGATCAGACCCACTGCATAATTATTATATTTATTGTATTATTATATATTATTGTATTTTAGCACTTCTGGTGGAATATCATCTCCTTCAGCTTTTCCACATTTCAGGTTTTTGATGACGTTTTTCTACCTGAAGTATTGATATGTACTCCTGTTTTCAGTCATCTTGAATATTTTATACTATTCTGTCACGAAACGCTTTGTTTAACAGTCTTTCAAAGTAATTACTCCAGACATCTATCCCTATGTTCAGTTTTCATGTAACCTGATCATCTTTGATTCCTTTTACAGTATTTCTAAGATTGTCAGTAGCCTCCAGCACATTTTGCCACCTTACTGATATTTATCTTCTATATTTTTGCCAAAGTCTTCCCATGACATTTCAAGCTGCTTTTACATAGTTTAATTACCTTATGTTTTTTTTTTCCTCTGTATTCATTTAGGTCATCTGCTAATTTATTTCCTAGGAATGTTTGGTATGCTTACTTCTTTTCTAGGATTGCTTCTTTAACTTTTTGTCTCCACCAAAATATTATTTTTTTATTTTTGCAGACAACTTCATCACATGTCTCCCTAGCTGAATCAGTTTTTTTTTTTTCTTTTTTTTTTTTTTTTTTTTTTTTTTTTTTCCCCAGAGTATGCTACTTAGATCCTAAGGTTTGGATCTTGGAACTGTTTTTGAATTATTTCATTTTCCCCTCAGTAATGTTTGAATCATTAGAACAGGCTGCTAACATAAAGAAAATGGAAAAAGTGGTCCTTGTTGGAGATCTAAACAGCAGAATAAGAAATAAATTGCATCACTCAAATTAGAATGTTCTGTGAAAATTTGCAGAAAAGGGCAAAGCTAATAATAATGGTGAAAAAAAAAAAAAAGGATAGGCATGAAACTCATAGATTTCGATCTCTGAGTTTCATATTCGGTTTTAAAATAATGAGGGATTTATTATCTCCTTAACTTAATAATGGCGAGTATTTGTTGGATTTCTGATCAGGAGATGGACTAGTCATTACTAACACCCTGTTCCAACATAACAATGTTCGTGTGAAATGAAGTACAATCTGAAAGGAGGGGGGGAAAATCTGATTCCTATTGTTTCTGAATGGCCCAATTAGTTTTCTGTTTTCTTAATTTATGAACAAGTAACTGAAATAATTCCTTAGTGAAATGTAGGCCTTCATCTCTGACCACTATCCATCTCTTGGTTTTATAGGTGTGAAAGTAGTTCATCATAAAAATATAAAATAATTAGCATATCTTAAGTAAAAAAACATCATTTTTACAATCA